>NW_026991715.1:121373126-121979167 GCF_029215605.1 Mirounga angustirostris | reverse complement strand
GGGGGCAAATCTAGCTTGCTACCTGTTTTGCAAATAAAGTTTTATTGGAATAAAATCACACAATTAGTCATTGTCTATAGCTCCTTTTGCACTACAACAGTAGAGGTGAGTTGTTGCAAAAGAGACTATGTAGCCTGCAAAGCCTGAAGTATTTACTATGTGGCCCTTTACAGAAAAAAGTCTTCTGAACCCTGAAACCCAGAGGGAGAGCTTTCTGGTCTGATCAATGCAACAACAGTGTCCAATTGGCTTTGAGAAGTAGAAGTAGAAATAGTTTTCTTTTTTTTTAACTCACGAATGGGTGATTGTTCTAGCGCTACGAACTGGATGTGTGCAGTGATGCTCAGGTATGTCTCTGTGCGAGAATACAAGTGCTCTCTAAATGATACTTGGACACATGCTGCTGAGAAACAAAGCATACTATGAAATTCGCCAGCCGAACTGTTTCAGCCACCGCAGGCCTTCTAAAGTGTTGGCAGGTGACACAGAATACCTTTTTCAATTAAATGCTCTATATCTGTATAAAGCAGAAAGTTGCTTGTGAGCTTAACTGTGTAGACTGACCAGCAGAAAAAGCCTCTATTGTAGAGGAACAGAAGAGTGTAGAGGAAATTAGAGCCAGGACATGGAAAGTTAAAATGGAGTAATTATAATTTTTCCACAAGGAGAATATGTATTCTGTTAAAAATCTTTATTCCTTTCTTAATGATGATAGATTCACAGCCAAATGATATTTTCTGCCAAGAAAATAACCCCAAAACATAAGATAATGAACAGTGGAAGCTGCTGACTATCTGAGGGCTTTTTCATATGCTAAGTACTCACATGCCAACTTATCATTACAGGAAAAATACTATAATTTCTCATTAGAGCCAAGGCTAATGACCCCATCTATTTTCCTGGCCCTTTCGAGTGTACTTTGTCAGTCAATGTGTGAGTAGGTCAAGTAAAATTACAAATTGAATTATTTCACTCAGAGAATCAGAGATCAAAACTCTCAAATGGAGGAAAGAGAAGTTTGCTTTGGACCTCAGGCTACCACCTTCTTTTTGTCTTTTCCTTTACTACTAAAATTATTTCAGGGATAGTCTAAATAGACTATATTTAATTTCTTAATGTCTATTCTTCATTAACATCACTCTTTGCAATCGGAGTTACAAATACAACAGCCTACACCAGTTGTTCTCTCAGTGACCACCAGGAACTTCCTAACTGTCAAACTGAAGGACCACCTGCTTCAATCTGCTGTTGACTTCTGGGATATCTTACGATCCATGTTTTTCTCAGGAAATTCCTCTCTTTCTTCTTAGGATTCTCTTCTTACTCCTCTCTGGAATTCTATCCTCAGCCTCTTTTCTTTCATCAGATTTTTCTGATGAAAGGGCTTATCCTTTACCTTTTTGTCGATTGCTTCCTAGCCCACCAGTCTCTGTACACTTGACCCTTGAACGACATGGGAATTAGGTGTGCGGATCTCCCATGCAGTCAAAAGTCCATGTATAACTTCTGAGTCCCTAAGCTTAACTACTAAGAGCCTACTGTTGACTGGAAGCCTTACTGATAACACCAAAACTCAATGAACACGTATTTTGTATGTTATATGTATTATATACTGTATTCTTACAATGAAGTAAGCTAGAGAAAAAATGTTATTAACAAAATCATAAGGAAGAGAAAGTACATTTACAGTACTGTACTGTAAAAAATCCGCATATAATGGACCCATGCAGTTCAAACCCATGCTTTTTAAGGGTTAACTATACTCACATGTTCACTAATAGTATCCAAAATCCAAATAGAACACGACATCATAGCAATGGCATCCTTTCGCCCCAACTTCCTGTATTCTACTAGATGCTAAATCCCATGCTGTGCTCTCTGAAGTATCACTTGTCTATGCACTTTCATCTTTTCTATCTCTTCCCCATGTCTGTAGCTATAGCTCCACTTTTAGCCCCGAGGAACTCACAACTAGAAGATCCCTTCAGTGGCTTAAGTGGTGCTATCATTCCTCCTAAACTACTCTTCCTGGTTAGTCAGTCTAGAGCTCACCTCTCAGTGGCACAACTCTACTCAAAATGTCAATGCTGCTCTTTTCTGAAGACCACCGAATTAGGAACAGAGTCCTAATGCCTAATATTTGAAACCCTGAACAATTTGATTCCGTATTACCCCTTTGGACTTATTTTCTCTCCTCCTTTTGCATACTCCATTAGCCAGTCAAATTGGACAATTTGCTCAAAATGGGCTATAGCATCTCCTGACATTGTTCTTCTTTCTTGAAACTTTTTCTTCCCCAATTTCGTATTCTGAAATATTGTGTATTATGTATCTGTTCTTCAAGGCCCATTCCAAATGTGTTTCCTTCTTAAACCTTTCTGTATTTCACACTTTCAATCTTATGATCAGAAACTACATGATTCCTCCATCCTTTAAGCTTACATAGCTCTTTTTTTACCTCTTGTATGGAAGGTATTATTGCCAGGCATTATGATAATTTGTTTGCTGTATTACCACCTACTCTCTCTTACTCCATATGATATGTTCGAATTTCCTTAATAACAGGGCCTGAATAATATATTCAGTTTATAACTGAGTAAAAAAGAAGTTAAATAAATTTTGATCAAATTGAGTTGTCTACACACAATGAATTTGCAAGAAAATTGCTGAATTTTACATTATGTCTATACATACATGCCCTTAGCTAAAATTTTCCACTATGCAGGTTCTCATTGATCTGGCTTAAGAGGCAACAATCTTTTTTATAGCAGAAGGCTTCAAAAATTGTTTTTACTTACATACTTACTGACTTGTTGAGCAATGCATAATGATGATATTAAATTGAATAAACCCTTTGGCGATTCTTTGGAATGCAAAGAAAATGAACTGCTACTTAGACTCTTAATTGAAAACTGGCTTAATATAGATAGGAATAGAAATATAGTTTGAGATAAAACAAGTCAAACCTCTGCAAGTATTTTTGTCCCTCCTAGGGTTATAGAGAAATCTGGATTCAATTTTAATTCAGGGTTTTGGGGGAAAAGGCAAGAAAAAAAGGTGACTGAGGTCAAAGGAGTCTTGTCCGAACTCTCGAATTGGCTTCCCAGTTTGCTCTGTGACCTACAGTTGTCCCATGCATCTTGAACACTGTTTCCAAGTTTTCTGTCTTTATCTGTTCTGGCTGCTGAAACAAAAATGCCATGGACTGAGTGGCTATCAACAACAGAGATTTATTATTCACAGTTGTGGAGGCTGGGAAGTCCAAGGTCAGGGTGCTGGCAGATGTGCAGTCTGGCGAGGGCCCACTTCCTGGTTCATAGATGGCCGTCTTCATGTTATAATTTCACATGGCAGAAGGAGCAAGAGAGCTTGCCCTTTTAAGGCACTAATCCCATTCATCGGGCTCCATTCTTATAGCCTAATCATCACCCAAATCCCCACCTCCAAATACCATCACACTGGGGATTGGGTTTCAACATATGAATTTGGGGGGATGTAAACATTCACTCTAAAGCTCCACCATGATGAAAATAACTATTTAGTATTTGGGTAGCATTTTATGGCTTGCAAAGCACTTCTCAGAGTGCCATAGGAGCAGTGATATCTATTGACCCATTCTGATCAATACTTAAATATTCTCCTAGCACCTGTTACACACCAGCCATTATGTTGGGACTTACAGAGAAAAAGATGAATAAGTTTGGTTAGTTTTTCAAGAACTTTAGTTAAAAGATATTAATAGTTGGATGGAAAAAACGAATATGAGAAGTACTGAAAATTATAAGGAGCTTATCCCAGAAATCATAACCTCTCTTGTGCATGCAACCACTTATTCTCTTTTCTTTAGCTCACATTTATTATAATTACCATTATCATTATTTAGAGCCTTTTGTTCACTCGTTCAGCAAAAATTTACTGTTAAGGCACTCTTCTAGGTGCTGGACAGGGAAAAAAATCCTGCCTTCATGGAATTTATAATCTATTGGGCAGAAGAGAGAGAAAACAAACTAAATGAGCAAATAATGTAGGTTTTTTTAAGCAGCATTTCTTTAATATTTATTAAAATATTATATCCTTCTAAAAATGCAGGTCCTTCTGTCCCTATGCTTTCTTAGAGGAAATCTGCCCAGCCCTGTCTCAGAAAATCTAATCCTGTAGGACTTGCTGCTGGTCTCATGATTCCGCCTCTTGGGCAAGGCTGATGGGCCAGGATGGGGCAGTAGTCAATTGGATTTTATGTGCCCAGGTTACCGATGGGAACTCCAGTGAGACATAATGTGAACCTTACTTCAGCCATATGTGAGGAGAAGCAGAGAACACCTCTATGCAGGGGGACAGAAGAATGAAGTGGGGACTTGAAGAAGTGTGCCCAGAGAGTATAAATGTTGTCCCTGCTGAGGTTTAGCTACACTTCCTTCCCTTGAATTCCACAAGGTACACCTGCTCCCTTTCCGTAGCCCCTAGCAGCCATTTTTCTACTCTCTGCTTCTAAGAGTTTGACTTTTTCTTTTTACTCCACATAAGTGATACCATGCAGTATTTGTCTTTATCTGGCTTATTTCACTTAGCATAATGCCATCAAGTTTCATACACATTGTCACAAATGACAGGATTTCCTTCTTTCTCATGGCTGAATAATATTTCATCACACACACAGACAGACCCCACTTTATTCATTTATCTGTTGATGGACACAAGTTGTTTCCATATGTTCACTATTGTGAATAATGCTGCAAAGAATATGGGGGTGGAAATATCTCTTCAAGATTCTGTTTTCGTTTCCTTTGGATATATAACCAATAGTGGAATTACTGGATCATATGGTAGTTCTACTTTTAATTTTTTGAGGAAGCTCCATACTGTTCTCCACTCTCGTTTACATTCCCACCAACAGTGCATGAGGCCTCCCTCTTCTCCACATCTTTGCCAACACCTGCCATCTCTCATCTATTTGATAATAGCCATTCTGACAGGTGTGAGCTCATTGTGGTTTGGGTTTGCATTTCCCTGATGTTGAGTGATGCTGAGCACCTTTTCATGTGTGTGTTGGCCATTTGCACAGCCCTCATTTTTATGCAGGTAAAGTATCATTAATAAAGGAGAACCTAGGTCTCTGGGTACATTAGCAATTAGCCAAGTTGATGCAACAAATAAATGGAGCACTGGGTGTTATGCACAAACAATGAATCATGGAACACTTCATCTAAAACTAATGATGTAATGTATGGGGATTAACATAAGAATAAAATAAATAAATAAAACAAACAAACAAACAAACAAAAAAAACAAATAAATGGTAAAAGGGGAATTAGAGGTCTTCTGCTCTCCAGTGGAACTTGTTTCACTTCGTTTTTTATTAGCTTTCAGTACTCCCATGACACCCCAAACCATTCTGTTATACTTATTTTACTTTAATAGACTTGCTAATGTTTTGAGTGTCATCAGAAAAAAAGCCTTTTTATAAACTAGATCTAAAAAAAGAGCAAGGATCTAATAAGCATTCTTGGCAGTTTAATTTTAATATTTAAAATATTTTATTTTATTAATGTAATCTATTTATATTGTTAAAAAAAAACAGGATTCAAAGTTTTAAGGCAGCAAAACAATGCTACTACTTTACTCTTTCCTACTTCCTTGTCTTCTCTCCAGGACCAGTCACTTTCAAATTAGAGCTGGTTTGTTTTTCTTTTCTCTTCTTCTCTTTTTTGTTTTTTATCTTTGTATTTCTTAGTACTCGTACCCATATAACTCCATTTATCCCAGTCCCAGGTCTCTTTGTTATAGTTTTCATGTAAACTCCGTAATACACTGTTATAATTTTTGCTGTAAACTATGCATTCATAAGAGGGATAACATTGCCCTCAAGAGGATGAAAATTGATTGTTGGTGGGGGTGGTGAAAAATTCTTAGATATTACGATAGTCTGTAGCCCTGTAAAGGTTGACCCCACCCAATAGAACCTTATTCCTTAGAATTTAACTTCTCTCATTGGGTTTTTTGGGAATCATGTAAGCAGCACTGACATCAAGTTTATGGAAGAGATACAGAATGTATACAAGATCAGTGCTAAAATCCATGGTGAGCAGGTGACTTCTTTTCTTTGCTCTGCCTTGAGGCATATTGAAAGAGGAGGCATAATCATGAGATGTTGTTTATGTGTGATCCTCAGTGTTTTTATCTGTGACTTAGGCCTTGAGAATGAAATAAAAATAGTTTATACTTTTTATTCAATTCTATAAGTTATTCAGCCTATTAAGTGCTGAAAAGAAAAAAATGTTGACAATATACAAATGCATATCTAGCAGTTATTTAACAGTTATTTTCTCATATCAAGCGAAAGCTAAAGGTTGAGTTCACTAAAAATAATTTTTAAGCAATTTAATTTTTAAACTACAGCCAACTCTTGAACAACATAGGTTTGAACTACATGAGTCCACTTATATGCAAATTTTTTTTGATAAGTACAGTACAGTACTACAAATGTATTTTCTCTTCCTTATGATTTTCTTAATAACATTTCCTCTTCTCTAGTTTACTTTATTGTAAGAATATAGTATATAATACATATACAAAATATCTGTTAATCAAATATTTATGTTATTGGTAAGGTTTCTGGTCAATGATAGGCTACTAGTAGTTAATTTTAGGGGAATCAAAAGTTCTCCATGGATTTTTTACTGTGCAGGGGGTCGACACCCTTGACCCTTGCACTGTTCAAGGGTCAAGTGTAAATTACTTTAAACAAAAAAAAGTTTCAAAACCTCTTATTACTGTGTATTGTGTATGTTGCTAATTTGCATATTAATTTCATAC
The DNA here is from genome assembly GCF_029215605.1 of Mirounga angustirostris. Lineage (NCBI taxonomy): Eukaryota > Metazoa > Chordata > Mammalia > Carnivora > Phocidae > Mirounga > Mirounga angustirostris. Next base: position 121,972,354 of record NW_026991715.1, on the reverse strand, counting down.
ATTATAATTTATAGAACTAACTTACGTTAAAATTTACTGTGCAGTCACACAGTTATGAAGTTGTTACATGACACTAGCTTTTTTACTTTTAACTTTTTAACTTTTAAAAGTGTAGTCATTCTGAAACCTGCCTTGAGTAAAAAGAGTAAACTTTGTATTTTTTTCTTTTTATGTATAAAGTACAGATATGCATACAACATATAAGCAGGTATACCATATATCATGGGTATTAAAATTTGATTGCAGGAGATGAGTGATTCGGAAAAAAAAAGTCAAAAAATTTTCTTAGGGAGTGATAATGAAAAAAAGGTTGTAAAACGGACTTAAACTGTCATACGCATTTCAAAGAAGTTAAAAGGAAAAAATAATTGCTTCTTTATGTATATCCACAATTTTATCATTTCTAATCTTCGATCTGTATGTAAGATTTGATTTTCCAGGCCTAGTGTTTCCTGCTGGAGAAGATGGGGAGGTGGTTGCTTGTCTTGAGTGAGGTAACTTGATGCCTCCAAGTCCTTTGCCTTACAGGGTCCTACAGGTTAAAAATGACTCTTTTAGTAATCACCCCATGTGCCCTTAAGCATATAGCTTACTCTGTTCTAAGTCCAACTGCTTTCTGTCTCCCAAAGTTATTGCAATATGATGTCTACTGACGTCTCTGTTCTTCTTGTCCTTTTGGATTTACAACATTTTCTTTCTTTCGTGTTATAATGCAGATCAATGAAATAAGTTTATATGGCCAATTGCTATGTTCAGTAGAAATTCATGTAGCTTCCTAGGTGGGAATAAATATAATCTTTTAACCATATTCATTTAACCAGACACTTTCCCTATCCTCCTCCCCATCTTAAAAAATTTTAACATGCATAAATCCTTTTGAATTTCTTCTGTAAATTAAGTTTCCCAATCTGTTTTGATAACAGATATAAAGAATACAATTCATGAGACTGTGAGGGAAAGATTTATATTCAGCTCGAAGCTGAACTTGCCTGGGGGATACTATTATGATAAACAAATGCTACGGTTTTATGGTTTCTCCTAAAGCTGACATTTAGGGATTAACAGGTATTGTTACCCCACTGGGCACTGGGGAGATACATGTCAGAGGAGGCAGGAAAACAAAGAGGGTAGCAGAGAAGTAGTTACAAAACTGATAATTTCATTATTCTACAAGGACCAGACGGTTGAATGAAACTGTGCTTGAATAAAAGTGCTTTTTCTGCTCTTCTTTCCAGTGATACTAGAGGAAATCAGTGGGGGACAACAATTACAAAATAGACTGGGTGGGTGAGCAATCCCCCAGTGCTAGATCACCAAGAAAAACCCTCAAGATAGTGTGCACATAGCCCGACCCTGCAGGAAAAGAGACCTCAAAATACCTTTTACTGACACCATAGAATATGCCTAATTGACCTTTTGAGTGATTGCATTGGCTCTCTTTTCTAATAGGTGAGGTGAAGCAGTCTATTTGAATAAAAACAGTGTTGTCTCAGCTTAGAAGTATGAAAGAGCACAAAGATAAATCCCATTATAGGAATTTCAGTTTATCCAGTCTACTCTTTTTTTAAACCAATTTATTGAAGCATGATTGACATACAAAACGTTGTATGTATTTAATGTTTACAACTTGATGAGTTTGGAAGTAAGTATACACCTGTGGTGAAACTATCACCACAATCTATGCCATAAACATTCCCATCACATCCAAAAGCTTCTTCCCACACTCATTATTATTTCATGTGTGTGATAATAACACAGTTCTACCCTCTTAGCAAAATTTTAAGTATAGAATACAGTATTGTTCACTACGGCATTATGCTGTAGAATCTGTAGAACAGACCTCGAGGATTTATTCATCTTGTATAACTGAACCTTTGTACCCTTTGACTAAGAGCTGCCCATTACCCCCTTCCCTCAGTCCCTGACAACTACCATTCTACTCTGTTTCTATGAGTTTGTATCCAGTCTACTGTTGATCCAATACAGTTACCAAATTTAGAAGCAATTGTTATAGTGCTTTCATTTAGTACACAGTTTATATTATTCATATTTCAATATTATTGTTTCAATATTATTCTTTATTGTTTTTTTTTTTCTCTCCAGTACAGAATCCAGCCCAGGATCACATGTTTTGTTTAGTCATCATTGTCTCCCTTGATACAAGAACAGATTTCTGAATTTTTTTTTTTTAAGATTTTATTTACTTATTTGAGAGAAAGAATGAGAGAGAGAGAGAACATGAGAGGGGGGAGGGTCAGAGGGAGAAGCAGACTCCCTGCTGAGCAGGGAGCCCAATGGGGGACTCGATCCTGGGACTCCAGGATCATGACCTGAGCCGAAGGCAGTGGCTTAACCAACTGAGCCACCCAGGCGCCCAGATTTCTGAATTTTCATTGTCATTAGTGGCATTGACAATTTTGAAGAATAAAGGACAGCTACTTTTAGAATATTCATCACTTTGGGTTTGTCTGACAATGTCACATCTAAAGATGACATCAGTTGGTTTTTGAATCTCAAATCATCATTGCATTTCGAGAATAAGTGCATTTTGGGAATACCTGCATTTGATTTGCTAGTATGTATTTAGGATTTTTGTCTCTACGTTCACGAGAAAGATAAGCTTGTAATTTTTGTTTCTTTAAATATATTTGTCAAATTTTAGTGTTAAGCTTAGGTTGGCCATATTAAACAAGTTGTTTGCCCTTTTTCTTTATTGTGGAAGAGTTTGTTTAAGATTGATGTTATTTTTAAATATTTGCCAGTAAGTCCATATGGATCTGAGTTTTTGAGGAGTAAAAGATTTAATAAAATATACAATCAATTTAATAGAAATAGGACTTTATAGGCTATTTATTTCTTTAATTGTGTCATTTTTGCTAAGTTTTTTTTTCTAGTAATTTGTCCAGTTCTCTTTTTTCTTCTTTTTTTCACAAAGTTTCTCAAAGTATGCTTCTAAGGTATTTTAGATTCTGTAGCCTTTTTAGTGATATCTTTTTAAATTATTCCTGATATTAAAATTTTTATAACTAATAATTATTCTCTGTGTCTTAAGTTCTCAGTTTTATTATTTTTTCAAAGCTCTAATTCTTGGTCTGTTGATTTTCTCTTTAGCGTGTTTGTTTTCTGTTTTATTGATTTTTACTCTTAACTTTATAATTTTCTTTTCATTTAGTTTAGGTTTAATTTTTTTAAAATGTTTAATAAACTTATATCACTTGTCTTTAGCCTTTTCCCCTTAACACATACATTTTAAAGTTTTTAAATTTCCCTTTAAACACTGATTTCACTTTATTTTATAAGATTTAATATGTTGCATTTCTTATTCAAATGAATATATTTTCTGATTTCTATTTTTATTATGTCTTTGATCCATAGATAATCTAGAAGTGTATTACTTAGTTTCCAAATATTTTATTATTATTTTTCCTATTAAAAATTTATTTTCTTCTTTATGTTCAGAAACAAAGAAGTGACCTTGTCCACCCCCCACCCCCCGCAGGGCCTCCTCTTGAAGGAAAAGGGAGTCAGGGTGTGTGTGGGCCGTGGCTGTTAGTATGAGGTCGAATGTGGGAGTTCTTTCTCCCTCCTTTCCCTACAGTCACTCTTCTTTTCAGAATCCCCCTCCAAAAAATATAGGTTTGGGCACAGCTTGCCACCCACTGGGGTATTGGGGAGGCACAGCTGGAGACAAAATGTAATGCCCACATTCAAGAGGAGATGGATTCAGTGCATGTCTGGAGGTGACTAGCGAGGGAGGGAGGGAGGTTGGCTGAGGAAGCTGCTAAGTGGAAGGAGGGCAGAGAGGCTGGGATCCTCCCTTTCCCAGCACCCCCCCATCCTCCTTCCTTGCAGCCCCCTTCTACCATAACTGATCCTCACAGTCCTCGTCCTTTATCCCCTTCAGCCACAGTTGGCCAAAGTCCTCAAACACGGTATCACCATCTGTGGCATAGTTGGTGTACTTAGGGGCATCTGTTTTAGAAGCAGCTGTCTGGGGCCCGGGAACAGTGATATGGTTGTGGGGCTTGGGGTGCATAAGAACAAAAGGCAGCTCCACAGAGACATCCCCACCATGAGACACTACCAGCTTCACCTAGACCTTGTAGGACATCAGGATTCCCAGCACCTCCTTGTTGGCACCCTCCTTCACAATGGTGCTGGAAGCCAGGTTGGTGTCCTTGTGCTTGAGCTTCCCATTGAGGGCAAGACCATGCTACTTCCGGTTGTCACTGAGCAGCAGGGTGAGTGTGTACACCTTCAGAATGGGGAACTGGGTGATACTTGGTCATTTTTTTCTATCTGAGCCACAGGACACTTATACTGGGCAGCTGAAGAGGCAGATGTTGGCATGTTGTCTCACAGAGACTTTGATCTTCTTGACGGTCTGGGTGGAGGTGTTGGTGATGTGGACATTGACACTGAGGGGCTCCCCATGATAGTTCAGCTCCTTGTCCAGGGAAGTCTCAAGGTGCAGGGACCGGTCAGAAATGAAGCGGTGGGTGGTTTCTGCTGAAGGCTGGGGTCTGGTTTCTCTGGGGCAAATTTCACCTTTCAGATCACCAGATGCATGGAGCTCTGTGGCTTTTCTCTTCTAGTGATTTGGCAGAGAAGACTCGAATCTCAACGTCTGCTCCACAGGCCTACCCTGTGTCCTCTGGGCCTGGCTGCAGTGTGACGGAGCAGGGCAGATTCTGGGGTATTATTATATCCAGGTCCTCATGGCCATAGCGGAAAGTGCAGGTGAGGGTCGCAAACACTTTGCGGTCCTTTAAGTAGTCAGGGTCCACAAGCCCCATGCCATCCACAGGGTCCACTTTGTCCTGGTGGTCTACAAAGTCCCACTTGCCAAAGTACACCTTGAGCTTGCAGTTGGGGCTCGAATTCTTGAAGACCCTAGTGCCTGCGTTCCCTTCATGGTGCACACGCCCGCTGCCCTGCCGGGTTGCAGCTGGCTGGCAGCATCCCATCTTGTGGCCAGGTCCCTGCTCCTCCCCACACCACTGCGCATGTGCGCCCTCTGCTTCCAGCTATTTTAGAATACTTATGCATAGCTAAATTCCACTGCTGTTTGGGATTATATTTATATATCTCCATCCCTCTAAACCATTGAGACTTATATTATGGCTCAATATATGATTATTTGTATGGTAAATATTTCGCATGCCCTTGAAAATGTGTATGAAGAAGTTTTGTAGTCTTTTATCTATTTCAATTAGGCCAAATTTATTAAGAGTGTCCTTCCAATCTTCTGTGTCTTTACTGATTTTTAGTTGCTTGTTCTATCAGTTACTGTTGAGAAGTGCATTAAAATCTTCCAAGGACATTACCCATTCCTTGAGTTCTGGCTATGTTCAACATCCTCCTAGCCTTTGTCCCGCAGAGAACTGTGAAGTAGAAAAAAAGCTCTGATCTGCTGGTTTTTGTTAGGACTCTGGCCCACAGCACTCATATATCAGAAAATTCCTTAAAAGGAAAAGTGGCAGCGAATTTCTCTTACTACAGTGGATTTTTCTTTTCTCGGGTTACTTTGTTGCTAAAGTATTTCTTGCCCTTATTATTCTTTTTAATTTCAGCATTTAGAGTTGCTTTTCTAGGAGGTTTGGTTTGACAGAAAGTACTCTGCCAGAGAGAGAATCAAAGTCACAGATTCATAGTTTCTGATTGGTAAAGTAACATCTGTGTTTTGTAGAGATTTGGAAAGTCGGAAAGTAAAAAGAGAAAATAAAAGATCTTCCAACATTTTCATCTGGCTACTTCCTAGTCATCTTTCTGTTTTCTGACTTAATTAACTTCTTCAGAGTCTAATCAACCTTCATTTATATTCAGTTAGATGCTAGTCATAGCACCTTGGTTTTTTGTGTTTACACTTTTTTCACAATGTGTTATTATAGATTTATTTTTGTATTTATTTTAGTAGCATTTGTCTCTTTCACTAGATTATTAGTTCTAGTGTGGCATGGACCATGTCTGCTACTCTCTGTAAACATAGTATCTATTATAGCCTATTTGATATTTATAAAATGTGCTTTTTGAGCAGTAATTTCTTTCTTGTATGTATATATGTGTGTATTTTCAATTAATATTCTATTATGCATATAATCTTTATATGCATTTTTCCATTTTCTGTGTTTTAAAAATTCATTTGACAACATATCATAAACATTTCTCCGTATGAAGATTGTCTTCTAAGACTAGCTCAGTCACCAATTATTTGAAGTCTGGCATGTCAATTAACATTTCTAGGGCTCAGTTTCCTCATCTGTAAAATAAGGAAATGATAATTGCTCTACTCATTCGGAGAATTGTCAAAAGTAAATAAGCCCACAGATCTGCAGGAAATTATGGCATAAAAGGTACTGAGCATGAAATGGTTAAGCAATGAGGGATTAAATTGTTGCTACCATTGTTGGTTGGTCGATTGTCTACAAAAAGACCACTGGGACCATCTATGATGTGACAGACCCATGTTCACCTCAGATCTCTAAGGAAGATGTAATGCTTTCTCTTGACCACATAGACAGAGAAGCTCTTCACATGTGGAATGTTTACATCATGACAGAGGGATGAGTGTCGTAGAACAATTAGGTAAGAAAACAACATAGAGCTAAAACAAGATGCAGCTATTTCTATTACAGAAAAGTAGGCAATTAGCTTTTTGTAGAGCACTTTAGAGGGAGGCAAACATCTGCAGAAATGTAATAAACAGTTGCTTCTAAGTAAGTGCATGAGCAAAAAGAAATAATTGCAGTTATTAAATAAATAAGGGATGAGAAGGGAAAAAAGCTCTCCTGTCTTAGAAGATTTGAAAGAAAATCACTGTGAGACAAATCCAGATGAGATCAGATCATTTTTTCTAGCTATGCTGGGTTATCAGCAGGTGATATGAGAACCTTATCAATGTATACTTTTCCAGTTTAGTTAATTCTTTCATGAAATTCATTTATTTTTCTCTTTTGGTTATCATTAACATAAGGCAGCATTATCACTACTGTATATTGCTTCAATCGTTACCACAAATATTTCTGTTTTCTTGATAAAGTCTTGAGATTAAATGAAAACCTTCAAGTATTGCTATATGTGATACCTGGATGAGTAGGCTCTGCCTAGCCATTAGTCAAGGTTTTGGTAGCCAGAGTTTGCAAAACTAGGTGAACTGTATCACCTATGTAATGCTCTCTCTCAAGAATGATCCTTCCCAGGTAAACTTTGTATTATTTATTTTGAGAAATAAAGGTAAAAAAAAAAAAACCACTGTGTAATTGCAAGGTATCAATATAGAAACACTCCAGAGTAATAGATTCTTTGTCTCCATAATAGAAATTCCACTTTCCCTTAATTTTCTCTGGGGTGGGGGGGAATTTCAGTATTTTCCCAAGAGTGAAACTTTGTAATTCTAAGTTTCTTTTGTTTGGAAAATGTTGCATTACTCTGGAACTAGAATCATTTCATCAGAGAATTTGGCAATAAATATATCTCCCAAATGCTTGTTCTTTTAAATTCTATCTGGCAAAGTGGCCATTTAATCAACAGAGTAAGAAAATAGAGATTTAGTCTAGAGCTTAATTGGACTAGGACTGAGTGTAGAAACTAGAAGAAGCTGAAAGATTCATTAGTCTGTGGTTTCTCCAATTTTATAAATGATTATTAGTGACTAATGAAGCAATCTTCTACCTCCTCCATACCATTCGTGGAAAAAGAAGCACAGAAAATCCTCTGCTTTGACATTGCTGTACTAAGGTGATTCCATTTGTTAAAGATGCCAAGTGAATACAATTACTCCTGTTCATTAATTACTAGTTAAATCAGCTTTATTACCATGAGAAACTTGGAAAGTTATGAGAACTCAAGAATGCCAAGGTAGTAAAATATAGAAGCACATTTGCAATTGTGAATTATTCAGAACTCAAGATAGACAATTTATTACTACTTGTTGCTGTAATAAATCCTCACTAATGGAACTGTATTAATTTGGAGTTTGGGATGATTTGGAGTCTTGGCTGAGGTCTGTCCTTTTATTCATTACAAAGACAGGGTTTGGAAAGCAAGTTAGTAGTCAAGCAATAAGGACAATATGTATTTTTAAAATCTAGGCTCTCTGCTGCCCTTCTTTATTAATAAATAATAAATGCCATTATTACATTTTTTGACCCAGTAAAAGAGGAAGATGCAAAAGCAGGTCTTGTCACACGTGACACGGTAGTAATAAAACCCTTAGACCACTGGAAAAAAGAGGAGAAGAAGAGATGAAAAGTGTAAGGAAGTAATGGGCAAGAGATAGTCATGAGTAGTGGTGTGCTGGTAAATGTTTAACAATTGTAGCATTTGTCAGTTTCTGTTGTGTAAATACTCACATTATGGACAATTTCAGGCTACGAATCTGATATTATTGGGTGCAGAGTTAGAAAGAAAATATACATAAGTAACTTCAAGGGTATAGGTATTAGTAAAGTCCATTTTATTAGTAAACTGCTAATAAAATTAGTAAAAATGTATTAAGATCATGAGGATGTGATGATTTGGAGTATTTATTACCTTTGTTTTTAATTAACTTAAATGCAAGTTAATATAATTTAATTTAAAATAAAGTCTGTGTTTAACAACTAGCTGGCAACCTTTCTGAACTTTCATGGGCTGGGATAAATAAGCTGGCTTGAGTACACCACTAAATCTTCTTACCACTCTCTCTCCCAGAGTTGGAAACCTAGGGGACAGCAAAACATATCCAAATAAATTGTGGGGAATCCAAAAATACTGGGCCTTGAACTCTGATGCCCTGGACTGAAAAGATTACAAAGCTTGTAGAGAAGCCCTGGATTCAGAATGGTGTCACAAACAATATGGTGGGTGAACAAGAAAGCAGCAATGTTGGAGGAAGTAAATGGGCTAGGGATAATTTTATCAGTTGTGGGAAGCCTATTTGTGGTCTCCACAGCTCTTGTGTGCCTAGAAAGAGTAAGAAGATATTAAGAAAACTGATGGAACAGAAAAGGCCTTGAGTAAATGCTATGACAAGGAACACACATTTCATACTGGGTATCTGCATAAAGCCTTAAAAGACCAAATGGAAAGACTAGTTCAAAATGAATACCAGTGGTAGACGCTGAGCAAGTCAGTACGACAAAGCCCATCACGGCGGTAGCCAGCATGGTGTGAAATGACAGTCTGTGGATTAGAGGCCCTACCCCACCACCTCTATGAGTATGAAACACAGAAGGTAGAATAGAAATCCTATGACAGAGCAAAAGACAATATTGATAGGGAATTTAAATTTTGAACTGACTGAATGTTTACCTTGAACAATAATACTAATTTGGTAATTTAAGATGTTTTCCCTCAGTTGTTGAGTTAGAGGCAGAAAGTCAAGAAGAACTCACAGAAAACAAAGTTACATTTTTGAGGTACATCTGAGTTCTAGCAGGTAAATAATACTTCCTCTATAGTCAGCACACATGTGTAAGGAGAATGTTTCCTTACTTAAGAAATTTTTCAAGAACCTCTCCGTAATCTTAAAAAAAGTCTTTCTATAATCTTTTATGTAAAATAATAATTTGTAAATTGTGTTTCATTCCCAAATACATTTCTAGCTAAGATTTTTTTTTTCTGTTTCCTTTTTGTTATTATGTTCAGCTAGCCAGCACACAGTACATCATTAGTTTTTGATGTAGTGTTCCACGATTCATTAGTTGCGTATAACACCCAGTGCTCATCCCCACACGTGCCCTCCTGAATACCCATCTAGCTAAGATTTTATATCATTTTTTTCTCATGTTTGCAAAAGCTTTCAGAAATCCCATGTTTACGTTTTCAGTCAGCTCTAGAGCAGTGTGTCTAAAGCTTCCAGTTCTCCTGACTTACCACCTTGATGTCACCATTTATTTCTTCCTTTCCGCAGACCCCTATGCCCAGTCAATCAACAGGCCCTTTCAATTCTGCCTCCATAGGCTTTCTTATATCTCTCTATTCCTTCTGATTCCTCCTGTCTCAACTAGAATCCAGGCTCCTTTCCCCTCATATTTAAGTAACTATGGTCGTCTCCTAGCTGATCTCTCTACTTCAGCCTCTGCTCTTCCGTCATCCTTCTAAAAGTAATGTTGGTTTTATTTCCTAGTAACCTCTATCATATCCACACTCTGCTCTTCATCCACAATGGCTCTCTTATGTTGAGTCTAAATGCTCAGCTTGGCAGTCACTCTCTTCCATCAGCCAGCTGGTTTTTAACAGAGCATTATAATTCTTTCCTACCACAAACTGTTTTCATGGCAAGCAACATGCCTTGCTGTTCTACTCTCCAACTCCCCACTAGTCTGCTCATTTCCCTATCCTTCCCTGCCCTTGTCCTAAAATCCCTTCAACCCACTCAGGAAAAGCCTGTATTCTCTCAGCCAAATCCCATTTCCTCCCCTAAACTTTCCTGACCTCTCCAGCCCACAGGCACAAGTTCCAGAATATCTATAATGATATATCTATATCTATATCTATATATATTCTCAGAATATCTATAATGTTATGATCTGTATCACATAAAATATCATTGAGTAGACGTTTTCTTGGTCTGTTCCTGATATCTCATAGGTCAAACTAGATTGTAAAGTACTTAAGAACAAAGTTTAGATCTTCTCCTTTTATATTCTTTATTATGCTTAGTATAATCTTGGGCATTTAAAGTTAACACTTTAAAAATTTATTGGAAAATTATTTATTTATTTATATCCATTAAGCAAATCTTACTGCCTTGGTTTATTGCAATACACAATTGGGGAATAAAATTTAATCCCTTTAAGGATACTTCATTAATTGAAACTGGCCTTTTTTCCATCCAGTCTAAACGGAGAAGTTTACATGCAAATGACAATTTTCAAAAATAGAAATCTACACACAGGTGTTATGGATTAGTATGAAGTAGTTTATTTTTGTGATTCAGTTTTAGTCAATATACTTGATTTTATCAAAGGAAAATAAAACGACTGACCCATCACCAAACTATCAACCATCCCTTGAGTTATTTTGCAATGCAGAATTGGGTATCAACTGGTTTATTCATTCATTTATTCAGCAAATGTAGATCAGACACTTCTTTTGTGTCGAGCATGAGTCTAGGACTCATGCTAGGTTTGTGGCAATGTGCATGTGATCCCTTCTTCCAAAAGCTTAGAGTCTTTCAAGAAGATAAACAGTAATGAAAAAACAAGTTAAAATACTCTGGAGGCCGTGAAGCCATGTGGGTGGAAGAGCAAATTCTGGAGTTGGGCTCCCTGAGTTGACACCGGACTGGCTTACAGCCTTCTAACCGCATAATATTGGCAAGTTTCCTAACCTTACCAAACCTCACTTTCTTCATTTGCAAACTTGGAATAAAATTAGTTATCATGAGAATCAAATTTAAAAACTTAGTGTAAATTGCTAGAACTTAGAGGGCCACCTAAAGTACTGCCAATAAATACATATAGATAAATTTGGAATTCTATTATAATCACAATCTTCACAGTGTAACAAAGGCAAGGTACAGGATGGCAGGGGCAGAGAGTCTGGAATCAGGGAGGTTTTCCTTGGGAAGTGAGAAAAGAAATGGCCTAGAAACTAATCTGTGGGATTAGAGGCTGAGTTAACCCCCAGAGGAAGATAGAAAGGCAAGAGTTGTGGTCTAGAAGAAGAAAGGAGGGGGTCAGGAGTGCAGGAGAGGAAGGACACCAACTTCTATTTCCTGACCTTTCTGGTAAACTTGGTAAGTAGCAGCTACCACTGGGGAAAGGTCAGGAGAGAGCCTGGTTTTATTAAGGACAGAAAAGAAGTGTTAAGGCTGTTATGTGGGTTTGTTTAAAGTAGAACATATTTTACCTACAACAGAAGAAGGACTAATCTTTGAGTTTAATGTATCCAAGAGTGATGGAGCAGGAAGTTGCTCAAGCTTCAGGCAAACGACTAACTAGCCTAAGTGTCATTTAAAAAAATAAATGGAAGGTGGCTCATCAGTGCAATAGGTAGGGCGTCAGTCTCATAAAAAAATAAAGGGATTGGATGGTTTTCATGTTGACACATCTTATGATTTATGGGAGCGTTGTTTTTCTCTTGGTTTGTGGCATTACAGATGTCACAAATAACTATTCACTTAGGTTAAAGAAATTTTTGTTCTTGGCCTTTTTAAGCTCGTAGGGGGCTTCATAATAATGCATTAGGCTTTTAAAATAGAAGGTCTTGACTTGACAATTGGGGATTTGGTAAAAAGATACTCACACTTTCTCTCCCCTCAGTTGGAATAAGTCTGAGATGTGCTCCACATTGTCTCTTAGAAATCTGGGGTGGAATTAAGTGTACCAGATCCTGCCTGCTCCTGTCCGAATCAGGAAGATTCCTCTGACATATCTCCCTTCTCTCTGTTAATCACCAAATTCTCTTTCCTTGTTGGATGGCTCCTATCAACACGTATGCGTGCTCCCACTTTTCCCATCTTAAAACCAAACCAAAAGAAAACAATTACCCTTATTTCAACCTCCAGCTACCCTCCCATTTCTCTGCTTATGTTTTCAGCAAAACTCAAAGTCTCCTATTTGTATGCCAGTTTTTCTTTTTTTGCCATTCAATCTTTTCTTTTTCTGTGACAGATAAAATGACTTTTTAAAAGAGAAACAAGCATAAAAACTGTCAACCTAAAAACTTTTTAATCAGATTTAAGATTTCATCTAAGAAAATATTTCCCCATAGATGGTAACATCTTTTTCTACAAAGCACTGTGTTTCTACTAAATCACAAAATTCGATATGTTACAATGAAAACTTACGATGTACTATATGCTGGCTAACTGAACATAATAAAATAAATAAAATAAAAGAATAGAAATTAAAAAAAAACCCAAACCAAAAAACAAATTAAAAAATAAAATTCAATATGACTTTTAAAAAACGAAGAATAACACTAGGGATGGTTCTCACAAGCAAAAAATTAAATTGCTTTAATTCTCTTGATCACTTTAGAACACATTTATAGTATTGTCCAAATCTCGATTTAAAGTTCTCATTAATGTATTATCAAAAGAAAAGAAATGAAAGAAAGATGAAAAAAAAATAAAAGAAAATTGAAAACCATTGTTTTTACATTGCCTTGCAGAGCCCAAAGTCCCAAGAGAGACCTGTAAAGTCAAATTTTATAAATTTCTTTTTTCTACATGGAATGAAAAAGGTTTCTGACCATTATTCAAAATGTTTTTAGGTTCAAGTTTCGGTATTATAGTAGTTTCATGATTTTATTTAATGTTTTTATTAGCTAAAATATGAGGCAATCACATTTAAAATGAAAATAGGAAGAATATATTATATACTGTTATAGGAAGAGCTTCAGACTTGAAGGCTCCTTTCCAAATGTTAGACCTTGGGACCCAGTTATGTAAGTGCTCTGATGCTATAGTTTGGGAATAATAACACTGAACCTACATGGTTGTTGGGAGGATTATTTAAGAGAATGTCAAAGAGTTCTCTAACATAGAACTGAAGTGTAGTACAACTAACTGTAATGTAATAGCTTAAACGTAGCCAAAAGTCAAATGCAGCTGACCCTTGAACAACATACATTTGAATTACCTGGTCCACTTATATGCAGATTTTTTCAATAAATATATTGGAAAGTTTTTTGGAGATTTTCTCTTATGATTTTCTTAATACCATTGTCTTTTCTCTAGTTTACTTTCTTGCAAGAATATAGCATATAATATGTGTAACATAAAAAATATGTGTTAATTGACTGTTTATGTTATCAGTAAGGTTTCTGGTCAATGGTCAACAGTAGGCTGTTAGTTGTTAAGTTTTTGAGGAGTCAAAAGTTATAGACAGATTTTCGACTGTGCTGGGGTTTGGCACCCCTAACTCCATGTTGTATCAAGGGTCAACTGTAATTTTTTAAAAAGATTTATTTTATTTATTTTAGAGAGAGAGAAAGAGAGAGAGACAAAGAGAGTGTGTAAGTGGGGAAAGGGGCAAAGGGAGAGGAAGAGGGAGAGAAGCAGACTCCCCACTGAGTACATGAGGCAGCTCCATCTCAGGATCCTGAGATCATGACTTACACGGAAATCAAGTTGGAAGCTTAACCTACTGAGCCATCCAGGTCCCCCAAGGGTCAACTATAATTAAAAACTATTACCTACTTTGCTTTCCAGCAATAACTCAAGAAGTTGAGAACGGAGAAATACATAACTAAAACCCAGCTGCACCATAGAAGATTAAAAAAATTTTTGAACGCTCACAAGGCATCTTTTTATATTAAACAGGTATTAAAGCTAGGGACTTGTTGCATGAAAGTAACCACATCTACACATATACAATGAGATTAACCAAGATGTTCATGGGTTTTAGTTCAATAATAAAGAACTGGAGCCAGAGTCATTATCAGCTGAGAAATTACATCTTAAAAACTTGAAAAAAAGAATGTAATAAAATGGTGTTGCCTTTAGGAATATTGCTCTAATGGACTTGAAAAAATTATTTCTTTAACTTAAAAATTATTAAATCAAACATTTGATGAAATTTTTAAAAAGATATGAATCCAACCATAGTTCTTCTTGATGGAGAAATTCCATTTGAAGGATAAAAATGTTTAGTTGGCTAGGGCTGACCTAAATACAGAGCTTATTTTATCCTGTTCTTTGGTATTTATATAGGTTTCTAGAGTTTCTAGAGTTTCTTATGTTTATTCCATCATCAATGTAAACAATGATGTCTAGGCTCTTCCCAGGTTCAACTTTAATTTTAAAACCTATTTTTCAGGTCCAAAGTGGTTAAATCTCCAATTGTCCCAATTTTGAGCACTTAAAATTACAAGAAATCTTTTGTTTTCTTAGATAATAGCACTATTTTCCCACATTAAGATTTAAACTGTTTCCAGTACATTGCCACCTTACATAAAACCATCAAACCCCTTGGCACAAACATTGATTTAAATTACCAATTGCTTACAGTGAGTGTTAACTATAATTTTAGGAAGAGGAAATTTGTTTCCTAATTAGTTCATTTTACTGGCCTGAGTCTGCACTGGAAAAGAAAAAAAGAGTATCCAGTCTAGTTTTCTAATATTTCCCATATATCATACCTATTAAGAATAGGGACACCCTCAGTTCTCAATAGGGGTGCTGTTGGCATTATGATGCGAGAATTCTTCATTAAGCCAGAATGTCTTGTATGCACTGAAGATTATTTGGCATCTCTGGCCTTGTACTCACTAAACACCCGGGGCTGTCCCCAGTCATTACAACAATCAACCTCCTCTAGACATTTCCAAATGTCCTCTAGGGAGCAACCCCCCCCCAAACTTAAACCTCAGAGGAAGAACTAATTTTTTTAATGCGTCTGTTTATTATCCACTTACAGATAATGATTTCTAGGTTATTCACAAGTTATAGCCAAAGTTTTCTAGAGTTTAATTTTTTAAAAAAGTATCAGGCTAATATTTTGTTTTTATTCCACCACAAACTTAATATAAGCTCTAAAACTCAAATATATTTTATTTTATTGTAAAACTCAACTATATTTTAAATTCTCAGTCAGGGCAAATGAATTTTTTCAGGGCACGCACACACACACACACACACACACAACAGCTTTGTGACTTGGTTACATAATTTTCTGCAGGAAAAGGATACGCGGCAAATTTTTGAGAAAACTGGCCTTCAAACATAGTAACATCAAACCGCTTAATCAGTACTTTCAGACTTCCTCTTTCAGTAAATCCAGAATTGTTCACTAACACACACACAAAAAACAACCCTACAACTTCACTAGTCTTGAACACCAGTCTTTAAAGATGAGCAATATCAATAAGGGGAAACAGAATGAGCAAATGAAAATATTAACAAGTTAAATTTGACAACAAGATTGCACTTCAGTTAGTCATGACAAGATACTATGAGAAGTTTTGTCTTCCCAAATGCATAAGTAAAATCTCCACTCACCTTACATAAGACCTTGTCGCACAGCCACCTCCTATTAGAAAGGATACTATGTGTTGATGTGCTATAAAGCATAGTCTATAACACTTGGTTACTGACTTAATCAATTCAAATCTAGAAATCTTTTCTTTTTTTTAACCAGCCATTCCAAGAAACACAAACCTCACAGGCATGCTCACCAATACAGGAAAGAGAATAATAAAAAAAAAAAAAAAGTGGAAAACTTACCATTTACCTATAACTTGAAGAAATACTTCAAGAAATACAGCACCTACTTCAGCTCAACAGCTAAGCCCCAAGAAACTTCATATCCCTTATGGGTTCTCGTCAGGAACCTCCCTATGTCCTGAAATGGTTAGCTGAGATGCACTTCTCTTCAAAAACATTCTAGTTTTTAAGACTTGGCTTCAAAATAAAATTTGATAAGGGGTGCCTGGGTGGCTCGGTTGGTTAGGCGTCGGACTCTTGATTTCAGCTCTGGTCATGAGCTCAGGGACATGAGGTCGAGCCCTGTGAGGGGCTCACGCTGGGCGTGCAGCCTGCTTAAGGTTCTCTCTCTCCCTCTGCTCCTCCTCCTTGTGTGTGTTCTTTCTTTCTCAAAAAAAAAAAAAAAATAATAATAATAATAAAAATAAATGTTAGGTTGAAGATTAAATTAAGAGAGACTCACATATATTTTAGCGAGAAATCTTTATAAACTCTAACCTGGGTAAAACATGTTTACGTGACGTGGGAAACAAAAGCAAAAGAAATGTAGCTTAAATTAAACTCTCCTTATGGCGTGCAGCCCACTGACAGATCCCTGAAGCATGCAGAATGTGACCCTCTTCAAGGAACTCGTGGCTGCCTTTAGTGCCTGAATGTTTAAAAGTAACCTTATCTTGGCAGCAGCTAGCCCCTCAAGGTCCCCAAAGCCTTGCCTCCAGATTCCTTGGAGACTCGTGCTATCCCTAACCCCCACTAATTAAAAAGTATACAATCAGTCACTCCTCGCAATCCCAGTATGGCTCTTTCTGCCCATAGGTCCTGTCTGGTGAGCAGGGAAGGGGTAAGGTCTAGGCAGGGAGAGAGGAGGCCCCTCAATCCCCTGACTAGGCTCACGCAGGAGGCCCCATGACCAGCCTCACAGAAATCCCAGATGTGGAGAAAGGCTGAGGCGTTCAAAACCGGAGATAAGGGAACATAACGAGACTACCTCCTTACGTCTTAAATGTCAGAGACGAGATATCTCCATGACAGTTGCAGCTGGACCACTAAAAATTACCAAACTTCAAAGAGAAAGTAAATATGGTACTATGAGTGAGAGAGACGTCAGGAGGACTTAAGCTCCCTGGTCAGTTCTCACTGGAAGACTGCCCCTAAAAGCCCTCGGTGGCAACCCATTCGGGAACCCCTCACTCTAGAGAGCTTTTTCCTTTCCTTTCTGTTCTCACTTCACTTAATAAACGTTCACTTCACTTCACCCTTTTGTGTCTGCGAGATTCATTCTTGGACTCCGTGAGACAAGAACACCGCAACCCTGCAACAGAAGTTTCTTAAAACTTTTTTTTTTTTTTTAAGTGATCAAGTTTATTTTAGAAGCAGAAGCAGCAGGAATAGGAAGGAGGGATGAGAACAAGACACGAGTCCCTCTTGACAGTCCAGATCCAGCGCAGGCTTCGTCTGTATGTGTGATACCAGCCACCCAGCTGCCTCCACCAGCCTTCTCCTTCCAGGGCGGGGCGTGAGGAAAACCTGGGCGGAGGTGAATCTTCCATGAGGATGGAGGTGGGATAAACCGGCCCTGGGTCCCTCTGGACCAGGTGGACAAGCCAGAACGCCCACAGCACCCTTGGCAATGCAGACAGAGGCACAACTCTGTTGTTCTGTCTTCTGTCTACCATTTTTAATTCCGTTTTCAACAAATACAAATTAAACATGAAATAACTTTTTACTCCAATTTTTAACAATCATGAATTCAGGAAAAGAACTTTGGAGTTGCATCTAAATATTTACAATCTATCCTACAATTAAAATTTTGCAAATGGTAAAAACAGTAGTTTAAGAACTGTGTGATGCTCAGGGCACCTGGGTGGCCCGGTTGGTTAAGGGTCCGACTCTGGTTCCCAGTACAGGTCTTGATCTCAGTGTGGGGAGTTCAAGCCCTGCCCCACCCAGTGTGGAGCCCACTTAAAAAAAAAAATTGTTTAAGGCTCACTTACCAGTCCAAAAGTTATTAACATCTGTTATTTCATTTTTTAATTAAATTTTTAATTTTAATTCCAGCATAGTTAACATACAGTGTTACATTAGTTTCAGGACCTTTTATTTCATTTTTAAAGAGATTTTTAAAAATAGCAACATCACTACACCAGAAGGGGTGATTCTTCCTGCTTTCAAAATACTTTTCAAATTCTATTTTTGATTTTGGAAATACAGACATTCAATTGAATGAAACATACTAACTGCTGTAACAAGTAAGACATGTTCTTTTGGGGCAAGAAAAACAACTTGCAAAAAAAGAAAAAAAAAAAAGAAAGTCTGGTCAATATACGATAAGGGAGTAAGCAAGTTCTACTTTTTCCTCCCTTCCTTCCTTCCCTTTCTCCTTCCTTCCTTCCTTCCTTCCTTCCCTTTCTTCCTCCTTCCTTCCCTTTCTTCTTCCTTCCTCTCTCTTTTCCTTTCTTCCTTTCTTTTTTCTTTCTTCTCTTGTCCTTCCTTTCTTTCAGATTCCACTCTTAAGCATATTTCACAAAACTGGAACTGAAGAACTGAGGTGGACAGGGAGGAGGAAGAAAGTACAGACAGAAAATGAAAAGGGCTAGATTCACAGCCAACAGAGAATTTATAATGTACGGCCCCACTCCAAGATGGGAAGCAGCTTCAAGTGGTTTAAAATGGAGCAGGAGCTCAGGTTTGTACTGTGGTGTGAAAATCAGGAAGGAATTCACCACCAGAAACCGATTTGCCTTCCCATTGTTCCACATTCTGCTTCCTGCAGCCTTCCTCCTCAGGAAGGGCCTCTGTTCTACTACTTGTTCACTTGCTTGGAGGACTTCTGAGCACACACAGCAAACAGGAAGTTTGAGTTTCCCAGGATGACTTAAAAGACCATTTTCAAGACCATGCATGTTGGTGGATAGGGCCTATATAACTCATTTGCAGATCTGGGGATGAAATTCAATCTTTGCTTATGTTCCCATTCTTAGTAATCACCAAACATTGGAAGACATTCTTTGATTTAGGACAATGGATATTATCAGAAATTTTTCTTCTCTGTATATTGTGACCCAATTGGTCACGACTGAACCTCATATGTCATTGCTGTTTGGAGTCACTCTGAAAACAGGTGTTACAATATTGTGAAAAGACTTAACTAGGTACTATGTTTGGATATCCTGTAGAAGGTATACATGTAAAACAAATTAGTTACGCCCACCGTCTGAAAAGCATTCCTTCAAATGGAAGTACATTCCTCTTATGTCCTTGATTCTTTACCGATGGATCAGGAGGTAAAATAACAAGTTTTGTGTTTCAAATCATTTTGGCTAAAGTGTTTTCATCTTGGCCACAACCTAAGGAAAAAAGTTATTGCGATATGAAATGTTGGAATCTATAAGTCAGTGTGTTTTGTTTTCATAATTGGGATTGAATGGAAGTATGGAGCCATTAACGAGGGAGTAAAGTGACCTAGATGGAAAATGAGCAGTGGAGCAGAAGGCTATTTCATGGAGTTATTTCCCCCACATTGACCATAGAAGTACTGATTGCTCTGGCAGTGACCAATAGAACGAGTGACCATGCGCTGGTAATTTAGAGGCCGACAGTCCCACTGTTCACTTGAGAAGGATGAATCAAAACTTTAAATAAATTGGCTACAAGATGTTTGCTGGTTTAAGATGATTTGACTTTTTAAAGTCTAAATACAAATTTTAGGTAATATATCTGAACAATATTTACTCGTTTTAAGGTCATACGAATTCCTCCAAGTTCACATTCAAATCAAGGATGAGCTTCCCTCAAGGTTTGCCTTTGGTGCTGTCTTGTCTTATTTCTCATCACCATCATCCCTTCCAAATTTACCTGTGGCTCCCCTCCTCTGGGATCTCTCAGCTGTTTTTCTCTAAGCACTGCCTGGGGATCCGGATCTTGTGTGATAGATCCTCAGTGTATAGTGTCCTTATTTTTACAACCTACAAAGATCTGAACTTCTAAGAAATTTTTCTTAATTTTCTCCTCTGTCAAAAATCTTGCCTCTCTTTATGGCTTTGGATTCAAGCTACCTAATCTTTTTTTTTTTTTTTTTTAAGTTACCTAATCTTAATCAAACTTGTTACAGTGCTCATTAGGGGTCAGTATGTCCCATTTCCAGGATATATTTCTATGTTTAGCAAAGGTCATCTGGAGCCATAACACATAAGCTCAAATACAGATGGGACTCCCCTCCTCCAAAATCATGGCACAAATGCATGCCATTGCTCCCAACAAGGACCAAAAGAGGCAACATAGATGGTTGTATTATTCATCCCCATCACTGGAAAACAGCATGAAACACCTGTGTTTTCTAATGTATGCTTGTGAAGTTATGGGGTAGGGGCTCAGCAAAAACATTCATAGTGACGATAGTCAGACTATTCATTTCCCTCTCATAACATAAACCAGAATCAAGTCACTGGAAGCCAATTTTGAATCTGAGGCTGATAATGTTTCCTGTATCCTGGTATTAATTTTCTCCCCAGCATGTGCTCAACGAAGATAAGTCCTGTGAATAATTATCTGACTGCATAAAACCATTAGGCCAGGGTCCAATGAGGTGCCACAGCTGTGCTAGGGACCAGACAGCAGAGAAAGAACAGCACTCAGGGCTTTCTTCACCATACATCTCCACCATGACTAGTGTAGTAGAGAGAACACAGGACCCAGAGTGGGGTGGTCCCAATTTTCCAGGGTAGGTCATGAGACACCAAGGGTGTAGGAGCCAACAGATGAAGTCATCTAAGAAAAGAGCCAACAGGACTGTTCTAGGCTATGTAGTTCCTAAAACCTGGAGGTTGAGATTATTCTTTTAGTCTCTCCTCATGTGGAAGGGATGCAACCAAGATGTTACAGTTAACTTGAGCCTCTAAGATAAAGCCAAAGTGTAGGAGAAGCTTGACGATTCCTAAGCGTATACTCTGAAGTTCTTTCTCTGGAAGCATTTGCAGTAGGTTAAACCAAACCAACTCCTTAGAACATGTGTAAGTCTCTCTTAGAAAGGGCTGGGGGTTGGCCGATGTGCTGCTACTTGTATCAGTCCTCTGACCAAATTGCAATGTTTTGTTTATTTAATTAATGGCTTTCTTCTCATTAGGCTCACTGCCACAACCAAGTGGAGATTTCTCAGCCTGCCAAAGGGATGAGTCTGGACTGTTTGCCTATGCCTTGAGGCTAGCTTTTTGCTTTCTCTCTAATTTTTTAAAAACTGTCTTAAAGACATGACTTTAAGCTACATTAGAACCAGAGGAAAATATCAGCAAAGCCCACTGAAAAGAGTAAGTGAATAGCCTCAGGGGTTTGTGCCCCAAAGGTCAGATTTAATCCAATATCAGTTCTGTCCGGGAGTCAGAATCAGAAGATTTTTGAAAGGTCTAGGTGTTTTCTTCATAATTAGGTCAAGAGTGGTGAGTCTACTCAATGGGGCCTATTTTTAAAATAAACTAAAGCCTTCCTATTCAACTCAAAATACAGGTGGAGTCAGGTTATGTGTATATAACATCAGTACATAAAGGATAAAAGTGAAATATCCATTCTTTCCCTCAGATGATTTGTTTCTGTGACATAAATGCATGTGGTTCCTGAACATTGTTCTGTCTTCAAATCGATTTGGACCGATACCTGAAAAAACAAGAAAACACAAGAAAGACCACAGTAAGATAAGGAGTAGATGTTTCGAGGAAAGTGCGAACAAATATGAAGAAAATTTAGGAAGATTTGATGGCCCTTAATGGAAGAGAAAGAGCAGAAAGACGGATGCACCGCTCAGTGCTGCCCTGAGGGGTGGCTGGCTCCTACTAGTTTCTGCTCTAGTCTACAGTATGTCTACACAAATCTTTCCTTAACTTAGACAATTTTGAAGAAAACATCTGTGGGCAGAAAACAATGGCTCAAGGAATTTCCATAGCAAACCATTTTGATACCAACAAAAATCACTGGAGCAAACATGGAAGTCTCATCCCTTTTGTCTGACTTTCATTAAGACAAATTGAATGTTTACTGATCACCCAGGGCATATCTATGTAGTCCAATTGAACTGCCTGAGGGGAAAATGTCTTTGTGAATGAGCGGGCAGGAGAGATTTTGGAAGCTTCTCTCTGATGTATAGCAAATATCAGCACTTCTTTTTGGAGGAGAATAGCTTTAATTGCATCCTTGCATTCATCAAAAATGAGAATACAATTTTCTGAGAATATTTCGGCAAATCTCTTGCATTTAGACATGGGCACTGCCTGGGAATCAGAAAGCTAGACTCTGGTTTAGTTTGGGTAAGGCTGTCTGGGACCTTAGAAAAGGCTGCTGACCCCTTGGCTTCATCTTTCCCATCTGTAAAATGTGGAGATTCACAAGTATTTTTTTTTTTTTTTACTTAGAAGAATTTTAAGATCCCTTATAGTGCCAATATTCTAGAAATCTGTGCCCCTTCCAGACAGCTCAGAGAAAGAAAACCATGTCTCTAGCACATGTCTTGTTCATTATAAGTAATAAAAAATTAGGATAATACCATGGTTTGAGTAACAAAGAAATTTTTGTCTTTGTGAACAACTGTGTTTTTTAAGCTTACTCCAGTTGAGAATTGTAGAGCAAGTGGAAATAGAACTTGTAACAGTATGTCCTAGTGTTTCTCTAGTTCAAATTTCCTCCACGACCAAAGAAGTATGTGTCAACATATCACTATATAATTTCCAAAAGTTGTGAAGTAGACAGATTAAAGTTCTTTTTATCAAAACAGCACAAAAGTTCTGAAGAAGATAAACAACATGCAATAAATTGGACAGGGCTCTGGAATTTAGCACCTCAGTCGGGGGAGAGATGATGGACTAAAACGTCTTTATAGGCAAGCAGGTCCATGAAGTGTGGATCATGTTGGCCTGGCCTGCCTTTGCCAATGACAAGCTGTGTGATGGAAGACAAGTCCCTTAGGCTCTCTGTTTCCCAAATTCCTTGTCTATAGAAGAAGGGATTGGAATGGATATATTCCCAACCACTTTCAGTCTTAGAGTCTTATGACTCTGTAAGAAGAGATTAAAATGCCATTAATTAAAAATTAATAATGTAAACAAATTGCACAGACACATATTTTAAATCCTTAAGGCAATAAATTTTTCAAAGATACTCATTTACATATAAATTATTTATAAGTTAATTAAAACTAACAGGGTCATGTGACCTTAGATATGAAAGAGACCTTAGCAGTCAGTACCAACTGTTATAAAACTGCATCATAATTGTTTGTGAATGTGCCCCTTTCCTTGTGCATTCTTTGAGGAAATAGTCTTGTGTTTCTTTGTATCATCAGTACTTAGACCAGTACAGATAGAGGGTAGACACTAAGTAAAGATTAATTAAATAAATTTTGCAGATAAAGAACCAGGAACTCTGAAAAGGCCCGCTAAGCTGCGTGAACTCACACAGGTATCTAGATTGGAGCTTCTGCCTCTTCTGAGACCTAATCCAGGGAGAGCTTGTTCTTTTTTAAGGCCAAATTGAGAAGTTTTTTTCAAAAAGTGTCATTGGCAATGGCATCTTTTCCATGAAAACAGGTCTTTTAAGGACTTTAAGGCAGGCCAAATAAAATTAAAGGGACAATAAGGCACAGAATAAATATCCAATAACTATTCATTGATTGATTTAAACTTGAATCAAATTACTGTATCTTCTTTGAAGTAATTATTTATCTTTTCACACCTAGTGCAGCCATGGCTTGTGGTCCCAAGAAGCATCTGAAGCTTGTAGTAGTTCCAAAACAGTGGATGCTGGATAAACTGACTGGTGTGTTTGTTCCTCACCCATCTACTCGTCCCCATAAGCTGAGAGAGTGTCTCCATCTCATCATTTTCCTAAAGAATGGACTTAAATATGTTCTAACAGAGAATGAATTAAAGAAGATCTGTTTGCAGTGTTTTATTAAGACTGATGGCAAGGTTCAAACTGATATAACCTATCCTGTTGGTTTTATGGATGTCATCAGCACTGACAAGACTGGGGAGAATTTCCACCTGATCTATGACACCAAGGGTTGCTTTGCTCTTCATTGGATTACACCTGAGGAGGCCAAGTATAAGTTGTGCAAAGAGAGAAAGATCTTTGTGGGGACAAAAGGAATCCCTCATCTGGTGATCCATGATGTTCACACCATCTGCTGTCCTGATCCCCTCATCCAGGTGAATGACACCATTCAGATTGATTTGGAGACTGGAAAGATCACTGATTTCATCAAGTTTGACACTGGTAATCTGTGTATGATAAGCAGATGTGCTAACCTGGGAAGAATTGGTGTGATCATCAGCAGAGAGAGACACCCTGGTTCTTTTGATGTAGTTCACGTGAAAGATGTCAATGGCAACAGCTTTGCCACCCAGCTCTTCAACATTTTTTTTTTATTGGCAAAGGCAACAAACCATGGATTTCTCTTCCCCGTGGAAAGGGTATCTGCCTCACCGTTGCTGAAGAGAGAGACAAGAGACTGGCAGCCAAACAGAGCAGTGGGTGAAATGGTCTCTAGATGACATGATTAGAAGTCTTTATACTTAATTAAAGATAATACAACATGATAAAAAAGTAATAAAGTTATATTTTTGTGGTAACTATTCCCAAGACGATCACCTTCATTTCTTCTTTGCCAACATCACATGCCATCAAAGGATGAAGTCTATTTCTCCACACCCTTGAATCAGCCTGATCAGCCTGTCACTGCTTTGACCAAAAGAGCACAGTGAGAGTGACACTCCATCAGTTCTGGTCCTGATCTTTAGGATGATGATGGCTTTTGCCTTGGTCTCTTGGATCCTGTAGCTGTCATACATAAAGTTCAGCTTCAGTGCTGAAGAGGTCCTGAGACTACACAGAGAAGAGAAGAGTCCAGCTGTGCCTGGCCTTTCAGTATCCCCATCCAGCCACCAGGTGTGTGAGAAAGCAGTCTTGAACTGTCCAGAATAGCTCAGTTTCTAGCTAAATGTCACAAAGTGACCAGAGTGGATAACCCATGCAACAGATGAATCACACAGTTGAGTCCTACTTGAATTTGTGGTTAATAAAATTTGAGATATAATAAAAGGTTGTTGTTTTAGGCCACTTAATTTTGGGGTCGTATATTTGCAGCGATAAGTAACTGAATTCTTTGTTTAAAAGTTATATAGTTCTACATTTTCTGTAAATGAAACTCTATTCTTATCACCTACTCTTACCCCAGATTAACACAGTTTAGAAAGATTTAACAGTGCTGACCAATTGAAGTTTTGCTATGGTAAGAATTTCCCCAGGATGTCAACATTAGGGAAAGCTATAGTTTCTTTTACAGCAAAGAAATTCATTTTAATGGGATCCATAAGATGGATAAGCTATAGCATCAATAGCATCAATTTCTATCCCCATAAATGTAGCTTTACTTTGTATAGAAAAGTTAGTTGAAACAGTAAAAATCTGCCTAGCACAGGTATATGTGTTTGACAAAAAGCATCTTGATAGAATGACTGTCATTTGTAAAATGAGTAATATCATTCCCTTTCTTCCCCTTTTACTAAACCCTGATTTACTATTTCCGCATTCACTTCAAGTACCTCATTCACTTACGTATGGATTCCTTCAGAAAACCTTTACTGAATCCCTACTGCGTTCCTGACATGATCCTAAGCGCTGGTGAAGAAACTATGATGACTAAGAGGTAGAACTGTAACTCAAGAGGCAAGCATTCTATCAGGGAAGACAAGTGCACTACTAAACAGGGCCCACGGGTATAATAAGTGCTAAAATGGCAGTAAGCACGAAGGAGAATGGGAACTCAGAGATGGGCAGCAGTGCCTACAAAAGTTAAGGGTGAAATTTCCAGAAAAGGTGAAGTTGGATGGCAAAAGATAAATTTTTCAGACAAAGGAAAAAAATTTGCAGACAAAGAAATGGTAAAGGACATTTCAGGCAGAGAGAATGACATTTGCAAAGGGAGGAAAAAGTGGGGCAAAAATGGCAAAAATTCTGTTGTGGACGTAGCAAAGGACTGATGGGGGAGGGCAGGGGACTAACAAGAGATAAATAATGGACCATGGTAGAGATGGGTTGGGGGGCACAAAGTGAAGAACTCTTATGCCATGAACTCACAGTCATTTGGCCTTCACCAGTGCTCCTATGAGGCCTACTGGGTGGGGAGCACGCCCACCGCCATCCACAACTGATTAGACAAGAAGCGTACACCTGGCCCCAAATCAGTTCATCCTTTGGTTTGACTGTAATCAAGCAGATTCTCTATCTCAGACATTTGCCTTAGGAGATCTGCCTGACTCTACGGTAGCGCGCACTGGATCAAATGGCCGTGTAGATGTGGGGTCAGCTCTGACCTCCTGGCAAGCCAGAGCCACAAGCCAGTTAATACTTCAGGGCATCAGCAATGCCACAGGCCTTACAGAGTCTGTAGGTAAGAAAATGGAGCTGGCATACTGAGAGAGGCAGAAGTGAAGGGGCAGGCAGGCAGAATGAAAGCGAGAGTGAGAGTGAGAGCGAGAGAGACAGAGAGAGACAGAGACCCATGAAAACAGCCACGGGTAGATAGTTTCTGAGAGGAGGGTGTGGGAGTGCACAATTAGGCCAAACGCGGTAGAGACGTCAGGCACATGAGAACCTGGTTTTACCCATCAGATTTGACAGTTGTTACTGACCTCAGAAAGAACGCAGTCTCAGAAGACATGTGCCTAGAGTCTGGACACTATTATCAGGAGTTCTGAGGCTACAGTGTGAAATAAGGTGAATGAAATAGGACAGATACTGATGACTTATCCTATCAACCGGTGGGGTCGTGGGAGACAGCTGCAAGGATGAGGGGATTCAAAACACGTCCAGACGAGGCCACCCCTCTCATATTTCTGCTAATTTGAGGAGAGGAATCCAACTCTGCATTCTTCTGAGATCTGCTGCCTTCCCTTTCGTTAATGATCACAACCGACGTTGCTAACGTTCCACTCATTTCGCTAGTGCACAACTCAGCAAGTCCCCACTTTGCCTAATTACTGTTCATATATTCAAAGACTGGATGCAGGACTTCAGAAAACTTTACCTCTTAAAGAAACTTGGGTCACCTGGGCCACAAAGAGATTGAGCAAAGTGAACTTGTATTGAGTTTTTTCTAGCACTGGGATCTTTAGAGCGTGATTACGCGCCACGTAAAGAGTAGAACAAATGTCGACAACATTACAAGGCTCATTATCTTGTTGCTGGCACAGCAGTTGATGCCTTACCCACAACAGTTTGTGGTTTCCCTTTTGTCTGGTGATACTGTCTCCCAACAAAGAGCAGGGAGAGCGGGTATGCCGAGCAGTCCATAGGAGCATCGGTCGTGTAAGAGGGTCCGTGAGCCGTTGGAGCTCGCTGCTTGCTCTAATATTGCATTCCCAGTACTCACCCTCAAAGGAGCGAGCACCTCAAATCTTTCAGGAAAACAGCTCTTGCCTTTAGAACAACAGTAGACTTACTGTCCACCTGTTCTGAAGGAGAAAGAAGAAAAAAATAGGCAATGAGTAATGACCAAAGGAAGGGAAAAAACCATCCGCAAAAGAATGTCCTGTGAGAAAGCTCAGAGCTGAGTTTTATTTGCTTATTACGGGCTGAGATATAAAGGGAGTTTGAAGAGTAGAGCTGCCTTCTCTGGGTAATATATTAGCCAGATACATCAAGGCTGATCGTCTTTGCTTACCGCGGGGGTGCACCAAGGCACACACTATCCCAAACTTCTAACAAGATCAGCATCTTTAGACCTTAATAACTGGACTCAAGTCACTTTTGAAAAGAATGCTGGGGAGTTGGATCGTTAAGGCTCTGTTTATTACAGCACAATTCTCACATCCTCTGGATATCTTTTTATCAGATCTGCAGTCTGTTCTGCTACAACATGTGTTTTTAAATGCAAATCAACTAATACGCAATTGGTAATTAGGGGAGTGAGGGCAGCATAACACAGAAAACAAATTGGACCAAACATGGTTTTTCCCAGTGTGTTCATTGCCTGAAGTGATCAACTGTGTAAGCTTTTTCACAGTTAAACAAAACAAAACTTTAATGGTATCTGAAGAGTTTGAAAAAAAAAAAAAAGCTGAAAAGGCTCTAAATATCTTCCTTCAGTTGAAAGAAAGGGGCTGGTTTAGTAGCCTCAACTACCTACTGTATTGTCCCCTAGGCTAAACTATACCTGAGGAAACTGTAAATGGAAGGTTGATAACCTGGGTTGGTATTTTCCTGTATTAAAACAAGACAACAACAAAAAACAAAAGACCTGTATCTCCGGGGGAAAGCTTGAGTTCCAGGCTTTGAGACATCAAAGGGCAGGGTGACAGATTTTCATGGCAAAGACTAGTGGGGATTTAGCTCAATCTTAGTATCTTCCAGATTCTTATCATTTTTCTTAGTGCCCTCAGTAAAAGTGCCATGGCTTTTGCGGATCTGCTCCTAACCCTGTTTTTTCCAATGAGTGCTGTTATGTTTAGTGTGTGATTTCACAAGAAGTGAAGAATGTGTATGTACAGTCATCTGGCAGAAACACCTGTGCTAAGATTTTTCTGGAATAACATTTGTGTAAGACCTATAAAACACCAGACATTTTCTACACATTTTACATACATTATCTCATTCAATTCTCACAACTTAATGAGGTCGGTTCTATTACTATCTCGTCTTTACCAATGAGGAAACTGAGATCCAGAGAGAATAAATGGAGAGCAGAATAATGAGTGTTCCAAGTGGCTACGCGTCTGGGATGGGTAGGAGGGAGAGGTCCTATTCTTTAAGTTATACTGGTGGGAGGGCTCTCTTAAAAAGTGAGTTTGCTGGGAAATCAGATTCTGTTAGAATGAGGCTATTATATACAGGTAGCATATAACCTTACCTGATGAGAACTGGCTTTCAAGCTTTTCCACATATGTTTATATACATAGCCAATTTCCCCTTTAACTCAGTGAGGTACTTACTACACTTTTCAAGATTTTAATCAAGTTGTCAATACATATTCCATATGAAGCAATGCAATGCTGTGTGTAATGGACTGTAGTTACTGTACTGGTTATTCTGGTAGGAGTTAATTAATTACAACTTCCCATCTTCCTTCCCTGTTCCCTCCCTTCCTCCCTTCCTTCCTCGCTCTCTCCCTCCCTTTCTCCCTTCCTCCCTTCCTTCCTCGCTCTCTCCCTCCCTTTCTCCCTCTCTCCCTTCCTCCCTCCCTCCCTCCCTCCCTCCCTTCTTTCCTTCCTCCCTCCCTCCCTCCCTCCCTCCCTCCCTCCCTGCCTTCCTTCCTTCCTTCCTCCCTCCCTCCCTCCCTCCCTCCCTTCCTTCCTTCCTTCCTTCCTTCCTCCCTCCCTCCCTCCCTCCCTCTCTTCCTTCCTTCCTTCCTTCCTTCCTTCCTTCCTTCCTTCCTTCCTTCCTTCCTTCCTTCCTTCCTTCCTTCCTTCCATCCCTCATTCCTTCCTCTTACATTAGGTCAGCACAAGATCAGTCCAGACATGGAAAATGGAGACCCCGTAAACCTCTTGTACACAAGCTTTTAAAAGGCTCAGTTGCTTACTTTTCTACATATGAAATTGCCGCTGATAAAGAAATTCTTTCAGAAATTGATTTAATGAGAGTAAATGAGATTTTAATGGTAAACAGGCATTGTGTAAGCTGCCTAAGACACGGGCTTCAGTCACTAGCAGAATGTAATAGGTGATATTATCCTCAGCTGCCTTTCTGTGCATCTGAAGATGAGTAACAACCCTTCTTGTTTTCGTAACGAGTTCATAATGCAAAGAAGTACTATAGGAGTCTGCCGCGTCCCCTGCTAATTGTATTCTGGGGCTCTGAAAGGAGAAAACTTCATCATCGAATTACCATTTTATTTGAAATTTCACAACGAGGAAAGAATGTATAAAAATGGAGAAGATAATGCCTGTAAATTTATAAAGAAAGAAAAATGTGACATTGCCTTTTATAATTCTCCTTTTCATTCTTTTGTAACAAAAATGCTTTTCTGTTTTGGGGTGTTTTTTTTTTTTCCAAATTTTCTTTTTGGTGCCAAGTACCTGAGGCTTAGTTATAGTTCCTCTTTTGAGAACAAATTTGGATTTTAAAGCATCCCAGCAGATGCAGATCAGTGTTTAACAAAGTGTGAGCTAAGGACCATACCTATCAGAATCACCTCAAGTGCTTGTTAAAAAAAGTGAATTCTTGGTGCTAAGATCTATTTACTGAATTAGAATATTCATTGTGGGGTTCTAGGCCTCTACATTTTAACAAGGACCTTATGTCTTTTACACACACTAATGTTTAGTATGCATAAAATTTAGTTTTAAATCACTGACTTAGAAAATTTAGAGAACTCACATAAGTGTAATTGTTTCAGCCAAACAAAACAACCATTGATTGATTATTGGTTATTATAGATCCCAAGTTTTTCTCTGACACTTTGTGGATAGCCTTCGTTTCTTCATCCAAATTGAATCAAGAGAATTAAATAATCCACTCAGTCAATTGAAAACCAAGGACCAAGTCAATAAATCAAAATCCAATTGTGTAAGCAATCTCAGAAGTCTTATTTGACTGAAAAATGACATTTAAAACACCTATACACAAAGTTTGTCAAGATAATTGAATTGATTTAGGAGTGTGGGAGCTGCCTTAAAACAACCACCACCATTAAGATCAGAGATATGTTTACATTTATCCTAAAAATCTTCACTTGCAAATAGTGCAGGTCACTGGAGACCTATATGTTGCTAAATCTAAGAGACTCTTTTCAGTACCTAATTTGCTTGACTTTTCAGCAGTCATTTGACATTGCTGACTACTCCTTCCTTTTTGAAACAGTCTCATCCCTTAGCTTCTGTAAGTCCACCCTGTGTGAGTGAAAGTGATGCTTCTGCTATAGTAGATAAACACCCAAATATTGGTGGCTTAACACAAAAGAAGTGTCTTTCTCACTCATATAAAGTCCAATAGTGTTTTCCCCTAAGGGATGAGGAAGGTTTCGGGCTTCCTCTTGGGGTTGACACTGAGCCATTAGATGGAGAAGAGAGAGATCATTATGGGAGATTTTTGTGCACCAGCTTTGAAAGTGGTCTTCATCAACTTCTGTTCCCATTCCATTAGTGAGAGCTCAATCATATGGCAACATTGAACTTCCTGGGAGGCTGGGGAGAATGCTCTAGAAGGAAGAGGAGACAGATGGGTGCTCAGATAACAATCTTTGCTAAACGAATTCTTCTCATTTTTTCCTACCTCTTTGCGTATTCTTTCTCAGATGCATTTGTGACTCTGTTCTTTCCTCAATCCTAGAACATTGACTTACCTCATGGTGCTGTTCTAAGTCTGCTACTCTTTTTGGTCTCCAAACTTCCCCTGGTCAATATCATTCTTTGAGATTGCTTTAATGGATGTCTCTAGCCCAGGGAGCCCCCAAAGCAAAGTCCAATCGCTACTGAAACTCTACCCATCAACGTCTCAAAGGTACCTCAATGTCAAACGTGCATAAGTGAACTTGTCAGTTCCATCATTTCTCCTTCCAGTCTTTCTTGACACAATAAATTGCCCAAGTCAGAGGCTCCCTGACTCCCCAGTGTTTCCTCACATCATTCAATCAATCATTAACCCTCAGGATTCTAGTTGCTAATTATCTTTTAAATCTAGTCATTTCTCTCCATCTCCATCTCCTATAACCTGATAAAGTGCATCATTTTATTATTTTTTTTTACTCCGTCCTGGTTTCTACCCACAGTCCTGCTCTCCCCAATCCACACTGCCATCAGAGTCACTTTTATAAAATTGAACTATGGTTATATATTCTGTCTGCTTTTAATCTTTCAATGGCTTCCTTATGTTCCTTGGACAATAAAATCCAAGCCCTTTAACATGGTTTATGTGTCCTTCATAATTTAGTTCCATTCACCCCTTGACCTCCAGCTCCTTCCCCCTCACTCTTTCCCTTGAACATCCTATTTTCTTTTGGTTATTTTCTAAGGTATGTCATTCTTTTTCCTTGGCACCTAGCTGCTCCCTTCATTTGGAACACTTTTCCCTGACCTCTTTCAAAGTCTAAGCCCAAGTCATTTTTCAGGTCTCAGCTAAAAATGTCACTTCCTTTTGGAGATCTATAGTAATTCCTTAGTTTAGATTAGAAGTCCCGCTTATGCTCCTGTGACACCTTGGATTTTGTTGTTATTTTCTTGGTTAAAATGTTTATATACTCCATTGTTCAGCAGTCCTCATGAAAGCAGTAGCTGTATCTGTTGTATTTACTACTATATCTCCAAATTTCTTAGCAGGCCCATTAGGAAATTTGTCGGTGAATGAATAAAGTTATTGAGAAACTTGACCAGCTTCTATCATATTTCTACAAATTCTATGACGCAAATGGCTACTTATATGTCATAGTTAAATTCTCTATGAAACAATTTTCCAGAAGTCCAACTTCTGATGGCATTTTGACCTAGCACCTCCAATCACATTCTCTAATGAGAAGACCCAGGCTGCTCTTTGCTTACATGCCTTTATTCATTCCCATTATGATCAACATCCTCAACAAACTCCAGCAAAGCCAGGGAATGATTTCCCTAATACCTCCCAGAGGAACCACAATAAAGGAAATCAGAGAGACATCTGTGCATTGTTTATACCTCCATGATCCTTTCTCGAATTGTAAATTACTTGACAACAGCTAGGCAAGAGAGAAAGGAGAGCTATTCTATTTGAAAAAGGAGGTATGAACACAATAACCAATTCAGTGCTTTGAAGCTTTATCATTCCTTGAGTTCCTAGACCCAATTTCAATGTGTGGAGGGAATGTTTCTCATACCACCAACAAGCGGTTCTTGGACACCAGCAGTGTGTCTGAAAATTCAACTCAACTCCCCAGCTCTCTATGGGGAGATAGCATCAGGTTCCACAGGTTAAAGATTCATTCCTATAAGACCACAAATCCTCTTCCCTGCCCCCATTTCAAATGTCAGTCATAAGCCCAGGTAGTTACCTGTACTTCTGACTAACCGGCTATAAATCAAAGGTTCCCATGACGTCCTCTTTGGGTTCAATTGATTTGCTAGAGCAGCTCACAGAAACTCAGAGAAGCATTTTACTTACCAGACAATTGATTTATTATAAAAGGCTATAACTCAGGAATAGCCAGATGGAAGAGGTGCACAGGGCAAGGCACGGGGAAAGGGTCTGGAGTTTCCATGCCCTCTTCAGATGCACCACTCTCCCAGCAGCCCCATGTGTTCACCAACCTGGAAGTGTCACCAGCAAGACCTCTACTCCCTGCTTCCTCTTCACAGGAAGGTTAACCTTATCTTTTGGGGCAAACAATAGCAAGAACACCGGCTGGCCTAGACCAGTTTGAGCTTAACCACTGACTCACCCCTGTGCAGATGGACTCTGGAGTGTCCCACAGTTACCTCTACCTCACTGTAATGTTAAAATCTCCCAAGGAGAAGCACAAACCTCTTTAACATAACATACAATGTATATATGAGCATGTTTCCTTAAGACAGATGAGCGACCTTATACCCACCTCTACATGTGATGACAAGGATTCCCTTCTAAATATTCATTCTAAACCCTAAATAAAAAGAATCTGTTCACCCTTGCTCAGGGAGTCAAGTTCAGGGCTTTGGAAGTTAATCCCAATGATCTCCAGCCCCTCTGCCGTTACCAGGGATCTGAGGGTGGGACTGAAAGTTCTAACCCTCTAATCATATGATTGGTTCTTCTGGCAACCAGCCCATCCCTAGGTGGGATTCAAAAGTCACAGCATTAACATAACGAAAGATTTCTATTGCTTTCATCTCTTAGGATATTCCAAGGGTTATAGGAGCTCTGTGCCAGGAACAGGACAAATATAGATTAATATATATAATCTATAATCTATTCTGTATATACATTAATATTAACAAATTGTTATTGGATGAAGCTTTTTAAAAATAGGTATCTGCCTAGTCATTTATTCCTCAGCTTGGTTCTTCCATATAGAACATTTTTTTTTTGGCACTCAATCTGATTTTAAGATGTTATCAAAACCACTCTTCAAGGCTGGTTAAATATAAATTTCTTTATACCTTTTTGTTTATTGACATGTTGAATGTAACAATTTCCATTATAATATAAAACTGATTCCAGTTAAATTTGAGAACTTAGTATGTTCCAAGGGTGGGGCAAAATGCTCTACATGCAATCTTGAAATCTTTCTGGATTTTGGAAAAAATATCTGCATGATGTATTTTTTTAATTTATTATATTTTATTGTATTTAAATTCTTGGGAAACTGACAATCCACTTAAAGACTAATTAGACTATTTTTTTCTGATTTAGAGTAATTGATTAATAACACAAACCCATGTTTGGGTGCCTGGGTGGTTCAGTTGGTTGGGTGTCTGACTCTTGGTTTTGGCTCCGGTAGTGTTCTCTGGGTGTGGGATCGAGCCCTGTGTCTGGCTCCATGCTCAGTGGGGAGTCTGCTTAAGATTCTCTCCCTGTGCTTTTCCTCCCATTCGTGCATGCTCTCTCTCTCTCTCCCCCAATCTCTCTCTAATAAACAAACAAACAAATAAATAATCTTAAATAATAAATAATCTTAAAAACAAAACCAAACCCATGCCTTATGGATGTCATGTAACAGGATGGCAAGTGGATTGTGGAGTCAGATTTTAGGCCCTGAGCACTCAGTGATAAGACCAGGTCTTCTGGGAGATAGCCAACCAGGAGAGCTGCTGAATTTTCTTTGACATTTTAATCAGCATGCCCTATTTTCATTGCTGTCGGAATGACTCTTTGTTGACCAATGAAGGAATGAGTTAGTTCCTCCTTCATTCAAAAGGAACGGAGCAGTCAAAAGACCAAGTACCACAATAAACCAGGAAAGAATAACAATTAAACACAAGTGGCTTAGAGAGGAGAATGTAAAGGGGGATGTAAAAGTTCAAATAAGAAGAGTAGATTAAGTGTGAGTATGAGCAGATCTCTTTCTGTGAAGAACAGGGAACTGGCAAGAGGGATTTAAATTAGCAATTAATTTCAGTTTGGCCTTGAGTCCCCACTATATGTCTTCCTGTCACTGTGCTATAGTCCCTGCTTTAGAAGAGCCAACAGTGGGGGATTCTGACGGAAACAAACAGAACATCACTGTCCTAAGGCAAGTGTTGATGGGGGAGTGGACAGAGGTGCCAGTACAATCTAGAAACTTGAACCTATGTCCACAAGAAGCTAAACCTTTTCTCTCTCTGGGCTTTTAAGAGTTTTTTTGGGGGGGGGGGAATACCTTTATTTTGCTCTATTGAGTTATGTTTTCCAAATAATCTGCTTAAGAAAATCTCTGTGTTTAAGTAAGAAATTGCCTGAAGGGAATTTAACTTTATTCTTTTGTTGACAGTAAGTTCAGCAAGATCATTTACTGTGTGCACAACTTTATCCACCCACAAAAGAGATTGCAGTCAGAATATGTTCTCATGAAAACAAGGCTTCTATTTCCTGCATTTATTTATAGAGTGTGGTGAAAATCACCCCACACTTCTCTATGATGTGCTTATACCTGAGAAGTTTCCAGTCTTGGAGGAAGCAAGAGAACAGGTTGGGGAGGGACAGCAGGTGTGTCAACATCAGGTCACTGATTTCAAGATGCCAGCACCTCAGACTGGTTGCAGAGGTGTAACTGTGTAATCAGCAGAGGTTTATTTTCTGTTACTTTATCTGTTCTTTCTAATTAAAAAAACAAAAAAACAAAAAACAAAAGACATCTTTGAAGAGGAGAGGAGATGGTGGCTGTTAGCACATTGCTTTACTATTTTTTTTCCCTGAGACTGTGCCATATAATTGTTTTCCACAAATAGGAATCAGTACTATGGACAGAGGACAGATACCTGGGTTTGAATTTTGGCTCTGCCACTCACTAGCTGTTAGCATAAAAACTCATTTTCCAACATCGATTCACTTAGTACTCATAAATAGCCATGACTTGGGGTTCCCGTGCTCTGTGTCTACAAGGGAAGCAACAGTGTAAGAACTATATTTATAATCTGAATTGTTTTTGTAAATATACATAGGTCTTGTTTGTCTTTGATTTGTTTGGTGAGCAAAGAGAAGATATCCTTTAGCTAAGGGAGACTCAGCAGTTTAGGACTTAAATATCAGTGATTCAAGCCACTGTTCCCTTTTCTTGTATCATTCCTTCCTAAAATGTAATGTCACCTAATCAGCAGATCATACTAAATCCTATAATCATATATTTTTAAAAACACTTTTCAGGAAGTTTATAAAGATGCAGCTGAACTAATTCAGATGGAGGTAAACTACCAGAAGATATGGGAAGGCTGGGGGCAGGGGGAGGGATGGAAATCATTATACCACAGCTTAGGACGAGAATCATTACTGCCAACAACCACAAAATTTAACTCTGCTCTTCACGGTGGACAAAGCCATAAAAAACAAAGGCAGTGAGATATAAAGTAAACTTATTGTGAAAGAAGTAGCCTTTCCTGGCAATAAACTCTACAAGAAACTTATAATTCAAATCCTTATGCAAGAGACAGATGGTTAGATTTGCTGCATAAAACAGGAAAACCCCAAATAAAAATGCTTTGAACAAATGAGCACTATTTCTCTCTCTTGTAAAAGAAGGAATCCCAAGGTTTTTGGAGAATCTTCATGGTGTCACCAAGGACCTGGGCTCCTATTTTCTGGTCCATCATCCTCAAGATCTGTGCTTTCCATCCTCAAATATCTTTTGGTCCAGCACAGCTACCGGAGCTTTGGTTATCACATCTGAGTTTCAGGCTGTCAGCAAGAAGGAGTAAGACACCCAGATTATTTGTCCCTTCCTAATTTAAGAGAATTTTCCAAAACTCTCACATAACCATTTCTGTACCTATTATTTTTATTGGCTCCAATTTAATCATGTGCCACATCATGTAAGGATGCAAGGCTGACTGGGAAGTGTAGTCTTCTTCTGGGTAGGTGTACTCCCCTAAAAATAGTTGATGAGCAACTGGTAGTCTCTGCCACAGACAGGAAATGACAAAATGGACAATGTTTCAATAACCATTTTACATAAAATTCAAATGTGGCCTTTATAGAAATAGTTATCAGAGACCAGGGAACAAAGTCCAATGACCTCAAAATATGGATACATCTACACCACTTTAGCCCAGGTCTCCAGGCTTTCTCAAGAGAAGTGAATGCTGGAGCATCAGAGAAATAATTACATGTTTAATGTGTTGGCTTTAGTTTAAGTAATCACTTCTCTAGGTACCAATCTACTGTTAAAAAATGAAGTTCTTATAGGGAAGACAGAAATCTAGTTAGGAGATTTAATCATCGCAGAGTCTTATATTCCTTTAGCCTCCTAACAGGCAATAGATACACAAATCTTTTGCTTTCGGCCTCTGTAATAACTGTGGGGAAAGTTACACAAATACTTTTGTATTCTGGGTATTTGGAGTTCTCCCTAATTCTTCAGGTCTGAAGAAGATGGATTTGAGCTCCATTCCCTGGAATGTGGAAGACCAGGGCCCTTTCCACGATTGCCGTGAACTCCAGAGGGACTTGTGTTCTCATGGTTACCTCTGGCTTCGGACACCTGCTTCCAACAGTTGGCTCTGATTTTATGAGTTGACTTGCTGTTTTACTCATGTTCTTCCTCTCAGACTGTGTCAACCCTGAGGTAGGACTTGGATCTTTTTCTTATTGTTCACATACACAAAAAAAATGCAACCTCCCCCCCCCAAATTAACTAACAAAAAAACCATACACCTACCTAGACAAGGTAATTTTGTGTGAATAGAAGACTTTCCTGAAGTATGTCAGATTACAAGTGTAGCATCACATATAGACGAACAAATTAAAATTAAACTGTAGACATCTTTGGGGTAAAAAAATCCTTTAGCCACCACATACCCCTGGGAGCTTCTTCCTCATTTCTTCTCCTTCTGATCCCTTCTCAGTCCCATACAACTTGGCTTACTTGTCTGTTCTCATATGTAAGGTAATAAAGCTCTCTTTGGTTATTACCCCCAAAGTTCCCTTTGCATATTCAAGTTCCATCGAACGGCACAGCTTGTTGGCAGTTGTGATCACATGTAGCAGGTTTTGAAGGTGTCATGCTTATACTGGGCTATCTTTGGTCCATGGGCTGTGTTTAGGATTGTAGCAGTGGGAGTGAGAGCCCTCAGAAGGAGGAACTGAGATGAGGTGTGCGAAAGGCAAATGACAGTATCTGCGAGTAAGTACGTGGTAGTCGTTCAGTGTTAGGTGCTATTATTAGAGTAACAATTGTCAATTGGTAATGCTTTTTCTCAGTGAGAAAAATGCTGAGTCTTTCTATTCTTGTGGCTCAGAATAGTTTTAACTTGAACATAGAGGCCTCCAGAATCTGATTTTGTGTATCCTTCCAGAGATGTGTGGTGCATATAGCATGTGACTGTATTTTTTCTCTTCCATTACTAATACAGAGGAAGGCTATTTGAGTCTTCTGTGTCAACACTTCTGTTTATCAAGTAACCTATCTGAAAGTTATGTGCTTCCTTTGTAATAAAAGACAAGGTTGCGATCATCAGAATTGGTTAGAATGCCAACTCATTTTCCTGAGAGATACAAAAGAAAACAGAGAAATAATTTGCTGAAAATGGAGCAATACATATAATTAATTTGATGAGGGTCACTGTTAGAAATCTGGATTTGTTTGTATTATGGAGTGTGGAAGGGCACTGTGACCTACCGGCCTCATCTCAAGGAGACATAACCGAGTAAGAGGATAAAAGCTGAATGGCAATGTGACCTAAGCACAGGAGGAGGATTCTTTAGAGCGATGTTAGACTATAGGTGAGAATTATTGTGTAATAGTCATTTTCAGAACTTCAGGAACTTAATTTCAAAGTTATGTCCAGAAAGAAGAAATGAATAGTCTTTGACCTATTGAGTTCTTGTTATCTATGGCTATGGTATCACTTGTTCCCACTGTAAATTCTAACTCCTCAAACTCAGAAACTGTGCTTTATTTACCCTTGTATTTCTTACCTCGCCTAGTGCTTAGGACTTGGTAGATACCCTATAAAGAGGTGTTGAATGAATGAGTAAATGAGTACATTTATAAATGAATCAACCCTTCAAACAATCTACAGTTTAATTTCTGTACTTTTCAACAATGAGTATTTCCATTTTAGCTTTGGTGAAAATAGAAGAAAAGGCATAACAGTCCAGTTTTTAATATCGCTTTATCACAACATTCCATGAACTATGAGGTGCAATTCTTATGTCAGTTTTGCTAGATTAAGATGTTAATTAAGAAAAATTCATGAGCCTTGGCATTCTTTTCTTAGATGTTCTATCTTCACTTTCCAAAAGGGCAAAATGAACATCTGTGTGTCTGGAACAAAAGACAAATTAAAAATAAGAGCTTAATTAGGCATTAAATTGACATTTTAAACACAATTTTAGTGCTATAGAAGTGGTGAAAAAATCATTTCAAATGTTCTATATTGGGGGAGGTAGATTTTATTGATTAGTTTACTCAAAAGCTGACTAAGTCTGAACAATTAGAATATTAAGCAAAGAACACATATGAAACAAGCTTTTAAAAAATTGTCCATTAAGTATCATGATTGTTGCAAAAAAAAATAATAACACGCTTTGCACAGCTTTGTTATCAGGAGACTTTACATCTGACATTTCGGAAGCAAGGAAAGCGAATGGCTTAAGAAGTTGAAAAGCCAGTTCATCATGATGTCTGACATTTGGGAGCTGATATTATCGTCTATGATTTAAAATTCAGAATTTATAAAGTGCAATCATATAATACTGCCCAGCAACAAAGGTCTTGCTGAAGAATCTGGGAAATAACATACAGTCACAAAAAGCTGAAGGTTTTGAATTTGAATGTTTATTCCTCCCCACCTCACCCCCCAAATTTTATAAAATAATGAGTTCCTACCTTCTGCATTAAGCAAAATTTTGTATAGGGAGATTTAAAAATCTACTATGACCTTTGTCATCATGGTTATGAGTCTTTTCTTGAACACGTATCATGTGATGTTTGTTGATCATTTGTTTGCTTTATTTCTAATCGAAGTATGATAGTGCATGAAAATATATTCGGAGCTCCTATGGGATTCTGCTGAGAATACCAACCACAGCTGTGCTGTTGCTGTGTGCTTATGCATAAGGTTTTCTAGTCCAGAGATTCCGATCTGACAACATCAGGAAGTATTTTCAGTAACAGCTGCATCAGAATATATCCAGTTGGAGAAATTCTTCAGGAACCCCAGCCCCTCAGCATCCTGGGGCCCAGGTACTCTCCTTGGACCTGAACCTGATCTTCCAATTTCTTTTTCATTAAAGGAATCAGCATTAAGATGGAAAAAAGGACAGCCTTTCCTGGTCTGGCATTGATAATCTTGCTGCTTTTCTAAAGATTCGTTTGCTCTGTGCACTATGCTCAGCTTTCTTGTAGTTACTCTTGGATCAGTGAAGCAAAATATTCCCCTTCTTCCTTTCATACAAATACTTCAAGAAAAGATACCCAGTGATTTGTACAATGGACAACTGCAACCATTGCTCCAGGGCAGATTGAGAAAAACTCATATGCTCTGTAGCACAACCCAGAAGTGGCCGTTCATCTACCTTATGGCAGAGGCGTGTGTTTCGTTGCTGCGCTGTGATCTAATTCAGAGGAGAGATAGCTGTGGCATTTTCAATTGATATATAAAAATAGCTGGGTGCACTAGACACTGTCTGACGTCAATGAAATCATTAAAAAGCAGTGACCAGTCTGCAGAATGTCTCTGATTGCAGCTCAGTGTGCAGATACTTCAGCCATATCATTTTTTTCTTTTGACAGACAGCCATCTTTTCTTTCTGTAAGATAAGTTTCATCAATCATTTAGCTAATATGTGGTTAAAGCTCAAGTTCTTTCTATTCTATTCTTATGTAAAAGGTCAGCCACATTTGAGAAGGGTTTATCCTGTGAAGATGGTGAGAATGGATAGCTGAGGACCCTTGGAAATTTCTCGTAGACTTCTAAATAAATGTGAGCCCACAGATTAACTATTATTGTATTGGTTTCCAACCATAGGATTTTGTGCTGAAATCTTTGAAGGTGACTGATGCAGGAAGTCACTGGACAGTAACCGATATGGTACTGAGGACACTTACAAATTCTTTCTGAAAGGTAAAACTCTTACCAGGAACCAGATATGAATACCAAAATGCCAGATTGGGTCTGGCTCAGGAGTTTTCCAAATCTGCTATCCTGTAAGAAGGTCTGCTACCTTTCCCTCCAATACTGAGTCCCTTCCCCATTCCTCACTATCAAGCTAAAGTCTACCAGTCCTGCAAATCACCCTGGAGTCTTGCCCAACCACTCTGCCATCATATTATCTTTCCTCTTCCTGATCAAACTACTCCAGCCCATAAACTCATTCTGACCTTTATAAAAGGTCACTTTCACTTTCACTTTCACAAAAGAATGCTCTCCTGACCTCTGTTTCCCTTCACTCCATCTTTTACCATACCTCAGTGCAATTCTTCTAAAATACCAGTCTGGTTTTGTTAACTCCTTCTTTAACAATCATCAATGTCTCCCTATGTGAGAGCTCACCAACCTGTATGCCTTTTATTTATTATTTTTTTAAAAAATTTATTTATTTATTTGAGAGAGAGAATGAGAGAGAGAGAGAGAGCACAAGAGGGGGGAGGGTCAGAGGGAGAAGCATACTCCCTGCTAAGCAGGGAGCCCGATGTGGGACTCAATCCAGGGACTCCAGGATCATGACCTGAGCCAAAGGCAGTCGCTTAACCAACTGAGCCACCCAGGCGCCCCCCCACCCTCCCGCATGCCTTTTAATCAGATGAATTCGTCCATGTCCTAGCCAGAGCCTATTAAATGAATCTGTTGTTCTCCAGCTCTTGGGACCCTTTATTTTACTCTACCCTTGCCTTTTTGTCATCAATCCTTTCCTGCAACCATTTGCTTTGTGATACACTTCATCTATAGTGCTCATCCCTCACACTTGACAGATTTGGCTTTCTTAATGTTGAACAGTTGTGTTCTCTTTTGAACTTGGTTTGTAATAATGCTATGACAACTTAGGGCACCATTCTAGAGGTTCCATGTCCAGACGAGGTTCCACCTGGAACATGGCTCACCTCCCTTTTGGGAATAGATCAGATGCTCCCTTATTCCTTGCAGGATAAATCCTGTGGCACATTACACAGAACCCCAATCTGCCATTCCAGACTCTTTTTCCACCAGTTCCCACCATATACCTGTATATCAGCCACTGAGCCCATCACAAACTTTCATTTTTCCATTCTTTTGCCAAACTAAGCCTTATGCTCATAAAGCCCTTCCACCATTTACAATTTGGCACACTCACCCTTTAATATTAAACTCAGATATCTTTACTCCAACCAATTTATTTGATCCCATTTACATGTTCCCATGGAATTTCCAATGGAAATGCATATTTATTTTTAGTACTTATGTGGTTATCTGTTTTTTCCCTAAAACTTGACTTTCTACAATGTAAGAAACTAAATTTTATTCTTCTCTATATCTTGAGATACAGATACAACACAGGGTCTGTCAAATGATGGTTCCTCAACAAGTGTTTATTGACTGAACACATAATTTATACCATATATTTGAACATATCTTTAAAAAATTTTTTTTGTATTGCCTAATAATTAAATATCTTTCAT
Organism: Mirounga angustirostris; assembly: GCF_029215605.1. Classification (NCBI taxonomy): domain Eukaryota; kingdom Metazoa; phylum Chordata; class Mammalia; order Carnivora; family Phocidae; genus Mirounga; species Mirounga angustirostris. Next base: position 121,929,506 of record NW_026991715.1, on the reverse strand, counting down.
CTATGAATCATTACCTTTAACTATAAGCATGATGTACAGCAAGTATTTTTTAAACACCCTGTATACCACCTGGGTCAGTGTTGAGAATTTATTCTTGATGAACTATGTTCTCTTTCTTGATATTAACCTCTGTTTTCTGTTAAGCTACATTGTAAAATTTTCATCTTTGACTATGTTCTTTCATACTTAAAATTTTAACCTTTTCCACCTCTTAGGGCATAAACTTCTGGGCAATGTTGCTTTCACATCTCCATTTCCATTTGTTGATGGCTCATATCTTATTCCAGCAGAATTAAAACAAGAAAACCACTTAGATGAAGAAGGATTAAGGCTGATTAGGTCAGTTAATTTGAGGGTCCACCTGGGAGGAGAATACTTGTCACAAGTGGTATCTGTTACTGGTTTCTCCTTTGCTCATATCTGTGTCCTGCTATCATCCTAAATAATTGAGAGGGAGACTGTTCCAATCTAGGTTCTGTACCTAAGTAGATTTGGAGATGTTCACCTTGTCCTCAAATTTTTATCTTCAGCCAGTTCACCCAGAAACCTACCAAAGAGCTCCTCCTCATCACACAAGTATCTAAAATTCATTATGCCCAAAGTTTGAACAATGATGCATCTTTCCAAATGTGTGCATCCTGAGATTTCTTCCATTTTTATAATTAGTACAATTTTGACTTTTATTGAGTTAAAAACTAATTCTTGTGTTTTCAAACCTGCCTACTTTTCTCCACCTCTTTTGCCCTTATTCTAATTCAAACCATCATCATCTCTCTCCTGAATTCTTGCAAAATACTTTTATTTTGTCCTTCTAATTTATTCTTTACATAGCATCCAGGGAAATCTTTTAAGAAACAAATATGATTAGTTGCCTCTCTTGCTTAAAATTCTTTAACAGTATTAGATTTTCTTTAAAATACAGTCCAGAATGCTTCTCACAGTCCACAAGACCTTGCATACCCTCTTTAGCTCTGTCCCAAGCTCTTCCCTCCCCAGTCTCCATGAGCATTACTGGAATTCTTTCTGATACCTGAGTATTCCATGCTCCCACTTAATGCTTCCCATGCTTCCCCTGACCTTTCCTCTCTCTTTAGCTAGCCAGCACCTACTTGTCCTTTTGAACTCAATTAAAGTATCACTTTTTCTAGGAGCCTGCTATGATTTCCAAAATAAGTCAGGTAATTTTTTGTACACTCACAACTCATTAATTTCACTCCATGTATTGTATTACATTTGAGATTATGTAATTATTTGTATGAAAATTGGTTTTAGCTTTCCCTGTTATAATGTAAGTTTATTCCATGAGAGCAAGTATGTTTATATTTTGTTCACCTCTGTATCTATAAGATATAGGAGAATACCTGAAAAATAAGAGTATTTCATATTCATTCAATACGTGAATGTCTCTTTCTTATAAGAGTTCAATTATTCATTGAGATTATGAATCTTAATTTAGGTTTGGGCATACAGTTAACATCTGTGTGGCTAAACTGATGAATACAGGTGAAACATTGGATTACACATTATTCTTTTTGGCAAAATTGCCTTCCTTTTAACTGCCTTGGTAAGAAGCTATTCACATTTGAAAATAGCATGTACGGGAAGATAGCAGGCTCTATCACAGGCTTCCCAAGACAAGACATCTTGTGATTCTGGATTTGTGTTAGTTAATTGCCTAGGTTGGCACATCATTGAGGAGTAGGACTTTGTCCTTTTGTTTAAGTGCTCCATTATATATGTGTTTATATCTTGTTGGACAGACACAGGTTGTAGGTAATGACTGAGAGCCACCACTGAGCAGCTGTCAATGAAAAATATAGAGCAATCAAATCAAATCAATAAAGATAGTAAAGATCAATTGCAGGAAGAGTGACATAGTTAGATTTCATATTGTCTGGCCTGTTTCAGGCCCCTTGGAATGTGTTTTTGGCTTAAATACATTTACTGTAACCATGTTGTTATTGGCAAGGTTTTTAGGACCCTTGGGGATAAAATCACCTTTCCTTTTTCTTTTTTATACCTTCTATTTTAGTGCAAAGAACATGAGGTTGAGAGTCAGGGAGTCCTGGGTTGAAATCCTACTTACAAATTTTGCAATGTTTTGAACATTATTAGCCTTTGAGAGGTCCTGCTTCCTCTACTCCATGACTGTCAAGGCTGAAAAAAATAATATGTATAAAATGCCTGGCAGATTACAGAAGCTGGGTATATATTAGTTTTCTCTTCCCACACATCATCCCTTGATTTTATCTTTGCTTTCCTTACCCCAACTCTTTTGTCATAGTCTTCCTGGTCTGTGAGACTCTTGATGATTTCCTTTAAATTCCAAGGTATTGGCTGGCTAAAATATTAGCCTGCAGATTTTTCCAGAATTCTGTAACTTAGGGAAATTTAGGTCTTCCTTAAGCATATTAGTAACTAGAAAACTTTGGATTCATCCTGCCTCATCACAATATCCAGAGTCCCCTAGATGTCTACCAGAGAAAGTTGGTTCAGCTTTTTCTCAAGAAGTCATTCCATGCAAGAAAAGAAGCTCTGCCTGAATCCTCACCTACAGAACTAATCTGGTATCTATTGAGCCTTTGGGATGGGACATGAAGATGGATTAGTTGTTGCTAAAAATATTTTAAGTGATTAAAAACAGAGCCCACTCTTGGTCCCATACCAAGTGGCTCAGGGAAAATAGAGGAGTTGAGAGTTGTTTACCTGCTTGCTATGAAACCCCTCTTTGAATTCTTCTACTTTGGTTACCATTTGGCATTGGTAGTTGGGGTAGGTGAGATGGGAGTACATAGCTTAGAAAGAAACAGAAAGGATGATAGATGACTATTTCATGCTCTCTCCTCTCTTTTCTTACCTCCAATACCTACTCACCCATCCTTATTCTCAGCTGATGAATTTGCTTTCAATTTTATAGAATACAGGGTGGCAATCAGAGGAGAAGGTCCACAAGTTCCCACATTACCTCTATTCACTAGCCAGCGTCCGCATCCTTATATTCTCTCTTTTTTTGAGCGAGCGAGAGAGAGAATGAACGAGCGGGGGGGCAGGCGAGGAGCGGGGAGGGGCAGTGGTGGAGAGAATCTTAAGCAGGCTCCTTGCCCAGCGTAAAGCCTGAGGTGGGGTTCTATCTCACGACCCTGAGATCATGACCTGAGCCAGAATCAAGAATCCAGCACTTAACTGACTGAGCTATCCAGCACCCCTGAACCCTTATATTCTGCCCTCCCTTTTGCTACTGCCGATGAGGTCTCTGTGTTCCTAGTAGGGACAACCTCTTCAGTTGTCCATCAGATGCCATTCTCACATTCTCAGGGCTATTTCCCCAGTAATACTCCTCTTCTGCATCATCAATTTTCCCTCCTGGTGGATTATCCTCATTATCTACTTATAACCTCTTATTTTAACAATCTCAACTAAACCTTTCCTCTCACTTTAGCTCTAATAATCACTCAATTCCTTTACTCTTCTTTACAGCAAAACCCTTCAAAGTGTAGTCTTTACTCACTACCTCTATTTCTCCTCTGCCATTCTCTCTTGAACCCATTCAAATCATGCTTTTGCCTCTATTATTCCAACAAAAGTACTGTTGTCAACAAGTTCCAGTTGCTAAATCCAAAGGTCAAATATTAATGCTCATCATGGTTGTCCTTTCAGCAGTATTAGACACAATAAATCACTTATTTCTTTTCTTTCCTTTTATTCTCTCTTTTTTTTTTGAAGTGCTTTTTGTTTTGTTTTGTTTATTTATTTATTATTTTTTTACTGGACTTCCAGGATGCCACTCTCTTCTGGTTTTCATAATCCTCACTGACCACTCTTCAGTCTTCTTTGCTGATTCCTATCTCCCTCACTTTCATGAATAATGTTGGAGTATCCCAGGGGCTCAGTATTTGCACCCCTTCTTTTCTCTGGTTATACTCATTTCCATGGTAATCTCATTCAGTCTCATGGCTTTAAATCAACAATTTGATGACTACCACTCTGAAAATTGAAACATAAACCCTTAAAATCCAGACATATATATGCAACTGTTTTGTTGACATCTGCCCTTGGAGTTTGATAAGTTTATTAAATTTAGCATGCCCAAAACTGAATTCTTGAGCTTTCCTCTCACACCTACTCTTTCCTTGTCTTCTTCCTTATAGCTTATATCAAATCAAGTTTCCTTGGAGTCATCTTTACTTCCTCTTTCCTTCTCACTTCATAAAGAAAGTCTTGATATATTTACCTTCAAAATATAACCAGAATCCATCACATCTTTTCACCTCTGCTGCTACTGGCCTAAACTACAGTCATTTCTTACCAGAATTACTATAGAAGACTTTTAAGCAGTTTTTCATGTCTACCCTAATTCCCCTTACCTTCTTGTTAACACAGTGACCATAGTGATCCTGTTAAATCATAAGTCAGATCATGTCAAGAACTTTCTACTTCAATCAGAATCAATGCTGAAGTTCTCCAGTGTCTGTAAGATTTTACATGGTTGGTTCTCAATTACCTCTCTAACTTAGTTTCCTTTTATTCTTCCCTTTGCTCCATCTGGCCTTACCACAATGGCCTTCTTGATGTTCTTTAGGGTGCCAGTCAGATTTCTACCTCAGGACTTGGCACTTCTTTTTCAGTTTGTGTCTTAGATTAGGCTACCCAGAAACAGAGGCACAGGGTTTATGTGATATTTTCAGGGAATCCAATGCCAGGGAAGAGAAGAAAGAAAGAAACAGGAAAGGAAGGAGACACAATGCAAGAACATTGAGCTGGCTTCCATTTAGTGCAATTAGTTGTTTGATTCAGTAGACTGCACTTTTAAGCAGCAATGTTCCTGGGAACATTAAGGGGGAAGAATTTATCCACAGGCCCCTCTTTTGCCTTGTTCAAGTTTATCCACATGGGCATTAATTCCTCTGTACTTCCAACTTGTGCCAGCATGGGTTTAGGTGCCTGAGGGTCTGCAGCAGTAGCAACAGGAAGTCCTGGGGCAGAAGGAAAGAAATTATATCCATCAAAGTCCATGCAGAACTGGAACAAGACACAGATGAAGCCAAGAGGATCTCAGGGAGGCATAAGAGATGTCTGATAGACTGCCTGGAGTGTTCGTCTCCAGATGTTGACATAGCTCACTTTTCCTTTGCACAAAGAAGGTTTTTACTTGAATGCCACCTTCTCAGTAAGACTTTTCCTCAACCTCCCATTTAAAATTGTAGTCACCTACATATTGACAATACCCATTTCCTGCTTTATTTTTTCCCATATTACCTTCTAATAAACGATAAAGTTACTTATTTATTTTTGTTGTCAATCTTCCTCACTAGACTCTAAGCTCTAAGACAGCTGTGATTTTTGTCTGTTTTGCTCATTGTATTACCAGACTAGCACATAGTATGTAGTCAACAAGTTGTGAATGAATTATTATACAAATTCTTGACTGGTACTGTAAACTTTCACGATACACTTGAATTAAATATATGGAACATTCTAATCAATGTGTTTGTCAAATAATCAAATATTTTAAGCATTCACAGATAAGATGGAATATTTACTAGGTAGGTCCTAAAGCAAGTTAATGAAGGAGAAGATTCTGAACTATGGATGTTTGTTTGCACAGCTTCTTTATTCTTCTAAGTTGCCTTTTAATAATTTTCTTTATTGATGTTTTCCATTAAATCTCTATGGAAATAACTGCAAGGATTGGTGATAAGCTCATTCTTTGTTCTACCCTCCTGCAGATGTTAACAGTGAATTCCTGTGAGTCAGACAGTGATAACAGAAGACCTATGAACACAAGATTCTGAGTGAAATGGAATGTTGAAACAAAAAGGTGAGGTGGAAAAAAATGACCTAAGTTAGTTCCTATAAGCATACATAATAAGCATCATAAGTTATGATGCATGTTATTAAAAAATAATCATCATTGATCTGCTTTATGTCATCTAACTCTGCAAGAAGGAATAATGTTCTCTGCCATTATAACTGAAGGGAAAAAGAGCCAAATAGTCAGTAGCAGTGGTACAACTATTTTATAATTTTTTTCTTAACATTAGTATTATTTTCTTCTTCTTCTTCTTTTTTTTTTAAGATTTTATTTATTTGCGAGAGAGAGAATGAGAGACAGAGAGCATGAGAGGGGGGAGGGTCAGAGGGAAAAGCAGACTCCGTGCTGAGCAGGGAGCCCGAAGTGGGACTCGATCCCATGACTCCAGGATCATGACCTGAGCCGAAGGCAGTCGCTTAACCAACTGAGCCACCCAGGCACCCCATTTTCTTCTTTTTTATTAACACATAATGTATTATTTGTTTCAGGGGTACAGGTCTGTGATTCATCAGTCTTACACAATTCACAACACTCACCATAGCACATACCCTCCCCAATGTCCATCACCCAGCCACCCCATCCTTCCCACCTCCCTCCCCCCAACTCCAGCAACCCTCAGTTTTTTTCCTGAGATTGAGTCTCTTATGGTTTGTCTCCCTCTCTGGTTTCATCTTGTTTCATTTTTCCTTCCCTTCCCCTATGATCCTCTGTCTTGTTTCTCAAATTCCTCATATCAGTGAGATCATATGATACTTGTCGTTCTCTGATTGACTTATTTCACTTAGTATAATACCCTCTAGTTCCATCCACGTCATTGCAAATGGCAAGATTTCTTTTTTTAATGGCTGCATAATATTCCATTATATATCTATGTATCTATATCTATATCTATCTATCTATCTATCTATCTATCTATCTATCTATACCACATCTTCTTTATCCATTCATTTGTTGATTGACATCTAGGCTCTTTCCATAGTTTGGGTTTTGTGGACATTGCTGCTATAAACATTGGGGTGCACATGCCCCTTTGGATCACTACATTTGTATCTTTGGAGTTAATACCCAGTAGTGCAATTGCTGGGTCGTAGGGTAATTCTATTTTCAACTTTTTGAGGAACCTCCATACTGTTTTCCAGAGTGGTTGCACCAGCCTGCATTCCCAGTAACAGTGTAGGAGGGTTCCCCTTTCTCCACATCCCCGCCAACATCTGTCGTTTCATGACTTGTTAATTTTAGCCATTCTGACTGGTGTGAGGTGGTATCTCATTGAGGTTTTGATTTGGATTTCCTTGATGCTGAGTGATGTTGAGCACTTTTTCATGTGTCTGTTGGCCGTTTGGGTGTCTTTTTTGCAGAAATGTCTGTTCATGTCTTCTGCCCATTTCTTGATTGGATTATTTGTTCTTTGGGTGTTGAGTTTGATAAGTTCTTTATAGATTTTGGATACTAGCCCTTTATCTGATAATAACATTAGTATTATTTTCTTCTGGGAGCTTTGTGGGGGCCTGATGAGTTACTGATCCAGATATGCCTGCATCTACATCCTGGTTCAGCCATTTATTAGCTTATGTAGGCTTGGGATAGTTATTAAACTTAAAGTCTTTTCTTTCAATAAAGAAAGTGGAGATGATCATACTTAAACTCCAAGGTCAATATTTCACAATTAAATAAGATGAGATAAAGAAAGTACTAGTACCTAAAAGATGTTTAATACAAGCTAGATCCTTTTGTTAACAGTTATCAAGAATCAACAATGTCATCATAAAGTGTAAAAAAAAAGCATGAAGTGAGAAATAAATAATTTAAAGTAACTAGACTTTTTAATTAAAAATAATTTTATGCAATGATGATTTTAATTTTATTCATATTAAAGATGAAAAGCATTATAATTGACCGAGCATTGAAGATCACTATGTTGAAATGTCACAGACAGGACACCTCAGGTATCTGAACTCCAGTGTTATGGCATTCTCTTAGCACTTGTATAATTCAGAGAAACTCTCTCTTCCCCATAAAAGTTAGTTTGCAGTCTAGAATATCTCATTAAGCAACAAAAGTCTGCTTAAAGTTAGCAGTCTAGAATGTTTCATTAAGCCATGGAGAGATAATTAAATTCAGTTTGCAAACTAAGGAGGTTGATGTCCAGATGTGCCAGTTATGAATTTATAGCTCCAAATCAATACTACATTGCCTGTGTTGTGAAAATATAGCTGGGTCCTTTAAATAGATTTCCTTTGTCAGCTGTCACAATGTTAAGTTTTAGGGATAGAGCACATTGGAGGGAAAACTCTTTTTGGTTCCTGGACCCAACTCCAACATGGGTGTGGACAGGGCTTCCTATACAACATCAAGCACTTTTCAGACCCCAACAGGGTGTCTAAGAATTCATCTCAACGCAACTCAATTCTAACACTATCTACCCAGAAATAGCATTAGGTTGCACAGGTTAAAGTTTAAGTCCTCCATACTGCAGATGCCAGTAGCAAGTTCATATTGTTACCTGTACTTCTGTCCAACTGGCTACAAGTAAGAGGTTCCCAAGACCCCCTCCTTGGGTTCAATTAATTTGCTAGAGCAGCCCACAGAACTCAGAAAAACATTTTATTTACTAGATTACTGGTTTATTATAAAAGGAAATAACTCAGGAATAGCCAGATGGAAGAGATACATAGGGAAAGGCATGGGGAAAAGGCGTGGGAGCTTCCATACTCTCTCTAAGCCAGAAGCTTCATTACATAGGCACGATTGATTAAATCATTGGCTGTTGGTGATTGATTCAACCTCTGGTCCTTCTCCCCTCCTGGAAGGTCTGGAGGTGGGACTGAAAGTTCTAACCCTCTCATCACATGATTGGCTCCATTGGCAACCAGCCCCCATTCCTAAGTGGGGTCCAAAAGTCTCTACATTAACATAACAAAAGTCACCTTTATCACTATCAACACTTAGGAAATTTCAAGGGTTTTGGGAGCTGTGAACAGGGAATTGTGGACGAAAACCAAATATATCAGTCACAATATCACAGGAGCTGAAGGAAGAAAGTGTTATTGTCTTACTGGCCCCAGTTTATACCTCTCGCCACCTCCTGCCAAGTGATTGCTCCAGTGCTGGGTTCCTGCAGTGCACAATGCTCAGAAACACCCATTGGCCAGCGGCTTCCCCCAGGGATGGCTCTGCAGCAGAGACTTTCGGGTGGGGCACACCTCTGTCCATGGTTACCCCTGCACCCACTTGAGCAACATGCAATGGGTTCTGAGGCATTACACCTCCCTCTGGATGGCTTTCTCCAGAGGGCAGATTGCCATCAAGTTCCAGTGACAGAGCATCTCAGCAAATGCCCAATAAGATATGGATCTCACTCTGGGAGGACCTCTTTTTGGATGCTCTATCTCAGACCTGGAGGTTGAGACTGCTCCTTGTTTCTGCTATTTCTATATTCTTTAGAATTCTAGTTCTCCTTACTTCATGCTAGCCGATTCTCTATTACTTCAATCTCCTGTTATAGTTAATAATTATTTATGTTAATCTTTCCCTGTTCAAATGACTATGTGGTTTCTGTTTTCTTGTTTGATCCTCATGGGTACACCAGAATTTATTATTATCTATATGGGACCATGAGACAAAAAATCTCTTCTATCTGGATGTCGTTCTGTAAACTTGTTAACACAAGTTTATTATAGCTCTTTAAGTGCAACCAAAAATGGTAAATAAAGAAGGATAAAAGGATTATTAATCATGTAGTCATTCTACTTGGGAAGACATCTACAGAGACATGTAACAGGGGGGAGGTTGTAGGAAAAAGACACATTATTTGAGCAGAGTATGCTAGAACATTATTTTTTAGAGCTACATAGTAACAATGTGAGAATGTTGTTTTTGGTGTCCGGGCCTTCTTATATTGTCAGTCTATAAGAAAAAAAAGTTCCAAATGGGTTTTACACACTAGTACTTTGATTTTATTTGACACTGTTTTGATTTAAATTAAATTTACTGAACAACTAAACCACCCACTGAACTATAGGGGAATTTATCAAAAGGAAGATGGATGATACATTGATATTATTTTTTAATGCACTGTGGTTATTTCAGTTTTTCTTTCAGATATATACTAATTGGTAGTAGGTTGAAGAGTATCTGTCAGAATCTCAGAATGCAATCTACTTTGGAAATTGGGTCTTTGCAGATGTAATTAGTTAAAATGAAGTCATACTGGATTAAAGTGGTCCCTAAGTCCAATGAGTGGTGTCCTTATAAGAAGAGGAGAGGACACAGACATAAGCATAGAGGACGAGGCAATGTGAGCATGGAGGCAGTGATTCATCCATAAGCCAAGGAATGCCAAGGGTTTCCTACAACTACCAGAAGTTAGGAGAGAAGCATAGGATGGTTTTTTCCCTCCCAAATCTTCCAGCAATAACCAACCAAATGTGCCAACACCTTGATTTCAGACTTACAGTCTCCAGAACTGTGAGAGAATAAATTTGTTACTTTAAGCCATCAGGTTGTTATAACAGCTCTGGGAAACTAATACACAGTTAGTGGGCTAGGTATTGGGGATTCACTGGTAAATAAAACAAAAACCATTCATGTCCCCATGGCTACTAGCCAGCTTTTGATATTTCCACTGACAGTTTAAGAACTTGTTTTTATATAATATTTTTTATTTAGAAGGCCTTTTTCTTTTTGTGGCATCATAAGAAATTGTAGCTGCTGAAATGACAGCCAAAATTTGGAAATGTGGCCTTGTGGAGAATCTTAATAGAGGGGGGCATCTAATAAGCTTTCAATTCAGTTATTAATAAATAATTTTTGAGATGAAATCCTGCAGAAAATCCTATGGAACTCCTAAACATTGACATACACAACCCACACTCTACTTCATTCACTTCCTTAATTCAGAACTGCTTTATCTCAGATATCAGGTAGATTTGGTTCAGCCCATAATTTCAACAGTGACCCCAAGGACAGAGCTGATGACTTCTGGACCTCCTGCAATTAGTGTTGATTAAGGAGAAATGATTTGGTACTACCAAGGCTATAATTTCTCCTATTATAAAACCATTAATTTCACTGTATTACCTTCTTCTGAAAACAGTCTTGCTCAGAATTGCCTGTCACTTCCCCACAGCACGAATTCTAGCCTGCATCTTGTTTGGACTAAAGAGTGCACCTAACATCCTCTCCTATATTCTACATCTTAGGGTTTTTCCTCTCTCCTCTGTTTATACAAACCACTGACTTTATTTTTATACTCTCATGGTGCTCTAGTATATTGTGCATTTTGAATGAAGACCTACTTTATTATGAATGGCTTCAGGGATGTAGATTTTTAAAGTTTTCAGTACTGACATCTCAATTGCTTCTGGAATGTGAATAATACCTTAAAACATACTATTTCCCAGATGATAAGAGCCTAACATTAAAAAGAAATTAATTAAAAATGACTCCAAGGAAAGTCTATGTGAAAGTTTTCTCAAATATTTTTGCAACTTTTCTGTAAGTTTGAAATTATTTAAAATAAAAAAGTAAAACAAACAAAAAACCCACCTCTAAAACATAAAAGTTAAACATCTACTTAATGTTACTTTTTACTTTCCTATCTCCTCTGGGACTCAGAACTGAAGTCAAGGCAATCAAGGCCAACCTGAGGAGGAAGAAAGGCAGTGCCCCCATCCAGGGCCTGATCTCAGAGGTGACAGGAAAGCCTTGGTGGAGGACATCGGTCTTGGTGCCTGATGGGAGCACCTTCTCACGCCTCGTAGCAGAGTTTCGATTATCCTTGTAAGCAACCATCTCCCGTCCCACTCCATTCTCATTTGTGCAGGGCTTGATTGGGAAATTGACTTCAGCCCCAGCTCAGAGCAGTCAGATTCAATTCTGTTTCTTGCTTGAAGTTACTAGGAAAGAGAAGTGCTCGTTGGTCATCTTGACTCAATGTAGAAAACTCTACTTAAATAGAGTCAATGCAGAGGAAAGTAAAGCTAAGGGATGGAGAAAATTCAAGCCCTCATGAGACTGTGTAAGATCCCACATCCAGTTATCCCAAAGCAGCTTCTGTTTCAGTTTCCATTAGACTGAGAAGTAGCCCCCTCCTTTTTTTTTTTTTTTTTTTGACTTAAATTAATTTGAGTTAGCTTTCTATCACTTACAAATTGAGAAGGTAAGAATTAGCTTGGAGTGAGAAAGTAAAATCTGCCTGGCCATTCATCAGGCTGGAATAACAGGCAGAGATAAAACCAGCTTGGCAAAGTGAACAGGAAATGCTGTTTCTCCCAAGGACACACCATGGCTCTAAAGTGCCCTAAGAACACCCTTCTTGAGTGATGGTGGCTATTTGAAATTCTGTCAGTAAGAATGAGACATCCCACTCCTGCATGCAGGATCTAAGTCACTCTGATACAAGAAAGCAGCCTCTACTCACAGCCCAGGAGCAGAGCTTTGGAGAAGTGGGTTTCTCACACAGCTATCTTCTTTGGAGGCCAAAGGCAATAGGACCCTGGGTCCACTTTGTAGTCCAGACTCTTTACACAGCCTTACTTGCTTCAAGTGTATTAAAATAGTGTTGCATTGAAATTCTATCTAAACTCCACCCTTCCACAGAACTCTGTAACAGCTCTCTGTTTTCCTTTGGTAAGATGACCCACGTTTCATCTTCTGCGTGGTCTCTCATATCGATGGGTAAATAAATCTGATTTATTAAACTGATCAAACCCATAAAACTGATTTGTGAAACCAGTAACCAGTAGTTATTGGTGGTTTCAGGTTGACTAGGTTTAGGAAACAAAAGGGTTTTAATTACATAGCCTTTTTTTTCCAGTAGTAATTCCTCCACCCAAATTGGTTTTAAAATTAAAGATCCAGTCATATAGTCCTTCCCCCAAAGTCAATCTCATGGAAAAGTTAAGACTTCAAAGTGTTGTTTTATTTTATTTATTTATTTATTTTTAAATTTATTGATTAGATTTTATTTATTTATTTGATAGAGAGAGACACAGCAAGAGAAGGAACTCAGTGAGAGGGAGAAGCAGGTTTCCCACTGAGCAGGGAGCCCGATGCGGGGCTCGATCCCAGGACCCTGGGATCATGACCTGAGCCAAAGGCAGATGCTTAACTGACTGAGCCACTCAGGTGCCCCGAAGATAAATTTGACCAGAAAGAAAGCGTGGTCCTCAGAAGGGAGTAGTGACTTTGAGAACAGCATGGTGGCTGTCACTGGAATTAATTTTTGTCCCAGTCCCATAGAAAATGGGGTGAGCGGGGAGGAGAAAGAGAGAGAGAAAACTGATTTTGGGTAACTATCAGGATGCTAGAGTCCCTCTGTTAGAATGCAACATAAAGGGAGGAGAAGCATTTCACACCTGCCTGCGTTCGGCCGTGATTACTTCAATCCTTGGCCTTTGGCACCTGAGGGCTTTACCTTTGCAGTCATGCCCAGTTGGGGATAAGCAGATTCTTGGATCTGGTAGAAGAGAGGCCAAGATTGGAGGCTGAAGTGAGCATCAAGCATCAAGGAAATAACAACAGCCAGCAGCCGGAAAATGTGGAGTTTTTTATTAAGCATGCAGGAAACATCCCCTGGGTATCCAGGTGAGTGTGGGGAAGGGAAATCTTCCAAAAGGGTGTGTGAGCAGAGGCTTGTGTAGAAGCAGGAGTCTGTGGAATTCTAGTTAATGTATCCGTGCAACCCCACTTGTATCCAGAAGTAGAAGAAGCATGGAAAATTCTGCAAGAGATTTTGTCAAAATTCAAAATGTAAACAAAAACAAAACAAACCCCAAACCAAACCCCAAACCAAAATATATGTTGGCTAACTGAACATAATAAAAATAATATAATATAAACAAAACAAAACTCAATGTAATCCCCTCCCTCACCCCTTCTCAGCTCTTTTTAATAGATGCATCATAAGCCAGTTCCCCTGGCTGGGTGGGTATTCTTTGCCACGCCTGCGCTGACTTTATGGCTAAGAGATGGGGTTTTTCTGCATTTGGAGTGAACAACACAGAGTATATATTCCCCCTAAATTCCTCCGATGTTGTTAGTATTTCTCCAAGGAATACAAGAGGTGGAGGATACTGCCTTGTACTTTTTTTTTTTATAAAGATTTTATTTATTTATTTGAGAGAGAGAGAATGAGACACAGAGAGAGCATGAGAGGGGGGATGGTCCAAGGGAGAAGCAGACTCCCCGCCGAGCAGGGAGCCCGACGCAGGACTCGATCCCGGGACTCCAGGATCATGACCTGAGCCGAAGGCAGTCGCTTAACCGACTGAGCCACCCAGGTGCCCCGAAAATACACTTTTTTAAAAGAAAATCACAAAAATGATAGATGTCCATTGTGGAAAATTGAGAATATACAGACAAATGAGAAGAAAATTTTTGAAACTGTATCCCACCCCTGCTCATATTTTAGGACTTTGCCCTTCTGTCTGATGTGTAAAGTTGTTTCTGTAGAAATGGGAATATACTGACATTCTGTTTTGCAAACCTCTTTTATTTTTTTTTTATTTTTTATTTTTTTAAAGATTTTATTTATTTATTTGAGACAGAGAGAATGAGAGACAGAGAGCATGAGAGGGAGGAGGGTCAGAGGGAGAAGCAGACTCCCTGCCGAGCAGGGAGCCCGATGCGGGACTCGACCCCGGGACTCCAGGACCATGACCCGAGCCGAAGGCAGTCGCCCAACCGACTGAGCCACCCAGGCGCCCCCGCCTTGTACTTTTTTGAAGCCCCTCAACCAAACAGTGCTCAGCTTGCGCTGGCCCTTCTCAAGCACTTGTCCACCATTTGACTGGGTCACATCTACTCACAATTTAATTTCATTGTTTCCAAACATGTTTTAATAACTCCCATGCCCTGGGAATGCGGAAAGAGCTAAGATGTGCCTCTTCCTGTCAAAGTTTAAGTCAAAGACTCATCATCTTATAGTCCAATGAGAAAAGGATCATTGGTTCTATATTAATATTTTCCGTCTTTTCCTCATGCCAAAATAAAAACCAGTCTGCAGACACAATTTCCTCTCAAAATGAAAGAGCACAATTTAATAATAGCTGAGCACTTGTGTTGAGGCAAAAGATTTTCTCTCAGTTATTTCTTGGTAAAACCCCAGGAGGTCAAGTTTACACATTTCTATGAGGTAAAAAGTGTGAGGGGAGAATAAGGGCTCTGACAAGGAGTTCTTCAGGAAGCGCCAGCATTGGACTTCTTCACCTCCTTCCTCTGCCTGTCACTTAGGGCACTAAATCCCACTTTCTAGAACTCGATGTGGTTTTAATGTGGTTCACCTTTACTTAACAGCTAGCTCCAGATGGTTCCAGGAATACTTCTATTCACTAAACCGAAGGATGAATACGGTGGAAGATGCCTAGTTACGTTGAGGTTTGCTTCTCGAGCTTAATTCCAGTGCAGCCTTTATTATGGTTTATGACTAAGGATTTTGGTGAAGCACATGCTGAGAGAGCTAATGCTGAAACCGTCCATCACAGTCTTAGTAAGCCACAGTCTTATTTTTTACTTTAAAAGAAGCATTTCCTCCAATTCCAGATGATGTTTTCACTCTTGATCTAGACAGCATCACCATTTTTACCCTGTGTGGAAGAGACACTTCTTTATGGGGTCTGCTTTACTTTACGAAGTCAGCCTCTCCTGGCAAGAAAAAGTTTCATCTGAAGTCCTGGAGGTGAGGAGGGAGAAAAGATGAAGCCTCTGCTTTCACTGTTTTAGAGCCACAGGTCAAATGGGGCAGCTGCGCTTGTACAAAGTACTCCTGTGCATGATGACAGGGAATGTGGCAGGGAGACAGGGGGAATCCATTCTTCGGTAACACATGGACCTGACCAACCTATTTCCAATTATACTTACTGCAGAAATTGTCCTTTTCTTTTTAGGTTTGCAGGAACAACTGCGTTCAAACAGCTCTTCTATCCGGGGATATTATTTTGAAAAGTTCGTTGAGAATAAATGTATGTTTGTTGTTTATTTGTTAAAGGACAAAATGATGCCAACTGTTCGCTCCATTGAGAAAGTACCAAAGATGTGCTTCATCCATTTTCCTAAGGAACATTTTAAAAATGTGTTGTAGTGCTTGGTGGAGAGCCTACCATACAACAGGTACTTGGAGAATGTTTGCTGAATAACTGAGTAAATGAATAGTGGCTCTGATAAACTATAGCAATATTATGTTAAGGACAAAGATATGATTATGTGGAGTATTATTTGCAGATATACACTGTTTCACAAATGTAGAAATCATTACAGCTTTATAAATAGAAATCCTCTAATGTCATGAACCCACCAAAGTATCTAACAAGCACAACTTTTGAGGCGACTTATGTCCAAGTACAACCCCCCAAATAATCTTAGACCATATGTTTTTTTGTGTGTTTGTTTGTTTTGTTTTGTTTGGCTGGATTGTCTTTAAAATACTATTACAATGCTTAAATTTTGTTTGAAGTCTGATTTAACCTCAGCACATAGGGTTTATTTGGTGAAATACAAAGGCAATTTCCTTTTTGAAATAGTGTTTCATGCATTGGGTATAGTGAAGATTCAGCAAAAGTAGATTTCCTTCACCCTAAGCTTTTAACCTCAAGATGGCATTTTATAATAATAATAGTAAATTAAAGTAATATTGCTATATTGATATTGGTCTTCTTTGTGGTAATATCAGAAGCTAAGAGCATCAGACTTTAGAGCTATCTAATTTGATGTAATGGAAATATTCATGGCATTGCCTTATTGGTGGAGAATATATCCTTTCACAGAGGAAATCCTTATATGATGATTCATATTTTAAAAAAATGATTATACTTTCTCATGCTCTGAGTCATGTTCTATTTAAGAGATCTAGTTTTGGACTTATAATGAAGCACTGATGAGTATGAAAGAAAAAAATAAAGATAACTGGTACCAAGACTTTATTAGGCATTTCACTGGATACAAAGAAACTTTTTTTTTTTACATTAAGAACAACAATCTTATCCAAAAAATTCACATTTGCTAAACAGAACAGTGGTAGGCATATATTTTCTTTACAACACATTTATTAAAGTATCAATGACCAGATCCTAAAAAGAGAAGGCACAGATCTATCTCCCTCTGGTGAATTTCTGGTGTCTAATGAAGGAAATGTCACCAGCTCTGCAAACTCCCATCCTTTAGAAATGAAGCAAATCAATACAAATGTGTGCAAGCAGGGACCATGAGATGGAAATGTTATATTAAGGAATTTGGATTTTCTTGTCACTTATAGGAATTTCAAGAGAAGAAGTAGGTACCAAAACTGTTCCCAAACTCCATCCACATTCAGACCACATCAAGGATTCACTGTTGGGTACAATGGTCTTTGAAAACTCTATTTTAGGAATTCCAACATAATTCTATTCTCTGCAAACTGTTCTAGAAACTGGCCTTAGATCTCATTGTTCTTACCCTGGGGTGTCTTGAGTTTTCAATTTCTTAAAAAAAATGCTGGTTGTTATAATTTGCTTTGGCAAATCTCCCTGGCAGGTACTGGTTCATTGTCAGGGTCCATATTCTATCCCCTGCCCAACTCCAACCCAGTCTCCTGAGGCTATATCTATATATCTATATCCCAGGCTCTTTTCCTCTCTTTTTTCAGCAATCAAGAGAGTTTTTTTTTTCTATGTCAAATTTTCTATAGTTCCATAGATGATTGGTTCTAAACTGATAAAAGTAATTTGTGGTAGGGTGTTAATGAGGGGAGTAATGAATTAGTTTACCTCTCCGAATGAAGAAGAAATTGAATTTTAAAAGAGGTCCCAGTATTGAGTTGGAAGGTGCTATCACTTTCCAGGGAATTTTTAATGTGTAGTGTGTTTTGGGGTGTCCCAGTTACTGGGGAATGTTACTTAAGGGGTTAGTAGGGGAGACTCTGGATCTTGCAATGGTATGGTAAAGGGAAATTTTGAATGTGGTGGCATTAATCTTATAGAGGCAGTTGCTTGATTGATTATGCCGTCTCTATTTGAGTTGGTCTTTTGTAAAGCAACCATGGAACTTTGTATGGACCAACATTTTCCTTCATGAAGGGTATTAGGACTATAGATTTCCATGAGATATAATATAGGGGTTTAGAAGGAGGTAGAATCTCACCCTTTATAGGGAGCCCAACTGAAAAAGAGAGAGAAGCAAGATAGATAGGGTTGCCAGAGGAAAAAAATACAGGACACATCCAGTTAAATTTGAACTTCAGATAAACAATGAATAAGTTTTTAGTATGTCTTATGAAATGTTTTGGAAATTCTTATACTAAAAAATATTGCTTATCTGAAATTTGAATTTCACTGGGTGTCCTGTGTTTTATCTGGCAAGCTTAAATATGGAAAAGAAATAATTGAGGATAGAGAAAGAAGAGAAATAAGAAGACTGATTACTATTCCACACCCAGATCCCAGGCTCAAGGAAGATTACAACATTTTTGCTTTGAGCATGACAACTCATGCAGGTCCTTGAACTAGTCATGCATTTTCCATTACTAGATTACACGTAGGCAGATAACAAAGGTGTAAAAGGATATTGTATGCCTGTGTTTTGAGAAGGGAACCATGTTGGAACCACCTAATGTTGATGGGTCTTTAGTGACTCTCATAGAACCTAGGCAGTTCATCTTAACTGAGAAGATCTAATCTTTAAAAAGAAAAATTGAAGAAACAATTTTTTATGGAAAACTTATCCTCACATGGTTCCAAGTTTGGAAGAACAGCTTTTGAAGTGTACTGGTTCTGTTGCTGATGGAAACAAATGTGAAATCTAAGTTTTTGCCTGATAATGAAGTTAATAAATGACTGACATTGGAAACTTTTGAGAAGCTTCAGGTGCCCCACAAGCTTAACTATTTATGCTTGGGGGAACTCAGGTAATTTCTAAAGCACATTCCTCATATGATTTTTTTTTTTTTTAAAGACCATTTTAAACAAAAACATAATTTCTCTTTAAATTTTAATCCCAAATTACAACAACAAAAAATGGCAATGAATTAAGGCTGGTCATAATGTGCCCTTTTTCTTTAGGATAAGTTTGATTTTTTTGTAAGATACAATATATTAACACATGAACCACATACAAGCACATACTTCTGACTCATACAAATATACATTTAGAACTAATACCTACGCACATACTTTTGACTCATACAAATATACATTTAGAACTAATACCTACAAAATAGTATCACAAATGAAATAAAAACTGCACAATTTTCAACAGACTCAATCAATACATTTTACAAATTCTACAGAACATTTTATTGATGTTGTTGGGAAAACAAACAATTTAGAGCATTGTTTAAAATTGTGTGTAACACAGGAGCCACCAAGAAGTTATGGCAAATATAGCATTTACACCACTGTGTCACTGAAATCTAATTGAAAAGACTAAAGTGCTGTAAAATAAAATACTTTTTAAAACCTTGCTTAGCATATCCTGAGGGACACTGTGCATTATTTTCTGTTAGCAATTCAAAACTCAAGCACTCTACCTATGGAGCTTTCTTTCATTTGGATGAGTAACCAAATGTTAGGAGATTGTGTCATTGAATCTGTAAAACTATAGAACGGGAAACTCATGAGAACATGCATTTCCTGAGACTTTCAACTTTCCAGTCTGGAATGCTCACAGGGGAGAACCTGAACAGGTAACTGGCTAAAACATGTCAGGACCTCAACGAACTTAAAACAACTTTAAGTAAAGATGAGTGTTTGTTTGTAATTTATATTCAAGTCCATCTTCAATTCTCCAGCTTGAAGTATAATTGACAATGTATTTAGACTATTACTGCTAGGCATTTCTTATTTATGATGGTCTCATTGTTCACCGGTTTTCTAGTGATTTCTTTCTCTCTTAAATATTTAAATATCTGAAGTATGTTTATGCCCATTAATGTAGGAAATATTGATTTTAAGGGTTCAAATGGCAATAGAATCAAGTTGAGTGATTAGAGAGTGCAGTTTTAACTTGAATAATGTGTGTGTGTGAGATGTGTATCCCGTGTGTGTGTGTGTGTGTGTGTTTGTGTTTGTGTACACATACAGGCGTACACATGCCAAACACTTCATGCTCCAGTACATTCACTGTTAGGTGGCGCTCCATGAAAATGAGTTTTCCCAGTATGGCTGAAAGTGAATATTGAGGTCATCATATAGAATATCCTAAGGCTTTTAAAAGATGGCTCCTCATTCTCTGCACTCACATGATTGTGTAGTAATAAGGGAGACAGAAATGATAACGGCAGGAGTGTTCACCATTTCGGTCCTTCAAAATTACAGACAGGAAAGCAAACCCAAAAAATGATATTCTTTGCGTATTTCCCCCTCATCCCACCCGCTTCTTTGATTTCCTGCTGCAGATTGGGTAAAAGTTGGATTTTGTTTCTGTTTTTTGCCTTGCAGGACTTGTGACATAAAGTCTCAAGAAAAAGCAAAAAAAAAAAAAAAAAAAAGTGCACCAAGATGTATCTCCTACTATCTTGGGGCCTATTTGTAGCCCTTGTGTTCCTAGCTCTCTGGAAAGACAATGCCCTGCTAAGACAAAGGAGCATAGGCTGAGGGTAAGCTCTGACTGCATAATACTAGTCCTCACCCCCACTTTTTATTTAAGGCCCACAGCCTGCTCCCTAAATGTGCTCCAGGGCAGGGCCAATGGACAGAAAACAGCCAAAGGCGCCTTCTCTCCATTCCCCTTTCCAAGGACTCCCTCCTGGTGACTCTCCCTCTAGCTGGAGGACCCATAGTTCACTTCTACCTGTTCCCTCCTTTAGAAATTAAGGCAAGTCCACTTATTCTTGGTGCCTGCTACATAGGGACTGTATGTCCACATGGAAACCATAGCATTGACTTGAAAGTACCTTCTGTCAAGGTTTCTGTGTGCATATCATTAATAGCAATAAAAAGCTTTCTCCAGTTAAAAAACTGCACAATTAGTCTAAAGCTTCAGCATGTTTGTTTTTTCCAGCACCCAAACGACAAATATGACAAAGCTAATTCTAAGCAAACATTATAAGAAAGCATCTAAGTTCAAGAAAATACAACATAGTTACCTCTATATTTTATTCGTTCTTCATTAATATGTTGAAAGATTTGTTTTCTGTCATATTTATAAGTTAAATCCTTGTGTCATTGCAAGTGTGCTTGGCTAAAGATCCTACTGAGGGATGAATAATGAATTGTCAGAGAGAAAGTCTGCTCACAAAGCAAATTTCAATAATCCATAGTCCTTTAAAAAGGATTCATATTCAATTGCACACTAAGAGCAGGTGAAAGAGCTAAAAAGACAATAAACCGCAAGAGGAGGGAAGATGGAAGGAAAACTCTATTTGTAAATAATTAAGTCCCAAGCTAGAATATTTTTACAAAAATATTTGAATATGGTCAGCCACTCTACTTTCAAAGGTCTTATCACTCTTTTCATACCTTGAGGGTTTCAGTCTCAAAATTAAATGATTGAATATTATCAGTGTTTTTGCTTAAAAAGAAGAACTGTGGCTGTGTTTGCCCATGTCTGTGTGTCTGTCTGTGTGCATTTGTATCTGTCCACTGGCAGGATGGGTAGACATTGGCATCCTGTGCGTGGTGAGATGTAGACACACAACTGGCATGTGGAACTGTTGCATGCTACCAGGTCTACTGAGCAGACCAAACACTCTGCATAAACATTTTCTTCAGTATAAACAATTTCTCTTGCTTCCCTGCAGCTGCTAATAAATACTATGTTTTGACAATGAGTATTTATAATCTTATAACCAGCTCTTGATTATTCACAATCTTGACATAATCAACCCCCTTGCCTAGGTCTAAGAGATTAAACCACATGCTCTATGTTTAAATTAATTAAAAACTGAGGGCATGCTTTTATTTTCCTATGGCCCTACTTTGCATGGACCGCATTTTCCCAAGGGACTATTATTGCAATTATTTCTAAACATGAAGATAAAATAATTCATAATTATAAGAATTTCAGGAATTTATAGATTTTTAGTTGTGCCTCGCAATATTCCTGTGAGGCACACAGTTGAGGGTTATTGTGCTTTTTAAAAATCATCTTAGCGTTGTCAAAAATCACAAAGACACCACGGAGGAAGCGAGGCTCAAAGTCCTGCTACCATTTTTCTTCCCCGTAGACCTGGACTATCAAATCTTGGGACACTGAAATGTTTTGTAAAACTTTTGCTTCTGCCCCAGTCTCTATCCTGGGGTAGGACAGAACCCAGAAATGATGGGTCAGTGTTAATTTTCAGTGCATCTGCCCAGATCACGTGTATGTAAGAATATCCTAAAGACATTTCATGATCTTTGAGATTTTATGGACATCGTTTCAAAAACTGCTCTATTTCTTTCTTCCATCTTTCCTCTTTCCTCAACTTCAAGTAAAAATTTGAATCGAAGCTTCTCAAAATATGTTCCTCAAAATCTGGGATTTAGAATTACATGTTTGTAGATCCCAACTTCATACGAAAGCTTGCACAATCTTTTATTTATTTCTTCTTTCTTTTCTACCTTTTTTTTTTTAATCAAGAGAATTGTCAGGGGAGATTTTGGTAAGAGTTGTTTTCAGAGTTGCCCAATTTTAACACATTTGTCATAATTTTTCATTTACTGAGCATTTGCTGGGCAATATTATTTAAGAGATTCCTGAATTAAAATGGCATCCATCTCTTCCCCCCTCCCCCATCTTTTGCTACAGAGTTGGCACTAATTGTTCTTCCAAAAAAGTTTTTACACTATATTTATAGCTGCCTTAAATAGAAATACTGTGAAACACTGTTATTTTCATATAACACAAAAATTACTGATTATGTCCTCCAATATTACTGATGCAGGGAAACTGACTTGATGCATATTTTCTATGACCAAAAGTTAGCAATGATGGACCAATTGCAGATGACTAGAGGATATTATATTATACCAAGTCTCACAAAAACAAATTTCAATACAACAATGTAGTACACATTACGTTGGGCATTCAATTGTTTTGAGTCCCGTACGGCATCTGATTAAAAAGAGCGAGCGAGAGAGGGAGTGGAAAGGTTCAGTTAGAGAAATCAGTGTAGGAGCCCTAGGTTGAAATCAGAAATGCAATCACGTAAACACTCATGAGTTATACGTTGCAAAGACTAATTCTGAAAAACAAAATTCACTGGTCTTTTTTTATCCCTAACACTAGAAGCAGATTTTGCTCATCAAATGGGAAATGAAATATTTATAGTAATGCAGTATGATAACAATCACTGAAGAAATGGTTTCCCCCTTTTCCCACCCACTACCAGTCTAATCCCCTCAGAGACCCAGTGGAATAGGAAGATCAGAGTGTTTATAGATAATATGCCTAATACAATGAGTCTTCTCTGTCTTACTCATGGATGCTCCGAATGGTACTATCAAGTGTTGGCTTCTCCCTCATCAAAGACATAGTTGAGCTTTATGACAGTGCTGATGAAATCACCAAGTTCCACAAAATCAGCAGTGACAATATTGATGCCACTCTCTCCCGGCTTCTGAGTGCGAACCCACTGCATCATGGCAGGAAGAGCTCTGAGAAAGGAAAGAAAAAGAGAAGTCACAGAAGGCAAGATACTATTTTTCAAGCTTATGCTACCCAGGCTTTCCTTTAGTTTTCTTTTTTCTTTTCTTTTTTTTTTTTTTTTAAGATTTTATATATTTATTTATTTGAGAGAGAGAATGAGAGAGAGAGAGTACATGAGAGGGGGGAGGGTCAGAGGGAGAAGCAGACTCCTTGCCGAGCAGGGAGCCCGATGCGGGACTCGATCCAGGGACTCCAGGATCATGACCTGAGCCGAAGGCAGTCGCTTAACCAACTGAGCCACCCAGGCGCCCCTCCTTTAGTTTTCTAATGTACCAAAATAAATGCCCCAATTATAGACACAGAATAGAGAAAAAAGCCAAACGGACAATGGTAAATTTTTAACCTCTGAAGGGACTCTGCAGGAGAAACGTTCACCATAGTGGTCCGTATTGGATTTTTCATCTTTGGAGATCTCAGATGTGTGAGTTTACAGGGCAGCTTTTCCACTAAGAAAACGACACTTTTGCACTCACATTCTAGTTTGGCATGGTGTGATTGCCAACCCTGCAAAGCTATGGGGTGGTGAGGTCAGAGATGAATACATGTACTTAACGAACATTTATTATGAGCCGGCTATTTTCAGGAAATGTGCTAGGTACTGTAAATAGATACAACAGCAAAAACCCCTGCATCCAAAGAGTGCATGATTTGGTGGTGGGCAAGTGGATAAAGAAAAAGTTTTAACATAATACAATCAGAACGAAGAGGGAAAATCATAAATAATAATCATAAATAAATGATATCATTTGATAGGAAGGAATAAGCACTATAAAAATGGGGACGAAAAAGGAGTAGGAGTGTGCAGGTAGAGAGGGGTGGTGTAGATGACAACCTAAAATAGGGTGGGTTAGTAGACCTCATGGATAAGGGGACATTTGTGCAAAAGTTAAAGGACACAAGGGAGTGAGTCATGTGAATATCTAGGGAAAGCATTTTGGTTACCACCATGGCCCTAAGGGTGTAGCATGCCTACTTGGAAAAAGGAAGGAGAGAGTAGTAAAAGATGAAGCAAGAGGGCAGAGCCTGCAGGGCCCTGTAGGCCATTTTAAGAGCTTTGAGGGTTACTCTGAGTGAAACAGGGAGGCTTTGGAACATCTCGCGGGGAAGAGTAGTACAACCTGACTTTCATCATAAAGGTGACTCATTACAGGGGCGCCTGGGTGGCTCAGTCGGTTAGGCATCTGACTCGGTTTCAGCTCAGGTCATGATGTCGGGGTCGTGAAATTGAGCTCCATGTCGGGCTCTGCGCTGAGCGGGGAGCCTTCTTGAGATTCTCTGTCTCCCTCTCCCTCTGCCCCTCCTGCCTGTGCTCACTCTCTCTCTAAGATAAACAAATAAATCTTAAAAAAAAAAAAAAAGATGACTCATTACCATGAAAGCATAAAGGTGAGTCACTGAGTCTGGCCTGAGAAGTCAGGGAAAACTTTTCAGAAGCTGCTCCCTGAATGTTGAGGATCAGGAAGACAGTATGGTGTGTGCCTAGTAGCAGCGCACGTGGTCAGGGAGACACAGGTGATGTTAATATGGCCGTGCAGTATCCTCTGAAGCACACAGAAGTGACACCTACTCTGACTCCAAGTGTCAGGAAGGGAGGTTTACATGGGGAATGCATAAACAAGCAGCCCTGAGAGCTGACAGTTCGACATCAAAGAAAGTGTGAGGAAATCGATGTGAACTTTGAATGCTTGGGGAAGATGGAGAGGGACGGAGAGAGGGGAGAAGGGGAAGAGAGAATGAGGTGGTGGGTAGGAATCTCAGAGTAGTTACATCATAAAATGTAAGGGAGCCTTAAGTTGGAGAGATAAGAGATAAGAACCAGAAGAAAGAGGGCTTTCAAAATGTAGAACTGTCAGCTATTAACTAGGGAAATCGTAAGCTTAGATTTGTGATTTGGAGAGAGTGGCTTCCCTTCAGTGTAGGCCAATCAATGGGACAGAACTGTAGTAGGGGCAGGAGTAACAATTAGGGAGCTGTCAAAGTCATCCAGACCAGAGACAGTGGTAGCTTACGTTGCACCAGCAGCCATAGAGAGAATTGAAAGGAACTGAGGAGATAAAATGATGTTTGCTTAGTGTGGGTGGGATGGAGATGGAGAGGGAGAAAGAGGCCATGGATGGATGCCTAGATTGCTAGCAGTATTCTGGCAGGTGGACATCATTCTCTAATCTTGGAAAGACAGGAGGGAAGTCTTTCCAGTGGATGTGCTAAGTTTGGTCTGAGACATTGATTTTGAAGTGACTTTGGGACACATGAATTGAGATCTCAGTTGGTAGGTAAGTACAGATGTGATATTCAGGACACAGAGCTGTCAAGAGCCATCACATAGCATAGTTAGAGCTATGAGAGTAGATAAGGTTACCTGATTTTATAGAAGGAGAGGCGAAAATGTGATCAGCAGCATGTAAGGGTTGGCTGGAAAACTCGATTCAAGAAAAGAAAAAGAGAAGTAGGCACAGAAGTAGAAGGAAAATCAGGAGCATGTAATCATCATGATAATCAGCACAAAAAGGAAACCATGCCCCTTTTGGTTTGTGAAGCCAAAGTGTAGGATGTAATACATGTGCATTTCCCCAGATCTCAGAAAGCAAATCTAGTCTAAGCAAACTCAAGCCATCAAGGCAAAACTGGCTCAACTGCCTTGGACTACATAAATCTGATGGGTCATCCCTTAAAAAGTCTGATCCATGTTTTTCAGCATATACATTTTTCCCATTAGACCCAGATAGAGGAGGATCCAATTGCTCCTAAAAGCGCATAACATGGATCTAACAGGCCCAATGCCTTCAGAGAATAGACTGGCAGGTGGAGAGATGTGGTCTTCTCGGCACCAGTTTCAGAAGATAATTCTACCTTACAGTGAAAAATCTGGATCCCTCAGCACAGATGCAGTGTGTTCAAGTTCATTAGAAAGACAGATGCAGTGGCAATGTGTGTGTAGCCACTTGGGTTCGAATGTCATGACTTTTTCTTCTGGACTTGCTGGAGCAGATGATATCTCTGTGTCGTGAATGCAGTATCACCTTGGCATTTTAGAAAAGGCAGACTTTCTGCAGACAAAGCATCAGAATTGGGCATTTCCTGGGAAGAAAGGGTGGGAGGTGGGAGGTGGCATGGATGGGATAACACTGAGGCCAGTGTTGACTCTGTATTGACCTTAACTGAGTAGCTGGTTCACCAGATTCCTTGAGGTACTAGGTCACAGGAGGTTCCAGAACAACCAATTCCCATCTTAGAACCATGACCACCACAAAAACAGCTCCTCAGATGCCTTCTGCTACTCTAAGATTAAAATTCCTGGGCCTGAATTTAGAGCAACTAATTATCATCCCCACAGGGAGATGTTAGAACCTAAGAGTGCTCTGCTCTGTTTCCCTATAAAATAGACTGCTCTGAGGATCGATGAGACATCCTTTTGGAATGGCTTGTGGGCCTCAGGTAAAAAATGAGTTTTACATTCAAAATGCCATTTCTCTGAGTCGTGGGAATACTTTTATTTTTCTGTTCAGATATATTTTCCTAAAGTCAGTATGATATCAAAGACAAAGCAAGCAATAATGCCAGGTTGAAAATCAAATACTCAGATGGTCTTAAGTAGAATTATGTTGAACAAAAAGAGTCAATATCCTGGATTAAAACTAGCTGATGCTACTGAAGTTATAATAATTTTTTAGAGTGCCATTTCTTAACCCATTTTCATTACTGCCCCCTCTATGGAGCCTTTAAGAATATTTTTTTCTGCTCTCCCTCCTGCTCCATGATATACCACAGATAGACTGTGTTTCTGCTGATATACTGTTTATATAGCTGTGTTTTATACACAAGAAGAGTAAATTTTTTATTTGCCCTCCCAAAAATCAAGTTTAGCCACTTTGGGCGCCATACTGATGTTGACAATGCAACTTTATAACTAACTGCCAAGTTTTGATTACATTTAGTGTTGAACAGAGTGAATTGAAAACCCTACTCTGGTGGAAATAAAATATTGTCTCAATGTCACAATTTCCATGGTATAAGCTAGTTAAGCTTTAGCTTTTTCAATCACTCATTCATTCATTCGTTCATTCAACAAAGATATATTGCACACCTGTGGAGGATGCTGTTGTGATTGCGCCTCCCCGGAGCCACCCGGGAGTTCAAACCTTCTTCATCTCTCTTGGAGAAATGCTGCCATAGCCTTGCCCACACACTCCTTTTTTGCTTTTTCTACACTTCAGTCAGGACAATCTCTTTTTCATCTGAATGCTTTATTCTTCTACAAAAACAGTCACAGAGTCTTCTCTCCCCTATAAGATACACCCAGCTCTTCAGCAGTGTGGAAGACTCTGTCCCTACCTCCCTCACACCATCTACCACACAGATCCCTCTTCTGCCTCATTTGTTACTACTTCCTACATGCTAATTTCTTCTCCAGCAATACCGAGAGGCTTGTTATTTTGCCCTAACCACACACTGTGGTCTCATGCCTCAGTATTTTTTTCAGGCCTTCCCTTTCTCTGAAATACCATTCCTTCCTCAGTACCTTTCTTGGTCTGACTAATTTCTACTTGCCCTCCAAGATTTGGCTCAGCCATTATCTCAATCCCTCCCATCCAAGTCTGGGTGAAGAACCCTTTCTTTTCCTTATGCTTTATACTCCTGAAGCATAGTTCTGTGACTGTGTATTGCACACAGCATTGGCTTGATCCATTTCCATGCCTATTTCTGTCAGTGCCTGCACACTTTTCCAAGAACAAAAATCATATCACAGTCACCAATATGTCCTCTGTACCTACCACGATCCCTGAAACCCAAAAGAAAAACAACACATATATTGAATTTAAATGTTGAACTAGAAATCTTTTTTTTTTTTTAAGATTTTATTTATTTATTTGAGAGAGAGTGAGAGAGAGAAAGAGCACAAGGAACTAGAAATCTTGGTCTCAGATGTCACAAAGTCTAACAAGCAGAATGGATGTGAACCAACTGTAACAATACAATATGGTCCAGTGGTCATGGGCACAGGAATCTATGGGAGCATGTGAGATGAAGTAATTTGTGTCACTTAGGAGAAATTAAGGAGGAATTTAAGGAATATGTCACAAAACAGGTGACATCTGAACTTGGTCCTAACTCATTAGATAACGAAGGAAAGCATTTCAAGAAAAGGGAACAATACATGCAAAAGCATGGGGGCTGTCTAGTAGACTCCAGAACCGACTTATCCTGCATAACTAAAACTTTGTACCATTTAACCCTCACCTTTCCTATTCCTCCTCTTTCTCCCCAGCTCCTAGCGACTACTATTCCATCCTCTGCTTCTGTGAATTCGACTACTTCATTCTAATATGTAAGTGAGACAATCCATTATTTGTCTTTCTCTGCCTGGCTTATTTCACTTAGCATAATGTCCTCCTCCTGCACTATATACTAAGATTTGCTACAAGGGTAGGTCCTATGTTAAGTGTTCTTTACTACACACACATACAAAAAAGTAACAACAATAACGGGGGCAGAAGCAAACTTTGGGAGGTAATGGATACGTTTGTGGTCTTGATGGTAATGGTTTCATGGGGATATACTTATCCCTAAGCTCATCGACTTGTAGACATTAATATGCACTCCTTTTTATGTCAATCAGACCTAAATAAAGTGGTTTAGGAAGAAGCATATGGGTATGAAAGATGATGTGATTAGGAAAGACAAGGTGACCGGAGAGTAAGGGCCATGGAGGTGTGGGGACAGTAGGGGGACACCTGTATTGCACACCTGCAAGGGAGGGACAGGAAGGTGTTAGGCCAGATTATTAAGAGCCTCCTTTGACAGCCTGTGGAGTCTGAGCTTCACTCTGTACGCACTTAAATGTTTGTCATTAATTTTGTCCAATTAAAGAAGAGTTCTTTGATTTTCCCATGTGAGAAAGAACCTATTAATTTCATACAAAGTCTGCCATCTAATGACACTGAAACTTGTATTCTTGTCACATATAAATAAAGAACACATTGTCTCCCTTTGAAAATTCTCAGGTTGTACTCAGACTGTTACGAGATCTTAATATTCATTCATTCATTCATTCATATGACTTCCACCATACAGCCAAAAAGTTGCTAGTGGAAATTTGAATAACATTCACTAATATTATGAAGGAAAATATTTCATAGTGAAGTTATATATTCTGAAGAGATTCTTAAATTTCCTTTGAATCTGTGTATTCATATTTTAGTATTTATTTATGGTACAGAACGATGTGACTATACAAATACTGCAAGGTTTTCTTATAAATGCCACCCTTTTTCTTAATCTCTCTTTTTAATGAGATGCTAGATTTATAGTTAGACTGCTTACTCACAAACCACCCTGACAACCAGGAGGATTGCTTCAAGATAAATAAAAATTTAAATAAAATCATAGCACTAGTGTCAAATCTGGCGCCTCAAGTCTCAGCACCAGTATTTATTGTAAGCAAGTTAGTTAACACTCTGAGCCTCAGTTTCACCACCTAGAAAATGGGCACAATAACAAGGATTTAAGTAGTGTGTGTAAAATGCTAAGATAAATGTCCAGCTCTCTCTAAGTGGGACTGTATTGAACATCCTCTGAGCGACAGCCTTGTAATGCCCTGCTCTGGTCTCCAGAGTCTCTAAGAAGGAAGGCAGCAGGAAATTCTGAGAGCAACATCCAGCCATAATACAGTTGCGATGTAAAAACGAGCCCGTGGGATGTCTTTTCAAGTTTCACAAATCCAATCAAAGACGGAAAGAACGAGGGCCAGACTGGTGATGAGGCTCTCAGGGAAATGTTCTTGGAAGGGCTTTGTTTGCAGGCACACAGTTGTGGCAAACCTCCCACCTGCTTCTCCCATCAGAGCTGCTAAATAAATGAAGATGGTGAGAGAGCAAGCAAGTTCACAGCCGAAACCTGGTACATGAAGCCTCAAAGCCCTTCTCTGGCCCGTGGAGCTCTCCTGCATAAAGGCATCTTCAAACAGAGGGCAGGCTTCTTAGGAGAGAAATGGGCACATCTGCAGGAATCAGAAAACCTCCCTCCCAACAACAACTGGAGGGGAAAGACAGAGGAGCCAGAGGTCTTCTGATGTGCTGGCTTTGAGAACCGGTTTGGAAAAGATTTAAAAGGAAAAGACTTAGGAGTTGAAAGTGCTGAGTTCAGTAACCCTCAGTGTGCTGACCTTGACTTACTAATTCATGTCTGTCTTCTACTTGGGATGCTTCAATCACTTCTCTGTGCTCTTAGCACAAAGGTAAAAATCCTTCACTGGCCTTTGGGGCCTTGAACAATGGCCCCCCATGGCTTCTCTAGTTCCATCTCTGGTCACTCTTCCCCTCACTGAATTCTAGCCACATCCTCAGTCTTGCTCACCTCGACCAGCCTATTTGCTCAGGGAACTTTGTAAATGTTGTTTGCTTGTTTTTTAGCCAGAATGTCTTATCTTTTATGCCCCTTCCCTTGGCCAACTCACTCATCTTTCAGGTGATAATTTAGATGTCACCGCTTCAAAACACCAGTGAGAATTGTCATTATATTTATATGCATGATCAATATCTGTCTCCCCAGCTGGACTGCAATCACTTTGAGGACAAGGACTGTCTGTTTTCCCACTGTTGTATCCCCAGTGCTTAGCAGAGTGCCTGGCATGGACTAAGTATCCAATAAATATTTACTGAGTAAATAAACAGATTTTATTTAAAACAAAACAAACTGAGGGTTCTAGAGGGGAGGGTGGTGGGAGGATGGATTAGCCTGGTGATGGGTATTGAGGAGGGCACGTTCTGCATGGAGCACTGGGTGTTATGCACAAACAATGAATCATGGAACACTACATCTAAAACTAATGATGTAATGTATGGGGATTAACATAACAATAAAAAAAATAAAAAAAAAAACACCCACAAAAAACCCACAAAAAACCATTTTTTTAAAGATTTATTTATTTGAGATAGAGAGAGATCGTGCGGAGGGGCAGAGGGAGGGGGGAAGGAGAGAAGCAGACTCCCCACTGAGCATGGAGCCTGCCTGGAGGCTCCACCCACAACCCATGAGATCATGACCTGAGACAAAATCAAGAGTCGGATGCTCAACCTCAACTGA
Source organism: Mirounga angustirostris (assembly GCF_029215605.1). Lineage (NCBI taxonomy): Eukaryota > Metazoa > Chordata > Mammalia > Carnivora > Phocidae > Mirounga > Mirounga angustirostris. The sequence goes on along the minus strand of NW_026991715.1, from coordinate 121,898,014 downwards.
CTGAGCCACCCAGGTGCCCCTACATCACTTTTAGAATAGAGATGTATGCACGAACATAATTCGTGAAAAGACTGCCCAGTTTTTCTCACTACGGCTACTGCCAAAGATTTTAGTTTGTGAATTCACTGCTATTTTGCTAAATGAAAGGAGTTTTTTTTTTTTTTTAAATTAACTTGACCAGTCAATTTGCAAAATGGCTTTCCCTGCATTATACAAAGAGAGTCAGGAGAGTCTGTGTAATAATAATGATAGTAGTGACCATTATCTTCATAAGAATAAAGTTTATCAGAATTAAACTTAATCAGATTTCTTTATTTACTATCAATTTTGTATTAGTTTTAATTATTAATTATAATTATTTATCATTTAATTAGATTTAAATTTATTAGGAATCCATGTTAAAGCCATATTCAAGTGTGTGTGTGTATATACATAATACTTTTACCACAAAGGTATGCGACCTCTCTAACCTCTCTGAACTGTTTTTTTGCAGTTAACGAATGAATGATAATAAAATGCTTGCATCTTTCAGTGAATTTTACCTGAATGTATTTCATTTAAACAATGACATGTTTCTTTTACTGAATGAAATAGAACCTCCATGTTCAGCTCGTTAATTTTTGCACAACTCTCTGATGCCCTCATGGATAAAGATTACAAATGAAAATATCAGAGTCTTGTTACTGTCTGTCCCAGACCCAGCCGTTCCTGAGAAATGGATTTTTGTTGATCAGCAAAGTTTAAAATTAGGATCATAGGTCTTTCTCTCTCTGAGCAACTGAGTCACCCAGGACCAACTAATTAAAATCAAGTCTGACATATTTTAAAATGTGATTTTCTGTCAGTCTGGACATTTCTGAAGGCTTAGAAATTTCACTTGAAAAACGTAAGGAAGAGAAAGACAAAATACAAAGAAGCCCTTGCCGAAAAGGTTGGCATTTCATTCAGCAAAGCATATGGTGGTAAAAGGCAGGGCCTTTGCATCTGCAGGTTTGAACCCTGGAAGGGGCTTCAGAATAACCTCAGGTTATCTCACAAATCATAACTTCCTAAAATACCAGGCTTATCAGTTTTTTACTAAACCTGTTTCTATTCAGGAAGCAGCATATCTGATTTATGCCTGATGAAAATAGCTCATTTTTGAAAAAATCTTTTTCCCCTAAAATTGAGCACAGAGAAAGAATGAAGTCATATGAATTATCTGTGAAACAAATGCCCTCGCAAACAACTCCAGAGATTTTAGAGGACCTGAGCTTTCCTAAATAGGAGACTGAAGCCTTTCCACATCTTCCCATGATCTGCACTATATACTTTCAGAACCAAATTACTGCAGTTGTTAGGTATAAAATAGAAAATAATTAAAGGCACGACTAAACACAGCTGGTTAGAATTTTTCCCTCTGTGGCAGTGAAAGGAAGAAATCCCCTTCTCCTTGACTCTCCCGGATCCTCTGCTTAAACCCCATTTGTAGCTGGATAAAGACGTCTGTCCAACAAATATTTACAAAGCACCTCTCACGAGCTACATATTATTCTGTGTGCTGAGGACACGGTGGGGCTCGAAGACAGACACAGCCCTTGCTCTCCTGGTCCATGCAGTCTAGTAGGGGAAAAGGGATTTATTAAAAATACACTAATGAACAAACAAGTAACAAGAAACAAACTGCACTGGTGTTAGAAGAGAAACTTCAGCTCTGGTCTGGACTATAATAAAATGTGTTTTGTTTATAATCTTGCACAAACTGTGCAAACCTTCTGTGTCCCCATTTTCCCTAATTGTAAAATTAGGAATACTAGCCCTCAGAGGTAGACACACCCCCACACAAAGTGATGATATCGACGAGGGTGCTATTCAAAGGTAAGGTCCGGGGCTGCTTTCTAACGCGACTCGGCACAGCCATGAAGGCGGACACGTTCTGGAAGCTGCAGGAGAAGGACACGAGAGCTGCTTGTCACAACAGGCGTACTGAGCAGGACAACGACCAACCTTCCTCGTTACCCTCGCTTGCTGGTTTTCAAAGGGACACAGTCCCAGTCCTCAGGAATACACGAAAGCTATTTCATCTCCTCCCCATGCCGGGCAGGTTGTTTAGTTTATTTCTGTGTTTGTTTAGCAAAAAGCGATGCAGTCAAATCAAAGCAAAGGGCTCCATTCTTTTCCTTTGATGCTGGCAACAGGAGCCCTCTTCATTATGGTGTAGAAGAAATCCGTTAAAAAGCTATTTTCAATTCAAATAAGGTCATAGCAACTACAAGAAGAATGGTGTTTAGAGTTCATAAAATGGACTGTGTCTGCAGGCTCATCATTTGCTCCCAGCCAGTGTTTCAGCATAAGCCATAACCCTGCCAGGAGCACTGAAGGTGAGCGGGTCAGCCTCCCGCTGAGCAGGGGCTCTCCTGTCTGCTAATTTCCTAAGGCAGCAAGCAAGCAAGAAAGCACTGCAGATTCTAAACACAAAGACGTTCCATATATTGAGACTGAGATTGCCAGGAGGCACACGATGGGTTTTCTTTCAAGCGTAGAGTCTCAAGACGATGAACACTTCTGTGGGGGGTCAAGTGTTCTCACTTTGGTTTGTTCCTGCACACCAAAAAGCCCCTCACTCAGAGCAATGTTCGGGGAATTCGTGGTACTCAAAGTTCAGAAGCAATCTGCTTTATTCGATACGGTTTCTATCTGCAGGCATCTGCCCTGCCTTTCTGCTCTTTGGAAGGATTTCCGTTTGCCAAGAAAGAGCTGCAGTCGAACTTGCGCTGAAAGTAAATTTGACATTTCTGTTTTTGCTTGGATCACACATCTCAAGGACTCTCCAGGTTGATCCCTTGGCTCTCAAGGATTCCCGACTTGGGGGGTCCTGGACTAGGGATATCAGAGGTTGTAAGGTAAGCTGCGACAGAAATCAGTCACCCATGAACTGTGGTCGCACAAGTTAACTTAAATACCACTTTTCTTTACTGCTGGCTGGATCATTTTATCAATCCAGTTTTAGTATTGAGTACCTATTTTTTATTGGAAGGTCTAGTGGAATTCTGTATGCATTTAATTTTAACAATGGGGAGATAAGTTATTACTTATCAAATATACATTTATTAAGAGGAGACGGGCTCTGTGAGGGGAAAATGTGGTAATAGGTCCTTCAAGGTGAAATCCTGGGAACCAATGGTCTCCATAACATTCATAGATTCCCTCCTACCATCAATAAATGCTTATTGAGTACTTATCATGTGATAGTTGTTGGGACAGATACAGGGATGGATTGGACATGGTCCTTGCCTTAATTATGGAACTAGTTCTGGAATTACCTGAACTGCTACAAATAGAAATTGCATAACTGCCTCGAATAACCTTGTGTGGAAACAAATGGAGATGTCCATGAAGTTTCTTTTGGCCTCATGAAGTAGCTGCTGGGCTCTTTCTTGACATATGCTCTAATTCCAATGGAAACATTCCATGGACTCTTACAAATTCATGAGGCTAAATAAAAACTACTCTCTAAGGACTCATAAGTTAAGTGAGTATTATCGAGTTTTAATGGACTGCCTACAATCGATCCAGGGGCAGTAGAAAGAGCACAATTTTTAGAACCAGGCAGAGCCCTATTAGAATTACTAATGAAGTGTGACCTCAAGAAAGGTTATGTAACCTCCCCAATGTGAAGTTTCTTCATTGTCAATTGGGAATAATAATGGTAGCTGCCTCATAGTGTTTTTGCAAGAATAAGATAAAACAACACGATATAGATAGGTGCTACAGCATAGAAGTGAAGAGTGAAGACTTTGGAGCAGACTCTGAATTCACACCATGCACTCTCATTTATACCAGTGTTACTTTAGGCAAATCACTTAATCTTTTCTAGCTTTAGTTTCCTCGCTCATAAAACAAAATAAAAAGAGGAAACCAATGTGAAGATTAAATGGAATAACACGCATATAAAATTTAACATAATACATGAGAGATAAGAACTCCATATATGTTAGCTGCTACTCCATTTTTAGTGTTAATGCGTAAAGTGCCCAGTACATAGTAGACAATGAATAAATGTTAGTTAGCTTAATTTTTTTCATTTTTCCTAGTTTTAGGTTACTTTAAGGCAAGTGACTGAAAAAGTTACTCTATGTATAAATGTATGGTGACTGTTGTGAAGAGTGCCCAGATCCCCCCTTCCAGATTGAGGGCGCTCCTTCTCCCAGATGCTCTGAGTGTCCTTGGCTGTCAGCTCTCAGCTGAGTTTCTGTCCGAGAACTGCCCTCAGGCAAAGAAAGCCACCTCACTCAAGGTGACACACCCTCTCTGGGGACAACTTGAATCCAATGACTGATCTTTGGGGAGGAGTATATAGAGGTACTTGCCTCACAGTGGGACAATTCTGAAGGTTCATCCCAGCTCTAGAGCTTCTCTGGGCTTGGCTGAGGCCTTTGTTGAGAAGAGCCTATCTTCTCCCTCTGCGCAATCCTATTTCTTTCACTCTCCCAAAGGCATGGGCCCCAAGGGAGCTCCAGAACAAAATTTCTGCATACAAATCTCAGCATCTCAGAGTGTATTTCTTGGGAAACCCAACCTACAAGTCTCCAGTTTAGATGGCAAGAAATTCTGTGATCAATAGACTTTCTCTTTCAACCCAAGTAGGAATCAAGAGTGGCCGTTGGCAACCCTAATGAGATAGAGAAATTAAAACTATATTTCCTTTCCCAAAATACAAACAGGGTGAGTCTTAGGCTGGTTTGAGGGGTTTTTTTGGAGGAAGGGTGGGAGGGGATCACCCGAGGAAAACTGCATTTATGCTTAGGGCCATGCACCTGCAGTCTCACACGGGTACCTCTACTTCCTCTGGCAAAGCAGAAAGGCCACCCAAATCAGACTACTTAGAAACAGTTACCACATAGTCTTACTTTAATCATCTGTTAGAATTTTCCTCTAGATGCCATTATGCTATGAATAATATATCAGGCTCAGAAAACCTAAACCTGCTTCTAAAGAAAATGTTTGTTATGGTCACTCTAATGGAAGACTTTTCCAATCCAAATTGCTCAGCAGAAGCTGGGTGGGGCTATTTATTACATCATCACAGCCTTCTGTGTATAGTACTTTGTACAACTTCACGTCCCTGACACATTCTTTCAAAGATGAATGTAGTTAGAGCATCCAAATCAAATGTTCAATTTAAAAAAAAAGGCCAAATTCAGAAATTTCACTTTCCTTAGAGAAAATGCTGACAGGTAGAATGAATACACACAGAATTTAATTTGATCATAATATCCCAGGTGCTGATGTGTTCATGTGTCTGTGGGTCCATGTAATCATGCATAATTATCAGGGGTGATTTCTTTGGCCTTTTCTCCTTAATCAGTGACAACTGCAGGTGCAAGGGGGAAAGGAATATGTCATCTGTTCTGCAAGAGAATACTATCCATTGTGCTATTAATTCCATAATTTCCTCCAGACAGTGGTCTTACAAAGAGTCTTTTAAAAAAAAAAGATTTATTTATTTATTTATTTATTTGAGAGCACGAGAGAGAACTCACAGGTGTGGGCAAGAGGGACAGAGAGAGACGGAGGGAGAGAATCCTCAGATAGATTCCCCGCTGAGCAGGGAGCCCTAGGAGGGGCTAGATCTTAGGACCCTGAGATCATGACCTGAACCGAAATCAAGAGTCAGAGGCTTAACCGACTGAGCCACCCAGACACCCCTTGGAGTCTTTAAATAGCACCAAAAGAGTGTAAAATTTTAGGTCAATTAGCCCCAGAGCAGTGTTTTCCATTGTGTTATCTGTTTGTTATATCTTTGGGAAATCATGTTACCTGACACTTTTTAAATTGTCCACTTTATCATTCTTTGACAACATGGAAAATTCCTAGAAACTTAATAACATACAAAAAATATTGCTAAGCCAGATAGGCGCCATGTATGTATATAACTTGTTAATACATTCTCCCTCTTCCTTGCATATTTTCTCCTTGACACATTTAGAAAAGTAACAGAGAGTATCAGGTTTGAAAATGTGCTTAAGACATTTATGAACAGTGACCACATTCTTTATAAAAATGTTTTTTAAACTGAGTTCCATGGGACAATACTTCATGAGATACTGAAAGATATTCCTAAGACAAATAAATATTCCTTTGGTCAAATACATATAGGTAATATTGAAGCCTCTTTGGGGCTTCATTATATCTAGTTCACAATACACATAGTAGCATATTAGGCATATTATATTAAAAACATTGAGATGTTATTGAAATAAGTTAAAAATTTCTTTCCCTGTTTTCAAACTTATTTGATTCAAGGACAGTCCCACAACTACCAACATGTGCACGCACATACACACACACACAAAAACACCCTTTTTATTTCTTCCCATAAACTGCCAATGGACATCTAGTGGATCTAATGTTCTATAGAACACTATTCTAGAATTATTGCACTACAGCATCATTTTCAAGGGCTCAACTCTGTCATATGTTTCAGGGACTTGAAATTCTCACAGCCTCCTGAGTCAGACAGCGTTGGACTACTCCTGCTATTAGAAGGTTCTTTCTGACCACTCTCTAGTCTTTCTTAGGTTCATCCAGAACAAGTATATTCCTCTTCCACATGACATTCATTTAAATATTTGAAAATAACTGGGACTCTCCTGCCCCTCCATCTGTATCTCCCCTTCTCTATCTGAAACATCCCATTTCCTTCCCTTATATAATTCAGTTTGGAACATTCTTATTGTATTTGTCAATCTCTTCTGAACACTCCACTTTGTCTATTCTTCCTCCAAAAGAGGTACATGGAAAATAATGCAATTTTCTAACTTGGGTGTAGAGTATAACAGAGCATTCCCACCCTCATTCTGGGTACTATTGTTCTCTTATTATGATCAAAGATTATTTTGACTATTTCTCTTTTAATGCTTCCAAGATCCTTGCATCATCACCTTTTTCTTGGAATTAACAGCTTCTTCTGAAGAAAGCAGGAAGATATTAGGCAGTGCTAGTGGAGGGGAAGGAGCTCTGCTTCTAGAAGAGTCAACACAAGCTTGCTACCTTACACATTCTTCTCCCACTTTGACTCAGGGAATCTCCTCTTTGCGGCCAAGAAAGATATAAAGGATGCAGAAGCTGAGGTCCCACCAGAACTGTCGAAAAGCTCTCGAGAATGGTGTGAGGCTAGAATAACGGCTGGAGACTGAGGTGTTGGAGCAGATGACAAAATGGAAGTTTCGATCCTCTCAGAGATAGCTCCAGCTGGCAGTAGCAACAATCCAGGTAAGTCTCCTCCGGGTTGTTTTAGAGTCAAGATATCAACATCAGAAGAACTTGTACAGATACAGAGAAATTTGAAATAATTTAATTTTTTCAAAATTTGCAATCACATATGCATGTGAATATTTGGCCATGCAAATGATCCTCCTGCCTGCCTGAGTCTGCACTTAGCAAATACAGAGGTGGGGTATGGCAAGGTGACATAGTGACAATAATGCTGCCCTTCCTTAGGGCTGGTGCTCACTCTAGCCTTAATTAAGTCATCAATTAACTAGTTATTGATTCTAAGAGTCAATGAACATAGAATGTGCTATATGAAAGATGAGCATTAGCAACAGTGTCCGGCTGAATTTTAGGGAAGGGTTTGAAAATGTGGTCTTAAAAGAACAATTGCTACACTTTTTCCTTAATTAAAGTCTTCCTTTATATAAATCTATAGATTAATATATAAATGTATTGGGGGGCATGCTATAAAAACGCCCCCCCAAAAGGTGAAATAAAATGCTCCCTCATGACAGACCAGACCTGGGTTATCTGAGGGGAGGTCTTCAGGGATAAGACTTTGAACATTGTTATAGGATTGATTCAGACTGGAATAGAAGGAAAGACATTGGCCAGAGAGGTGCGGGGAGCCTTCTTTTGGGGATGTGGAGTTGTTGAAAATTCAGAAAAGAGAGTCTGGGGTGTGTGTGTGTGTTTCTGGAATCTCAATTAACTTCCAAAATTCTACAGTCACTCCTACAACTGCATTAGCTGCATGTTTTTATATAGGATGCTGCTCTCCTGGGTCCTACCATCAGCAATACTTCTGTGCAATAATGAAGAAGCAGTTTCATTTAGGGAATGAAGTGACCGGTATGCACCACAACCTGCCTTATATCAGTGCATTTGCTTACACCTGAATTTTGAACTTGACTGTTCACAGTGTCTTTGAAAACAGATAACACGATACTATGAAATTAAATAACTACTGTATTAAAATATCAAAACTGCCCTGGAGAGAACAAAATATATATTTTATATACAACTGACACATCAGTTAACTGATATCTCAACTAACCAAAAGCTGTACAATAACTTGAATGCTAGGTGTCTCAGTTTCTCTGCTTTAAGCAAGAATAATTCAAAAAAACAATTCTAAAAATCCCATATATCCTCACCACTGTAGAATGGAAACTTCTCTTTCAAACAAGCCAAGTTCCAATTTGAAAAGGAACTTACAAGGGGCAGTTGGTGGTGAATGAGACTGCAGCAGTAGTGATGAGCATTGTGTGGGATGACTTGAGGGCCTGCTGTTCATCAGCTCGACCAGCCCTGCCCCCTGGGGAAATGCAAGGCCAGGGAAGAACCTTTTTCTTCAAGGTGGAATAGTTTGACAGGGAGCTGTTCACAGGGACAGTGCTATTTTCAAGTGAAAGAATTAATGAATACTTTTCAACTAAAAGCTCAAATCAGCAGAAAAGAACCTAAAGAATAACGCTGCTAATTTTATGAGGAACCCATGTCCCACTGGAAGTCATTAAGTGGAAATCATTTGAAAATACCTTCAAATGTGTGGCTTTCTTAGCTACTAATAATAAGATGTATTTTATAACAGGTTGTATTCCTGGTATTCCACTCCATTTTAGGGTTGATATTTAAAAAACAAACAGAAACCTTTCTTAATATCCTACTGAAGTAAGGTGTTTAAAATAAATATAAAATCATTGCTCATAATATACTTGCCATTTTTAAATGCTCTTCATTACTATTTTCTGATGACAAATAAAGAAGGTCTATAATGCTGATTTACTTTTCTTAGCTACACCATACCATTTTATTTAGTGGAAGTGAGTGGGAAAACAAAATCAGTAAGTTTGACTTGAGAATTATGAATCCTTGATTCTGAACCTGGCTCTGGCCCTAACAGGCAACCTAAAGAAGACAATACCATCAATATCACATTTCTACACTGCTACATTCATGTCCAGAATGAGAATTCCCTCCTGACTTTTAAAAAGTATTTCTTGAAACCAACTCTACTTGAGCCATGTCTGCAAATAACTGGCTCTGTCCGTGCAATGTGCAGGATAGAAATTTATCACTCCACCTCAGAGTTATTGGGAGGCTCAGATACAATCATGACTCTGAACACCCTTGAAAATTGCGAAGAGCCCTACAAATTTAAGTTGTTCCACTTAAATGAATTACTTGGAATTCTGTATACTGAAAATCCTCCTTGCCCTCAGCTGAACTCCTCACTTATAAATGGGTTGGCTTGCCATTGGGTTTTCAATGTTTGTTCACCCAACCTGTGTTGGCTAGGCATCATTCCTCTTGCCTTACTGGAGACCATAAGGGAGGTGGGGAAGTAGTCAAGGCCATGGTAGAGACGAGAGTTTCTGTCATTCTTTTTGCATTTCTTAGAATCTCCCTCATGTTGCTAATCTCAAATAACTTGAATCTAAAATGAAGTTGGAGTCTTCTAGTTACTATGTACCTACATAGGTACATAGAGGTTATAAACTGAGGTTCTAGCATACTGCTTTGGGACCAAACAACTCATCTGGGTTGCAAAGGTGCCCATTTTTAGCCACATTTTCTTATTTAAAGACCACAGCTCTCTCTCTCAGTTGGAGTTTCCATCATCCACCAGAAAGCTTTGTTCTATTCACTATAATAAATGAGACTTGATTATGGGGCTGAAGTCCAGTAAACCCCTGTCTTCTTATCTATCTATCTATTCAAAAATAAATCTGGGTAGCCAGATTTCCCTTTTGGAAATGAGCACAGCAGCAAGCAGATGTGATTTTGAGGGCACTGTCTTTAACAGGGTAATTGATATATCCTCTAATTGATCAAGCCACTGTAACATTAACTAGCACTCTTGGATCCTTCTGGCTAGTGATGCCATAGTTTTCATTCCAACCTTTTAAACCAAATTCTACTGCATGTCAGGCACTGTTCCAGGTACTGAAGAGTGAACTCAGAAGAGCATGTAGAGATGAGGCCTTAAACGTTTTTAGTTTAAACCAGAAAACCTGAACATTTACTCAGGAAATGGCCCTAGTTTCAACACTTGTGCAGTAGTTAGATGTTATTGATTCTGCCCACCAATTTCCCTAACAATAGTACAGAAAATCTGAGCCCCAAAGAGCTCGAGTCGCAAGGCAGTTTGATGATTAAGATGAAGGTTCACAAAATACGTCTTATTGAACATACAAAATAAGATGCCCAGAATGCTTTGTAAATTTTATGCTGAAATTCAATTACCAGCTTCAACATCTCATCCTCTATCTCCGTTTAATATATCAAGTCAACAGCAACTGTTGTAGAAAAATCTCAAAACAGAAGTAAAACTCACAAGTGCAGCATAAAAGTAAACGTAGTCAATAGAAAAGGAGCTGATTCATTCTAAAACTGAAACATGTAAGATTTTATAATGTACTTAGTTATTTCAGTAAGTTGATATTGTTGCTTCACCTACAGAGAAACAATGAGCTAGGCTGCCTCCTTTTTTCCTCTTTTTTTTTTTTGCATTTTATCTAAGGATAGTATCTGGACAAAAGTAAAAATAATGGTGGATTGGTGGGTGTCTGGATGGGTCCTGGAAGTCTTCATGTTCTCAAAAGTGGAAAACCGGCCACTTCAAAAATCTGTAAGTACCTGAATGTGAGTAGTGTGAGCATAGATTTTCCTTTCATCTGAAGTATGTAAAAGCCTAATGATAACTCCTCACAGTCAACACACCTGCGCTGTCAAATCTGCTCTAACTTCACACAAGCTGCGGGATCCTCAGAGTTAAACGCAGGCAGCTCCACCTTTCCTGCCCTTGAGTCCTTACCCACTGACTGGGCTTCTAACGGTGTGGGTACATGGTGACCATTTAATACACCACAATGAGATAGGGAAATCAGACTAAAGATATTAAAAGCATGTTTTTTCCTTCAAAAGGAGTGACTATCCTTGATTACTCAATCTGAAGATGTTATGTTTACTTGAAATCTAGTTTGTTTTGCTTCAAAAATCTTTTCCATAAACAGAAAAAAAATTTAAGACCAAAATAAAATATCTCTAAATATCCAATGAATATTTAAAAAATGAATTACTGTTAAGCAAAAGGAAAATTAACTTTGTTTATATGCAAAGTAAGTGTCTTTCTTTTGGCTAAAATAAATGGTCAATTCAGTTCTGAACTAAAAGTTCTAACCTCAGTAGGTGGTTCCATGTTGGACTGTCACAGAAATCACTAAACTCAGTGTGTATCTACATCCTGAACACTGGATTGAAATAATTTAAAACCATAATACATGTCTAGACTGAGAACATAAAAATAAAAATCCAAAATTCTTGAACCTGGAGGAAATAAAGAATGGCATCAACTAATAGTGGATTCTGACATTTTTCTGATCTTAATGAAAATGTTTTTCAGTGTCAAGTCATATTAAAACATTTCCTCCTAAAGCCTAGGCATATATTTGCTATATACAAGGCAAACATTTCCATGAATTGTGTTATTTACTTGCTTAAGCTGAATTGGATGATTCATTTGTTCAAAAAGAAAAAGTCTTCCTTACACCTTAGGCATCTATTTCAGTTTCAGATAAGTAACAACAAACTATATTGTTTTTTTTGTTTTACCATTTTGTACTAGCTCTAAGTTTTAAATGGCATCTATGATTCTCCATTCACCTAAAAAACATTATCTTGGACTAAAGAAATAATCTTTTGAAGTTGATGTTCTGAATTAATGGGTATGTTTAAAATGAATGATTTCAGATGGGCTTCTAAAACATGAATAATAAATTGGACATAAAGGCTAAAATCTTAAAAAAAAAAAAAAAAAAGGCGCCTGGGTGGCTCAGTTGGTTAAGCGACTGCCTTCGGTTCAGGTCATGATCCTGGAGTCCCTGGATCAAGTCCTGCATCGGGCTCCCTGCTGGGCGGGGAGTCTGCTTCTCCCTCTGACCCTCCCCCCTCTCATGTGCTCTCTCTCTCATTCTCTCTGTCAAATAAATAAATAAAATCTTAAAAAAAAAAAATTGGACATAAAGGCAAGCATTAAGGGGCACCTGGGTGGCTCAGTTGGTTAAGCAACTGCCTTCGGCTCAGGTCATGATCCTGGAGTCCCGGGATCGAGTCCCATATCGGGCTCCCTGCTCAGCAGGAGTCTGCTTCTCCCTCTGCCCTCTTCCCTCTCGTGCTCTCTGTCTCTCATTCTCTCTCTCTCAAATAAAAAAAAAAAGGCAAGCATTAAGCTGGCATTTAAAATCACAGGATAGAATAAGGTAAAAGGTAGTCCACCCAATATTTTATTGATATATTTGACCAAAAGACCAAGCACTAAGTCAACCATCTAGAAATGCAACTTATTTTTAGCAAGAGTAGACTCAATAATTAAGGTTTCAGATTTCTTCAGCTCTCATTCAAATACAAGGCAGGACTTTTTGCATTTCCAAATAATCAAAACATCCGTTGAAGAAATATTTGCATCTAAAATAAAAATCCGGGGTGCCTGGGTGGCTCAGATGTTTAAGCGTCTGCCTTCCACTTAGGTCATGGTCTCAGAGTCCTGGGATCGAGCCCCGCATGGGGCTCCCTGCTCAGCGGGAAGCCTGCTTCTCCCTCTCCCGCTCCCCCTGCTTGTGTTCCCTCTCTCGCTGTGTATCTCTCTGTCAAATAAATAAATAAAACCTTTAAAAAAATAAAATAAATAAAATAAAAATCCATTTCCATTTTGTCACATGAGGAAATATTTTTGTTATAAGTTTTATGTTCAGCATAGTTCCCACTGATTTGCTCTTATAACTTTAATTAGTTTGCCTAGAAATTGTTTTATTTTTTAAAGATTTTATTTATTTATTCATTTGAGAGAGAGATCAAGAGAGAGAGCAAGTAGGGGGAGGAGCAGAGAGAGAAGGAGAAGCAGACTCCATACTGAGTGGGGAGCCTGACCCGGGGCTGGATCCCATGATCCTGAGATCATGACCTGAGCCAAAATCAAGAGTCAGACGCTCAACCAAGTTGCCACCCAGATGCCACCTAGAAATTGTTCTAGATAAGAAATACATAAATGCAACTGATGCCTGTGGCTCATATCAATTAACAGAAGATCATTTATGTAAAAGAAATTACCACTGAGTACTAAAAATTAAAATTCCTAAGTCTCTGTTGGAAAACTTTCACCTCAAATCTGCAACCTATGTTTGGTATCATTTAGGAAAAGCTTCTTAATTTGTGCAGACTAAATCATGTTTTAAATACCATAATTCTCTTTTGTTTCATATAATTAAAACTTATATTTCTATTGCACTAAAGTAATATAGTGAATCATTCATTGATTAATTTATTGATTGATTCAGCACATATGTATTACCCACCTACTCTGGGCTCTCTAGGTGCTGGGAATTTGATGGTGAATACAATCCATTCATTCCTTGCTCTCACACAGCTCACAATTTAGTGTTTGTGTGTGTGTGTGTGTGTGCAGGCATTAACAAGATGATCATGAAAATAATAGTGTAATTACAAACTGGTGAGAGATATGTAAGGAAGTGGAAGTTGAATGGTTCTATAAGAGCATGTAATAGGGCAAATCTGCCCAGCCAGGGCAGTCAGGATATCAACTTGAGTATTTTCTTTTTCTTTTCTTTTCTTCTTTTTTTTTTTAGATTTTATTTATTTTGAGAGTGAGAGAGCAAGAGAGAGAGTACAAGCAGGGGTCAGGGGCAGAGGGAGAGGGACAAACAGACTCCCCATGAGCATGGAGCCAGACACGGGGCTTGATCCCAGGACCCCAGGATCATGACCTGAAGCCGAAGGCAGAGCTTAACCGACTGAGCCACCCAGGCGCCCCGAGTATTTTCTTTTTCAAAGTCCAAATAGTAATTGATGAAATAAGTCAACATTAGCTTTGTTTCAAAATGAAATTATCTCTGCAGACATGGGTTTTCTTTGAGATTGTCCAAATTATGTTTTGGCTCTATTTAACCACACAAAACAAAAGAACTGGAGAGCAAGAATGGAGTTCAGACAGTATGTAGTCCAGCCCTCTTACTGGATAGATGCTGTGCATGAGGAAGGGTAAGTAGCTTGTCCTTGTATTGTTCTCACTCAGTGGCAGAGCTGAAAATGGAACCTTATTATGCTAAAATCCCACCCGGAGTGCATCCTTTCATCCATACCACTCTGGGTGTGGTTTACCTAATGTTATCTACTCTGTTGCACTAAAGCAATAACTGAAATAGTAACGTGATAAGAGAGGCTAGAGAATGAGAATATTCATGAAGTAACAATTGTTTTCTGAACATGACCTGTCATTTAGCTCAAGCCACTGGTGAAAGAAAAATATAGCTAATACATACAAACCAAATACCTTGGTAAGTTTCCAATTACTTATCATGTTTCATCTTTCCCCCTAAATTATGTACATGAATGTGTATGTGTGCATGTGTGTGTGTGTGAATGTGACATGAATGCGTGTATGTGTGTGTGTGTGTATTTTCAGGTTTAAAGCCACTAACTTTTATAGAGCTCTATTCTTTTGCTCAAATCAAAACTGACATTAACTCATGGCCAACCCATGTTTAATTTTTGCCATATACTTACGGCAAATGGATATTTTTAATAGACTCTATTTTTAAAAGAAGTTTTAAGTTTACAGAAAAATTACACAGAAAGTAGAGTAAGCTCGCATATATGCTCTCTCCCACCTCCCCACATAAGCAGTTTCTTCTCTCACTTAACATCTTGCATGAGTGTGGTACATTTGTTACAACTGATGAGCCAATACTGATACATTTTTATTAACTGAGGTCCATAGTTTACATTAAGATTCATCCTTTGTGTTGTAGAGTTCTGTGGGTTTTGAAGAATGCATAATGTCCTGAATCCACCAGGACAGTGTCATAGCTTTACTGCCTTAAAAATGCTGTGCTCCACCCATTCAGTCCATCCTCCCTTCCCCTAAATCCTTGGTAACCACCAATCTTTTACTGTCCCTATAGTTTGTGTATGTGTGTGTGTGTGGGGGGGGGGGTAAAATATGCATAACATAAGATTTATAATCGTAACCATTTTTAAGTGTACAGTTCAGTGGTCATTAAATACATTCACACTGTTGTACAACCATCACCACCATCCAACTGTGTCTGTAGCTTTTCCTTTACCAGAATGTCATTTTGTTGGAAACAATATGTAGCCTTTTCAGGTCAGCTTCTTTCACTTATCAATATGCATTTAAGTTTCCTCCATGCTTTTTCATGCCCCATTTCTTTTTAACACTGAATAATATTCCCCTGTAGGGATGCGTCATGGTTTGTTTATCCATACACCTATTGAAGGACATGTTCGTTCCTGCCAAGTTTTGGCAATTACGAATGAAGCTGCTATAAACATCCATGTGCAGGTTTTTGTGTGGATATAAGACTTCAACTCATTTTAATAAAGACCTAGGAGTAAGGTTGCTGGATCGTATAATAAGATTAGGTTTAGCTTTGTAAGAAATTGCCAAACTGTCTTCCAAAATAGCTGCTTCATTTTCCATTCCCACCCACAAAGAATGAGAGTTCCTGTTGCTCCATGTTTGGTGGGGCATTTGGTGTTGTCAGTGTTTGGGGCTTTAGCCTTTCTGGTAGGTATGCAGTGGTATCTCATTGTTTAATAAGTGGATATTTCAGGTCTTTGAAGAGAGACCTCAGCGCAGTAAAAAACAAAAACAAAACCCTTCACCTATTTAAATGATCTCTGGTCCATTATTGGTGAAGTGTGCTACCCAGTAGAGTTGGTCTATTCTGGTATTTACTAGATCAGTCTCATAGGTCTTCAGCAATGTTTTACCCCAAGGCAAAATGATTGATTTCTTCTCTGAACTCTTACAGCATATTGTTCAGGCTTAAAATTACTTGCTTAGTAAGCAAGTAATTTTAAGCCTGAACAACTGTGACAGTTTATTGCTATGCCAGCCTTTCTCATTGGACTTTGAGGTTCTAAAGGCAGGAAGCTCCACGGTCCTGGGTCTGCATCTCTGGGCTGAGCACAGTCTGTATGTGGCAGTTATCAGCTCAGATTTGTTCTTGATTATGACAGATATTAGTGGGGGACATGTGAAACCAATTTAAACTCCTGCTGGCCTTCAGCTTCACTATCTGCTCTCTGACAAGTTTGCTCTGAGTTGCAGTTGCCCCAGGCTCTCCCTGTTCCAACACCACATCTGGCGGACGCACTAGTACTCAGAGCATCATCAAGTAGGGGCCGGAAAGAAAAGACAGACGGAAGAAAGCCACAGTGGCCCCCCAAAGGGCTAACTAGTCCCTAAGACAATGAAAGTTGCAGGCTTGATCACTCTTTTCCTTTGCTTCCTTATTTGTCAGAGAGAGGTGGGGGAGGGCACAAGCAGGGGGCGTGGCAGAGGGAGAGGGAGAAGCAGGCTCCCCACTGAGCAAGGAGCCCGATGTGGGGCTTGATCCCAGGGCCCTGGGATCATGACCTGAGCTGAAGGCAGATGCTTAACTGACTGAGCCACCCAGGCACCCCTACAGCCGCCACTCTTTTGGGGATGGTGGGCATCCTGTCATCACTACTCAGTGATCCTACAAAGCATTAAGTAAAGACGGCTCGATGGAGATTTTTTAGAAATACTCTCTGGCTGCTTTAGTGGGTATTTGGGAAACAAACGCTTTTTCCAAATGATTATTTAACACTTCATGGGATTCTCTGTTGTAAAGAGATTCTTGCTTCGTAAGGTATTAGCCTCATTTCCAAAATGGGTTAGGGGAGCAGCTGCTCTGGGTGCTATTTTCAAAACAAAGACATGACTATTTCTGTGATATTATGGTCTAACAGAGGTTCCAAATGGACCCCAACACACGATTATCTTAAAATACAGATAGGAGGATAAAAGAAGTAATCACAGTATAGCTGAGAAATCCTGTCAGGAACTTACTTATTTTTTATTTATTTACTTTTTTTTTTTTGTATTTTTATAGGTAATGTCACAAGAATGAAAATAGGATTTTGAATTGGTATGGGAAACTGGAAAAAAAATCTAGCCATTCTGGTGTTCCTTTGCAATGTCAATATCTACTAGTCTAACTTAACTACTTAATTAACAAGATAAAGTGGCTTTTGCAAATAAAAGGACAAAGATCTTTCCAACTTTGAAATGGATTTTTTTCAGAAATTCCATAACCACCACATAAAATGATGACTTACAAATAGAGCAAATTATTGGGGCTTTTGGTCTGATTTTGTTTTATATCCAAACAGAATTGGGCAAGAGGTGATGGTGAACACATTACATGTTTGGCAGTCCCTAAAATGCAGGATCACTGAGGAAAAGACATTGGGAGAGATCAAGATCTGCGGTTGATCCATGAGTGCTTGGCAAAGAACAGTGACTTCTGAACTGCCTTCTATACCTTTAAATACTGAGCTCTTGAAAGTCTGCCAAGGGTAGTGAAGAACGAAAGGAACTAACAAGGTCAAATAATCACACAACAAATATTTGTTTTAATGATATGGCAACTGGATCTAAAACATAATTCAAAATCCCTAGATGACTGTAATGTGACCTACTAATCTTTCCTATGATTTGTTGACAATATCCATCAACAGATAATGGCTGATAGGGTAAAAGTAATAGAAAGATTCCACATACCTACATGTTACCAGTTCTGCATATGCAAGGTAAAGACCCCTAATTCTACCCAGTAGTTGTTTAAGTTACCAGAAAATTGCTTTTGTGTGTGTTCTTCTGTTTCCAAAGCAAGATTTATTTTTTTTAAAAGGATGGCCGGTCAGTTAATCTTCAACAAAGTGGGAAAGACTATCCAATGGGAAAAAGACTGTCTCTTCAACAAATGGCACTGGGAAAACTGGACAGCAACATGCAAAAGAATGAAAATAGACCACTTTCTTACACCAAACACAAAAACAAATTGGATTCAAGACCTCAATGTGAGACCTGAAACCATAAACATCCTAGAGGAGAACACAGGCAGTAACCTCTTTGACATCGGCTATAACTTCCTTCTAGATATATCTCCAGATGCAAGGGGAACAAAAGCAAAAATAAACTACTGGGACTTCATCAAAATAAAAAGCTTCTGCATAGTGAAGGAAACAATCAACAAAACTAAAAGGCAACCAAAAGAATGGGAGAAGATATTTGCAAATGACATATCTGATAAAGGGTTAGTATCCAAAATATATAAAGAACTTACACAACATAACACCCCAAAAACAAATCATCTAATTTAAAAATGGACAGAAGGGGTGCCTGGGTGGCTCAGTCGGTTAAGTGTCTGACTCTTGGTTTCAGCTCAGGAAATGATTTCAGGGTCATGAGATAGAGCCCTGTGTTGGGCTCCACACTCAGCACAGAGCCTGCTTGAGGTTCTTTCCCCTCCTCCCTCTCCCCCACCTCTGCTCCTTTCTCTGCTCATGCTCTTTCTCTATTTAAACAAAATCTTTTTTAAAAATGGGCAGAAGACATGAATAGATATTTTTTTTCCAAAGAAGACATACAGTTGGCCAACAGACACATGAAAAGATGCTCAACTTGACTGATCATTAGGGAAATACAAACCAAAACTACAATGAGATATCACCTCACACCTGTCAAAATGGCTAAAATCAACAACACAAGAAACAACAGCTGTTGGTGAGGATGTGGAGAAAAAGGAGCCCTCTTGCACTGTTGGTAGGTACACAAACTGGTGCAGCCACTCTGGAAAACAGTTCGGAGGTTCCTCAAAAAATTAAAAATAGAACTATTCTATCATCTAGCAATCACACTATTAGGTATTCATCCAAAGAATACAAAAATACTAATTCAAAGGAATACATACACCCCAATGTTTATAGCAGCATTATCTACAATAGCCAAAGTATGGAAACAGCTCAAGTGTCCAACAACTGATGAACGGATAAGGAGGATGTAGTACACACACACACACACACACAGGAATATTAATTACTCATTCATAAAAAAGAATAAAATCTTGGCATTTGCAACGACATGGATGGAGTTAGAGAGCATAATGCTAAGTGAAATAAAGTCAGTCGGAGAAAGACAAATACCATATGATTTCACTCATATGTGGAATTTAAGAAATGAAACAAATGAGCAAAGGGAAAAAAAGAGAGAGAGGCAAACCAAGAAAGAGACCCATAACTATAGAGAACAAACTGATGGTTACCAGAGGGGAGGTGGGTGGGGAATGGGTTAAATAGATGATGGGGATTAAAGAGTGCACTTGAGATGAGCACCAGATGTTGTATGCAACTGTTGAATCACTATATTATACACCCACAACTAATATTACACTGTATGTTAAGTAACTGGAATTTAAATCAAACTTTTTAAAAAAAGGATGGCTGGGCTCATTAGAGGCAGTTAGGATACTAAACATGACTTGAGGAACAAAGGAGCGATCACAAGTTCAAAGTGTAATATCTGGATGAAAAATGTCATTTTGATAATCAAATAGCTCCGAACCAGGGCTGACATTCTCAGGGAAATAACTTCTCCCAAATTCAGAGATGTCTCTTTTTGGGAAAAGTGTATGGAATTCTTCAACATTTTGTTATAATAAAGTCTACCAGAATGTGATAAAAGGATAGTATCCCCAAGACATCAACCAACATTCCTTTAAACCACAACAACCAGAGGACATCTGGCTTCATGGGGGAGGGGAGAGTCGGAGGTGAGGGTTTGTCAAACACATCTCACACTTTCCCCACATGAAGGGGTCCAAGGGTTTAAAGCAATGGTTCTTACATTTTGGAGATTCAAGTGATACTTTAAAATGCTATAGAATACTTTGCTGCACACTTGACTAAAAAAAGCACTAAACAATTATTACAACACAATCACATGTTATCACGGTGAGTATAAGTCACACTACATTAATGTTTGTCTCTCTTGGTTGTCCTTTAGCTCTGTGCTTATTCTACCTACTTAATCCCATAACTATACCCATAAACTCCCAAGGCAAAGTCCTAGCTTGTCCCAGTAAACATGCAGGTTTTATTTTTTTCTTAGTGCTCTGCTCCATTTTGTTGCAGAGAACTGCATCCAGTTCTACCCTGTGTTGCCAAGCCTGTTCAGTTGAGTTCTTCTCTATCTGCAGATTGTTACACAGTGGTTGAGGGTGATGAAGATTCCGGTCATACTTCCCATGCCAGAACTTTACACCGTCCCCTGCATCACAAGACGCCATAATCCTCACACAGCTCCCTCTTGCTCATGTCTTTAAGTAGTTCTGCATAGAAAATTTTCAATTTCAAGGTCCCAAGAGACTTCAAAAGCCAAACCATTCCCCTCTGGGTTGAGTATCGACTATGTCTTTTCTTCCTCATGTTGTAAACTTCAGGGGCAGTTTGCTGTCTGCTTTCTTTATTTTCACAACAAAGCCTAAGTAAATTCTACACATTGATCAAAAGTTGACAGCTCAGTGTGCGGTTTTATAACACGCTGGTTGAGTGCCCTTGCTTTAAAATACTCAAGGTCATTTCCACAGTAAGACTCCCAGAAATAACTAGGCTTGAAACACCGTATGCCTAGTTGAGGCTCTCTTCCACTTCCCTCTCTTGAAGGGCCCGGTTCTCTCATTCTTTTCGTTTCTCCTCTCTATTTATTTCTTGGAAATGAATGAGGCATGTTGGTTTCAGCCAGTTCCACAGAAGACCCCATCAAGGAGGCACTGGGAGAGCTCTGTTTGCTGCACTTCCCACTACATGACCCCACATCTACCACATGCCCCATCTCTCTTGGAGACTTTCTCTTCACTTGCCCTTGTCCTCCATTTGTTCCTTTTTCTCCACCTGAAGCTATAAGAGTAGGGGAAATAATCTTAGGATACTAGGTCTTATCTCCTTTATGCAGAGGATACTATGAATTTTCATGCAATTCTATCTTTATTTTTAGGGCATAAATACATTCCATTAAAAAGGCTGTCATAGCAATGGAGAACTGAGTAATTAAATACAAATTTCATCTTTCTTAAATCATACCTCAAAGAATACAACAATCAGGGTGATCTGAACACTAAAGATGAATCAGAAAAATCAGGTAAAATTCTGTTCAAAGATAAGATTAAGAAAATTTTCCTGGGTATCCATTCTAGAAGACTTAGTGGAAGAAAAGTCCCACAGAGGTCTGTGAAGTAGAGTAATTATAAAGAACATTATTTTTCCTCAGAAAATTGCCTCATAAGTCTGATAAATATATTGCATAAACAAATCAAAATCTCTTATTTGTTAAAGTCCTTTTTAGATCTTGGTGTTTTTATTATTATTTTGGAATTTGAGACCGGTAACTACTTTTCACAACTTTATGCCCTTCCCACCACTTTGAAGCAAAAACTCTGCAATGAATTGCTCCCTGCAGTTACAGTGGGCAAAATTCACCAAACCATCTTTTATAATATTGTTTTTGGCAAGGGTTGGAAAAACTTTGAATGAGGTGATGATATGTTTCATAAACTATCAGAGAAATACCAAGTGCTGTAGCGCCTAGTTTTTTGGAGGCAAACTTGCTCTAACCTTCAGATTTCTTGGATTTTTAAGGAAATTTGAAAATCAAGGTAGATACCCTCCCTCACTCACGAGGTCCCTCTACTCTGCGCTTCTGTTGGAGCATACATCTATCTTTCCCACTCATCATTGTCTCTAGCTTGTCATTTCACATCAGTGTGATTTTATTTAGCATCCCACTAAAATCTATTCTCATTGAAGGATGAGCTTCAGACTAGTAGGGACCCTTTTCCCTTTTATCCATCCTTGTATTTCCAGAATGTTGTGGGAAGTCTGAGCACACAATGTATACAAGTAAAGTGAGGTCCTCATTCTCCTTCCTTCTTGGGCTCCTTGTAGAACAGAGGGAGATCAAACATGACCTCAGTGATGACAGGAGACATATATTAGGAAGCAGCCACTGGCCTGGGAGCCTAAGGACCTGAATTTTAGGACCAACTGTGCTAAATAGCTCTTTGACTTGTAGCCCTCAGTTTTCATATATTTAAGTGAAATTGCTGTAAGGAGACCTTATGATCTGTTCCAGTTTTCAAATTCCAGGTTTCTCACTGTTGTCAATGTAGTAAGTTGTTTATTCATTCATTCAATGAATAAGCAATGTTAATGATATTACTATAGCCCATTACACTTTAAGGATCTCCAGATCTTGGTCTTACTGTGTTAAATCCAGTGTATATTATTTTTCAGTTAAGTCATATCCCTCAAATTCCATGCCTCACTTTGCTGCTTTGAAACATGTGAGAAATAGTCATTTATTATTTTTTTGAGGGACTATTTGAAAAAAGGAGTGAAATAATTGCAATGTTCTGGTATGGTGAATATTAAATTTCATGGTGAATATTACATTTAAGAACTAGGTCACTTTTATCTAATTTACCTACTGCAACATTAAGTTGTGCAGGCTTAATGAGGCCAGAAATGGTCTATTTCCAAGAATGGCCAGATCCTGAGAATTTTAATTGATGACCTTGGCAGATGATAAAACTGGTCACAGTATGAACTATAGCCACAGATACACTCTCCTGATGCTTACATGTATTTAAAAATATAAAATAAAGAACTATGTCTCCCTTATCAATTGAAAGGCTTTACACACAAGGGACTCACCCCATTGTCTGACCTCTTTTAAACTTCTGGTTACTTCATCTGGCCCTCTTCTACATGAACTTAAGGTCAAACCCCATTAAACACCTTATGCATCTTTACTATTTATTTTTATTTATTTATTTATTTGAGAGACAGAGCACACACGAGCTGGGGGAGGAGGGATAGAGGAGAGGGAGAAGGAGAAGCAGGCTCCTGAAGAGCCTTCCTGAAAAAGGAGTGCAGAGCCCGCCCCGGGGCTCAATCCCAGGACCCTGGGATCATGACTAGAGCCTAAGTCAGATGCTTAATTGACTGAGCCACCCAGGTGTCCCTATCTTGTGCATCTTTAACATGAACATCCTTGCTTATTAAACACCTCCAACAAGTCGCATGCAGTATTCCTTCTGCCTTAACAGTTCCTTTTCCCCAGATTCGTCTGACAAATTCCTACTGATTATAATTGTGAGATCAAAAGCCACTTTTTCTGTGAAGTTTTCCTGGAAATCTCTGGGTTTATGAGGGCAGGGGCAATATCTTCTTTAACCTTAAATGGACAACATCTAGCAAATGCTGACAAAAGCAGGTGCTTAAGATATGAATGAATGATAGCTAGCCTTGTCTTAAATCTCTGCCTGTTTTTCTTAATGTACTTGGTTATAATAAAGGTAGCAATCCATTGCACAAACTACTTCTGCCCAAACTATTCAGAACTCTGCACTAGTAAGTCTGATATTTTTAAGATTCAGATGTCTTTGAATTATTCAAGCAAAAAACAGACATACATCTGAACAATTCTTGACAGCCAAAAAATGCTTTGTTTAGAGAGCTTAAAATGGGATAAATAATTTTTTAACAAGTCATCCTTTTGGAGCTGTGAATTTCTTTTTTAAGGTTCAGGTAATTTTCTAGGAGAATTCTAAATGAGAAAAGTTCATTTGAAAAAAGACCCTCCACCACATCATACTTCCCAGAGTTGGACCTATCTAAAGGAGAATCCTCAGTGAAAAGTTTTGAAGAGAAAGAAAATATGAAGCTTTTATCATATGATTTAGAGACAGTGCATATCATGGCTAAGGAGGTTTACTAGAGGCATTAAATATCCTTATGACACTGTGACCTCTTGTTTAACTAAAGCGCTGCATACTGGAACCTTGAGTCCAAACCAGTATTTTGAGCATTCAACTTTTTTAAAAAAGATTTTTTTTTTTTTTAGGGAGAGAGAGAGAGCACGTGCACGTGCGCGCATGCGCGCGCGTACACATGCACATACACACGTGTAAGTGGGGGGAGGGGCAGAGGGAGAGAATCCTTAAGCAGATTCCCCCCTTGAGCGTGCAGCCCCATATAGGGCTCGGTCCCATGACCCATGGGATCATGACCTGAGCCAAAACCAAGAGTCAGACCCTTAACCCACTGAGCCACCCAGGCCCACCAAGCATTCAGCTTTTAAGAGAAAGAGGCAAACACAAGAAAATAAATTCATTTTGGGAGTTATATAGAAGTAGGCTTTCCTAGATATGGTCTGAGGTCAGTACACATCGGTCCAGATGTATGATTTTCATGTTATTCATTCAACAAATATTTTTTGAGCATCCACTATCTGTTGGTGACTGTTCTAGGCATGGGGAACACAGAAGTGAGCAAAAGAGACAAAAAGGTATGCCTTTGTAGTGTTTTGATTTATTAAAGGGAGACCTAATAAACAAATTAGCAGGTAAAATACAGAGTCCTGCTGTGCTATGAAACCACTCACTGGGTAAGCAATTGTTCAGGTTCTCCTTCTGCATTTGTTTTGGGGGAGGACGGAGTAAAGGGATTGGTAGGGACACTTTTCCTCTGGGCTCCAGCAATACTTTCCCTCTGTACTATTAGCATTTATGGCTCTGAATTATCTACCTAATTGTCTCTTCCCTCACTAGAATTCAAACTTCTCCCAGGAAGGACTGTTTCTTTTATCTTTATATCTTCAGTGTTGGAATATATGCTCCTTCTTCTGCACACATTCTACACATTTCTACCACCACTTTTCTTCTGTCCAAACCTAAAATGTTGGTGATTGTCAGAACTATGTCCACTTCTTTTTGGATGCCCCTTCTACCCCCCCGTCGCAACACATGGATGATCTCATTATTTCCATAGCTTTAATTCCCATCTATTTGGTAGTAATCTCTCCAAATAATTTCACAGCCCAGACCTCTCTTGAGACCTTTGGGCCCTTCTACCCAGGACTTTATGGTCGTCAGGACTTGGATGTCCTACAAACCTCTCAAAGACCACATACCTGAATCTCTCTCTCTACATCTTGCTCTACATCCAGTGTTTCTGACTTTAGTGAATGGCATCATGAGCCAAGCCAGAAACCTGTGTTTTTATTTTGACTCCTACAACTCTTTCCCCTCACCTTTTCCTATAATAAGTCAGTTGTCAACCCTTATAGATTATACTTTACTGACATTTTCAGAATCTCTGTCCACCTCTTTTAATCCCTGCAACCACCATATCAGTTAGTCCATCACCAAATGGCATCTAAATTATAACCAGAGCCATATTCAACAACAAACATTTATTGACTGCCTATTATGTACCTAGAGCTTGAGGTGTAAAAATAGACAAAATTCCTGTTCCAATGGGAATTTTGGTCTGGTAACTCCTCTCTAGTCCCCTGTCTCTTCTCTGGTCTACTACTACCCCACTTGAACCCATTCCTTCTACTCTAAGTAGAGTGATTTGCCTAAATCTGATTGTACTCCTTCCCTGCTTAAAACCCTTCAATTAGTTCTCATGGGAACCTCAAATTTCTTAGCATGAAATCCAAGGAAGACCCTTTGTAATGTGCACCATTTCTCTTTCACTAGAATTATATCTTGCTCTAACCCCAAATGCTATGTTACAGAATACAGAACCCCTTGTAATTTCCCTAATGTATTGTATGCTTTCTCTTACCCGTAGGCACATACTGTTCTATATGTCTAAAGAAAAAACTCCTAGCAGAATACAGATACACACCAAACTTTGGAAACCCCAATGTGTCCATGTCTACTCCTAAACACCTCACTATACTACCATTTCCTCCCTCTGCTAGCACTAGCCTGACAACAGGCATCAGTCTACTAAGAGTAGACTCTTATGTCTACGACAGACAGAACATACTCTTTGAGTTCTAGGTATCACAACTCCTAATTTAACATTTATTATGTGATGTAAATGATTATTCTGTCTTTGGAGATCATATTTTAAAATTCACAGAGTTATGAAGAGCCACATAATACCTGGAGCAATACGTCTTCAACAGGAACAGGGACAATGCACTCTAGAACACTTTATAGCTTGAATAATGTTCTTTCCAAGGCAATAAGCCACTTGTCTGAAATGTAACATCACAATCCACATCCCCTCCAATCTCCATGCTCCTGTTTCAGCCTGAAGTCCCATCTTTTTCTGAACTCTTAATAGAGTCATGCTGTAGACAGTCAGTGTTCATTTACAGTCCATCTAAACTCTCTCCCTGCCACCCCTGAACAGAACCTCCATATCTACTCAGGAAGCTGGAAGTCTGTGCCTAGGAGTTTTTCTTTAATTGGTTTGACACATATTATACACATTTAAAGGAAATGAGCACCTTTGCATTGTTTTCTTTTTTTTAAGATTTTATTTATTTGAGAGAGAGAACATGAGCAGGGGGAGGGGCAGAGGGAGAGAGAGAGAAGCAGACTTTCTGCTGAGCAGGGAGCCCAATGTGGGGCTCAATCCTAGGACTCTGGGATCACGACCTGAGCCGAAGGCAGATGCTTAACTCACTGAGCCACCCAGGTGCCCCTGCATTGTTTTCATTCACCAAATGTTGTCTTTCTCCTGATCCATGATCCATGCTGTCCTAATCATAAGAGTATGGTGCATGCAAGATCTGGAAATTGGGGATGGGGGGTTTTGGCCAGGCTGAAGTTTGGATTGGAATACGTGAGGATAATATGAGGAGAAGAAGAAAATAACTCTTGCTTACCATACCTCAGGCCTTTCTCATTCCACTAGTATATCTTTTTCTTTTGGACATCAAATGATTTCATTTCACTTCGATTTTTAACTTACGTGAAATAACTGTTTGCAAAACCAGGCCATTTATCTTTACTACCCAATCGCTTCTCCAAGGAAACAGCATCTTGTGTCCCTGAGAAATTTACTACAATGGCGGACATTACTACCAAAAGATGACCTTGTGTTATGGGGAGAAAACTGGGCACGATTACAGGAGATTTTGATCTAAGTAAAAATTAGCAAGCAACTTTGGGCAAATCATTTTAGGTGTGTGGATCTATGATCATAAGCATCAGCAATTGTTGAGCTGCTATTATTATTAACCGACTTTTGGGTCACTCCTTTAGATTGTTCTTTCATTAACACAAATATTAAGCTTTATATTATCGGGGGTATCAACAATTCCCAAATTGTGCGGATCCCTGTTTTTGAAAATGAAAATGGCCTCTCACTTTAATCCAGCTTATAGAGTACCATGTCTGAATGAACCTTTCTGATATTAATATATTCTGAAACATATGCTATGAACGCTTTCCAAAACCTCATGGAGAAGTGATCCCAGAGATAGAAGGAATCTTTCTCCCTTCCCATCTTTCTGCTGATAGGGCCAAAGTGGGGAAGGCTCACTAAGCCATACCATCTGGAGGGTCACATGATGTTTTCTCAAGCTACATGGCAAACAGGGAGGGTGGCATGGGGATGTGGAAAAGTTACACATCCCAGGGGCCCACCATTAGCTGCCAGAATTAGCTGCACAATTACCCCAGTCATGCCAGATTGTCACCAAGGGTGACAGAGATCCTAGAAGAGACCTAATGAGTTATTTTCAGTTTTACTATAACAACCATGTGTGTGCAGACACGCTTGACCTCACCCTGAGATGGATATATGCTTACTTGCAACAGAATCTGCTGCTTTGGTTGATGTATTTATGTGATGGAAATGTGATTAATGGCAATAATATGTCTTTCTCAGCACAGTTCCTTGTCCACATTATCTAGGTAGCCCAATCTGTCAAGATTAATACCCCTGAAGGACGGGTATTTAAGCTATTTGTTAATTGTGGCTAGTTTTTACTCCTTGGTATAGATGTCAGAATAATACTACAGACTCTATTTTACAAAACAATGTTAGCAATTAAAAATTGTTATTGTAATAATTTTAGGTGGCTCTGGCCAATTATTTGTTAGGTATTAATTCATTTCTAAAAGCATGCAGGACTTGGTTTCTTTGGAATATGTAACTCAATTTTTTCTTTCATTATCTTCTATGATATCTGACCTCCAAAACTCCAGAAAGTACCTAATAGCTATTATAAGCCATTTTAGTGCATACAAAACTGAAAAAGTGGTGTCCTTGTCTTCGAGGAGCTCATGGTATAGTGAATCAGTGGTTCTCAAAGCTGACCCAACACCAAAACAACATTTAGATCCAGGCTCACTGCAGAATCTCCAGAGAAGGGGCTTGAACACACATGGATTGTAAAGTCCCACTGGTAATTCTGATGTACAGAATCACTGTAACAGACTTAAGCTTAGTTTAAAAAATGATTATAAAAAATTAAAAATAATGAGAAACATAATAAAAATCTGTAATATTAGTGTTAGAGAAAAACAAAACCCCAAGATATATGCTTCAAGATGACCATATAACATCTGATACTTAGTGTATGGAATTGCCATGTGTATCCACATCTATTGGAAAATCCAAATCATAATAATAAGCTCTATTACAATAAGGTTCTATTTAAAGTCAACTAATCTCAATAATGAAATCTCTTCATAGGATATTAGGTTCTTGAAGAGAATTATTTACTTTTCTAATTTAGCATAAGGCCATTGAGTGTCCTTACAAAACTGTTGTTGTTAATAATAATAATGAAAGCCAACATTTATTTCTCTCTCACTTAGGTGCCAGGCTCTGAGCTGAACACCCTGCATAATTATCATGTTAATGCTCTGCAGTAGCCTTTTGAGACAGGTGTATTTAGACTTCTATTTTACAGAGGAGGAACTAAGGCTGAGAGTTTTAAAAACCTGCCTAAAATCACACATGGCAAGTGGCAGTCAAGACAAGTTCAACTCTGTGTCCAGAGTGAATTCTCTTAGATACTTAAACTATACAGGAAACATAAACAAGATGCCTAATGGAATGAATAAGAGAATCTATCTCACTCATTCCCTGGATGGAGAATAAATGGAGGAATAAAGAAATGAATGGATAGACTGCTTTGCCACTCTCTGCTGGAAGCCACATCTGAGGGCTCTTGCTAATCCCTGGCTCTATAATTCATGGCAACTTTTTTTTTAAATCTACAACATAATAAGGTAATATAGTTAAAAGGGATATTTCACTTAATTGACAATTTTTTAAAAAGATTTTATTTATTTATTTGACAGAGAGAGACATAGT
Organism: Mirounga angustirostris; assembly: GCF_029215605.1. Classification (NCBI taxonomy): domain Eukaryota; kingdom Metazoa; phylum Chordata; class Mammalia; order Carnivora; family Phocidae; genus Mirounga; species Mirounga angustirostris. The sequence continues at coordinate 121,868,716 of NW_026991715.1, read as the reverse complement.
GAGAGCAAGAACACAAGCAGGGGGGTTGGGAGAGGGAGAAACAGGCTCTCCACTGAGCAGGGAGCCTGATGCGGGGGCTCGATCCCAGGACCCTGGGATCATGACCCGAGCTGAAGGCAGATGCTTAACGACTGAGCCACCCACGCACCCCTTAATTGATTATTTTAATCTTGAACTAACTATCACAATTGTAATATATAAACCCTTGAATCACCAAGGCTCCTCACAGATGAAAATTTAGAACTGGAGACAGAAGTGTCTGCTTTTTGGGCAAGCCACCCAAAAGAACCCCACACTTATTTTGATGTTAGCATGTCAGTTAGTACACTAGCCAAAGGAGATAATCTGAAAATTGGATTGCCTTTTCCTTGATCCCTGAAGCATCATAATTTAAAATATTCTGGGTAGGACTCAATGACACTCATTGGAAGCCATTTTCACATGCTGGGAAAAGCTACCCTTCTGACAGGACTTTTAACTTGTTTGTTATTTAAAATTCCTGAATTTGGAAGTAGATCGAAACATTTTCTTCTCTTTCATTTTACGCTTGTTGGTAAATATGGTACTGTCATAGGACTTCTTTGGGTTCCTTGTGAAAAAAAATCATATAATTGCAGAACTTAATCAGAAACAACTTCAAAAGTGGAGTGATGTGCAGGGGCTTAACATAGAAACACAGACTCTGAAATCGGGCAGACATATGTTTGTGTCCGGCTCTGCCATAGATGCTGGGTAAGGCTGCGTGAGCTGGTTTACTTTGCTAAGCTTCCTTTTTTCCACGTATAAAATAGAAATGAAAATATCCGCATCATTCAACATTAGGAGGCCTAAAATGAGAACAGACATGTCTACTGTAGTTATTCAAAAATATGATTTCTCACTCCAATTACTTCATCTTACAGTTGAGAATGTTGAGGTCAGAAACTGACACCCTGAAAAGCATACAAACTTGAACGTAGGTTTATGGATGTCCCTCATTTTTTCTAATAAAATGCATTGATTTGAATAACAAAGGATTTATGAGTTAATTTTTAAAGATAAACATGTTACTTCACTTTCCACAGCTTGCCACTTTCCTAAGATATAGAAACTTCTGGGCAAGCACAGCGACATATAACTCATTACAACTCTGCATAGTCCAGGAAAAAGAAAGTCAGTATAGTTCCTTTGGTTTACAATCACTTTTTAATAATGAACTACCAGTAACAGGTCAGGTCTCTCAAGAGTTGGTGTTCATGAATATCTAATTGGGCATTTCTTCCTGTTTTGGTAATAATTCAACTGAAACTAAAAGTTAGTGTTTAGATAGCACATGATTAGATTTCCCCTACAAAACACTGTAATATGTATGCTCTTGGAAATTCTGTTACCATAGAATTAGAGTATTGATGCCAGAAGAGGGGACAAAGGCTAGTCAATGTCTTTACTTTACAAGATCAGGAACCTGAAGGCAGATGAAATTGACTTCTTCCAGCTTACATAATTAGTTAATAAACGGCAGTGCTGGGTTCAGAAACCAGTAAACATCTGCTTCTGGTTTATCTTAGCACTTACCACACTATGTTGACATAAACTGTTCATGAATATGTCTCCCCACTAGAAAGTAAACCCCCTTGATGACCAAGGACTGTATCTTAGTCATTGGAAAGCCAGGCACTTAGCACAGACTCAATAAATGTTCTGTAAAGATCTATGGTTTAATCGACATAATACAAATAATAATAAACATATTTAAAGACAGACATTGTTTTTTAAGAATCAAGAATATCTTCTCTTATACTACTTTATTCCATGAGGTATGACTCTAAAGACGTGGGATGTTCTTTTTATAACACATACCCAAAACTTACAAGCTGAAAGTGAGCTATCATTCAGAATTGTTACCTGTGGAGATGATTGTTCACTTATCCCATCAATGGTAGGATGACTCAAAATCTTTTTATAACTCCTCTATTTGAAATTGCCTTCAGAGTATGTTCATGAGCCACAGAAAAAAATCAATCTCCTTATTGTACCACTTGGATTTTGGCTCCAAACAGCATTCATCAGCTTTGCTCACCCACTTTATTTACTAAACTTGGCCCTGAGTTCAGGTTGTTTCAAAAACCAGTTCACCCTGAAGAGATGAAGATTTACCCCCACTAAAACTAGTCTTAAAAGTTTGGATGGATAACTTGGACGGATAACTAAATTCCCAAGGTGACTAATCTGAAGGCAGCAGACACTGAAAATGTATAAATTTTGGCATGTTCATTTAGACAAAAAAACCCCACAAGCCATATAACTAAATATTTTATGTTTCCCTAATCCCTGAGCAGTTGGTGTCTTTTGTTTAACAAGGAAAGGAATGGAGCTCCAGGAAAAATAACTTCACAGATTTTTTGTGAAGTGACTGCTCTAGGCCAGTGGTTTTCTACTAGAGGGAATTTTCACACACACACACACACACACACACACACACACGGTGGGAGGTGGTATTTGGCAATATCTGGAAATATTCTGGACTGTTGTGACTGGGGGGCAAGGTGCTACTGGAGTCGCGTGGCAGAGGCTAGGGATGCAGCTGAACATCGTACAGTGCACAGGACACTCCCTCACCACAAAGAACTATCCTGTCTAAAATGTCAGTTCTGCTGAGCTAAGAAATCCTGCCCTTGGCTGAGAATTCTGACTCCCAGGCTCTTTCGCAGCCTTCAGTAGTGGCAGTGTTAATATGCCTGTGTCCTCATGTCTCCATAGGTACGTACTTGCCCTTTTCTTTGGTGATGAACGAGTAAATGTTTTCCCTGCTATTGGCCACTTGAAAATCTCTCTTTGCCTTAGGCTCCTTTACCAAAGTGTGCTAAATTGTCACAGAGGTTGCCTGGAGATACATTTGGCATCTTAAACGTCTAATTGGCAGGGAAATTAAAGCAACCTAAAATGTGTGCACTCTTCTGGGAGATGTGCTATTCCCACCCTATGTTATTAGATCTCGCAGGCAGCTGGGGCAAGAACAGCTGGGACTTCCTGCACTACCGTTTTGCCAAGTCGCTATAAAATTGTCCCTTTTCACTGCAGAACTGAGAAGGAAGAGAGGAAAAAATAGTGCAAAGACCAACCATAGTTGTCAAAAGTTGCTTCTCAGCTGTCTTTCAGAAGTCAGTCCCAAAGGTGGCTCCCTTGTCAAGTTAATTCAGTAAGTAAAGGAATGTACTCCATTGATATATACTTCTGATAACAAAGGAATATATCTTGGCACATACAGTGGGCAAGTCAGAGTGTCAAACATAAAAGCATATTTTTTTACCTCAAATTTTTAAAATAAGATCTGTAACATGTCGTTACCATGTTTCTCAGGGGACTTGCTGAATTTTGTGGTCAAAAGAAAATCCTTTAACATAGTGGTTTTGTTTTCCCTTCTCTCAAAAACAGCCATCACTAACATCGATAAACACACAAAGCATCGAGAGTCTGTGGCTGGGTCTTTCAAACCATCATGGAACTCTCACTTGTTGGCCTACTCTGAACCTTATTGTCTGGAAATGTTTCCAAAACCGAGCGGAATTTTCTACCTTAGAAAAGATACTTTTTACCCTTGTCATTGGTCAATGATTGGAGAACCACAAAAGTAGATCACATTTGAGTAAAGATAATAGATATACTTTTGATATTTAAGCACAACATTATGATGTTTTGAGGAAAGGAAAGGGCAGGAAAGGTCAGTGTATTATTGTCCTAAGATATCAGATAAGTCACTTCTGTCATCTTTCCTTCTTTTGAGCTCCTATGGCATATGAAATCTACAGGTCAAAATGTTAGTACTCAGTTGCAAATTCTGTCATGTACCATTCTCTAATTCTGTCTCTTATACAAATCTCAAATTCCAAAAAGATTGCCCTGTAACCCAAGGATCAGGAGGCAATATTTTATAAGACCCTACACCATGCCTCTCCCATCTGCACTCCAAGTCCACAGCATAGTCTTAATATGTTCTTGTTGGTTGAGTGATTGGCTGATTCAAAGGTTGGATGGATTCTTGAGCTGGGACTCTGGGAAAGACTACTTTGGTCCACCTTGAAAAATAGAAATTAAAATTCTCTAAACCCATAACATAAAAAACATCCTATTCACCAAGTGGGCTATACTAGTTTCTTCCCCTTTCTATCCTACCATATCTAGGTTCTATTTGACCTTTTAACAAGAGTCATAGACAGAGAAAAACCTCAAAATTTCACAAATATAGTAAGCCATGCAATGTTGGGACAGGAAAAAAAAATTTTCACCATGAAATTGTCAAAGAAATACCTCAAGAACAACACTAAAGAAAACATAAAGTCTAAGCAAGCTAAAAGAAAGTAAATGCATGTTCCAGAACAATCTTGAAACTAGGTGAGAGAATACCACATTTGGGTATTTGAGCACTTTCTCTACCCTCAATTGGAAGATAAGGACACACTGCATGTGAAACTCCTCTCCTCATGGCAATGTACTCTCACAGGTGCTGAGAGAAAAGTAGATTTCTACTTATTTTCATTACTTCTTTCTTATCCCTTCAACACACACACACACACACACACACACACACCCCACCTTTTTAATCTGAAGCTGACCACCTAATGCTAGTTGGAGCAGAAAGTGGTGGGCCATTGAATAAGCCTTTATTTGCACAACCTATGTCATGGAGACATCAAAATGTCCCCACTCATGTTCATGGCATTAAGGAGTCTCTCAGTCATTATCAGACACCAGAGTCCCTGGCCATATCCTGTTTGGGGGCTGCTTAGACATATGGGTAAAGTATAAGCACACAGTGGCAATGAATGAGATGTCAATGTACAAAGGTGTGAAATTCTTCCACTTGCTCTGCTTGTGAATGGCAATAAGAGTCAGATTCATTAAATAAACCTTCAACTGCTGAGCAGTAAATGTAAAACCAAGACAGGAATAAAACTAAGTTTCCAGGCTATTGTTTAGCAATAGATTCATCATACCTCCCCCCCAAATTAGCATATGGTGTCTGTTAACAGACTGAACTTACACTGAGTGATCTAACCAAGTTTCCCTACAATCAATTCACTACAAGCTACTTCTTACAAGCATTTTATCTGGAGAAACAGGCTATCTAAATTCAACTCTTCAAAGATGAATCAAAAAATCTGAAAAATGTACATTCATGGATAACTCGTTATTGTGTTATTTATTCTCCCAACTGGTTCATTTTCAAACCTTAGTTAAGTCATATTGGCAACAGCTTTTCTGCTTAGTATTCACATAAGAGGCAGCTACATGGCAAACTTGCTCAGTTTTATAATGGCCAAATCTCCCATACATTTCCAAAGGGCAGCCTGTGGCTTTTCGCATTCACTAATGAAATCACACATTACAGTCTCACTGCCACATAACGCTCCTTCACGGAAGGATGTCACAGCTCCAGAAACAACTCGTAAGCTTCTTTTCTTTTAACAGCTGAGACCACAGGGAAATAAGTGATGAGGGGGTGGGAGGAAGGAATATTTTAAAGCAAAAATGCAAGTTATACTTGTGCTTTCCGAAAAAAAATCAATTATGACAAGCAAGTTTCTAGGTATTCTTGTCTAATTATTTTTGGTACTTTAAAATAAGTTAATTAGCGAGGCTATAATCCCAGACATACAAATCAAGAGCCGGAAGATTTGTGCTCTATACCATGAAGCCAAGTATTAGTGTCTGCAGCCGACGGAAGTAGTATTTTCTTCTGAAATGTCAAGGCCAGATAGTCTGAGAAATTTTCATATTTTCAACTTTTTAAATTGTTGTTGTTATATTGAAAATATTATGGAAGAAAATATTTTATCAACTGAGTGTGATAAATTAAAAGCTGCAATGTCATTGCCTAGAGTGGTATTAGTCAGTTATTTGAGCTTTATGTAATAATTTTGTTAGGTGGGGTGCACGTAAAGCAACTCCTTATCCTTTTATCCTTTGACAGAGAGGATTTAGCTTATACACTTCACTTAGATAAGTATTCATACTTGTCGGGGTCACTCTAGGTAATGAGTAGATCAGTCACCCAAAGCTGGGTCTACCAAGTGTAGCCAACACAAATAAGCCTTCAGAGGCCCCCATTCTAAGAAGGCCAAGAAAAATATGCCTCCCCCTGCCAAAAAGGGCAAGAAAACAATTCAACTGTAAACGTTAACAGGTGACTCTCACCTCCTGCTTCTCTGTGCCCTGAATAAGTTGTGAAATTTTGGGAAGTTGGGATGTTCACAAATATTAAAGAATCAGCAATTCCCTTTTCAAAATGCTGTGTTCTCACATTTCTTTCTCACCCCCAGCCCCTTTGATAGCCACCGCCTGGGATTCCAACCCTTGACAACTGAGATAGGCAGAAACTTAAAGACTAGAATATCGAGTTGGTTGTCACTAGGGCTCAATGTGAAGAGCTTGCATTTTCAGTAGACAAGCCCTGGGCTAGGGTATCACCAACTCTTTGATTGGCTTCATTATACAAATGGTCTGGGTTTCTGATTAGATATAGCCTCATTTGTTTCAGTGAGAAAAACAACAACGGAAAAGCACAGGGAAAGCCTAATTCACACCAGAGGCTTTCAAAACAAATGGAAATAAGTGATATTTCTTTCTTGCATTGCACTGGAAAGGGCGAAAAGAAACTTAAAAGCAACCCCTGACTTTAGGAAGCTGGCCTGCCACTCACAACCTGGCCATATTATGCTCCTGTGGGACATGAACAATCTCCCAGAATACCAGCCTCAGACAAGGTTCCTTGATATCATGAGACAGTGAGATAAAAAAGGATACTTTGTAATTTTGTCTAAGCACAAAAACAAGATCGCCCACAAAGTAACCAAATATCTAGCTCTCTAGACTGAAATAAATGAGACTGCTACTCCTTTACCAATTACGGTTTATCCTCTCTGGCCCTATAGAAGACTTACGGAGGTACCCATTTATAGAATTACCCTTGGTTTCTGACAGCATCCAATCTAGAGAGAACCTCTGCTTCCTTAAACCTTCCTCCAAGTCAGTCAACCTAAGCCCCAGTTCTATAGGGCTGAAAAGTCCCTCCTAACCACATTCTCACACTGGAATGTCTCATGGCTCCCAATGGTGTGTGTGCTTCTTCACTACAACAAGTAAGCTCAGCATGTCCAACTACATATTTGTGTCTAGTGATCTGGCAATACTTTCTCTTCCCTCAGTTGTAAATCAGTTCTCTCCAGAGTGGGCTGTTCCCCTTGGATGAGCTTTCAGCGGAACAGACTTGCCCTCCACGTCAGGAGCCCTGAGTGCACAGGGCAGAAAGGTCGAGCAGGCCCGAAATCCTCGTCCTTGTACCCCAGTGTGTGGCCTGCACTGTCCACATCCAGTCTGCCTCACTTCTTGAATCAGACACCACTTACTGGCTCGTCTCCTGACAATACATCTTATGGTTCATTTCAAATCCCAAACAAGCCTCCCTATCCCCTCAGTCACTGGCTGAGGTCCCCCAATTATTGTGCTACAATCTAATTGACTAAACATCCCTGCCGCCTGGGCCCTCCATCTTAATCTGCCCATCATCAACCCATCTGCTCTCAGCTTTTTGTGAGTTCCAGCTACACATTTGGCTAGTTCCTTTTCAGATGTTAAACTCAATCTGCCCAGCAATTCCCCATAAGAAAACTGAGATCCGGAGAGATTGAAGTGGGTGAACCTCTATCCTATGCCATGCTTTTTAGAAAAGTATATGTATTTTCCTTCTCTCCCCCCTACACACACTTCCTCTCTCTCTCTCACACACACACACCCAGACACATACACCCTCCCTCCCTCCCTCTCTCTCTCACACACACACAGACACACAGACACACACACATACAGATCTTCACCAGGCACTGAATGGGCATCTTACTTCTCAACAGCTTGGCATTCCCTCTAGTCTTTGACTTTCTGACACAGATAATGAAAGGTGCCTGCCTGTATTCACCTGGACTTTAACCATCAGCAGAACGAAGAAGAGAGAGAGCTTTTGTGTATACTCTTGCTTTAAAAGTTCTTAGGTCAACAGCTGTGAAAACAGAGAGAGTTACAGACAGCTCTCCCTCCTGCCATACCCCAGCAGGACCCAGGCTGAAGTCACTCCTTTGTCACATGACCTCATTATTAGACGTTGTTACAGAATCTTCTTTTTTACCGTTTGAAATCAGGACTGGGGAGGCCATTCGGTTGCAAAGTGCTGTAATGTTAATTGGTTTTGGTGGGAGACACTGAGTCTCAAAGTTACGGAGGTTTCTTGCAAAGGAATGTGCTTCTGAGGCCAGGGGAATGAAGACTCCCCCCCGAAAGACTTCCCATGCTCCTGCAGCACCATCATCCTAGGATGGAGCTATGTGACATGGGAGAGAGGATGCACGAGAGAGAATAGTAGAGGATTGGTTTTTGGAAATCAGTGATGGGCAGCTCTAATTAGTGACAGAACAAATCTGGCGGGGTCTGTGAGTAAAGAAGTCATGGATGAGATTTAAGGAAGAACTACTTGAATGTGATGTTGGAAGGGGACTGACAAATCTTGGGGTTAACTCTTTCTAGGTTTCCTAAAACCAAGTTTATGTGTTGCTGGGGGTGGTTGAGGTGCAGCTTGCTACTCAAAGAAGGGCTCACCTGGAGTCTGTTAGAAACGTAAAACTCTGATAGTGCTGCTGTAAGTAGGGGGAGCATGGGCCCATATAGCAGCAATGTCCACAACAGTCAAACTATGGAGCGAGCCCAGATGTCCATCAACTGATGAATGGATAAAGATGTGGTGTATATAAACACAATGGAATATGACTCAGCCAGCAAAAAAGAATGAGATCTTGCCAATTTGCAACGATGTGGATGGAGCTAGAGTGTGTTATGCTAAGTGAAATAAGTCAGTCAGAGAGAGACAAACACCATATGATTTCACTCATATATGGAATTTAGGAAACAAAACAAATGAACATAGGGGAAGGGAAGGAAAAATAAAATAAGATAAAAACAGAGAGGGAGGCAAACCTTAAGAGATTCTTAAATATAGAAAACAAACTGAGTGGTGCTGGCGGGGGAGGGGGCTGGGGGGCTGGGGGGCTGGGTATTAAGGAGGGCACTTGTGATGAGCACTGGATCTTTATAACTAAGTGATGAATCACTAAATTCTACTCCTGAAACTAATACTACACTATATGTTAACTAACTTGAATTTAAGTAAAATCTTGGGGGGAAAAAAAAATCTGAGCCACAGACTCATGAATCATAGTCTCTGGGGCAGCACCCAGGAATTTGCATTTGAACAAACTCCATAAGCAGCCTCCCCGCACCAAGTTTGCCAAGCCTTGTGCTCAGAAAAGCCTTGCTTTCTGGAGCTTCCTTCTGATTTACAAGCCATACTCCTCTTTCTAGTGGTTCCAAAGACCTAGATCTTGAATTGATCCTAGCACTGGTTCAAGTCTCACCTGAACAAATTATTTACCATTTCTGACCTTCAGTTTCTTAAATTGCAAATTGAGACTAATACCTGTTGCACAAATGAGGCGTCCAATAAGTACACGTTGAAGAAATTAAATCTTATGATGAAAGCATCTTACAAACAAGGATTATTCTAATACTGATCTTCCATAGTCTCCTTGATATTCTCTCTTTGTAGGCATATGTAGCCCAAGGAGGCAGCTTTCCCTTTTACTGAACAGACTAATCCTTTATCAGCTGTTTCACAGGTGCACTGACCTATTTGGTGGCATGGCCCAGGGGGTAGAGCCAGAAAGCTACTCCTCATGGAGATTGGTGCTCTCTCATGGTCACCCTGAGCTGTCTTTGAACCATTTGGAGTCTCCACCCTTCGTGAGTTCCCTAAAACTCCTAAGAGGACTGATGCTGCAGGTGAACAACTTCCCAGAGACCAGCCACATCTGCTGGGTCCAGGCAGTGACAGGGTAAACGGGACAGCAGAAGTGTTGCTTGTTTGAGGTGTGCTTGTGAACCGGGGTGTGTCCCCATTAGATGGAAATATTAGAGTTTATTGTGTTCATGAGGCAGACAGAGCCCAGGAAAGGCCAGCTCTGCACAAAATCCATGACCCATCTCCAGGCCTGACCTCTGATCCCTTGGGGCAAGGTTCTAGGGCTCCTTGTTATGTGGCACACGGTGCAGACTAAGAGCCAGCTTGCCTTTCCACACTGGTCCCTGCAACCTCTTGTTCTCTGGTCCTTTCCGGTGTTCCTGTCCATCCTCTGTCCTCATCCCTCCCTAGGGTGTAGAGGACAGAATTCTGCCTATAAGCCAAGAGACCTGGATTTAATCCTGTCTTTGCTGCCAGTTACCTCTGTTGCTTGGGCAATCATTTAGCATTCCTCTATCCTCAGTTTCCTTACTCAATGGAAACAGTCAAATGGGCAGTAGGCACAATGCAAGGAGGATTAAGCCAAGTCACCTTTAACTTCCTTTCCTTTCTGTTATTTGATGGTGCTGCTTCCATGAATCCCCATGACAGCATTCCTGGGTCTGCTTTCTTGAGGAAAAACCACACACTTCAAATCTGCTCTTCTCATAGCCTTGCCCATCCCAACTGTGGCATACTTGACCTTCCCAAACCCCTGGACCTGACTCTGCCTTCCAAGATGACAGATAACATATTATATGTGCCCACTGTTAAGAAATGTGAATTTTACCTAGTTTGCAGGAGGAAGCCTAGAACTTGGGAGTCAAACAAACCCAAATAATGATCCTGGCTTTGCTAAACTAATATGGGAATTTTGAGCAAGGTACTAGACATTTCTGAGGCTCAGTTTTTCATCTCTAATGTATCTAATGATACCTACCTTGTTGGAAAGAGGATTGAATGGATACAATTCATGTAAAGCAGGTAGCATGTTGCCTAGCACATGATGTGGGCTCAACAAATGTAGTTGCCTTCATTTTCCCAGCTGGGTCATATTGATGCTTATTAACAATCAACCAACAACCAAATACATCCTGAAAATTCTACCTTATCTTCAAGGCAATGACTGTGATGGTGAGAGAAAATGGTCAGGGCAGTTAGCACAGTATTAAACAGATATGGAACACTTAAAATAGATGACCACCACCATCATCATCATCATCATCATCATCATCTAAATTGTTGGACTGTATAAACATTGTCTAAATTAATTCAGTATCAATTTACTTCCCAAGATGCATTACTCCTTGAATATTCTGACAGGTGATCTAACTGATTTTTTTTTAACAAAACCTATAATTTAACAAACCTCCACAAATTAGGGAAGGACTTGACTCCATTTGCACACCTTCTTTTTAAGAATGTGTGAATTCCGTGGGGGTGAGGTGCAAAAGCTGGTGTTTGAAAAATAAATTAAAAATAGGTCTTTAAGAAATAAAAATCTGTGTCGTTTGGCATTGCTAAAATGTGGAAAATGCATCTGCAGTGTTTGGAACCAGTGGCCAGATTGAAAGCTACACTACCTGAATGCAGGCTGACTTTAGTTTCCCTGAAAGCCACCTACACCTTCAAACACTGTTTTCTAAATGCACGTGCTCACAGTTTTGTTAGCCCAAATATTAGGCATAATAAAAAAAATTACAGAGAAACTAGTCAAATGCAGGATCTTAGAATTGTAGGATTTTAGAACTGGAAAGTATCTTGGAGATAGTCTAGTACAAACTCCAAATTTTGCAGATGAAAATACTTAAGGTCCAGAGAGGTCTTAAAATCGCCTACCAACTTCTCCTTTGGTGGCAAAGGAGAGTCTCATTACATCTTTTGGTGTCAACACAGGACTTTCTGAATGAGCAGCTTTGTGCACAATAGCAAGAGGAAAATGGCAGAAAGTTGTCTTTGTGGGCTTTATCACTTGATGAGGAAAGAGAAGCAATATGTCCTTAGGGAATCAAGTGTTCTTTCACTGACTCTTTCAGAGGTAAGTAAATTACCTTTGCAAGGTGCTATCCAAGGACTGACAATGACCTTTTCCTATAACCCTCACCCAGAAGGCTGAAATATATCAAATCAAATCAAAACAAAACCTGAGTTTCACACGTACACCATATGCAGAATACAGGCATTGCAATTTGTCTACAAGGAGGTCTTTCTAGTACTTCCGAGGCAAACTCTGTTCATCCTGGCCAGGTTCAGATATATTTGCAAATCATTTGCAATTAATTTGCATAATCCTAGAGAGAAGAAAAAATTGATTCTACCTATAAGGTCTTCATTTCAATTTATTAAATTTTTTCATTCCACCATCCCCCCCACCCTCAACTTCTCTTCCTCTGTTCAGTGACGCAGTTCTACTATTCCAGAGAAGTAACCAGAGGCAAGTGAAAAGTTCTGAATTAGAGCAGATGCCTGAGGACAGTTTTTCAAAATGAATTCCATGGGCTCTATATAAGTGCTATCTGAAAAAAATTAAGTGCTTGCACAACATTGCATTAATTCAATTTAAATAGGATTCTTCACCAAAATGCTTTTAGTGCCTTTTATATGCTAAAGATTGTGAATATTTTGAGAGTTGTGTAGATATACAATTTTCAGCACTTTCTTATTTGATCTTTTCCCCACAAATCCTGCTTTACTAATGCTGTACATAGCATATGTAACTAAAAGTAGTTCAACTTCTAGCTTGCGAAGACCCTAACTGCATGAAATGCCATAAGAGAGAAAAACGAAAGTCATCTCTTCCTTGAGTAGATTTTTCTTCTTGACTACCCAAAGGCTATACCCTACACAGGTAAAATCAGGGTATGGTTCTTGGCCACATGCAAAAAGCAGACATATTATATGGAAAAGTGTTTTCCTAAATATAGAATTAGGCAACAGAAGGTAAAGCTGGAAGGGCTATGGGAAGACTCCTTTCATGGAGCCCAATGTGTAAAATTTTAGAAATGAAGCTTCCTTCATTAAAGATGTAGTGAGAATAAAGAATATTGGAGTTGGCTGAGTCTCAGACCCCTCCTGCCTCTTCCCCACCTCTAATAGGTCCTCAGGAATTCCTCAAAATCTGGGGCCTCAGTGGAGTATGGTTGAGAACAACACATTCTTATGTGTATATACTATAACTCCCTCATTTTTAAGGGTGTAAGAGAGGTGGTAAGTGGTTATTTACCAAAACAATGAACTTTTGTATAAGGTGGTGCTATTAAATAGAAAGACTTCTTGGTTTGATGAATACTCTGATGGGACTTGCTGAGCCTTAGGGCCAGAAGAGAGGTGAATAATTTGGCACAGTAACCTAGAGTGTGGAATCTCCAAGACAGTGTGGGGGTAGGGGAAGAAAAGAGATGAGAAAAAGACAAGGAGAAGGAGGTGGAAGAGAAGTTTCAGCCACAAGACTTGAGGATGGGGTTAAAGTGATATAGATATCATCAGGGTAAGATATCCCAGTCCAGAATATTTGTACTTACAGACAATTTTAAAATTCAACTTTGAATTATCTGTATTATTATAATTATAAAACCTCCCCTGTTGCCTCAAACCCTCAATAAAGTCTAAAAACCATTGTGGAAACTGAGCAAGAAGCAAGCAATTTTCGTGTCTCTGGTTCTACAGCGACATGGACAAGCCACATGGGACAATCAAATCCATCACTTTATGGAAAATGATGTAATCCAGAAACAGCAAGGGCTCATCCCATAAGAATATAAGAAAGCTAGACATGAGCAGAAATCCTAGGGAAGGCCTTATACTTGCACAGGGTGTACAATGAAGAGCTAGGGATTGCATTTAAATTTTGAAGAACAGGGAGATCTCAGCAAATATCTGAATAACAGACGGAAGTTATGATTCTGTATGGAGGAACCCTTCGACTCCAATGGCTTGTGGCTTTCACTGCCAAAAAATGCCAATAACTGCCACTTGAGTTGGCTTATATTAATGATCAATTGGCCACATCTACTGGATGCATAACCCTGACTGAAGCCTCCCCACCTCCTCCCTAAATCCCTGTGTCTTTGTTTCCTGATTCTGTAAATGTCTGCATCACTCGTTCTACTTCTCAAGAAGAAACTTTATCCCTAACTCTTTTCTCCCATCATACCTCATAGCCAAATTGTCATCAAATAATCCTATTTTTTACTGTGGCATACCATCCCCTTCTGTGTTTTGTCCCTTCCTCAGTTTAGCTTGCATTACCATGCCGAAACAGTTCCAAGCACCTCTTCACTGTCCACTCTCTCCAATCTTCTGCCTCCATGCTACACCAATTATCTGTCTAAAATGCAGATATGGTCAAGTCACTATGACCCTAAATGCCATTTTCTAGCTCCCCATTGTTCACAGGATGAAATCTTTTCTTTAACCTGGCTAAAGGCTTTCTTGCAAATGTGTTCCTGCTCCACTGCAAGCATCATCTGCCATTCCCTACTCTACAGGCCATGCTCTGAGGCCATCCATATCATTTCATCTCCTAATCTTTTCCCCTCATCTCCTTGTCTTTCCCTACAAAGACCTTGAGCAAAACATGCGTGCTCTATCTCCTTACCATAATTAAAATATCAATTAAAGTTAAAGATAAAAGTCTGCTAAGAATTATATTTTATCTTCAGACAATATTTGCATTGTTTAGTACTTTAACTCAAAAGAATAAATAACATGTACAATTCTGCACGTTGTATCACACTCGTGGGAAAGAGCTAGAGATCTTTGGTGATTGTTCAAGTTACATACTTCACAAGTAATCACCACTCCAACACATATGGCTGGGCTTGACAAATGGAATACCCACACTCTGGAGGGTGATCCTTGCTTATGGTATAGTGTAAGGAATAGAATATAGAGTGAGAAGAATGGAATTTGGGTCTTTGTTTCCTCACTCATTGTCCAACTGGCCTTAAGCAAAACATTTCACTTCTCTGAATCTCAATTTTTATCTGTCAGACAACTTCCCAGGGTTGTTGTGCAGATCAGATGGAATTAGGTATCTAAAAAGACACTGTGAGCAGGAGAGAAAAGGCTTTGTAATCTATAAAGTGCTACGCAAATGTGAAAAGGAGCGCTATGAAAAGATAACTGGACATTGAGTCAAAATGCATTGTGCTACATGTTGATCTGTGTCCTAGGAAAAAATATGTTGAAGTCTTAACCCTTTGTACCCATAACTGTGGCCCATTTGGAAGTAGGGTGTTTGCAGACATAAGTAAGATGATATCATTAGGGTGGGCCCTAATGCAATACGACTGGTCTTATAAGAAGAGAAAACAAAAACACATGGGGAGAACACCATGTGAAGATAGAGGCAGAGACAGGAATGATGAATCTACAAGCCAAGGAATGCCAAGGATTGTCAGCCATCACTAGAGTTAGTGGGGAGGCATGGAAAAGATTCTCCCTCAAAGCCATCAGAAGGCGTTGACATTGCTGACACCTTGATTTCAGACTTCTAGCCTCTGGAACTGGGAGGCAGCAAGTTTCTTCTGTTTCAAGCCACCCAGTTTGTGATATGTTGTGTGGCAGCCCTAGGAAACTAACAAACATGAGTATAAATTTTATCTCTGTCAGTTACTAACTCTATGAATGTGTGTTAAATTCCTTAAGCTTTTTCTCTGATACCTTAAGGACACTTACCTTTCTGTGATAGTTTCTCTGAGGCCACTGGCCACTCCTTTGACCACAGTGCTAGCTTTGGGGGTCAGCACCACCTGAGATATAAAAAACGATCCCTTCTTTCTTCTCTCAGTGATGGATGCCTGAAGAAACTGGATCAGTTTTTCCGGGTCTGTGGTGTTGGCCCAAGGTGCTGGCATCATCTGCCCAGGCCAGAGAAAGGGCACTTCCAGAGCCACTGGACTGTGGTAGAAGACCAGCACTTGATAGTCTTTCTCCCACAGGTACTTTAGACTAACTTCCTGGGCAAAAATCGCTGGGCACATCTTGTTTCCATAGATGTCTTTCAGCATTTGGACCAGTTTTTCATGGTGATATTTCTGCATCCCATAAAAATGGTTGAAGTCCAAGAATACCACCTCCTTATGGTGATCTGTGAGGAATGCATTAATCTCCTCAAGGCCTTCATTGACTTTGGCACTGAACAGACCATGAGCAAAGTAAAGTTCGTTGTCAGGGTCTCTGGGCTTGGTGGAAATTCGAAGATCAAAATAACGGATCCCAGCTCCTAGCTGACCAGTAAAGTTCATTGTTTGAGTGGCTAACCATTTCCGCATCAGCTTTTTGGCTACAGTTCCAAACACAGAGACAAAATTCTGGACGGTTTCTGGCTGTTCTGGCCCTACGGGTGAGGCTTCATCGATGTAGAAGCTGAAGGAATCATGAGATCCTAGAAAAATAACAAGGCATAATGTGGTTATAGTTCCGTCCTTTGCTCTTCCCAACTTCTCTCCCTCTTGCAAAGTCCCTATCTCTCCCTCAAATGCACGAAAGGAAATAATAAGCAATATTTACTTAGTTCAGTCTCAGGTCTTAGGAGGGTCCTTTTTATAGCCTGTATGGTACACACAGCACTTCAACAGATAAAAACGGATTATAAAATTATGTAAAAATCCCTTGTGACTAATATTATAAATAAAAATGATCACCTTCTACTTCTGTAAACAAAGAATTTAGTGTATTCACTAGGATTGGCTTTCCATGTAGGTGGCATAAGTGACCATTCATAAAGTGGAATTTATGGGGATTCACTGGTTCCCAAATAGTTTGTCTACTATCTTGCCCTTTCCCTTCATTTTGAGTTGAGTTCAATGGTAGAGAGCTTGTTTCAATGAATAAAGGAGGTTTTCTCATGGGCAGATGATCAGCATATGAATTGGTACCTTATACACTTTGGAAAGCACAAGAGGTCCTTATAGAGAAAGGAAGAAATAAGCAAGAGGACAGTACAATGTTGATATTTTTTTTAAGATTTTTATTTATTTATTTGACAGAGAGAGAGAGACAGCAAGAGAGGGAACACAAGCAGGGGGAGTGGGAGAGGGAGAAGCAGGGTCCCAGCTGAGCGGGGAGCCCGACGCGGGGCTCTATCCCAGGACCCTGGGATCATGACCTGAACCGAAGGCAGATGCTTAACGACTGAGCCACCCAGGCACCCCCAATGTTGATACATTTAACATCACTCCTGACCCTGCATTTGAGCAACTATGAACTTAGATGAGGCCAAGTACTTTTCGCATATTGAGGAAACAATTTTTCTTATAAGTTGACAAAACTAACAGCATTAAAAAATTAAATGACAGACTATTTTCTTCACAAATATTTCCTCTCAACAGTGAAAACTCTCTTTGGAGTTGGCTTCCAAATTTGGAAGAATTTCTCCCTAGGAAGAACAAAGGCAACCTATTTAATTAGGATTACGATTATTATTTTTTTTGTCTGTTACAAATACCAGAACTCCAGAAATGTAGTAATGGAACATGTGCATGATTTGCTGGTAAGTATAGAGGGCCATTTAAAATATTTTTGGACCTAATGAAGAAAAATTATTTCAAGTTTTAATTTTATTTTTTAAAGCCTCCTTTAATTCTTGGGCACAACCTACTGAACAGGTAAAATGAAATTAATGTATCCTGAGTTTTCACATGTTAGAAAGGGCAGATGTCATCATTCCCCATCTGTTACTCAGGCTTCCTCAGACCGTGTTGCCTTACTCCTGATTTAGTTGTCTAGAAACTAAAAAATACACACCTTGTTCTAGTTCCTACACTGCACCCAGCCAACACACACACACACACACACACACACACACACACACACACACTTCCCTTTACGTTTATCATCCATCACCTCAGGGCCTTTGCCTGATAAGCTATTTGAAGCAATTTTTTTTTTCAGTGAATGCAATATTTAACTTTGTATTCCATATCTACATCAATCTCTATCTCTCTATGTATATCTATCTGTCTATATCGAGCATTAAACAGCCAAGAGGAATCACAAGAGTATGAAATGCAGACACCTCTGTAAGTTGTTAGAAGAAATATTTTGAAAAATACTTTAATATCTTAAAAATGATAACCTTTAAGATTTGGAACAGCTAATTCCTCAGAATTACTAGACTTTTTTAAACAATGAAAAGTAACCCCAAAATACAGAAATGCCATGTTTAATTTAATCTGGAACTGTCTGATCTATTTATCTTTAGTACATGGTATGGGGAGAAAACGTCAGCACTTTCTGAATAAGCAGAACTGGCAGTTTGGATCTGGCATTGGCAAATTTTAACAGGGATTTAAATTGCTGCATATTGATATATTAGTAGCTGTTCAGCCAATTGCTAATATAAATGAAAAAGCTAAACAAACCGTACTGTGGATCATTATACAGAGAAAATATGTTTAAAGAAAGAAATAAAAAGGTGAGTTTAAGAAGAGCTATAATCAAATGTTCTAGAATTAAAATAAGTGCAAATGAATAAATAAACCTTCAAAATAAGGGTTAATTTATAAAATTTAAAAAATTTTAAAAGTTAATTTCCAAGCATGTGAAAAAAAAAAGGTGGATGAAAATAATTGGTTACCTCTACAATCTAGTAGAAGAGATAATTGGAAGCAAGCAGAAAGGGAATTAAATATAACTAGATTTCTTTTTCCAGAAATGAGTGGTTCTTTGCTTTCAATATGGCTTTAGTTTCACTATTCTGTCATGTGGCTATCTGGCAAATTAAAAAAAAAAAAAGCCTAGGAAATTTACCAATTTTGAAAATCCTATAAAAGAACATTAATCTCTAGATTAAATTATTTGTTGACATTTCAGGAAAATATAAGATCAAAATAAGGTAATGTTAAAATAAAAATTAAAAACAGCTGTCAGAAGAAACCATTGGTACCCCCACTAATATTTGTTCTAAGCTAGATGACTCTGAGGTACATGCACAGCATTTGGTGCAGAATGATGCACCAGATGCAAACATTACTTGGAGAGGAGAATTAAATCATCAATCAATACAAAACACTATCTTTGCATTTGGGGAGAAAATACATAACCTAATGTTGGCCAAAAAGGAGTATCTTCATGGCTTTTGATTGCATTTGGAATAATACTTCCTCCTCAACTTCAACATTTTCACTAAACCATTAAGTTTTCTATTTGAATATAAAACAAAAATACAACAGTATTTTATGACCTTTCAATAACAAAGAAAAAGTCTGGCTCCACCCTGGTTCTTTAAAATCAGAGAGCTCTGCCCACAAGAGTGGTAAGCATCATTTCTTTCTGCCTTATCTGGTCTAATATTTTGCTTCTACACTGGCTCAGTATTCCTGGGTTTCTCACTCTTACCCTTCTCTTGTCTATAGCCCCAAACTCCTATCTTGGACTTGATACTTAATGTTGCTCCCCTGATTGTGAACTTAGCCTCTTAATTTTGGGTTTGATTTGCCTTCTGTACTCAGAGAAGAGCTGGCCACTCCCAACACTGTGGAATAGCGGGGAGCCTCGTGGAGCTTGAGGACCACAGCCCCACAACTCAAGGAACTAGATTCTGCCAACAAGCAGCAAGCTTACAAGAGGAGCCTCAGCCTCAGATGATGAGATTACAGCCTTGGCCAACACTTTGATTTCAGTCTGGTGCAGTCTGGCCTTCAGATTAAAGTAAATTGGGTAATGCAGTGCACTGAAAACAGCCCTGAAGTGGGTGTTGGGAGACGAGCCTCAAATTCAAGCCCGGTCACTAACTCACAGTTTAACACTGGTAGATCATCAGATTGTTAATCATTCTGGCTTTGGGTTTTCTAATTTGCCAAATTAAAACACTCTCCATACCTACTTCACGGGATTCTTACGAAGAATAAATGAAACTATGTTCACAAAACCTCCATAAAAGGAGTATAAACCTTAAATTACCGTTATTTTCTTAGGGTGGTATACCTAGTCATGAAACAGATTCACTGGTGACCAAGAAAACATTACCTAGATTAATATACATTGGGATGGCTGTGGAAGCTCACACGGGACGGAGGACAAGAAGGGAAATGATTTAAATTGTAGGATTTAGGTTTGTAAATATTTCTTGAAAACAAGATTCTTATCTTGTTATTATCTACCATTTGTCTAAGATTTTAGCAGATATTGAACAAACGTACCCCATTCCTTGTTGCTTTGAACAGCAACTAAATATTTACATTCTGCCATGTACTATACTAAATACTAACCCTCTTGCATTCAGTATCTTCCCAGTATTATCTATAAAAATTCTCTGGGATGAACTTCTGATTGGTCTCTTGATATGGCCATAGTTCCATTTCAAATTCTACAAAATTATGGGTTTAATAAACATCAAAGAGAATCTATCAAGTCAGTTTCATCTGTGAACCCTCAGAACAAAATGTCTTTGGAATAGGAGGCTAGGGTTGGATGTGCCCATGCATGTGCGATTCCAATATCTCTACCCTGACCTTAGAATTCAGGCTCTGACTCCATCAGAATAAGAACTGCTCCCCTCCTTGCTCTACAGAGCACTGAGCTTGCTTGCAAGTTTATCTATAGCATGCCATGCTTCCCTCTCCTGTCGTTTGGCACAGTGCTGAGGTTTTCAAGACTCCTGCTGTCTGGTAGCAGGTTTCTTGCATATTTGATACTTTGATACCTTTTATGATGATAGGGTCAACACCCCAGGAACCTGTGAACCAAAAGAAAACTGCTGGGTGAGGAACTGAAAGGGTAGATTTTGTTTTTGAGGACCTTTTCTACGGTGGAGATAGGCAGGTGGCACAATTTCCATGGGAAGAGATGCAGTTCTGGAGTGAAGTTTACCTTCTTGTCTTCCCTTTGTGAAATTCTTTTTTTTTTTTTTAAAGATTTTATTTATTTATTTGAGAGAGAGAGAGGGCATGCATGCATGTGCGCTCATGCAGGGGTGAGGGAGGGGTAAAGGGAGAGGGAGAAGCAGGCTCCCCACTGAGCAGGGAGCCCGGGTGGCTCGATCCCAGGACCCTGGGGCCATGACCTGAGCTGAAGGCAGATCTTAACCGACTGAGCCACCCAGGTGCCCCCACTTTATGAAATTCTTAATCCTAGTCTACTTTTATGACCCACATGTATTCCCTTCTCTGTGGCGAAGAATTTTTTCACTCATGGTGGCTTTCCTTTCTCCTGAATGCACAGTCCTTTTGGTCTGCAGTCCCCCCTCATCAGCTAGGAACTGTTATTAGATGTTGTTATTAACACTTATCATGTTCATTACATACTTTCTCTTTGTATCAGGTTCTCCACCTCCAAACCCTCCTCTTTACACACACATATACGCACACACTATAAGCAGATTGTAAGCTTCCTAAAAAGAAGAAAAAAAAATCCCTATGCTTTATAATTCCGTGTCCACTCCTGCACCCGGTTTTATGAATATAAAGCCCTATTTGAAGTCAATGGGTCAAAATCAGTCCTACAGGATATGCTGTGAAGGTGAAATAACTACTTCTAATAATCATTTTTACATGTTAGGCCATTTTTCTTTACCATTTCCCCTCACATTTCTCAGATTAGTCTACACAGCCTGGCTCTCTTTCCCCGACTTTGGTTCCGTCGCTCATGCACTGTGATCAGACTATCGCTGTTGCCACTCATTTCAGTCCTCTGTGAAATACCATTGATGACCACAACAGAAAACCCGTGATCCACTTCTGTGACCTCATTCCGAAGTCCTCCCACAGAACTCAGCAGCCATTCAGCTAATTGTCACTCAGCAACAATTCAGTCGTTGAATAAGCAAATGAGTGAATCCTGCTCAGCCTTTCTGGAACATTTGACACTGCTCTGCTCCCTTCTTGCAATCTTTTCCTCCTTTGGCTTTTGGGACATGGCTCTTGCCTAGTTTTTCTATACTCTCTGGGATTGTCCTTTTTCAGTCTCCTTCCAGACCTTTTGTTGTTCTTCCAGCTCCTAAATGAGGATGTTAACCAAAGCTCTCTTCAAGGCTTCAAGTGACTCCGTGCTTTTTCCTCGGGTAATCTCATCCACTTCTTTGGCCTCATGCCTTTAGTAGAAGGACCATGAACTGATACCATCTCATCTGACCTGCATTCCATACCCCCTGTCTGCCTAGCAGGCAACTGAATTTCATCACTCCATGGGGATCTTAAACTTAAAATGTTCCAGATGACCCTTAGCATCTTCCTCTTCTAAACTGCTCCTTTTCATGTGCCCCCTAACATACTTAATTATCTTATAATCCTTCGATCTCATCCTTAGGTTCATCTTCAGTTCTTACCTGCCTCTCAAACCTCACATTTAATCAGTCGTACAGTCCCATTGTATTGACCTTCAAATCTTCTCTCAGACGTGCTTTTTTTCTTTTCTGTTCCAGGGGCCTGGTTTCCTGTTGGCACCACTAAAATAGCTTTCAGGTACCACTCCCTTCATCCCAGCTGCCACCATTCCACCCTCCTCGAAGGTTTTACTCTGTCTCAGCCTCTAGAATGGATTTAATCTAAGAGAAAAGATATAATTGATCCCAGCTAAATACACTGGTATTCATCAACAAGTTCCTCTTGCTTTCTGCCCTATTTTCATTAACAGGAATTTTGACTCGGTAACTTATATCTAAGTGTCCAACTCTTCTAGGGGAATCATCTGCTCTTATAACCCCTTGCCACCCTTATGAGACTGAAATCTCATCCCTAAATGCTAGAGTGGTAACTAGGACCTGGTTATCTGCTGAGTCTGTCTGCCTATCGGTCTTCCTTTAATATCCTTCAGTGCTGTCCCCAGAGTACTAATTAACCAGCTCCATTCCCTGTTACCTTGTACTAAATCCCTAAACACAATCTTTTGTGTGGACCTTGGCCTTGAGAGGCTGCAAACCTGACTGATGGCACATGATCTTCTCTGCAGGTACTGCCCCATCCCTGATAGTACCTAAAATAAATAAAATCCACTCTTAGTTTTTAACTATAATGGAGGAGAGAAAAGATTATGAAAAAATATTAATTCTCAAGTCATTTTTACTTGGTTTGGAAGTCGATCGGTTCTCTCCACTGTAAATATGTGATGCTCAATCTGACAGGAAAAAAAAACCCTTTAAAATTAATTAGTTGGTTCTTACCTGACAACTCATAATTAATCCCATTAATTTTTGTTTACCCCATTAATTAAACTGATCAGTTACTGGGAGTTTTTTGGAGACAAAGACCAAATCTTGAAGAATTGGGATCACTCCTTACTCCCAACACATAATCTTGCCTCAGTCCTCCAGCACATGATCAGGTCTTTGTGGACAATATAAGAGATTTTGCATCATCAGAGATAATGGGCAATATGTATCAGAAACCAAAACACTTCTAGAATTGAACAGATAATTAAAAACCACACACTGGCAATATGTATACTTGACATACTAAATGTATAGAAAATACATTTTCAAATAAGGAAATCTGACATATCTTGCAGAACACTGAGATGAATCCTTTCATAAGAGGGTGATCAAAATAGTCATGCTGTGATTTATCTTTGGCTAAATCTGTATCTTTCGGATCGTGTAACGCCTCCCCCCACCAGCACACCTCAGAGACAGTAAGCTGAAGTAAAGGAGGTTGGTTTCCTCACTTAAGTCTTTTGATCCAGGATCCCAGATGTTAAATTTGAGAAGCCCTATTACACTGATGCTTCTCAGGAGTACAGAAGCTCAATATTCATCGCAATTTCTTTCAAATTGCCGCACTGTTTCCTTAAACCAACATATAAGCCGGCAGCGAATAGCTTAAGAGCAGCAGTGTTCCAGTCAAGGGGCAGGAAAAACAGTTTGTTCTAATTGCCACCCTTGGTGAGACTACTAAACCTGCTTTTCATATGAATTTCTTTTTAAGGACTATCAATAGGGCTGCCAGAAAAATAATGAAAAGAGACCCCAAGAAATAGAGAAGCCCGAGATTACTGTCTAAGCCAGCCCAGGCATGCGGTGTCCCTCTCCGCTGCGTCTCTCTGGGCCCTTCTTCTCAGCTGCCGGTCACATGGATTCAAGCCCCGAGCTGTTGCTGGTACATCGTGCTGCCACCCCAGCACTGAGAGCGTCACGACCTTCGGAGCTTAGCCACACTGCAGCAGCGAGGGCAGCTTCCGAGAAGGGAAGGTCCTGAGACCAGGAAGAATCTATAACCTGCATATAAAGCTGTAAGTGAACAAATCAGTAGATCAGGAGTATTTGTCGGGTACTTGGAGAAGAGCCGTAGGCCATCTGCTTTCCTCGAGCAATGGTACTCAACCAGCGGTGATTTTGACCCCAGAGATATTTGACAACCCGTGGAAATACTTCGCATTGTTACAGCAGAAGGGAGCCGCTCCTGGCATCTCGTGGGTAGAAGGTCGGGAACGCTGCGGCATGTCCTACAAGGCAGCACGTGTTCCCACAACAAAAGATCAACCCGCCCAAAATGTCAATAGTAATAAGGATGAGAAAGCCTACTCCAGTGGAAACCATACAGGCAGATGGAGTGATTTCCAGAGGTAGAAACCAAACTCTCCTGATGTCCCTGCTTCGTCTGTAATACCCGCATTTCCCCATACCCATAACTCATCCCTCGCACACTCTTCACCGTGCCATTCTACTTTGAAGCTGTCTAAATACAGCGGTCACACACGAGGCATTGCTTTTGAGTTCGCTTAAAACCCAACAGAATATGTGGCTTTGGCACTTATTTCTACTAATCTCTAGATTTTTACTTCAAAATTTCTTTCAATGGTTCTGACAAGTTCTCAAGGTAATCAGTAGCTCTTTTAGGCTAAAATTAAACCCATGCAGACAGGTAACTTTTATTCGCCGATCTCTATCTCCACTCCAGAAGCTTCCGTGTGGCATGAGTGTTATGGGGACAAGATTTGTCTAACTCTTACTTAACGTATTAAATAAATCAAGCACCTCTTGTGTGCAAGACAGTATGGGAGGGAATATGTAGAATACATAGAATACGTAGAACATGAAAGTTCTATGTATGGCTGTGAAGAGGTGGGGGTGGCATTTGGAGAGATGAAAATAATAGCACTTAGTAAGTCAAAAAAGGGAAAGTGGGTTCCCTCTATTTCTTTTTTTTCAGAATATGTTTTCCAAGTTTTTATTTAAATTTTAGTTAGTTAATATACACTGTAATATTAGTTTCAGGTGTAGAATTTGGTGATTCAACACTTCCATACAACACCTGGTGCTCATCACAACAAGTGTGCTCCTTGATCCCCATCACCATTTAGCCCATTCCTCCTCCCCCTTCCCCTCTGGTAACCATCAGTTTGTTCTCTATAGTTAAGAGTCTGTTTCTTGGTTTTTCTTTCTTTTTTTCCCCCTCTATATTCATTTGTCTTGTTTCTTAAATTCCACATATGAGTGAAATCATATGGTATCTGTCTTTCTCTGACTGACTTATTTTGCTTAGCATAATACTCTCAAGCTCCATCCATGTCATTGCAAATGGCAAGATTTCATTCCTTTTTATGGCTCAGTATTATTCCATTATATATATATATATATATATATATATATATATATATATATATCTCACATCTTCTTTATTCATCCCTCTATTTCTTATGCTTCATCTTCTGCTCTGCCAGGCAAAGCTTTTGGTAGACATTTATTACCTATTATATGTCATGCATTGGGTCAGGGATTTGGAAATAAAACAGTGCAAGACTCATCTGGTTTCTGTCCTTGTGAAGTTCAGATCACAGTGGGCAGAAACAGACAAGGAAAGCCACCATTATCATAAAGTATGATAAATGCCATGATAAACTATATATGATACCTTTTAATAAAACAGTAGTTCAGTCCTGAGCTCAACATGATCTTTTAGGATAATTAATAAGCAATGCTAAAGGGTAAGAACACAACCCCCAAAACATGACATCATTAAGGCTCTACTTTTTCAATGTTACAATGCATAGGGATCACTTAAGTATCTTGTTAAAATCTAATTATGTTGGTCTGGGATGGGGCATGAGATTCTGCATTTTTTTTTTTTTTTAAGATTTTATTTATCTATTCATGAGAGACAGAGAGAGAGAGAGAGAGAGAGGCAGAGGGAGAAGCAGGCTCCCAAGGAGCAGGGAGCCCGATGTGGGACTAGATCCCAGGACCCTGGGATCATGACCTGAGCCGAAGGCAGACGCTCAACCATCTGAGCCACCCAGGCGCCCGAGATTCTGCATTTTTAACAAGCTCCCAGGTATTATCAATGTTGTTTCAAGGACCACACTTTGAATAGCAAGGTATTAAGGTAATATTGACCTCTTCTTGATCAACAACTGCTATTACTGCCTTCTCTCCCCATTTTTCTATGCTTCCGCATTCCCCAGTTCCCTTATTTTCACATCGCGTGAGTGCATGCACGCGCGCACACACACACACACACACTCACACTCACACACTGATGCATACACTTCTGCTTGTGTGCTTTCAAAGTTTGGGGAGATGTCATAAAGCCTGTGTTGTGCGTTCTTGATTGAATACTTTGCTGTGTCACAAAGAAGAAAACCCGAACTAATCCTTTTATTAATAAAAAATCGGTTGATAATTCTTACAATAAAATATGCATTTTGATGAATTTTCTGAGGCCATTTGCCTATTAATACTCATAGTAACACTGGAAATCCATCTGCACATCTTAATTAATAACCAAACACAAGTCCCTGGCCATAGGGAAAAGGCAGGGGCAGATCTGAGTCTCGTTCCTCTTATCCCTGAGGCCACAAAGCTGTAATTTCGTCAAATGTCTGTATTTCCAGATTCATAATGGCCACTCTACCAGATGCTGTGATTCAGGGAAAAGGATGAATCAAGGATGATTAATAAAGATGGGAGGTGGTGTCCATGAAAGAAATGGGGCAAAGATTAGGAAGAAAAATGGAGTATTTTGTCAATAGTCTTGGCCTTGTTTATTTTAGCAGAGCCTAAAGGGGAACTCAAATATCTGTTGGCAAATAATCTGGGAGAGAACCAGAAAAAAATCATGCTCCTTTTGGCAATCTGCTCTGCCTTGACCCCTAAAGGGCCCTGACAGCTCAAGAAGGACCAGACATTCTGGACCTGAGAGAGACATGCTTTGTCTAAGAGGCAACAAGAAAATCTGTTTTGCACAGCCCACTGCATGGTTCTTTCCCCACTCACTGTTCCCTAAGATGCTCCATGAAGTTGAAGGAAACTGGGCTCCCAGGAGTCTTTAGTAGTATGTAGCCCAGCATCCCACAGCCACTCAAGATGTGTCACTCTCCCTTTGCTGGCTGGACTCCAGCTACACTAGGATTTTTTTTTTTTAATTTAATATGCTAAGTTCATTCCAACTTAGCCCTTGTGCTCACTATTCCCACTGCTTGCAATGCTCTGCCCCTAGTTATTTTTAGGGCTGACACCTTTTTGTTCAAGTCTCAGCTCAACTGCCATCTTTTTAAATAAACCTTCCTGCATCTAAAGTGTATAACTCATCCAAACCTTCCCTGCTGCCTGTCAGTCTCTATCACATGATCAACTTTTATTTTCTTCATAGTATTTCACTAGCTGCAAGTTTCACTTTATTTAACTGCTTATTTGCTTATTGTCTATCTCCCCTCACTAGAACTTAATTCCATGAGAATCAGAATCTAATCTGTCTTGCTTCCCACTATATCCCCATTAAAAGGCACAGCAATTGGCACATTAAAGACATTCAATAAATATTTATTTTTTAAAGATTTTATTTATTTATTTGACAGAGAGAGAGAGAGCACAAGCAGAGGGAGCGGCAGGCAGAGGGAGAGAGAAGCAGACTCCCCACTGAGCAGGGAGCCCGGTGCCATGGGAGGCTCAATCCCAGGACCCTGGGATCATGGTCTGAGCCGAAGGCAGCCGCTTAACCAACTGAGCCACCCAGGTGCCCCTTCAATAAATATTTGTTGCATGAAATAATATCTCTCCATCTCAATATCCTAATCTGTAAATAGGACTGATAGTGCTACCTACAAATAAAGTTTATAAAGCAAATGATAAGCACCAAACATGGATCACAGAAAATAATAAATGTTAGATTTTATTATCAATATTAGCTATTATTTCTGCATTATTAACTCTGAGCACTAACTGCTTAGCACACATCAGAGTCTCACCAACCATAGGCTGAATAAATGAATGAATGAGAATTGCGCTGAAAAGTTATAACCAGTATGGCTGACATAAGTTCTTAGAACTACTCCATGAAAATATTGCCACAGTATCTAGGGCTGCTATAGATAGATAAGTGTGTTTTAAATTCCTCTCTTTTTTGATTCCCTGGACCATGAGTTTCCTTTCCTGTACTAGACACAGCAATGCCAACACCTGCCTTTGCTGGAAAACTCTGCTCCTTATGAACATGCCATTCCAGATTCTTACAAGTGTAGGTCCTCCTCCTGCTATCCGGAGACACAACCCTCATCTTTCCCTCAATCCAGACCACCTGTAGGGCAGCTTCCTCCATGACCATCTCTTCCCCCAGGAGTTTCATCCTTGGGACAGGTACCCTGAGCTGAGCAGCCACTGAAGGAGAAGCTAAGGAAATTCAGCCACACTCTGGTACCATGCATCCCAAGGGCGAAGAAGTGGGGAAGGGAGAGGTGGTCGCTGGACCCTCAAGCTAGTCTTGTCCACTCCTCTTTAGGAGCTAGTTGTTTAAGATGCTGATGTGTTTTTAATGCCACCTCATCCACTTGGTTTCTTCACTAGAACTTCCCTCTACTGGCAGGTTCCAGAGTTGGGGGCAGCCCTGAATTGTCTATAAGCACTGGAACATCCCTGGTTCCCTGGGCAGACAGAATGAATGGCCCAGGAAAAGGGAGGGGACAGATTACATAAAACCCAATCCCTAGCACTAAAACCAACTATTCTGAATGAAAAGAATCTCTATTGTGTTTTCCCTCTAAGAAGAAAACAAATATGAAACATGGCAAATAAACAGTCCAATTATTATATTCTCTTAGACTTGAGAGCCAGAAGGCCTCTGAAGCCTGTTTAGCTTTGTTCTTGCATAT
Source organism: Mirounga angustirostris (assembly GCF_029215605.1). Classification (NCBI taxonomy): domain Eukaryota; kingdom Metazoa; phylum Chordata; class Mammalia; order Carnivora; family Phocidae; genus Mirounga; species Mirounga angustirostris. Next base: position 121,839,837 of record NW_026991715.1, on the reverse strand, counting down.
CTGGCTCTACTGGTTTTCCTTTCATGAATAATGAAAATCTGAAATAACACAACGTTACCCTTAATCATGTTTGTGCTACAGAGAGAACATCTCCTTGAGATTTAAGCCTTTGATTCTATGATGCCCTCACAAAACACCACTTTTTGCCAACAGCTGGATCTTTTCTTATCAAAGAAGTGTTTGAGGCATGGGGATTTTTTATTCCTTTGGTCCTCCTTCCAATCTCCCTTTCCCTTCCTCCAGCCTTGAGATTTGAAATCTGGGATTGGAGAGAACTACATATGTCCTCCTGCTTTCCAAACTCATGACAGAGCTAAGGTCATGAGTGCTGTCTGTAGATCTGGTGCACACATATGGACTGGTTGTTAAAATCTAGAATATGGGGGCGCCTGGGTGGCTCAGTCGGTTAAGTGTCTGCCTTCGGCTCAGGTCATGATCCCAGGGTCCTGGGATCGAGTCCCGTATCGGGCTCCCTGCTCTGTGGGGAGCCTGCTTCTCCCTCTGCCTCTGCCTCTCTCTCTCTCTGTCTCTCATGAATAAATAAATAAAATCTTTAAAAAAAATAAAAAAATAAAATAAAATCTAGAACACGGGTACCAATATTAAACCTAAGATTCTGAATAGCATCACCTAACTGCTACATATTTTGTCTCATGAATCCAAGAACACACATACATACTATACCCAATACAAATATTCCCAAACCACTTTACCCCACTTCCTCTTCTACATCCCAGCATATATGTAGTGTTTTTATTGGCTACAAAGCAAATGTGGCAACATTAAAGGATAGTTTAAAAATATAGAAGATACACAATTTTCCTACTTTAAGGGAGCTACCCTAGAGAAAACCATCCATCTACCCACATATCCTTTTAGTATGCATCCATCAACATTCATAGTTTACATAGTTCGATCAGCATGTACCAAACACATTAGGTTATATCACCAAAGTTTTTCCATAGTCTTTCCCCATCATTATGACAGTCTTCAAACATTGTTTAAATGATTGCATTATATTGCATGTGCTAACATATATTTTAATAATTCCTCTATTAGCATGCATTTCTGAATTTCCGCTCATATAAATTATACTGAAGGGAACCTCCTCCTATTTTTTTTTTTTTTTTACAATAAGTTCTCAGAAAGTCAGTAATCTCATTTTTTTTTTTTTTTGGTGACTTAACACACTCTTTCTTCCTCCTCTACTTTATTCTTCCTCTGTCCTCTCAGAGTTGTGTCACTCCCTTCAGGGAAGTAAGGGACACCAAAAGCTGGCTGTGGCAGTCATGGGAGCTGTGAGTGGGGAAATTACAGCTCCTCTGCCGCTCACTCCTGCCATAACCTCTTCCAATCTCGCTTTCTCTGTCTGCTTCCTGCAAGACACACATTTCTTGTTTCAGCCTCCATGCTTCACATCTCTATTCCTTCATTTATCTTGTTTTTTTTTTTTTTTGCTAGTCCTTACTTCTGATGTCTAGTTACTCAAGGCCTTACCAAAGTTTCTGAACTTGGACATGAGCCGTGGAGAGCACACACAGAAACAAGCACATCTCAATCAATTGTTTTACTTCTTAAGGAAATTCCTTTTTTTTTTTTTTTTTTGAAAAACCTTTTTATTGTACCAGACTATTTGTGCTGTCTTTGGGTAGGAACTGTTCAGATTGGATTTAAATTGTGGTCAAATGTGCACTCCATGTTCTTATTCACTTTTTTTTGGTCTCCTCAGGAGAAAAGACATAACAATAGATGGAATGATCTCCCACACCAACCAGTCATTTCTAATGATCCCAGGCTGAAATGAAAACAAAAGAAATGTAATCATAATAAACCCTGCCATTTACTGAATTACGTTTATTAGATGTTTAATTTGGGAGTTAACACTCAACCACACAGGATTGCAAATAATTAAAAAACAACTCCCTAGTTAAAAGTTATTTATTTTTGTACAAGCCAAGCAAATACTTTGCAACTGAATGAGCCCAATATTAGATCATGAAAGTCACAAATTTTCTGGAACATACAGAAGGGATTGATATAAACTGGCTCAATCTCGGTGTCAGAACAAGCAAAATAAGAGAAAACATGAGGGCCACTTCGCTTTCACATTGAACTTGAAAGAGTCAATTCAAATCAAACCAGTAAATACATATTGAATACCTGCAATATGAAAGGAAAGGTGCTAAGCACTATGAGAGATGTAAAAATGTATCAGGCAATTCCTACCTCTAATAAACTCAAATAAATGGTTTCTAAAACAATGGTACCTGCCTTTAAGGAATTTTAAGTGAAAAGTTCTACAGAATACTGCTGAAAAGACTTACTTTACTTGCCATTATTCATTTCTAATAGTCAGTGTATTTGAATTACGGCAGATTTGGCTTAGCCAAATTAGCTTCTTGGCGATGAAAGTTTTTCTATTTTCATAATTAGATTAGGCAATGGTCATCTTTTTTTTTTTTTTTAAAGATTTTATTTATTTATTTGACAGAGAGAGACACAGCGAGAGAGGGAACACAAGCAGGGGGAGTGGGAGAGGGAGAAGCAGGCTCCCCGCAGAGCAGGGAGCCCGATGCGGGACTCGATCCCAGGACCCTGGGATCATGACCTGAGCTGAAGGCAGTCGCTTAACTAACTGAGCCACCCAGGCGCCCAGGCAATGGTTATCTTGCCTATGAAATGGGAGAAGGGTTTTCAAACTTCCAGTATGAGTAGTCTTTGACTCTCAGTAGAAGTTCTTGCTTTTGCACCCTAGTGCAGAAGGTGATAAACCAGATATTTTTAAAAGTCTTCTACTATAAGAGAAATATGTGGAGATATATTTTTAAAATATTTTATTTAAAAAATGTACAGCTGGGGGCGCCTGGGTGGCTCAGTCGTTAAGCGTCTGCCTTCGGCTCAGGTCATGATCCCAGGGTCCTGGGATTGAGCCCCACATCGGGCTCCCTGCTCCGCAGGAAGCCTGCTTCTCCCTCTCCCACTCCCCCTGCTTGTGTTCCCTCTCTCGCTGTCTCTCTCTCTGTCAAATAAATAAATAAAATCTTTAAAAAAAAAAAAAGTACAGCTGAACCAGTAAGAAAATAAGGAAAATCTCCAATGATCAAAACCGAACCGAAGAGCAGACAGAATCCAATAGGGTAAGCCAGCCCTGGAGCCTTTGATATCATGAGGACATTTACTGATTTAAACCCCTAAGGCTTTGGGTTTTTGCAGATACACAGCAGAAAGCCTGGGCCATGTTAACGTAAAACTAAAATCCTTTGAGGCTAAAAGTATATCTCTATTATCTTCAATGAAAGTAAGGCTTCCCTACACAAAGGGATTTGGGAAAGCAGTATGTCCATCTTGGCCTTGGTTGGGATAGGTGGGTGCAGAGAGGGAGTAGAGATGGGTGTGTGACGAGAAGGAGTAGGAATTATCTTTGGTGGGAAAAAAAGTAGTATCTAAATGGAGAGGATATACCATGGACTTCAACTCTATTGATAATATTTTATTTTTTAACTTGTATGATAGATATGATGGCTATTGTTATATTATTCTTATATCAGTGTGTATGTCTTTAATATAGATGAATCAAGGGAAAAAACCAAGTCACCTCTAACAAATAAAATAAAAGAATTATTTTCAGATTAAAAAACATTTAAGGTAGAGCTAATGAGGGACAATTAAAATTAGAACTCTAGCCTCTCAAATCCTAATCTGCTTTTTTTGAAAAAAGAATATTTCATTTCAAGAAATCCTAGAAGTTTTATATTTTGTTGTGGGATTTAGCTGAGTAAATCATTTCCAAAAGGCCTCATCTAAGGTTAACCAATACTGTGTGGGCTCTTTGGAATAACTCCAAAATAGGCTTTCTGCTTGGTACAGCCTTGAATACAACATCCAAATTGGATGTAGATTAGAAAATCCACCAACAAATGGTTCTTTGGTGTGGGACAGGTCCATATGTTTCCTTTGGCCAGTTCACAGTGACCTTGCCCATTTCTGAATTCTTAGAATGCTTATTATGTACCCTAATCACTTGGATACTTTGCTTTATTCTGCATTTCAGAGGTATAAATGCATCTTTAATGAGATCTGAAGCTCCTAAAGAAAAGATTTACTTTTCAGTCCCTACATTGCCAAGTAAATTTTGAACTGGAAGGGATACTATCTGCTTTACATCTCTCATATAACATTTGAGGTTAACTAGTTCTGTGAAGGGGCTTGCCCCAAATCAAACAGCACGTCTGTCAGAGTCTCAACAGAAAACAGATAGCATAATCCAATTAGGATAATTCAAGGAAAGTTTATGCATGATGGGACCATGTGAATGGGGTACAGACGGACTATAATGTATTGTCTCAAGGCTAGTTACAGTTGAAAACTTTGCTATTATTGCTGGGCAGCAAAAGGTAAGGATGAGGAGTACTACTAAAAACTGGTAGAAAAGGGCTCCAATGAAGGCTCCTTGGAAGGAATCGTTAGTGAAGGAATTCACCCATCCCAAAGCAAGCTCAGAAAGGGATCCAGAGCAATAAATATCCCAGACCCCACCATCACTTTCCTATATCCACTCGTCACCTCCATTAGTCAAACTTGAGAACACAGGAGCCCATTGACGAATCCCATAATAGTCAGGAGCCAAGGACAAGTGAATGGGTAGAGAGATCTGAAGGAAAAAAACAATATGTAGGACATATAGCTTTGGTTGGAATAGTTCTCCTAACTCTGAGTCCACTACCAACTAGAACATAATTCTCATACTGCTTAAAATGCTTAATGACTCTGATTTTGACTGCATTGAATAAAAACTCTCCCCAAAGAGGGAAGCTCTGTGCACATAAGGTTGAGTCAGAGCCCAGTGAGGGTGGGTCTCAGACCTTCTCCCACTTTCAGAATTAGAATCGGATCCAAGAGCTGTACTCAGAAGCAGATGGGAAGCCAATGTAGTGCCCAGGGCCAAGTGAGTGGAATGTTCCAAACAACCAGATCCATTCAGCATCCCCTTTTGCTAAACAGTGACACAACCCAGCATATGGCAGGCCGGACACTCTGTGAAGCATGGGACCATAGCCAAAGACAGATCTGGTCAGATTCAAAAGAGACATGCTAATTTTAGGAATTTGAGTTAACTCTGTGAGGTGTCTTTCTTTGTGAGAAAGGATATGGCAGGAGGACAAAGTTCAGGAACTCTTGGTGTCCTTTTGCCTACACCAAAGACCTCTGCCCCAGTCAGAGGCGGAACTGAACACTGGAAGACAGAAAGAGACTCACACTTATTTGTGGGCTTGAAGGCAGCTCTCCTCGAAGTCTACTACAGCAGAGTCCCAGGGAGAACAAAAAACATTTTCCAGGGCCAATCATCAGACTGAGAACGCTGATATGCAGAGACATGACAAGAACAATGGTGGGGACATTTCAGGATGATTGAGTCGATGTCTACTAGACCTCTCTCTTTCCTTCTCAAACATGTAGTTAACACTAATGGTGCCCATTAGTCCTTTGTAGACATTCCTCACTGGGCTATTATGATAATTAAATGAAACAATGAAATAGCACTTTGTAAATTGTAGGGCTCCCTGAATATGGCAATTGTTATTATTACTCACTGTGGGCTGCCTAATGGTCCCAGGAAGGAATACCCATTTCTACACTTTAGGATGGCCACTATCCTGAAAGATGGTTCTATTACTGGTGCCTGCATTACAAAGAGTTTCCCCATTGCAATTGGTTGATGGAATACGTCTTCTTATGAGCCTCAGCTGAATTCATGGGTCAGCTTCCTTTTCTTCCCACCCCAGGAACTAACAGCTAGAAGCAGATGATGACACTTGGCTTGATACCAAGAAAGGGACTCAGAGTTCTGTTTGATCAGACTGTGAAAAAGTACTTCCTTGCCTCTTGTTCTAGCTAGCAAAGCAAGAAGACAGAGCTGGTGACTGAAGAATCAACAGAGGGGGGCAATCAGGCCTCTGAGAAATCCTTGGAGAAATCCCAAGAGAAGAAGAAAAAAAAATCCCGTAACAGAATAACACATTAATATTAACTACTCTCTGATCAGCAGCTAATTGTTGCAAATGAGCTTACTGACCTTTCCCCTGACAATTAGGAGAGCGCTGCCATCACAAAGCTGTCAGGCCATGACACAGATCCGTGCTGCACAAACCTGTGATGACTGGACTCCCGTGAGAAGGCCATGGACACCAGGGCAGGGTGGCCAGGGAAACCTGCCTATTGTGGAGCCGGATCTGGTGCACATGTCAGACTGGCTGAACAGACCGAGCAGGTTTTTGGAGCCTAGGATATATGGGATAGAGAAGAGAAGATACCCTCAGGTGTTCATCTCATTACCTACTAACAGTTGGAATTATCTATGTACTGGTTTTCGGAATTCAAATGACATATTAAGGTGTCCGAACTTAAGCCCTATCAAATAATCAGACAACAAATATAATTGCTTCTTCATTATTAGGGGAAAAAATTTGTCCGGGATGGCTTGGGATAGTCTTTTCAAATTGCAATATAAGTACATGGCAGTGTGGTGTTGTAGAAGCCAATGCATAAGCATGGCATATGTTTCTAGAAAATCAATGATGATGAAATTTTTTGCATGAAATTTTTTGCATGAAATTTTTTAAAGATTTTATGTATTTATTTTAGAGAGTGTGCATGCACGGAAGCAGGGGGAGGAGCAGAGGGGGAGGGAGAGAAAGGGGGGAAGAATCTTAAGCAGACTTTGCTCTGAGCGCTGAGTGCAGAGTGCAGAGTCCAACGTTGGGCTCGATCTCAGGACCCTGAGATAATGACCTGAGCCAAAACCAAGAGTTGGATGCTTAACTGACTGACAGAGCTACTTAGACACCCCCAATTTTGCCTGATATTTTAAGGAGAGTGAGATTATTTTCATCAAACACAGACTCACACCCCCACCCCCAAGAAATTTGCTTTTGTTTTTAAGATAAAACATGAGGCTTCAAAGACTTTTCTCTCTTGTGGCAGGCTACTCTGAATAAGCCACACAGCCCCCTCCCCACTCCTGTTTGGGGACTGCTGTTCATAAAGAGTCATTTGAAGTATTTGGGTAGAAAATTCCATGAAATTCTAGTGATGTACAGCTCTGTGTGAAAACAGGGACAGGCAGCAGAAAGAACCCTTACAGTCTTTTATAAACCTAGAAGCTGAAGACAAAAAATACATGAGTTATATTAATTTTTTTTGTAAACTTTACTTAATATTTGACATATGTCTGGCAATATCCTAGACACTGAGCCAAACACACAAAGTTGAACATTACAATAACCTCATTCACAAGTCCTCCAGTTTATAAATCAGACTAGATCAAGAGTTCCTAAAGTAGAAGTAATATCTTCTTGTTCTTTCTCTTCTTCCTGCCACACCCCCTCTCTACACCTTCCACCCCAGCTTCCAACTGAAAACACATTTACTCATAAGTTATCTGAGCCATTTGCTATTCCAACAGTGACACTGAATCATTCATCTTTTTTGAAAGAATATGACTCTCAAGTATGTTGTCATTTCCTACAATTTACGATGAAATGATGAACCATTACACCCCAAAAGGTTACACTGTGCCTTATAAAATCACCTGTGTGTGCAGAGCAGTAGAGTCAGAGAGGGGCCAAGGCTGAGCCTCGGGCAATAGAGTTTGAGGTTCTGCCATCTTGGAGGAGTGACTGAGGCCATAGCCCTTGATTGTTGGGCAAGGGGTCTTACTTTATGTCATTATGAGTTCCCTTTTCTCCCTCTGTGTAGATTAGAAGCATAAAAGTTGGAAGTTGGGCAGGATAGGGGTTGGAGGTTGGTCATTTTGAGGGAAAATGACCTCTGATGGGGTTTCCAGGGAGAAGAACACAGGAAAATGCAGCCAGCAGCAAGAGTCCTTCCCTTCACGGTTCTGCTGAAGATTTGCAGCTACAAGTGTCCCCCAAATCATAGAAAACTCCCTACCCTCAGATTTCACGATTCATAAAAGGATCTCACAAAAAAATTAGGGCCAATATCCTGTACAAATGTATGCATTACTTAGAATAACTTCCTGGAACAATGGAATCAAAGAGCTAGGGGAGGATTTAAGCGGTTTCCTAGGACATATTTTCTTTTCAATAGAGAACAACATACATGGCAAGTCAGACAGATCTCCATGATGCCAAGACATAGTTGGAGTTTTGGGAAAATGGTAAATAGCATTTTGTTCTATGTTTACCATGAAGGAATTTAAAAAATTCTGAGACTGACCCCCAGGTAGCCAGGGCAAAATCCTTAGTTGTTTATTTGTTTAAGATTTTATTTATTTATTTATTTATTTATTTATTTATTTATTTATTTATTTGAGAGAGAGAAAGAGCAAAAGCACAGGGAGCAGAAGAGAGAGAAGCAGGCTCCCCGCTGATGGGGGGCTCGATCCCAGGGTCCTGGGATCATGACCTGAGCTGAAGGCAGACGCTTAACCAACTGAGCCACCCAGGCGTCCCAAAATCCTTAGTTTTTTTGAATAGTATTATCCTATTGTCCACTAAGTCATTCCACATCAATGGTCATACTGGAGAGAATGACATGGATTTTAGAATTAGATTACCCAGTTCCATTATTTTTTACCTATGTGACAAGTTAAATGACTTAATCTCATTGTGCCTCAGTTTCCTCAGTTGTGATATGGAGAAAATAACATAGGCCAAACTCACCCAGTGGGCCACCAGCAGAATTAAATGCTGTAATGCATATAAAGAACTCAGCAGAGTGCTTAAATGCCTCAGAATTAAATATTATGATTTTGATTATGATTATTGTCAGAAAATTACATCTCTATGCTTCCTTAGAAAGTTCCTTTGGTAGCTAAATAATTCCAGGCTAGAGATACGTGATACTTCCTTTTTTCTCTTTCCTCTAATTACTAATCTCCTTTTCTTTTTTATTTTAATTATTTAGGTGTCAAATGTGTTGTTGCTATAATATGCTCAAATCTTTTCAAAAAGTATGTGGGGGTGTAAATTACAAATAAAAATAAAGACCACAATTGTACCCGTATCAAGTACCGCATCTATGAGTGCTTAAATGGACTTTTTTTTTTTTTACATCTAATTCTTATCCATAGAACAGAAAGGAACTTCTGGATGTATGTCAACTAGAGAATATAACAAAATAAAAAAAAGAAAACACATAGGTGTCACTAAGTGTTTGAAATGAATCCATTATATCTGTTTGTCTCTTTTCCTCAGTCCAGAAGAACACATGTCTCAGAGTCATATGGCTATTAGGGAAATTCTAGCCCAAGCTATGCAACAACCCAAAGATCTACTGGCACAAATTCAGTGTTCCTCATCCTCCAAAACAGTCAACTTCAGATGCCACATGAAACAAGATTATGATAATCACATTTTCTATTAGGAATGTAAAGGGTAACAAGAAAAGATACAAAGGAGCTTAACTGTCTATGCCTACCTACCAAACTCCTTCCCTTGCTAGTCTGCAAATAGGTTCCATCTTTTAGGCTGGGCTCCTGCCAGACCTGCCAGGCTTAGCCATGCCATTCTTCCTGCTGTTCTGTGGCAAATGGCACCTCCAATGCTCAGGAGAGAATTTATCTTTTCACAGCCGGATAATTACAGGCAAGAGGCCAGGCTACGAACACAGATACAAAATGACATTATTTCTGCATTTCTAGTCTTTCTCCCACCCCTTACCCTTAATTTTGTCACATCACCTCTGCATTGTAGCCAGTTATTGGTTGTTTCCACTATACTCTTTCACGCAGCTTCTCTACAATCATGTGGCCAGTTAACTCCATTACGTGAGGCTACAGATAATCAAATCCTGCTATCCATTAAGCTCACAGACTGGGACCTTTTCCCCTGCACTCTCTGGTTCTTTCAGTTGAATCCTACCCACCAAGTAGACCCCTGATTCTCTTCTGCTCTCCCAAGGTAAACAAAAGACCTTTTCAGTAACAATGTCTGCTCTGAAGCCCCGGAGGGTTTTTCGGTTAACATAAAAATAGAAAAATATGTTTAGTATCAGAACTCCAAATACTAAAAACAGAATGTATTAAATTCTCCCCTACTAATATTTATGTTTCTGCATCTCTGTCATAAAATTTATTGTCAGATTCACATTGCTCAATCTTTAATTCCTTTTTGTGTTCTACACTCTCTCTAATTAAAATATAAGGTATTTGAGGGTAGGTGGAGTCCATGAATTATATTTCTTTTAAGAGTCTACAGAGTATTATAGTATTGGGTGTTTAGCAGATCTTAAAAAAAAAAAACTAGTTGGCAGAAACCAGATGAATGGAAAACTTAAATATATGCACATTCTAATTTCAGCTGATTTTAACAAAAATTCAGATTCTAGTCATCTCAGGTATCCTGAGCAGTGAGCTCTCATGTCCTAATTACACATTAATAAAACATTAATAAAACAAGTTTGCTGTAATGACATGCTTTTCTTTACATATTTACTATAATTCTCAGTATCACTCATAAATGGATAAACAACCTAGATTCTTCCAAATATATATTTTATTTATTTATAATGCATATAAAAAGTTGTCAACCTTACTTTCAGAGTTACTTATATATGTATTCTTTTTAACATGCTTATTGTATTTTTATCCTTATTCTGGATCTTTATAGATAACAGAAAGTATATATTATTGTGCAAAGACTCAGAATTCTATACTTCTGAATGAGTATGCAGAATGTAGATTCAGTGGGGGCCAGAGCCAAATTAATTAGCTAGTTCTTCCTTATAAATAACTTCCTTACCCCTGTTTTTTATGTGCACATTATCCATTTTATCAATCCTAGAAATAACTGTAAATTATGACTTAAATGTTATTGAGGAACATGATATGTGAGAATGTAGACTTGGCAGCAATATGAACCAGGATTTGATCCTAGCTCTGCCTTTTACTAAACTCTAGTCTTGGGAAATTTATTAACCACTGTCTTTGCATATCTGGATAGGTGGGTCTCACCCTTCCAACTTCCCTTTCTCAGTCGAAATCGGCTTGGCTGATCTTGGAGTGTCATTCTTTCCTATGAGTTTTTAGAATATATTAGAAATGTACTTGTTGACAAAGCTTGTTGAAATTTTGATTGGGATTGCATTGAACAATTTTGGGAGAATTGTCATCTTTATCATATTGAACTCTTCAAGCCTTCTTTTTTGTCCTTAAGGCTTTATAATTTGTGAAGTTTCTATGCTTCTTTTGTTAGACTTATTTTCAGGTATGTTATAGCTTGGTTTGCTACAAAAAATAGCAGTTTTCTTTCTTTCCAATAGATGTGTTTTTATTTATTATTTCTTAATATACTAGCTGGACCTCCAACACAGTAAGGACAGGGGGCATCTTTGCCTTGTTTCTAAACTATGTAGAGAGTCTCTACATTGCTAAAAAGAGTGCTAAATTTAGATATTTGGTAGATACACTATCAGGCTAAGGAATCTATTTTCTATTTTTAGTTTTCTAAAAAGTATATATTTTTAAAAATTATGAATGGTTGTTTAATCAAAAACTTTCTCTGTATTTGTGAGTTGATCAACTTTTTTCCTTTTCAAATCTGTTTAACAGATATTCTAATTTTAAAATATCCTTGCATTCTGGACATAAGCCCTATCTGGCTTTGCTTTATTATTTTAACTTTTCTTTCTTTTCTCCAGAACAGTAGATATGAAATAGGGGTTATATGTTCTTTGCTGGTTTGAAAGATTATGATTAGAACATAGTCTGGTCCAAATGTTTTATCTGTCAGGAGAGATTTTTTTTCCCAAGTTTTCTTTTTTTTTTTTTTAATGCTTAATCATTAAAAAACCTTTCAGATTTTCTATTTCTAATGAGTTATTTTTAGTTCAGTTACATTTTTCTAAAACGGGAAGTTTTTCAAATGTATTGGCAAAAAGTAATTTATGAACTTCTTTTAAAATTCTACTGTACCAATAGTTAATGCCTTCTCATTTCTAGCATTATTTATTTTTATATTCTTTTTTTCTTATTTTTTCCAGAGGATAGTCTATTTTATTAGAAGAAGTAGATTTTTATTTTGTTGTCTCTCTATATTTTCTGATGTGTATTTAATCAGTTTCTGCCATTATCATCTTCCCCTCCTTTGTTTGGGTTTAATTTCCCTTTATTTGTCTAGCTTCTTAGGTTAGGTGATTAGCTTATTAACTCCCATTTTTTTCTTTTCTAATGTATGCATAAAGGATTCTGAATTTCATTCTTATGACAAGTTTAGCTTTATTATGCAAGTTTTGATACCTACTTTCACTGTCCATTACTTTTTTTCTTCAACACAGGAAATAATTTTTTAATGACCTAATGTTTTTAAAAATCACTTTTTCTGTTTTTGTTATTTCTTTCTCTTTTTTGCATTGAAAATGAGGAAATTGGTAAGTATAATCTTGATCATTAATCTTGGTATTTGTTGAGACCTGCTATGTGACCTAATATGTATTTAATATTTGAATATATTCCATATGTGCTTGAAAAGAATGAGAATCCTTTAAGGGTTCAAGTATCCTTGAGGGGAGCATGATTCTATTTACCCATTATATCAAGCTTTTCTACTGTCTTGTCAAATCATACATACCCTTACTAATTTCTTAACTGAATGATCTAGCACATAGTAGGAGGATTATACTAAAAATATTCCTCAACTAAAATTGTGGTTTTAATTATTGAAGTGCATGCAATAAGCTTTTATTTCTATGTTTTGAGGCTATTTTGTTAGGTGTATGTCATCCTTAGGGCTATTCAAGATTTTTCTCGGTGAATTGTTGTTTTAATCATTGTGTAGTAACTATCTTTCTCTTATAGTAATGCTGTTTGCCTTATAGTCTAATTTGTGATATCAACTAAGCTGCATCAACTTTCTTTTGTTAATATCACTTAGTGTATTTTTTCCATCCTTTTACTTTCAACTTTCCTGTGTCCTTATGTCTCAGGTGTGTCTCTCATGAAGATAATAAAAACAAGACTCTCTGAAACTGCTTCCTAATGGTCTTTTGTTAAAAAAAAAAGTCTATTTTAAAATAGACTTTATATTTTAAAGAAGCTTTAGGTTTGCAGCAAAATTGAACTGAAGGTACAGAGATTTCCCATATATTCCCTATCTTCACACACCCAGAGCTCCCATATCATCAACATCCCCCACCAGAGTGGAAAATTTGTTATAACTGATGAACCTACCTTGACACATCATTATCACCCAAAGTCCATAATTTACATTAGGGTTCACTCTTGGTGTGTATACCTATAGGTTTAGATAAATATATACTGACATGTATCCACCATTATAGAATTACACAGAAAGGTTCCACTGACCTAAACATACTCTATCCATCAATCCCTTCCTCTCCTGCTAATGCCTGGCAACCTCTGATCATTTTACTTCTCCATAGCTTTGCCTTTTCCAGAATGTCACATAGCTGGACTCATATGGTATGTAGCCTTTTCAGATTGGCTTCTTTCACTTAGTAATATGCATCGAAGATTTTGTCATGGCTTGATAGCTCATTTCTTTATAGTGCCGAATAATATTCCATTGTCTGGATGAATCACAGTTTATTTATCCATTCTCCTTTTTTTTTCCTCTTAACAATTACTTTTTATTTATCCATTCTCCTGAAGGACATCATTGTTGCTTCCGAGTTTGGGCAATTATGAAGAAAGCTGCTATAAACACCCATGTGTAGGTCTTTGTGTGGACATAGTTTTCAATTCCTTTGGGTAAATACCAAAGAGCACAACTTCTGGATTGTGTGGAAGAGTATCTTCAGTTTTGTAAGAAACTGTCAAACTGTCTTCCAAAGTGGCTGTACTACTTTGCTTTCCCACCACCAATGAACGAGAGTTCCTGCTGTTCCTCATCCTCACCAGCAGTTGGTGTTGTCAGATGTTAGTTTAGGATTTTGGCCGTTCTAATAGGGTGCAGTGGCATCTCGCTGTTGTTTTAATTTGCAATTCCTTAATGATACATAATGTGGAGCATCTTTTAATATGCTTACTTGCCATCTATATATCTTCTTTAGTGAGGTATCTGTTAAGGTTTTTGACCCATTTTTTTATTTAGGTTGTTTCTTATTTTTCTTTTAATTTGTTGGTATTCATTGTAGCAACGAATTTGGATTTATTCTTACCATCTTACTTGTGCCTTCTATTGGTCATACTTTTTCTAAATATTTTCCACTTTCTTTTGTATTAAGTTTATTTCCATCTTGTCCTTCTACTGGTTTGAAAATTATTTATTCTATTTCTATTTTAGTCTTTATCCTTCAAATTTTAACAAGCATACTTAATTCGACAGTCTAACATTAATGTTTCTATCCTTCTCTTGAAAAACATATTAGAAAACTGATTATCCCTTCAGTTATTATTAACAATCTTAGTTCTGTCTTGCTTTTAGTCTTCTGCCCAAATTATCATTGTTGTTATTAAATTTTGCATCTAATGTTCATTTAGATTTATATGTATTTATTAATTTCTTTGCTCCATATTACTTCCTGCATCCCACTGCTTCTTAAAATATCATTTTTAGTGTAATTCATTTGATGAGGGTCTTTGAGTGATTAGTGCTCTCAATTTTTGTTTTTCTGAAAATGGCTTTATTTTGTTCTCACTTAAATAATTTATCTGAACAGAGAATTCTAGAATGACTATTATTGGTATTAGTATTTTGAAGGCATTATCTCACTCTTTTCTGATCACTAAGGATTTTATTGAGGATTCTGCTAACTGATTCTATTCTTTGTAACATATTGATCTTTACTCTCTTATTGCTATTAAGACTTTTCTCTTTGTTGTTTTGTGAATACACTATAATATGTTTACATGTAGATTTGCTTTTTGTTTTTCCACTCAGGACCCATGGGGTTTTTCAATATGAGGATTCATGTTGCTAATCAAATCTGGAAAATTCTCAGCCATGATTTCTTTGAATATTGTGCATTCCCCATTCTATTTCTTTCAGAAATCCTATTCTCTTTATTTTGGATTTTCTCATTCTATCCTCTGTGACTCTTACACTATCATTCAGGTGTCCATTTCTTTCCCTCAGTGTTGCAATCTTGTTAATTTCCTCAGCTCTATTTTCTAGTTCATTAAATTTCTTTAGCTCTGTATAAATCCATTATTTACCCAGTATTTTAGGTTTTAAATTCAGTGAGGAAGATTCTATATATAGGGGTTTTATTGTTCATATTTTTCTTATTCTGGTAAATAACACCTTACTCTCTCTCTCTTTTTTTTTTTTTTGGCTTCTAAATCTTACTTTAATCTTAATCTTTTTTATTTAAATTCAATTAGCCAACATATAGTACATCATTAGTTTCAGATGTAGTGTTCAATGATTCATCAGCTGCATATAACCCTCAGTGCTCATCATATCACGTGCCCTCCTTAATGCCCATCACCCAGTTACCCCATCCCCTCACCTACCTCCCTTTCCACAACCCTCAGTTTGTTTTTCGGAGTCAAGAGTCTCTCATGGTTTGTCTCCCTCTCTGATTTCTTCCCATTTAGTTTTCCCTCCCTTCCCCTATGATCCTCTCCGCTATTCCTTATATTCCACATATGTGTGAAACCATATGATAATTGTCTTTCTCCAGTTGACTTATTTCACTTAGCATAATACCCTCCAGTTCCATCCACAGCGATGTAAATGGTAGGTATTCATCTTTTCTGAAGGTTATTTTAATCTTTTTAATAATTTTAGCTCTACTTACGTGAATATCTCTTTCAGATGATTTGTCTATTATTTTTGAACTTTCTGGTTGCTAATCCTCCAGCCAGCCTTACAAATTAATTATCTGCTGCACATGTTCATGGTAGATAATTCCAGGTGTGTTTTAAAACTTTTATTGGGAAGTCATTTGAAGCAAGCATTGTTTTTCCTAAGGGAATCTTGACTTTCATCCCTAAGGGAGTCTGGATTGCTGAAGTGTTGCTCTTAAATAGTTTGGGATTTTCTTCTTGCATTCACCCCATGAGTATCATTCACATGGGAACAACTTTTAAGTTAATTTTTTAGGGTAGAGTTTGAAGTACTACTTAGGTAGGATAAATTTGGGCTCCAATCTCATTAAAGGCACATGGAAACATGTTTTTAATCTACTCAAAACCAGAAAAGAAACAAACATCTTGCTTTTTTTTCCCCAAGCTAAGCAGTGAGCCCACGTAGTCCCCCTTTTCTTCAGGTAGAAATGCTTCAAGTTACTCCTCTTTCATTGGGAGCCTCAGTACCCATTTCCCACCTTCTGTGGGATCACTCTGGGTCAGATGTCTTGCCTTCTATCCCTGGGAAGATGTTCAAACCTAAGCTTTATCCCTCCCCCACACATTGCACCCCATTTGGCCATGGCTTAAATGGAATACAATTCCTCTAGCTTTTAGCTCCCTCTTATCTCTGGCTTACAGGAATTTCTACATCTTTCTTCTAAGCTTGGACATATATTTTAAAAATTACATTTCAACCAGCATTCCTAGATGTTTAGTATAGGTTGAATTGTGTTCCCACAAAATTCATGTGTGGAAGCCATAACCCCTAAGCTCTAACCTCAGGATGCAGCTGTCATTGGAGATAGGGCCTTTAGAGGGGTGGTTAAGTAAAAATGAGGCCACTTAAGATGAGCCCTAATCCAATCTGACTGGTGTCCTTACAAGAAGAGGAAATTTGGACACACAAAGAGAGACACCAGGGGTGTGCACACACAGAGTAAAGATCATATGAGGACACGGCGAGAAGCGGGCCATTTGCAAGCCAAGGAGAGAGGCCACAGAAGAACCCAACTCTGCTGACAATTTAATCTTGGACTTCTAGTCTCCAGAACTATGAGAAAATAAATTTGTCTTTGATGCCACTCATCTGTGCTATTTTGTTTTGATAGCCCTGGCAGACTATTATAGTGTTTTAACACATTTATCTCCATCCTAGTCTACTCCGATATTTTTTCCAGGAATTGCCTAATTTTAAAAATCAATACCCTCATCCTCCTAACTTCCACTCCCTAATATTTAGTGCACTTTCCACACAAAGCAAATGCTTTATAGAACCTTCGAATGCTATTAAAAATTTTAGCAAGCAAACAGTTGGTGACAAAAGGTAGTTTTTAAAAAATTGGTATCACAGTAAGATATATGGGATGGATAAAAGAACTGCCGGTTTTATCCATATAATATTTCAAAGACTCCCTTGAGTTCAGACTATTTCCAGAAACTGGAATAGCCAGACTACAGATTGACTTGGGAGAGCTGGAAGAGGGTATTTGTACCTTGGAGAAGTACTGAATTATTCCAGCTTCCTAGAAAGTCTCTGTATCTATACCACTCAGGATATATCCAAACAGCCCAGACTTTGGGATGTCCCTCAAAGGGGAAATCATTCATTCTATCTATCACAGTAGGCATATGAGCAATCACCAGAACAAAAATGCAATATTACCTATGAAAACTTTCACCATTCAGAAAAGCCACAGGACTCATGCATGACATTTTCTCTGACAGGGTTTGCTTAGTGACCAAGTGATCCTTCAATGACATCAGGGATGGATGAGACTGAAAACTGAATGGAATAGGACAAAGATGACACTGTTACTGGGGGGGGGGATGGAAATGGATACATTTAATATCTGGAAATGATACTGCAGGGGAAGTTGAGGAAGGATGGGAGGAAAAGAGAAAGTGAGAAAGAGAGAGATCACCAGTAATGTTATCTTGGTTATCTTAGCAACTACCTGGTCAAACTGAATTGTGAAGATTGATTAAACATGAGTATGTGCCAAATGATATAAGGGAAATGTTGTGGATTTGTCTCTTACTGGACTGGGATTTTTATGTCACCAAATTTGGGATCCAAATCATCTTGAACATGAATGTGTTCATATGATTTCACACAAGAAAAAAAAAAAAGCACAGTAAGGTTTATTGTGAGTGGATGCTGGGAATATGTGCATGCTTTAGGAAATAAATGTCCTCCAAAAGGAGAAACAAACAAACCTGATAAGGAAGGAGAATGGGAGAGAGAAAAAAGGATGAAGAAGGAAGAGGTTCAGATCTGAGGCTTTTCTATAAGAGATAACATCTCTTCACATCCACATTGATCCAAAAATCTATAAAAGTCATTTAAGGAGTCACATAAGCTAAAGTTTTAACTTATTTTTTTAAAGAGTTTATTTATTTGAGAGAGCATAAGTGGGGGGAGGGGCGGAGAGAGAGTGAGTAGCAGGCTCCCCACTGAGCAGGGAGCCTGACATGGGGCTCAATCCCGACTGAGCCACCTGGGTGCCCCTTAATTTATGTTTAATGTTCTCATTCGGCACCAGCTAATTACTAGTATCATAATGTTAGAAAAATATTCAACTTCTCATCAGCCTTGATGCCTCTGTAAATAATGTTTTATATATCAGAGGAAAGCAAATGTCAAAGACAGGACCTAATGCCAATTTGGCAAGGCATTTCTCAGTGATCTAAAGCAAGAGAGCAAGTTCTAGAGCAAGCCTGTCTGAGTTTGAATCCTAGCTTTGCTATTTTCCAGCTGTGCAGCCTTGAACAAATTACTTAACCTCTCTGTGCCTTAGTTGTCTCACATATAGCACAGGAATAATAATAGTACTCACCTCAATAGGTTATTATTAATTAAATGAGTTAATATTTATAAAGCACTTTTAACGGTTTCTAGCACGTAGCAAATGCTATATAATGTTTGTCAATAGTGTAAATACATACATTTAATCAATTTGCTTTCCATGAGAGAGGAATGAATCCAAGGAAGGTCTGAATTGAAATAAATCAATCAGTTGCTTGGAATTCTGGTAGGATTAGATTATAAAACCAAAAGAGGGAACTTACAAAGAATTGACCTGTCTATAGTTTTCCAAGGTTAAGTATGAAAACAGCACTAACTCAATTTATTGAAAATAACCGCAGCTTGAAGCAAGCAAAAATTTCCACATCTTCCTGCGATAACGGAGTTTAACGAGGCAGGAATATTTAGAAAAGACACAAAATGTCTCACAAGCTTGGTTAGTTTTTCACTGTCCTCTCCGCTTCCTTTGCCTTTCCAAAATTAACTTGGCAAGCCTACAAGAGAATTCTCTGACCTGATGTGTGCTAAGTACTCACTTATTCGTTTAGTGGCTGACCTTCCCCAGTTTCTCTTCAGGACACGTTCAAGGGCCAGCGTAGTCCTTGGGGCTCACATAATCTGAAGATATAAATTACCTACGAGCTTTGGGAGGGGGAATGAAATATTTAAATCCTTAAAAACATATTGTCAGGTGTAAAGGAAATAGGAAAGTGACCATGAAAGAGGAAACGCCGCTACCCCAGAGCTGTCACTCCAGCCCATTACAACGTTTCCATGTGCTGCTTATCCAAGCTGGCTCTAGGAACAACTATTGTCCCCCAGGTTTGGCTGACCCACTGGTTGTCCTCTACTGGGTATTTGACCAAACTGTCTTCATTTGGAAGTATGCAAGAAAGGAATTCTCTACTGAGAGCTCATTATACCATGGGCAAAAGTCACCAAGCAGATGCACAGAATCTCAGAGTTACAGAAGATCCACGGCAATCCCCCCGCTCCCCCGCAGGGTAGAGATCATTAATCCATTTCCAGGTAGAGCTTTCATCTCTTACTAATGATGTTTTGAATTCTAAGCACTTTAATTAATTAAAGAATGGTCACTGATAGAACTACTGGCCTATTCTCTGATTTGAATAGGAATCAGAAACAAAGTATACTTCTCTGAGCATATATGAGAGACTGTGCTAAGTAAGTGTCTGCAAAGATTAAAAGCACACCGAGTATATAAAATTGCTGATATTTATATTTAATTTTTTACATTTATATTTTAAACCATTTTATTGAGGTATGACTTAACATACCAAAAGCTGTACATATATAATGAAAACAACTTGATGAGTTTGGAGATTAGTCTACATCTGTGAAACCATTATGGCAACTCTTGCCATACACATACCCATAAAATTCCCAATATTTAGAGTTACCAACTCTTACACATTCCTTGGTGGTGAATTTGGATTAGGTTATAGAGTTATTCATATAACACAATCACTTTCATAAGAAATTGACCTTAAATCTTCCTGTCAAGGTAGATAATTTTATAGCTATAGAGGTCCTAGAAACTATACAACATGAATTGGGAGGAAAACAGTCACTTGAATCTACTACGTTAAGTGGCGGGCTGCCTATCTCTAGATTCCACGTTTCTGTTCTTCACTCAAAAGGAAAACTAGCAGAACAGAATCCAATCATCCTTTTCGTTTGATTGTTTTCAGACAAAATGTGAAGTATTTTACATTAAAACCCACAAAGGGAGGTCTCATTGACCTGGCTGTGTTGCTAAGCCATGACTCACAAATCTAGTAAAAACAAGGTGTTGGAGGCGAGAGACAGATAATTTCGGGGATTCAGACGACACTCTGTTTTCAGAAATTCAAGAGAGGAACAATAATGCGATTACCTCCAATTTCAAGGCCATCTCTTTACAACTGGTCCAGGATGGGTGCTAGGCCCATGCGATTTGTTGCACATAAGGAGCCCAAAGCATGGGACCTTGAGCAAGAGGAACAAGAGGGAGAAGCCAGTCAGGGCCAGAAGAGAATACAGGAGACAGAAAGATGAAGCGAGACAACTCTCTGGGAGACAAGAGGGGCTTTTTCTAACTATCCTGTGCCTCCCCACAAAGGACACAACTTTCCCTGGTTTCCTGCTGTTGGGTGCTATGACATTGATCAAACTGACTTTATAATCCAGAGCAGATTGAGACTTTCAGAAGGCCCCCACCCTGGATAATGTTACAAGCCTCCCTCACCCTACTATGTGATTCCAAATAAAAGCAAATTTTTTAATGCACAAATTGCAGTTCTTATGCTGGTGCTAAAGGTAGGGTTTCTTTCTAAATATTTCCATTGTGTAATTTGGGTAAGTTGATCAAAGCTGAAAGACTCTCACTTCTTTGGCTACCACTGCTCTTCTGGTGGCCAGAATGAGTTTATTCAAAAGATAAAGGAAAGTATGAAGGAAAGAAAAGAGGAAGGGAGGAAGAGCGGGGAAGAGGAAGGAAGAGGTCCTGAATTGATGTCATTTACTCCTGATTTCTTTCATCAGGTCTTAATTTCACTGATAAATGTCCTGGTGTTCTTTCACTGTCTACTTCTCCAGAAAGTACTTTAAAACTGGACTTTCGGGGCGCCAGGTGGCTCAGTTGGTTGAGCGACTGCCTTCGGCTCAGGTCATGATCCTGGAGTCCCTGGATCCAGTCCCGCATCGGGCTCCCTGCTCGGCGGGGAGCCTGCTTCTCCCTCTGACCCTCCCCCCTCTCATGTGCTCTCTCTCTCTCTCATTCTCTCTGTCTCAACTAAATAAACAAAATCTTAAAAAAAATAAAAAATAAAAAATAAAAAATAAAACTGGACTTTCCAAAGCACAACCTGCCAAAGAAAAGCAAGTAAGAGAACCAAGTTCCAAGAGGAAAGACATCATGTCCGCGGTATCTGAGCACCGAGCAAAATCTGCCACTGTCAGCGCGTAATGATATTGGTTGAGTGAATAAGTGAGAGCAAGAAGATTCTATTTAATATAATACCACAACCAACAGATGAAAGGAAAAAATGTAACCAGCCAGTTACTATGCCTTAAATAAATCGCCACGATCTGGTGACTTTCTTGATCTTTTTGTTGAGCTGACCTGCTTACAGGTTGCACTAACTGGTGCATTTTTTCTTTTCCCGTGAGAGGACAAAAAGGGCCGCCTACCTACTCTGTCCTCGTCTCATTCTGTCTTGCCTGAAGTTTTCTTTTAGCCCAGAATCCTTTTCTCATTTCACAAGGAACTCGACCTTATTTTCAAGGTCCCGGAGCCGCGAGCCGGTGCAGCTACTGAGGTCACGCAGCCCAGCTGAAGCGGGGGTCGCCGCCCGGCAGCTGCACTCTCAATGGCACGTGAAAGAGGAGCCCGGGGGGGGGGGGGCGCGGGGGACGACACACGCACAGCCCCAACCTGCCTTCTACGCCTCTGTGGCTGCTCCCCTGGGAGAGTCAGACCAGGATGAGAATGTGGACTCTGCCTCTTACCAACCAAGAGCTTCAGAACCCACATCCTAAGTGAAAATAACCACACCAACCTCATCCCTCTGGTTGAGGATTAAAATCCTCAATATTTGACAATAAATCCTTAATATTTGCCACTTGGAATATGCCCCGTGTTCATTAAGTGACCCTTATCTCTTTCCCTTGTGCCTCTTTTTCCACCTGGTATGTGCCTCAGTAGTGCTAATGAGAAAGCCAAAAAATGGACTGATAGAGGCTCCCCAAACCTCCCTGTTGTAAAGTATCCCGCTCAGTAATTGTTAAAACCCCCCTTTCCTCAGTCTCAAGCTGGAGGCAGCTCGATTAATTTCTCAGTAACCTCTGAGAGCAATTCTATAGATTCTTTTCCATATTTGCTCAGGCACAGAAGATAGAAGACCTGAGCTCTTGGTGCATAAGTGTTTCTTCTCTTACTGGCTCACAAGGATGACAGTAGAAATCAGGAAATAAAATGCTCAAAACAAGAATGATTAAAGTGGTGTG
The DNA here is from genome assembly GCF_029215605.1 of Mirounga angustirostris. Lineage (NCBI taxonomy): Eukaryota > Metazoa > Chordata > Mammalia > Carnivora > Phocidae > Mirounga > Mirounga angustirostris. The sequence continues at coordinate 121,817,248 of NW_026991715.1, read as the reverse complement.
AACGCAGCCTTGCTCATCTCAGCTGATCTAACCAGCACTCTCACAGTAGGGAGAGAAAATTTCTGCAGTATTGAGTAATACATTAAAACCTCAAGAATCAATTCTTTAATGCACAGAAACAAAAACATAAAATGACTCATCTCCCTCGAGGTGATCCAGTTTTTCCCCTCCTCTAATCTGCTTCTGTCAAAAGCCTAGAGGTGGGAAGAGAAAATGAATGGGTCACTCGTGTAGCTGTGATGTCATATGATGTGAATTGAGCCAATGGGACAGAGTGTTTGATGGCAGCCCACGCCTTGCAAACACATCCAGCAGCAGCCCCAGAGCCAGGAGCTCCTCTCCCCCTGCACAGAGACTGCACTCAAGAAAGCCCCTGGGGGCACTTGCCAAAAGCTGGAGACCCTTGTGGTACTTCTACAAATCACTGCTTACCTCTCTTTGCCCTGGTGGCAGCTACCCAAGTTGCCATTTTACAAAGCACCCCAGGTTTGATTTCTGTGCGTGATTTTGGACAAGTCACTTGACATTTTATTCATTTATTAATTCACACAGTGCATATTTATTGAGTACTTCTGTGTGCCCCACACTGTACTAGGTGCTGGGGATCTGATGGTGAGCAAAAGCACACCCAAACCCTCTCCTCATTGGGTAATGAAGAGATGCGTATTGATAATGTATAATTGCAGGTGGCACGACGCTTGGCTGTCACTGCTTTTATAATAACAGAGGGATCTGACCTAGTAATGGAGCTCGGGAGCCTCAGGTTGGTGATCAGATTGCAGCCGGGATTTCATTCTCCACTCACTCCCTTCGTCACATGTCTTTATGCAGGGCACAATGAGCACAGAGCCCTGTATCCAATCCTGTGATATGGAAGCTTGTAAAAGCAGCATAAAAATACAATGGATGGGATGATTTCAAAGGCACCAAGAATCTGTTTATCCAGAGGTGAATCTTGGGATGGGTCGTGAAAGATGGATAGATTTTCGGTGGATGGAGATAATATGGTGAAAGGTGAAGAGCAGACATTGTGTAGACAAGAAGGAAACTAATTATCAAGGACCCAGGAAAAAGGAGGCTGGTGAGAGAGGGGGCAGGAGGAATTGTTTCTAGAGGGCTCCTGGGGTTATGCCTGGAGCCAGCATTAGCCAGTACTGTGGGGGACCGGGGGACAGTATGTGGGTTTGGAATTGGTAAAGAGGGAATGAAAAGCAGCTAATGTTTTGTTTCTTTAAATGAAAATAGCTTCATAGCTTTTTCCTCTTAATTTTAATGGTAGCACACACTTTATAAAATATTTCCAGCTGTATAAAGGGTATATGAAGAAAATAAAAATTACATATAATGCCACTCTTCAAATAATTGTCTAATATTTTGGCATACTGATTTTAGATTTTTTTGGACACACAGATGTGTGTCCACAAAGACATACATTATGACTTTAAATGATATAATACTGAGAATATTATTTTGTAACCTGCCTTTATCCCTTTTTGATATGCTCTGGGCCTCTCTTCAACAATGCTGTCATCATTTCTGTGAAGACAGTGGATGCCACTATATGGTTGCACCAGAATTTATATAACTAGTCCCATGTTGATGGATATTATCTTCCAAGTTTTGACTATTACTAGTAACCTTCTGACCAACATCTTTAGAGAAGCCAGAGTATGGAAAAAATGTCAACCTGCCATCGACACTCACAATTAGTGTCTGGTTTTATCATCTGACGGTTGTGGTTCATTGGGTGCCGCTCACATGGACGCTGGGCAGCTGTGGTGTGCAAGCAGGGGGACGTGGTGGAAAGTGCACTGGGCTAAATGCTAAAGATTCTGAAAACTCAGGAGTCTCATCTTCTGCCTAAGAAATCTTAGAAAAGTAACCAAGCCTCTCTGAATCTGAATTTCCTCATATGTAACTGAGGCAGGGCAGGGGGTGGGGTGGGGGTGGGGTGGAGGTGGGGGGAGAAGTGTTGTTCATGTACAGGAAGGGAAGACACTTGCAGATTACATAGCACTTCCCAGGCACTAATTCAGAGCAAAGGTAATAGGTATTGTTTTGGTAAACATAATGGTTCTGTTGCAAAATAAGTTTAAAAATACTGGGCAAATTTTGGAAAATAATATTTATGGAGACAAGTTAAAGGAACAGAGGTTCTTATTCGGAATTTAGCAGAGAAAGGAGACTCTCTACCATGAAGAAACAGGAAGCATCATTTGCATCATACCCTGTAGGAACTTTGAAGTCATTCTATACTACCTTCTGGATGGCATCCTTGCCCCTGACAGCTTGGTCCGCCCTGCGGATACCAATCAATCCTGACACATTGCTTGGGGGTGAGAGGTTCTTGGTGTATTCTCTGAGGAAGGGGCAAATATTGAAAGAGTAGCTGGAACAGGACTGATATTCAGGAAGCATGAATCAGGTAAGACGTGCTAGCATCCATTAGATTAGTTCAATATCCATTCTGACTGAATGCCTGATACATAATTTGGATATTACAACTGGTTAGACTCATAAATGTCAACCGTAAAAACTACATTGGCAGTTACCTAATATAACATTTTCTAAGATATCTGAGCACCATCCCTGTAAATGCCTACTAATACAAGACAATTTAGCATTGTTTAAAAGAATGGGATCTATTATAACACTGAGTTGGGTTCAAATCCTGGCTTCATCTCTTAGCAGCAGTGTGATCATTTGCAAGTGACTTAATGTTTCTAACCCTTGGTTGACTCATCTCCAACCAGAGACTTGGTTAAATAGTTAAATTACACACAAATTCATAGTTTTCTACTTAATATGTTCAATAAATATTAGCTGTTACTATTGCTGAATTACTTGAAAAGTTCTTATTAGGCATCTCTTTGCAATAGTATCAGCAGATTTTCTACTAAGAAATTCTGATGGTCAAAGGTTGTGACCATCTACTAACTACTATGACAAGCAGACATTACATCTTTCAATTCAATTCAATTCAATATTATTCAGCAGGTGCACAGAAAGAAGGTGTAGAGGGCTAAATCCAGAGCTTGCAAAAGCAGAAAATTCCTGCACATTGCTGTGAGCTACAGTGGACAAAAGATATAAACCTATTTCAGAAGAGATTTTTAAAAACCAAACTTAAAGTATTGAAAACCAAAATAATATATCTATATTGCCTAAATAATAATAAAAATAATGATAAATAATAATCTGGGTATCTCCTCAATTCCACAAGTGTACAATGTTGTCATCATTTCTATGAAGATAGATATTTATTATATGCATCTGTCTATGTTGACTAAAGTTCAGTTATTTTTTATTGTGTGAATTCTATACTTTGGGATATTTGTATGTATAATCAAGGAAAAGGTATGAATTTCACAGGAAGTGTCACCTTAATTCTTTCTTTTTTTTAAAAAAAGATTTTATTTATTTACTTGAGAGACAAAGAGAGCACAGAGGGAGAGGGAGAAACAGACTCTCCACTGAGCAGGAAGCCCAACACAGGGCTTGGTTCTAGCACCCTGGGATCATGACCTGAGCCAAAGGCAGGCGCTTAACCAAATGAGCCACTCTGGTGCCCCTTAATTCTTTCTGAAAGCTCTTTTACTTAAGCATCATAGGGACAAGCTTTGTCACCAGAATTTCATGAGGTTAAAAAGGAAAGTGGTGTAAAATGTGATCCTCTGATTGAAATGCTATCCCCTTAGGCCATTTTCTCTTTAAAAACTTATATTTTTCCCTTTTATCTTTCATTTAATAAACTCACCCTACTGGAAATTTAAATATATAATTAAATTAGAAGACATCACCTCTGTCTTTGTGGAGCTTATAATCTAAATACAGTGAACAAGGCAACATACATGAAACAAATAGAAATATAAACTACTGAGACATCAGGCCCATTGGAAAGGGCTTATGGGCCATTCAGACAGAGGCTCTGACCACAATAAACTTTCATTCCAAGTGGTGGTAAACACACAGCAAATAAACAAACATGACAAATAAGTAAATGGATTTTTAAAAAGGCAATTTCAGAAAATGTGAAGTATTGAAGAAGACTATAATGACAGAGTCTCATGAAAGTAACTGGTAGCAGTGGGAGGTGGTTGGGGAAGGCCTTCTTGCAGAGGTGACAGTTAAGGAGAAAGTGAAATCATGAAAAGAAAGAGCAATGTGATCATCTCAAGGTACTCTGGTCCAGATCCATGACACAGCAAATTCATGAGCTTTAAAGCTAAAAGGGGCTGGGTGAGGTCAAAAAAATAGAAAGAAGCCAATGTGGTAGAACCCAAACCGTGCAAGAATGGAGTGGGTGGGGTGAAGAAGAGCCAGAAGCCAGATGATGCCGTGTCCAATAGATAGCGGCAGGAAGTTTGGACTTTATTCAGATATTAGGGGCAGCCATCGGAGACAATGGATCAGAAGAACCGTATGACCTAATTTATTTTTTTCAAAGGACTTCTTTGGTATTGGGCAAGACTGGATTATGATGTGAAGAGTGATGTGAAAGAAGGGAGACTAACTACTGTCCATCAGTGTGAGATAAATACTGCTAGCCATTCACTCAAGTCTAGTTTTTTCTTCTTGGACACAAGGCTAGAAGACATGTCCCAGCTCCTTTTGTAGCCATGGGTAATGCTTATCAACAGAATGTGAGAAAAGTAATGGTTGGAAAGAAAACCCTAGCCCTGGGCTTTGGTTTGTTCTGCCTTAGGTTGCCTAGGAAGGTGATCACTAGACAAATGATGACTGAATCCTTGAATGACTGTAGGGAGCAAAGCTGCTGCCAACTTAGAACACTCACATCAGAATTTTACATGAGAGGGAAATTAAAAGTCCTCACTTTTAAAGTCAAAATATTGTTGGGCTTCTTATTTTGGCAGCTTAATCATTACCTTAATGAATACACAAGGCAAGAAGAGCAGCATGCAAACACACGTGCAGGTCTCTCCATTAGAAATATCCAAGGTTGTGGGCGCCTGAGTGGCTCAGATGGTTAAGCGTCTGCCTTCAGCTCAGGTCATGATCCCGGGGTCCTGGGATCGAGTCCCGTATCGGGCTCCTGCTCAGCGGGGAGCCTGTTTCTCCCTCTGCCTCTGCCTCTGCTTCTCTCTCTCTCTTTCTCTCTCTGTCTCTCATGAATAAATAAAAATCTTAAAAAATAAAAAATAAAAAAAAGAAATATCCAAGGTTGTTAACTTGGGGAGGGGCCTTTGGAAATTATTAATTAATATTGAACTTCTGATTAGAAAAGCAACTTTACAAGCTATTTATACCGATGAAAATCAGAGCACCAAAAAAAAAAAAAAAAAAAAATCTAAGTGGTCAGCCAAATGTTTTTCTCTTTGGAAAAGAGCCAAAGAAAGCAAAGTTTTATATGTGTTCATTCCTATAACTGTAAAAGTACATTTATCTAGGTAACTTGCAAGACTTTCTGCTTGTTTGAATGCAAATAAACCCTCATCTTTAACAATCTAAGCGAACAAAAACAGCACGAATAGTTATTGGCAGTGACGCGCAGGGATATTTCCAGATACCTGTGTCCATAGAAAGGGGACCAGGCTACTCTGCATGTGTCCATGCACCTCCCAGGAGCTCCCCAGAACACATTTTAATTTCTTGCATGTGTCATGAATGGAAAATCTTTTCATAAAAAATAAAATGTAGCTGAGAAGAAACAGATTATTTTCATTCTTCTTGTGGCAAAACTTATTAGTTGCCTATCTAACATCCATTCTCCCCTTCCAATTTATTAGGAGAACCTTGATTTTTAAGTGGGCACATTGATAGGCTAAATTAAAGACTACATTTCCCACCCACCCTTGCAGCTAGGAGTAGCCTTATGAAGAGTTCCATCCAGTGAAACGTAAACTAAAGTATTAATTTGAAACCTTCAGGAAGTCTCCTTAAAAGAAGTGTTCCTACTGAGGAGTGCCCTTCCTCTTCTCTGCTGTCTGAAATGCAGATATAATATCTGTCCCCGAAGTGGCCTTAAGGATGGACACTGAGTACTAAGAATGGCAGAGCACAAAGGTAGGAGCCTGGGTCCCTGAAGATGTCATAAAACTCCCATTTCAGCCTTGTACTAATTCCCTCCAAGCTTCCTTCAGGCAAAAAGAAAAAAAAAATCTTGTTTAAGCTAGTATTATTTGAATTTTCTTATCTGTTTTATGCAATGAAACTTACTCCTAAATTGATAATCTCCCATATGTTTAAACCTAATTTCTTTTTTTTTAAAGATTTATTTATCTATCTGAGAGAGAGAGTGTGTGTGCATGCACACACATGTGTAAATGTATGCGTGTGCAAGCCTGGGAGGGGCAAAGGGAGAGGGAGAGAAGCAGACTCCCCACTCAGTGCAGAGCGATCTCAGGACACTGAGATCAGGGCCTGAGTTGAAATCAAGAGTCAGATGCTTAACCGACTGAAACACCCAGGTGCCCCAAACCTAATTTCTAAAACTTCCAGTATCTCAAGATTCCATTAAGTTGTATATTAGTCCCTTTTTAAGTACTAGGTTCTGCAGAGACACAAAAGAACCATATAACTTTGTCTCTTTTTATACATTTGCTCAGGCTAGCTGGGCAGGGAGAATTTAGAGAATAAATAGTGAAAAACAATAGTAACTAGTATTAAATTGGATAGAAGTGACTATGACTTTCAAGGAGTGGAAAAGAATAAGTCAACTGGGATAAGGGTAGGAGGGAAAGGATTCATAGATAGGTGGGCCATGGGCTTGGCTTATATGATGGCCATTTATAAAGAGCAGTGGAATATAGTGATTAGGTCCATGGATGCAGTAGCCAGACCACCTGGGTTCAGATCCTAGCTCCACCACTTATTAGCTATGTGGCCGTGAGCAAATTATGTAATATCTCAGCTTTCTAATCCATTACATAGAGGAAGTAACATTTACCTTATAGAGAGTTATAATGATTCTATTAGTTAATATATATAAGTACATAGAGTGACATATAATAAATGTTCTATAGGTGTTAGCTGTTATGATTCTGATTTCAATTTGGACACATTTTCTAGTAACATCACTCTCTTAATTTTGGGAATCTGTTCATACTTCATGGTAATCATGGTACTTGCCTCCCTGACAATTTTCACAGGTGAATAAGAGGACTCAACCTGGGCCAAAGAATACTTCACCCTCTGACCACTTTGATTATTCCAAGAAGTAAACATGTGACCTATCCTAAGGCAGAAAGAGCATTCCCTAGAAATTTTAGAACTGAAGCTGAGGGGTACCTGGGTGGCTCAGTTGTTAAGTGTCTGCCTTCGGCTCAGGTCATGATCCCAGGGTCCTGGGATCGAGCCCCGCATCAGGCTCCCCGCTCGGCAGGAAACCTGCTTCTCCCTCTCCCTCTGCCTGCTGCTCCCCCTGCTTGTGCTCTCTCTCTCGCTCTCTGTCAAATAAATAAATAAATAAATAAATAAATAAATAAATAAATAAATAAATAAAATCTTTAAAAAAAAAAAAAGGAACTGAAGCTGAGAAGGAGGGATTCTCCCCTTTTAGGGAGGCTGGGAAGAGACAAACCTAGAAGTTATGGGTCCAAACTTGCTGAGTTTAAGAGGAAAAAGCCAATAGTCCTGAGCAAGCAAGGCCACTGTCCCAGGCCATGTGCCTCAGGAGACCCTGCACTTTGGAGTGCCTTCCTCTACATGTTTAAGGCCCCTCTGGTGTCTGGAATCAGCTGGGTCTAGCAGTGTCATCTGGGTGGGTCCTGAGCCTGGATGAGGACCCGGTATACCTGTTCCCTGTCTCTTCCCTCTGGAATGCTCTCAGGTCCACTATCCCTGCACATAGGGTTGAGCATCTGGTCAGTATTTGTGCTTATATGGTCATCCCAATACCTCACACCCAGGCCCTCGCTTCACGTTCCTTCTGCCCACTGTGGTTTCCTTCACAGGAAAACATAAGATCAGGCAGTATACAGGGAGATGCAGAGACAAAAACAGAGACAGTCCTAGTGATAGCCAAGACAGCGATGAGACCTGATTTAGAAAACTCATTCATGCAACGTCAATGGCACCAGTCATTAAATGTGAGGCGATTCTAGCCGAGACAAGGCAACTCTGCCACTGTTTGCAAGATCACTACTTCTCACAAGGAGAAGTACAAATGCATCAGAACCTGTCAGTTCTACCCTGATTTTCACCCTTCTCTGGATTCTCATGGAAAGCCAGTTTCTCTTCCTATGGCCAGGAGAAGTTCCTCATCTGAGATAGCTTCCCTAAGCATTCTCCTGGAAGATCTTCTCTTGAGGGTTCCAAGAGACTATCCCAGGACATCCCCATTTGCCCACAGGCATCACCATGTATGGTGCACATTTACACAAACTAGACCTCAGCATACACTTTGAAGGTAGTTTCTTAATTCTTTTGTCTCTCTGCATGTCCCATATATCACCTGTAGGAGAAGTCATGGCCAAGCCTTAGGGATAGCCTCAGTTCTGCCAAATGAACATGAGAGATGATCTCACCTCCTTGTGTTTCAAGCTCCCTGCCTATAAAATGAAATATGTATGTGGTCTATTCTATAAATGTAAAAACCAGAAGTGTCTTCACACAGAAGACTCAGATGCTTGCTTTGACCACCTTTAAAATCTAAAAAAGTTGTTTAAATCTATATGAGTCTACATGAGTCCTAATTTTTGTGGAGCTCTCAGTATCTGGCTTTAAATTATTCTTTTTAAACACTCATACTGTATTTGTGAAAACGAAATTTAGATTTTGAGTAACAGACCATTATAGATTCTTCCCCAAGTCAACTCCATTGTTGATGTCCATTAAAGACCATTATACAGAACAGCAAAGGATACCAGAGTCTTATTTAGATAATCATATTGCAATTTTAAGAATCTCATACTATTACAAAGAGCAAACTTCCCATAGGCCAGCATAATAGTGAATTTCCCTTCTAAATCCGAATGAAATAATGAATAAAGAACTCAGACAGGTGTTAGCTCAGGGGAAGTGGATGCACAAAGTAGGCCCGCTGTGTGACTTAGGTGATAATATTCTACAGCCTTCCATGTTCACTGACACTTTCCAGTGCTGACAAAGTTCCCTAGTACATTCTGTTCTGTTGGTGCCTCCCAACCCTTTACGTACACTGACGCACATTAAAGTCATAATGTACCTGAGGACTAAGCTTCTGCCAACCTGCCCACATCACCATGTTTGTAAGCCACAGTTTTCTCATCTGTAAAATGGAAGAGAAATAAAAGTCCACATTGTGAAGATTAAGAGGAATAAATAAGCTAATGAATGTGTAAGCTGTATGTAATGCACCGTTGGGCTGCTTTATGCTTTGCCTGAGCACACAGTACCATTGAGAAATAGCACTTTTCCAACAACCAAAAATAAGGAAACTAAGTAAGCTTAAAAAAATGTGTTGTAGTGGTGAAACAAGGCCAAAGAGGACTTCCAAAACAGCACACAGGAGAAAACTCCACAGGCCTCTTGCCTTAGCTTCTTAGCTATACCTAGATCCCCTGCCCTCACACAAACCCTTCAAAGACCCATCTTGTCTTGTTTTCCCTTCTTCTCTATCTTCCAGTGTGACTCAATGTGCCATGGCTGGTTTTAGTCCTTCCCTTTGCTCCAACCTGCACAAGTCACAAAAATGAAGTCAGCAAAGACAGAATTCTCCTTATTCTGAGTAGGAGGAGATCCAGGGAATCCTCACATATTAATATTTGTCCAGTAATTTAGATAATAGATGATAGATGATAGATAGATAGATAGATAGATAGATAGATAGATAGATAGATAGATAAAATCAGTCATTACAGGACCTGGGACTTAGTAAGTATTCAATATATTATTATTATTATAATTATTTTAATTAGAAGAAGTACAGCCTGGAGGAGCTGCAAGACTGCTGAGTAGGGCAGCAGTCTTAGGGAAGAAATCTGAACCTTGTCTTCCCTTTAAGGAAACTTGAAAGGTGCTGATAAAAAAAATTATTAGCTTTTTTGACAAATATTTCAGGGCAGGCTGGGCGAAGTGCAGACAAACCAGACTCAGGTATCAGTACTAGGACAGCCTGTGACTATACAGGAAAATAACAAATTTGTCTGAGAATCCACATATATTCTCCTGAACCTTTAGTTCTCATTTTTGTTTTATTAACCCTGTTCTGTCTCGGTACTTTTCCTGAGCTACTTGGTTGGTAAGAGGTTAGAATCTGCCTTTTTTTTTTTTTCCTAGTTATTGTAGGCACTCTTTTAAATGGGAAAAATTGTAAATCAGTCTGTGAATATATTTCCTTCTCATGTTTTATTACTCATCTCTAGGCTAGTATTTAGTTTCACCCTGTAATTTGGTGGCCTTAATTCCAAGTGAACAGTGATGACAGCCATCTTTCTCACATAACAACCATTTGGTTATTTGTCTGCTATTTTAGTCCCCTAGAGGGCCCAGGGTATCTCTCTCTGATTAGGCTTTCATCATACATGTCCCCAGGACTCCTCAAGCTTTCTTAGGAATCTGATCCTATAACATTTCTGTCTGAGGATGACAAAGTTAGAATCAAAGGGGAGAAATCCTAACGATAGCACTTCAGACACCAGCAGAAACAGGTGGAGTCCCATTTTTGGCTGGGGTTCCAGGGACTCATTCAGTGCTTCTCAGAGAGCATTCACCAATATCTTCCACCTGGGCAGTAGCATCAACTTTGTCTGCCAAGAACAGCCTCTTTACCTATAATTGAGCTAAATTCCTCCTGCTGAAATACAAGCCCAATTCTTCTTATTTGGTCCTCATTACTTAAACAAATGACTTGGGTCCTATAATACCAGTTAAGCTACAATACTATGCTGGAAGGTTAATAATACATGAATTAATACAAGAGGACACCTTTTAAGCAGTGGTTTCATAACTGCAGATTATGATACTAATAAAAATGAATAATCAAATAGCCAATTCAATTTTAAATAGGTATTGCGGGCTGAAGCCCATTAATTGTCTGTGTATCAAAGCAAACAGACACAAACAAATGACTCATAGCAAATCCGTGCCAAAGTTATTTTATTAGCACCTGGTAGGTTTTTTGATTATGGTAGCATATAGTAAGCTCTCTGTAAGAGTCTGTTATTGGTACGGGTATTAATTTTGGCAGTGGAATTAGTAGAGTACTTTTGTGTACTATTTGGGTATTCTATTTTAAAGAATAAAACAGGAAAGAAGGGAGTAATAACCGGTTCATAGTCTTAAAGTGAAAGGAAGAGAAAGAGTTTACCCAATAAGCTCTTGTCACAGAGACAGCTAGTAACAACATGTAAATATGTCGCATGCTCTCCCTGGACATAGCTCCAGAAAAAATTCTCCATTGATGAGAATCTAAATCCATGGCCCTGAAGAGAAACCGGTTTCTTTATATTAATGTGCTGAGCACAGTTGACAGGGGTAAGGTCAGTTTTGATTTGTGACGCTAGGATCCTGCCAACTGAATTCATAACAAGGCTGGTTTATTGCACTGTGGGGAATAATTCCTGGTGACAGACTATTTTCAAGTACCAATTTATTTATATCCAGTGTTCAGGGTCTCTTATTAAGGAAGGGCACATAAATCAGATCATCCTGGCTCCAAACACAGGAATTATGCTGATTGGGGGGTCCTTATCATGCCACAGTTATCCAGTGAGTCAAAGGGAAACTAGTATCTCATCTCAAGTGCATGACAGAATCTTAACAAGCGAGTCATACAGCAGGTAAAGGATTATTAGAGTCTTTAAAACTCCTTCAATGAGAATATGGCAATATTGCCACTGATTCTCACTAGGAAGCAAGGCTTGAATTCAATGGGGAAAGACTTCGAGTTCCTCTCTGATACTGTGGCAGCGTCTTTCTTGAGAAAAGGATCAATGAAATAATATCTCCAAAAACTAAAATGCAAGAGAAACTATATTGGGGCGGGGGGTGGAGGGAGGAAGGTGAAACTGTTCTTCAGAACAGTCAGAGAATAGCATACAGGGGGTGGCTGAGGGGGGAGTGACATTGTTTAGTTCCTCCCTACTGGTGAATTACAACATACAAACTGTTTTAGAGTCTACTTGGTTTTGGAGGATGGATTAGCCAATCACATTCATACCAAAGCAATTATCCAGTAATGGAAAGTATGGCTTCTATCCAGCTGGCTGTTCATTCTGAAATTGATTGGACTGTGATCTGACTCAACTAGTCAACTCCAAAAAAGAGCTTCATATGGGTGTTTCGTACTGACAATAGAGTCTGTGTAAAAATCCCCATGAAATGAGTCAGTGCTAGTTTCAACTGAACAAGCTTTTTAATTTGGAACCCAGTCTTCCAGATAAATGCTAAATTAATTATATAATTGCTTTATTCTGAACCTAGCGAGGGCTACATGGAGGGGTGCTTTAATAATTGTACAATAGTTGAAAAAGCTATCAATGTTCATAAATAACTTCCACTTACATGCCACCCTTGCCAAAAGCTCTTATGCAATGGCTGTATGTCTGGGGGTGGAGGTCAGCAAACCTCAGGAAGGTTGGTTTGGAAAATGGGCTGGAGAATGGTTCTATTAACCTTTAGTGCTTGTAAAACTCTTACCCATTCCTGGTTCGTGTCTGATTATGAATCAATTTGGTTGTGTTAATAGAGCTGTTGCCCTTTTCTTCTCATTGCTAAGCATTAATAAAGTTACCAGAAAGGCAGACTGGGAAAGACGTAGTTGTTAGCCGGGGTTAAAAAGACTCAGTAGTAATCGAAGTGAATGGAGAAAAAAGAATTTGAGAGAAAAAGGACAAAGTCAAAATATATATAAAAAGCTAAGGCCAAGCCTCTTGTCAATTTCTTGTTCTTGAGGAGGCACTGGTTTTTACGCCACATTATTTCCAGGATATTAAATGCTGATGGATTAAAAGAGAGGGAAGGAGGGAGGGAAGGGGACGGGGGAGACAGACAGACAGACAGACAGAGCCAGTACACTTAATAGACACTGCTTGATAACACCATATTGGAATTAAGATGCAACCCCTTGGAATATGCAGCTTGAATAGCCTCTTCATCTAAGCCACACAGGTGAGCCCCAAGGGACGTTACATTTAATTGCCAGGGATGAAGGGGGATAAAACTTGAAATGGCTCAAAGAACAGAGCAGTGGCAGGAGGCCATAACATCTGTCTTTCTCTGCAAATGGACCTTATAATATGTCAGCATAAAGCTACAATTTCTGCTTGTATCCACTTAGGTAATGCTGACAAATACAACTAGCGTAAACCTCCAAACCTGGGAGGCAGTTATTTCATTAAGGCAAAGCCCATTAACTTGCCATCATCATCCGCTTGCACACAGTGCTGTGAATAAATTAAACGAGGATTCAGAAACATTCTGGCTATTGTCGGTTGGCGTGCAATATAACAGTACAAACACCACCAATCATTCCCACACCAAAAATGATGAGGGAGAAAGGAGGAGGCAAGAGAGAAACCTACCCTCAGACATCAGTGCAACTGTAACCGAAAGCCTCATAATAGCTCTTCACATTCCATAAATGTTGAAACATAGGCTCTATAGATCGTATTTCCCCAGATCTCCAAATCAGGCATCAGAGGTTTTGTAAAATCAATGCATCTGACAAGGTGCTCTTGACTGGCTCCTGGAGCCCATTTCTCCCATCACTCCTAGAGCCTGCAGAGCTGACCCAAGCCAGGAACTGTGGACTTCAACAAACTGAGCAGCATGAAAATGACACATGCCCTTGAAGAGCAGAAGTCTGGGGCCAAGCTTCGGGCGAATTTACTTTCGCTGGAGCCTTCTTGCATCCCACATCCCAATCTGGCCACTGGCCAATACTATAATCCTTTGAAAAATATCTTAAGAATTGGTGCCAATTAGGTTTTCTTTTCCTTCTTTTTTTTTATTATGTTAGGTTAGTCACCATACAGTACATCATTAGTTTTTGATGTAGTGATCCATGATTCATTATTTGTATATAACACCCAGTGCGCCATGCAATACATGCCTTCTTTAATACTCATCACTGGGCTAACCCATCTCCCCACCCCCCTCCCCTCTGAAACCCTCAGTTTATTTCCTGTAGTCCATAGTCTCTCATTGTTTGTCTCCCCCTCTGATTTCCCTTCCTTCATTTTTCCCTTCCTTCTCCTAATGTCCTCCGTGCTATTCCTTCTGTTCCACATATAAGTGAAACCATATAATTGTCTTTCTCTGCTTGACTTATTTCACTTAGCATAATCTTCTCCAGTTCCATCCATGTCGATGTAAAAGTTCAGTATTCATCCTTTCTGATGGCTGAGTAATATTCCATTGTATATATGGACCACATCTTGTTTATCCATTCATCTGTTGAAGGGCATCTCGGCTCTTTCCACAGTTTGGCTATTGCGGACATTGCTGCTATGAACATTGGGGTGCATATGGCCCTTCTTTTCACTACATCTGTGTCTTTGGGGTAAATACCCAGGAGTGCAATTGCTGGGTCATAGGGTAGCTCTATTTTTAAATTTTTGAGGAACCTTCACACTGTTTTCCAAAGTGGCTGTACCAACTTGCATTCCCACCAACAGTGTAAGAGGGTTCCCCTTTCTCCACAACCTTTCCAACATTTGTTGTTTCTTGCCTTGTCAATTTTTGCCATTCTAACTGGTGTAAGGTGGTATCTCAATGTGGTTTTGATTTGAATTTTCCTGATAGCTAATGATGTTGAACATTTTTTCATGCATCTGTTAGCTACTCGTATGTCTTCTTTGGAGAAGTGTCTGTTCATGTCTCAACAGACACTTCTCCAAAGAAGCCAATTAGTTTTTCAAAAAGTAACTGAAAAAATGGACAGAATCAGAGAACAAGATAAATTTGTGAAGACCTCTCATGTTGTAAAAACCACACAGGACTGGTACATGGGTTCAGTGTGGACTGCCTTAAATGTTTCTGGAAAAGTTAGTGAATAACCAAGTAAATACACAATTTGTATAAAACCAAACTCAATTATTTTTTAAATTCCTAACTTCTTAAATCACCTGAGTCATCCTTTTCCCCCATCTTCTTTTCACTGGGTAACAAAACAATGTGTATGCCTTTCAATAGAGCAGTTCAGTATGTGTTTAATGAACAGATGATAAAATGAATAAATGTTAAAACTTTATTAAAAAAAGAAAAAGAGGGGTGCCTGGGTGGCTCAAACGGTTAAGCATCTGCCTTAAGCTCAGGTCATGATCTCAGGGTCCTGGGATCAAGCCCCGCATCGGACTCTGTGCTCAGCATGGAGCCTGCTTCTCCCTCTCCCTCTGCCCCTCCACCTGCTTGTTCTCTCTCTCTGTCAAATAAATAAATAAAATCTTTAAAAATAAATAAATAAATAAAATCTTAAAAAAAAAAAAAAAAAGAGGGCGCCTGGGTGGCTCAGTTGGTTGGGCGACTGCCTTCAGCTCAGGTCATGATCCTGGCGTCCCGGGATCGAGTCCCACATTGGGCTCCCTGCTCGGCGGGGGTCTGCTTCTCCCTCTGACCCTCTTCCCTCTCGTGCTCTCTGTCTCTCATTCTCTCTCTCAAATAAATAAATAAAATCTTTAAAAAAAAAAAAGAAAAGAAAAAGAAAAATTGTATTCACTTTCTAAACTCCTTAGACACATCAGGTTCTTTTTAAGATTTTATTTATTTATTTATTTATTTATTTATTTATTTATTTATTTGAGAGAGAGAGAGAGAGAGAGAGAGAGAGAGCTTATGTGCATGAGCAGCGGGAGGGGCAGAGGGAAAGAGAGAAGCAGACTCCCCACTGAGCAGGGAACCCGATGTGGGGCTCGACCCCAGGAGCCTGGGATCATGACCTGAGCTGAAGGCAGATGCTTAACTGACTAAGCTACCCAGGCACCCTCATTCAGGCTCTTCTTAACTGGGACAATGTACCTACATATTTTTAACTTCAGCACTTCTCTTAGAGAATCTTCCATTTGAGACAGACCCAGAATACCACACACATGCACTTTCTCCTCTCTGTACCTGTAAAACTTCCTTTAGCCCATCAGGGATCTTCTTCCATAGTATTTTCCAGGACAGTTTCCATATACATGTCCTTCTCTCTGAATCCCTCTGGTATATATTGTCTACATTTTCATGTTACATTTTAACATTTACTCCTTGACATTCTGCATATTATTTTATCTATTATCTTTTAACTTTTTATGTTTTCCCCAATCTCTTCAAATGTATAAGCTAATGTTCTTATAAATAAGAAAAGATGTTACATTTATTGATATCTTCATAGCAATTTGCATTAATATCTTTTATATTGAAGCTCAGGAAAAGATTTTTAAAAGAGTGACTAAACAAGATTGTGCTGAGATTCCAAAGCAGAAATCTTAGAGCATAGGCCCCAGTCTATTTTCAAGATAACTTTCTAATTTTCTAAATTATACACAGATTTTTCTACTATTATCAATGACACCATACATTTTCACTTTCAAAGAATAAAATGTATTCTCTCTGCTTGTAGCTGAGTTTGGATTGCTCAAAAGCAGATGCTAAGCCTAAGATTTTTAGCTCAAGTAGTTTCTTTGGGAAGTAATCATAGAAACACCAGGAGGAGAGTGGGGAAGTGAGACAGGAAAGGGAAAGAAGCCAATGCAAGGTGCAGTAATGAGAAGGATTCACTGTGAGACCAGGGCCTCCTCCTGCTGGGACCATCTGACGTATAATATTTACATACAGAAATGGTACCCTGAAAACAAACAAAAAGTGACTCTACCCAATGGAACTTCATCCCTTCTTTAATCTGCAAAGCTGCCCTTGGTTTTAGTTTGATTTCCCTAGGATCAGGATGCTGAAGAGCTTGGTGAAGACAGGGATAAAGGATAGGCCTGAGTAGATGCCATATAAAAGACTGATGCAAAAAAAAAAAAAGGAGGAAAGCTGTGGATTTTCTTGCAAGTTGTAATTGATAGGAAATTAACTTTTATAGCATCTTAGGTACAAAAGCTTCAAGCCAGGTAATAGTTATATTATCTCTAGACAAGCCTCTATACCCCATTTTTTAAAGGTCTTGAAGAGAAAAGAAAATGAAATTTTAACTGGCAAGTTTCAACTGACAGAGAATTAAAAATTAACCTTCTATTCCTCAGCAACTTAAAGGTGAAGTTCTCTGGGTACTTCCTGGGAAAGGGGGCTGTCGGGAGAGCTGCTGACAGTTTATATAGACTTGGCAAGACTGACAGCACTGATAGAAACAGGTTGAATTTATTTATTTATTTATTTTTTGCAAGGACACACCTGACTTCAGGTCTCCCCATGCAAAAAGAGGAAAATTTATGGTCTTCCCATTTAACTCTCATCTTCCAAGAATGCTTTCCTTGTTAAAGGGAGATGAAAATGTCTATAGACTATAAGTTGTTTATCAGTGGCACATTTTCTAAATGCAGGTCTCCTGAATCCTTGGGCTGCCTCCAATGTGTGCATACAGATCCTTCTCTGTGAGGAATGTAGAGAACGAAGGGTGGCATCCGCTCATTCCCTCCTCTCCATTCAAAGGTTTCCCCAGATGGATAGAGAGAAGAGAGGCAAATAGAAAGGAGGTAAAGAAGGGGATAGTTTTCAGCACAGACCCACCTATCCTGGGAAGGACAGAAGCAGAAACATGGAGGAAGAATAGGAAGCCGATTAGCAAAACTGGAGGGGAGCCTCCTGCTGTCTCTATACCAAATTAGTATGACCCTGGAATGCAATTTTGTGTCCTCATTTCTAGCTTGGAGAAGGTCTCTGGGTCAGGAGAATATTCTTCTGGTGTAAGCTTCAGATGAAATAAGTGGAATCGGGGAAAATAATGTTCTTTTGGTACATGTTACTCTAGGGCAGACTCTTCATAAGATACCGAAGCCTCAAAGCTTCCAAATACTTCAAGGTATCCTAAGACATCTTTTTTTTTTTTAATTTATTTTTATTTTGAAAAGAAGTGCACATCTAAATTTGTTTTGTTATTTTTTGACTCCTGAGATACACATACAGAATGCCGTGTAAGCCAGTGAATTTTATGCCAGAAGAAATGTATAGAATATTTGCTGTATGATGATCACTGGGAAATGCTATAAAAGATCTCTGCTTGAGGAGGAAAATGGTATGATTATACTTACAATTCAATTTGATAGACATTTATGTGCCTATTATTATACAAGTGAGCATGTAACTGTCCCCGGTGTCAACAAGGTCAAAGTCTAGCCCAAAAGATGGGTATAGACCACTGTGATAACAAAGGTGTTGTGCCCCAAACATTTATGCAGAGACGAAGAAGCACTGCTTTGCCATGAACATTGGAAAAACACCTCAGAAGAGGAACAGAGTGATTATTTTGTCAGGTAGAGCTGGGCTCCTTTTATTTTCCATCAGGCATCAACTCCTAATCCTTGTTATCAGAAAAGGACCAGATGAACTCACTGAATGAAAGACACTGGAGGGAGGCTGTGCCCTAAGAACTGACTCTCCCTGGGGTTCTTTCTTTTTTCACATTTATTACTTTATTCTAGAGCTGTCAGCTAGCAATTTTCTTTAAATAATATAATCAACTGATTCACTGAACAGTAAGATAAAATATCATTTTCTTGTTGGTGTAGAGGCTTCCCAAGGCCTGCCTGACATGTGACGTGGAATATTTACCCAACTCTCAGATGAGGACAATTTTGTGGCTATGTTGAGAAACAGTGATGTTTCGATGGCTGTCCTATCGGCCTAGTTTTTTTTTCTTTCTTCTCATGGGGATCATATTCCTTATTGAAGTAAAACCAATGTCCAACGTACTGGTGTCTGAAGAAGTCTGATGGGGAAAGCAGACTGAGCTGCCCTGATTTGGTCTTCCAACTTTGCCCTTCCCATGGTATTCTCTTCTCCCAAATTCTGCTGGCATTCTCTCTTGTTAAATCGCTTGTCAGAGTTTGGACAAGACTTCCCTTGGTTCTCTTTCTTACTATACCATAAGACTTTCACAAGTATGGAACATTACTAAATATTAAAGAAAAATAAAGGGGAAATTATCTGAAAAAAATATACACTCATAAAAAGAAGCTGGTAAGAATTTCACCAAATTTATAAGGCATGTTTGAGAGGTCTAAACTTTATAAATAGAGGCTATAAGGTTTTCATTCACGGCGGGACCTGAAATGAGTAGATCGTGATCTCCCAGGGCAGGTGAAACTCAGTCCAAGAGACCTATGTAGCTCTTGATAAGGAGACAATGCCACAGATTACAGAGGAAAAACTAACAACAACAAAGATAGTGTCAAATCCGACCTCCAGGTGAAAAATCTCAAGAGCAGACACACGAGGCAGTGATACACCCTGGGGCTGCCCTCTTCACAGGCATCTCTACGTAGTCTACTTCAAGATCGGTGCGAACAGAGACATTTATTTAAACGATGCCAAATTATTTCCTTGAGGAATGTTGGCACTCCCAGCAAATACCAGAAATTTAAAAGCATTTACACTTAAAACAACACATTTCTGAGGCTCCCACAGCTGACTTCAGTCTAAAAGCCCTGCAACCTTCCCTTTCCTGCCAGAGAGTCTATCAATATTCTTATACCAAGAACGGATACACGTGTCACAGACTCTTGGCTGAATGTTTTGCTATTATGCCCACTATTTTCTATCTTCTTTCTCCTACCCCATGGGAACTGGTTTCCTAGAGATCTGTATTCTTCATAGGTATGTTCCCTCATTTAGCCACTCACATGGAGTTTGTCTGCTTTGTTTTGCTTGCTGTATGGCATAAATATAGACAAATGTGGGTACAAATCCTAGTCCAATGATTCATTAGGACTATTCATCTCGGGCAAAATGTTTTTAACTTTCTTAATAAAACCTTTGCCTCCTCTGTAAAATGGAGTTAATAAATATCTTACAGGGTTGTCTTGAGAAATAGATGAATGACTTATGTTTTTATAAAGAGGCTAGTATAGCTCCAGGCATGTGCTAGGTACTAAATATATTTCCTCAATGGAACATAGATGTTTTCTCTGCACACGGTTGTGTAACAGCCAGCCTCCAATCCTTAGACATGAGAATAAGTTCATGTGTAGAAAATTTGTGTCTCAGTCACTTTTCCCCAGGGGGGTATAAGCTGCTGAATTGCCCAGGGTCATTCAGCTGGTCCCTGGTATTTTTGAGACCAGTATCATATTTCCCTGACTTTGCCATGTTTCTTCGAGGAACTGCAAAAAGACGGGGCCTTCCCCATCTCTGTAGACCATTGTGTTTCAGCTCGCCCTCCCCAAAAATGATGTTCTATAGTTCCAAGAAAGAAAACAGTTTATAAATCAGAGAAATATAATGCTGTTTGTGGATGGTTACAAAGAAAAACTGTGTATATATGAGTGGAAAGAACCAATAGAGGCAGCAACTTTAATCTAGGGGAACATCAACCATCATTATATACAATATGTTTGAAACACGACAGCTTTTAAAGGGAGACAACAAATGTGTGTTGTCACTGGAACAATGTTTAACCACCAGCCATCAGTTGCTTTTCCTCCTCTCTTTCCCCATTCTAGATAAAATCCATGGTGGTAAAGGTTAGCCAGGTCAAATAAATACAAGATCGAATCATTATGTTATAC
This sequence comes from Mirounga angustirostris, assembly GCF_029215605.1. NCBI lineage: Eukaryota > Metazoa > Chordata > Mammalia > Carnivora > Phocidae > Mirounga > Mirounga angustirostris. Next base: position 121,796,660 of record NW_026991715.1, on the reverse strand, counting down.
ACTTGAAACTAGTATGTTATATGCCAATTATACTTCAATCCTTAAAAAATTAATCAGATCAGAGATGAAAGGGTAGAGGGTGGTCAGTGCACTATTTTAGAAAACAGATTTAGATATGACCCAACTGGATGAAGCTTTAGGGATTCAATATTTAAAGAACTGAATATAGAAGGAATAAAGGACATAGTGAATAGCCTGGGAATCCCCAGTGGAAATGAAAGGTTAGACATTGAAACCAAAACATTGAAAATAAAACCAGAAGTAATGCAAAAATAATTCTGCAGAGTAAGAGGGAAAAAGAAATGTGACCAGGATGAATAAGAAATTATAGCCATCTACCTTGAAGTACAGAAGTTTATCGGGGTGCCTGGGTGGCTCAGTCAGTTAAGCATCTGCCTTCAGCTCAGGTCATGATCCCAGGGTCCTGGAATCGAGCCCCATGTCAGGTTCCCTGCTCAGTGGGGAGCCTGCTTCTCCCTGCCCCCTCCCCCTCCCCCCACTTGTGCTCTCTCTTGTTATCCCTCTCTCTCGCAAATAAATAAATAAAATCTTTTTTTAAAAAAGAGCAGAAGTTTATCAGTGATGAGGCAAGTTGGGGCAAATAAAAGGAACTTTAATAATTTTCATTCAATAAGTGTTTGAGTGCCAATCCTGTGCCAGGCACTGAGCTGAGTGCTGGGATCCAGTGGTGGACAAAACTGGATTTAAAGCAAGAGGCCAGGGTGGAGGGTCGGGTCATTTCACAGTATGCTGAATTCTCCTGGAAATCCGAATGCTTGTCTTTAGGCTGTGAAGCAAGAGAAAGCTAAAACAGGAAGAATGGGCTGAAGTAAAAAACAAGGGTCCAGAGGAAAACTTTCAAAGGCACCTACATAAATTGCATTTATTTCAAGAGCTACACACACATTTAACAGGAAAATCCCTTATCCGAAGGTAAAAATAATTTATACAGAAACCCAGGGTGGTTAGGCACACACATGCAACCCATGCTACATTTTAGCTGCACGTTTTCAAATAAAAAAGACAGATTTATATTTTTTTCAGATTGTCTGTTCCTATAACTTCCTTATGAAAAGCATCTTTTATTTAGACATTTCCATAGAGTATTGCTTGAGTTTTTTTTTCTTACCTATTTTTTCAAAGAAAAATATTTCCTTTAAATGCCAAGTACTCTTTCAAATGACTAAATAAAAGAACAGTAAAGTTATTGATTAAATATTCTCTTATCTTTCTAAGTCTTCTCACTTAGGTTCAAGGCTGTAGAGAAAAATATGGCTTAAGAAGACAAATAACAAAAATATGTTCACAGCCACTTTCAAGTTTGAAGAGGTTAGGAGGATTTCAAGTCTTGATTCTTCCAAATGTAAATGGCATTCAGACTAGATAAAAGGAAAAAATAGTCTTCAGGATTTCAGAAATGCTATAACCCACATCAGTGTGGCAGAGTTGCTTGCTTAAAAGCCCTTCAATTAGATTCCATTACTATAAATGGAGGTGATAAATCAGTCAACACAACCTGAGACAAAAATAAATAAATAAATAACACTGCAATGAATACATACTACAAATCCAGCTTAATCTCACTAATTTTGAAAGAATGGTATATTCACATGAATGAATGGGACATGTCCAACTAGCCTCACACTACATAAGTCCCTTTAGCACACCAATGTCAAGTTAATATTCCTAAAATACCATGTTTGTAAAGTCAATAACAAGATTTCATAGTCCTGGCTTCGAGACTGCCAACTGGTTAGAGGGCCTTATCTCTTACTGCTTCCTAACACATCCCACTCCATTCCATCAGACACCTCCCTACAATTTCTCCATCTTCCATTATGTTCTCTGCCAATATCGCCACTCTCAACTACCTGTCAGATACTGACCTCTCCCTACCAACTTCTTTTGTGCCCAACTTAAGGCTTACCTCCATCAAGCATACAATCAGGCGAGTGACAAGTATTGACTGAGCGTCTATTCTGTGTGGGCTAAGGTGTCACGGAGGAGAAGGGAAGGAGAAATGATTAGATATGTAAATACAGATCTTGCCAGGGAACTAATGATGGAGGTCAAAGTATAGCTTTCAGAATCAATCCCAGGTCAAGGTCATATGCAACAAAGCCTTAACTATATAGTGCAGAGAGAAAGGAACTCCAATTTAAAGGAGTTAACTAAGCTATATATTCCAGGAAAGATATGTGTATGTAAAATATAATATAATAATTCCCGGTGTCTTCTAAAAGGTGCTTTTATGGGTGCTTTCTTTCCCCACCTACATTGTAAGCCTTTCAGAGACAGGGAATTTTCATTTCAGGACACCAATGCCTACCACAGTGGTGACCTACTGCTAGTTCCCTGAATTTTAATACACTGCACTTAAGCTCCCGCTGAACTGTACTTAAATCATTCAGAATGTGGCTATATAGAGGTGCACAGGTAATACATATGTGTTCCTCATCTTCTGTTAGAGTATGTGCTGCTATAAACCGAATATGTACTCCCCAAATTCGTATGTTGAAAGCTAATCTCCAATGTGATGGACTTTAGAGGTGGGGCTTTGAGAGGTGTTAGGTCATGAGGCTAGAACCCTCATGAATGGGCTCAGTGACCTTATAAAAGAGGCCCCAGAGAGCTCCCTTCCCATGCTGCATGTGAAGACACTAAAAAAATAAATAACAATCTATGAATCAGGGAGCAGGCTCTCACCAGACACAAAATCTGCCAACACCTTAGTCTTGGACTTCTCAACCTCTAGAACAGTGAGAAATAAATTTCTGCTGTTCATAAACCACCTTGTCTATAATTTTGGTATAGCAGCTCTAATGGACTAAGACATGGGATTCGTCAGATTTACTTTTTTTTTTCTTTAAGTTGAAGAAACATTGGAACATAACATAATCCCAGCATGGAAACTCCAGGCTTTCTTGCAGCTCATCAACATTTAGAGCAGAGTGCCTGGAACACTGAAAGGAATCAGACAGTTTATGTCTGCTTCTACTTTTGTGCCATTGTACTATGGGGAATTGAGACATTACATGTGTTTTCACACAGTTTTACCTAGTGAGTCCTCTTTACCCTGCAAGAATTGAAAGATTCATAAGGAATAGCATGGAGGACATTAGGAGAAAGAAGGGAAAAATGAAGGGGGGGAAATAGAAGGGAGAGATGAACCATGAGAGACTATGGACTCTGAGAAACAAACTGAAGGTTTTAGAGGGGAGGGGGTGAAGGGACGGGTTAGCCCAGTAATGGGTATTAAGGAGGGCACGTACTGCATGGAGCACTGGGTGTTATATGAAAACAATGAATCGTGGATCACTACATCAAAAACTGATGATGTATTGTATGGTGACTAACATAACATAATAAAATAAAATTAAAAAAAAAGAAAGATTCATTGCTTTATTTAGGATGGATTTTTAAAATGTATTTATAAAACGAAATTTCATTTGAAATCTTTGATGATTCGATTTCATGTGTTATCATGAACAAGTGGCTTACAGTCTGCATTCTGCAAGTTATTTAAAAGTCTTATTATGAATGTGTAAAGTTATTGAAACTATTCTTTGATTGTTTTGGAATTGTCAGGTTTTTATTCTTGGTGCAAGTATTGTTGTTGCCTCGATATTTTGTCTGTGATCAAAGGGATTATAATAAGTCTGGCTACTAAATTCAGTATAAGGTGATTTTTAAAATATTTTATCAGCAAATGCATTCTCGGTAGTGTCACATTTTTGTCTTCTAACAGTTGGTTTGTTATTTTCTGAAAGGACCAAAAATTATCTGGATTATATCTAAAAACTGAATTGGATAATCAAATTATATAATACAGTTTGGTATTATATTGTTTTATTTATAAATAAACTAAAGCAAACATTTCTTGTAAATATTGGAACAGACTTATCTATATAATCCATACATTGATTCAACAGATAAAACCAAAAGGGGTACCTTAGTGTGTTATGCATTAAGAATGAAGGCAATAGGATTCTAAGCTAGAGAAGCCTACAAGAACAGTGTAACGCATAACTAAAATTATTTCCTTTTTTTTTTTTTCTGGTATCCTACAAAAGAGCAGGAAATTGTCCCTCCTACCTCTTAAATTCTGTAAAAGAGGAGAGGAGGAGGAATAATGCGGTTTTCTTGAAATAATGACTCTCCTCTAAGTCACTGCAACTGGTTTCACGCACACTTGAGAATTTAGTTTTCTCTCCTCTATAAAGTATGCTGCAAAATTGTGATGGGTTTCTTCCTTTCTCTCTTTCTTTCTAAGACACTGGGTTACAGAAACATTTTTTCATCACTGCCTCACTTGTTAACCTACACTTTAGCTTTATTTTTACAGTATTTCAGAGGTGTCTGATCATCTTTCAAATGATTAAGTGATAAGACCATCAAGAAAGGAAAGGATGGTAATGTCAGCCACAGCGTTGCTCAGAAGAGGGAATGATAAAGTGGCTTACTCTGCTCCCAAATGAGCAGTAGCAGACAAATTCAGTGTTATGGTCAGAACCCAAGTGGGTTCCACACCAACACATCAGCCTCCCGTTCCTATCTTGGGACAACTCTAGAAATTGGGCTGTAATAAATTATGTCCATATTTCCGTTTTACATTAACAGAGTTGATTTTAAGTTAGGTTTCAAATCCACTGAAGAAGCACATGCCTCACAATCAATAACTCTGTTTTACCACAGCCCTAAGAAACTAACAATATTAACACTGCATCAAGCAGCCTTAGAGAACCTCAGGGTCACATGTGGTTTCAGGCTCGTTCTTCAGCAAGCCATTTAGCCCAGGCAAGTCACTGTCATATTTCTGCAAAGGACATGTCCAGTTACAAGAGTCACCATATTAGGAAAGCCCAAAGCTATGATGACTATATCCAGTGTATGGCAGTGCTCTTATTCAAGATTCAGTTTAGAAATCCAAGGTCATTTTATCATAAGCATATTTTACCTAAAAATATGGTTGACATTTTGCTCTGATCAGGTTACCAGGGGAACAGAGCTAGCAAGTTAACCAAAGGTCAGATTCTGACATTGCAGGGGAAACGGAGTTTGAGAAGTGCAGTTTTGAACATATTTGCAATACCTATGAGACCATCCAATGGAGACGGTACGTGGGGAGTTGGATAGTCTTGGATAGATGAGAGAACTTGACTGGACATAGAAATTCAAGAGATATTTGAATATGGGTGGTGTTCAGTGATCTCATCTAGAGTGAGGGGTGAGAAGAGGGTGTGGGATAAAGCTGAAATCTAACATTTAGAAATCTGATAGGAGAGGACGGCTGAGGACGAGTGGCTTAAGACATAGGAGAAAAATCCATGAGAGTACCTGTATCAGAAGCTTGTGGAATAAGGTGCCTTCTTAAAAGAAAGAAATTATGCTCAACTTCGTGAATTGATGCGGAGAGGATTAAGAAATGTGCATTATGTCTCTAAAGGCAAGGGAAACAGAAGCAAAAATGAACTTCATCAAGCTGAAAAGCTTCTGCACAGCAAAGGAAACAGTCAAAAAAACTAAGAGGCAACCCACGGAATGGGAGAAGATATTTGCAAATGACATTACAGATAAAGGGCTAATATCCAAGATCTATAAAGAACTTCTCAAACACCCAAAAAAACAAATAATCCAGTCAAGAAATGGGCAGAGGACATGAACAGACACTTCTCCAAAGACATATGAATGGCCAACAGATACATGAAAAAATGCTCAACATCACTAGCCATCAGGGAAATACAAATCAAAACCACAACGAGATACCACCTCACACCAATGAGAATGGCAAAATTCAACAAGACAGGAAACCACAAATGTTGGCGAGGATGAGAAAGGGGAACCTCTTACACTGTTGGTGGGAATGCAAGCTGGTACAGCCATTCTGGAAAACAGTAGGTAGGTTCCTCAAGACATTAAAAATAGAGCTACCCTATGACCCAGCAATTGCACTATTAGGTATTTATCCCAAATATACAGATGTAGTGAAAAGAAGGGGCACATGCACCCCAATGTTCATAGCAGCAATGTCCACAATAGCCAAACTGTGGAAGGAGCCGAGATGCTCTTCAACAGATAAATGGATAAAGAAGATGTGGTTCATATATATAATGGAATATTACTCAGCCATCAGAAAGGATGAATACCCACCATTTGCATCAACATGGATGGAACTAGAAGGGATTATGCTAAGTGAAATAAGTCAATTGGAGAAAGACAATTATCATATGGTTTCACTCATGTGGAACATAAGGAATAGCATGGAGGACCACAGGGGAAGGCAGGGAAAACTGAATGGGAAGAAATCAGAGAGGGAGACAAACCATGAGAGACTCTGGACTCCAGGAAACAAACTGAGGGTTACAGAAGGGAGGGGGGGTAGAGGGATGGGGTAACTGGGTGATGGGTATTGGGAGGGCACATGTGGTGATGAGCACTGGTGTTATATGTAACTAATGAATCGCGGAACACTACATCAAAAACTAAATATGTTCTATATGTTGGCTAAGTGAACATAATAAAAAAATAAATTGAAAGAGAAATAAAGAGGAATGAAAGCTAAATAAATAAATTAAATAAATAAAAAGTGTTCAGTGGCTTTGCTAACCAAAAGTTATCAGTGAATAATAATAAGCATTTTTAGTAGAATGGTGAGGGCAGCAATCAGACTGACTTGAGTGAGAAAATGAATGGAAAGTAGGAAACCGGAAATAGCATGTGTAGAACTCTGAGCAAATTTGTCTTTGAGAAAAGTTTATAAACTGTGTGTCTTAAAGTCAATTTTATAAAAAAACTGTGGTCTCACCTAAACACCAATCCTACCTCAAGAAGAATTTGTCATAGTGTACTTGCTTCTACTGGTAGGAGATTCACATTTCTGGTCTTTGTCTGAGTGTCTGCTTTCCATCTCCAATCCCTATTTGCAACTTCTTAAGGATTTTCCCAGATCTTGCTATCTGGAGGCAAATGTTCCATGAGTTAAATTTTCCCCAGAGTTAAATGACCATAACATAAGGCTTGTATTCCTGATCATGGCAGGTGTCCCTAACCAGCTGCTGCACTATTATTTCCATGCCTCTCTGTATTGGGCATTGGCATTGACTGCTGGCTTGGTTTTCCTTGAGCTTCCTTTATTCTACCAATCACAGCATTCACATTCAGGATTACCCTTGCTCTTTGAACACTTGCCTTCTCCAGGAGGATTAGGCTTCCTAAATCCTTGGGAGCTCAACAAAATCAGTGACAACACTTTTTAATGTAAATGTTTTATTAGCAATTATGTTATAAGCATTAGTCTAGACACTTTTGGTCAGGTTCTTGCTGATCACCGGGGCTTCCATAATTGAGCCATCCAATTGCCACTCATAGACCAGTCCAATATCATGCCCAGTACTGATTGCAAAATGATCATGATTCCCTCTTTCTACTCTGACAGGATCCCTCAGTTTACACCTTGTTGACTTATCAATCAGTTTTTTTTTTTTAAAGATTTTTATTTATTTATTTATTTAACAGAGATAGAGAGCACAAGTAGGCAGAGCGGCAGACAGAGGGAGAAGGAGAAGCAGGCTCTCCGCCGAGCAGGGAGCCTGATGCGGGGCTCGATCCCAGGACCCTGGGATCATGACCCGAGCTGAAGGCAGCCGCTTAACCAACTGAGCCACTCAGGCGCCCCTCAATCAGTTTTAATATGAAGAACTCTGTGGTCTACTTTCAGGACATATGAGGATCCATTTATCAAGTTCTCACAGTTTTGGTTCAGCTTAATTACCTATTTATTTAAAAAAATTCTAAGATTATACTTATGAGATATAAATATCAGTGAGTTCCAAACTTTACTGTGTGCCACGATCAGCAAAATATATATATATATTATTTGTGTATACCACTGCTTTGTATACTGTGAACAGTATAATGCATATAATAAAAAGAGAAGAGATGAGGTATAATAAATATGCATAAAAATTGTGTTTTCAGTGACCACTTTCAAAAATCACTCCTTTATTTTCCTCTGGTCATTGTTTATCTTGCTCAGTACTCAGAAGGCATTTCTAATCTGAATACTTTTTGTGTTCATTCTGGGGAATTCTCAACCATTCTCTCTTGAAATAGTTTTTACACCACTCCTTATATTTTCACCTTCCTCAATTTGTAACACATGTACGCTGGACTTTCTGAATCTTCTATGTCTCCTAACTATCTCATACTTTACATATCTTTGTGCAGTGTTGTCCCAGTTCATCATTCTCTCCTCATCTCTTTCCAGTCTTCTATTCAATATATCTGTTTTCCTGTTATTTCTATAACAATTTTATGAAGTTCTAAGAATCTCAATGTTAATTTCAATACATCTGCTTGTTTCACTGTCACTCATTCTTGTTTTATTATCACCAGTACTTTTTAATGTCCTTATTCCATCATTTATCTTTTAAGGGACATAAAAAGTATTTACTTAAAAGTTTCTTGCAGGGGCGCCTGGGTGGCTCAGTTGGTTAAGCGACTGCCTTCGGCTCAGGTCATGATCCTGGAGTCCCTGGATCGAGTCCCGCCTTGGGCTCCCTGCTCGGCGGGGAGTCTGCTTCTCCCTCTGACCCTCCCCCTTCTCATGTGCTCTCTCTCATTCTCTCTCTCTCAAATAAAATAAATAAAATCTTTAAAAAAAAAAGTTTCTTGCAGATTGTTTAATGCTCCCCATTTGGGGAAATATAGATTCTTAAACTTGCTAAATGTATTGTATACTTTTCATTGTATTGACCTTCTCAGATAGTCGGGGAGGCTATCTTCTGCGTAAACCCATTAGAGCTTCATGAAGTCCCCAGCATTGATGGAGTAGTGCCCAGCACTCAGGCCCTGTTAGGGAAACTCAGCTTAAGAACAGTATTTTATGTTCCTAAGCTTCAATTTCCACTTATCCCCATAGATTTTTTTTAAAGGATTTCTGCTTAGAGCCTCCAGAGATTTCCCTTTCCTACCATTTGAAATTTATTCCTTTTCTTAATTTTTATAAGTATGTACCCAATATTTTTTATGATCTTGAAGCAGATGAGAGAGGAGTCAGCATGTGCTCAATTCTCAATTTACTCTCTTGATCCAGATGTCTTGTTCTTGGTCCTTGCCTCAGCTTTGCTTTCAGTCCAACAATCAACCAGGAGAGTAAAAGAAAAATTGAGCTTGAGTAGGCAAGTAACTCACTCTCTTCTAAGATATCCAACCACTTCATATTAAAAAATGATACTCTAAGCAGGCAGGGGAACCAGGGAACATGTGTCTGTGGTCTGAAAACTGGACGGGCCATTACAAACATCTACTCTTAGCTTTGCTCTTGACTTTTGAAATAGCCTAGGGTAAAAGCTGCTGTCTCAGCTCCCTATTGATGCTTCATACTAACCTCAAAAGACCTTTCCCCTCAATTCCATTTGAAAATATGCCTCTGCTATGAAATTGGCTAAGAGTTTATTAAGCCCCAAAATTTCCTAACCCATGGAAACAAGATCTCGAATAAGAAAAAAGACTACCCAATTAAGTCTGTTCTTCCTTTTCTCCCCTATCCTCCTGCAAACACAAAAGGAAACCCACTTCTTTCATCTTTTGCCCTGGATCTCATTAACCAACACTTTAAAAAGTATTGCTCTCTTTCATGCCCTCTTTTTCTAATCTCCTAAAGAGTTGTAGTCTCCAAATAGAATTAAAATTATAATAAGAATTTGACATTAAAATACTATATTAGTGTTTAATAAAAACAGATTTTAAGGGTCAGAAAATAGTTTTTTAAAGATTTCATTGAAAAGTACTTTCAGGGGTGCCTGGCTGGCTCAGTCAGTAGAGCATGTAACTCTTGAGCTCAGGATTTTGAATTTGAGCCTCACGTTGGGTATAGAGATTACTTTAAAAAAATTAAGAAAAAAATTAAAAAGAAAAGAAAAGTACTTTCAAATGTGTAAGAAAATTGAGCACTGGACAGAAAAAGCAGATCTAAAAATGGATGTAGAGTTAAGAATTGAATCTAGCAATGTGGGAAGAAGCAGCATAGGTACTATAAAAGGTATCACAGTTAAATTTTTATAAAACAGCAGTAATTATGTTTTTAAAAACTTGCCATCACTGAAATAGTGAGTGAGAAAAAATTAGGGTATATTTTCATCTTTATACTTATATATTATCTTGGTAGGAAAATGTTCTTTCTGTATCAGAACATATGCTGTTTTCATTACTTTTCTTAGTGGTGTGAGTCACAAATTCACCTACCATATTTTTTCACCCTAATGAAAGGTCTTAGGCACCAACGGCCTTATTTATAGTCTCTATCTTCTTAAATACCTTGCTTCCCTTCAGGGAGATAGAAAATAAGAATGGTGAGACCAAGGTGATAATGGGCTGAAAGGAGCTAGTTTAGAAAGAACTCAACAAAACCTCTTTGGTGTGATCCAGACCAGCAGCTCTGTCCAGTGATTTCACTAGCCAAGGTATCAATTAAAAATATATGATGTATGGTGAGCATAGCATAATGTATAGACTTGTTGAATCACTATGTTCTACACCTGAAATGAATGTAATATTGTATGTCAACTATACTTCAATTTTTAAAAAATGGACAACTTGTGGAATAAACTTAGGAAATATGGCAAACTAAATATGTGTTTATCTTTACCCTCTCCCCAAATTCAAAAAAGAGAGAGAGATTTAAAAATTACAATAATGAGGGCGCCTGGGTGGCTCAGTTGGTTGGGCGACTGCCTTCGGCTCAGGTCATGATCCTGGAGTCCTGGGATCGAGTCCCACATCGGGCTCCCTGCTTGGCGGGGAGTCTGCTTCCCCCTCTGACCCTCTCATGCTCTATCTCATTCTCTGTCTCGAATAAATAAATAAAATCTTTAAAAAAAAAATTACAATAATGAGAATGTAAAAAGAAACAAAGAGACATCAACAAATATCTGGAAGATAAAAAGTGAATGAACGAATGACTTATGAATGACTCAGAAGAGCAGAGGAAGCTGAAACCCAAGGGCCTGGGGAGAGGATACTGCTGGAGAGAAAGACATTTCCAAAGAAGCCTGAAAATGCATAGGATCTAGAAGCACCACGTATCATGGAAGATGCAACGAGACAAGGTGGAAATGAGGGAAGCATTAGTCAAAAGTCTATGAATCAGAGCAGTTAGACCCGTAGGTCTCTTCCTCCATCCCATACAACTGCACAGGGATTTCTCCTCCTACAACCTGGAAGAATAAAGATTTTGCTCAGGAGAAACTAATCTAGGAGGGGCATGTGTATGGTGGAAATTGAAGGCAGGTAAATGCCACTCAACAATGGAAATCTCAGATCCCTTACTGGTCTATTTTCCCTAATGCTAGAAGCCTAATCAGGCAAAACCAAACCGAAACAAAACAAAACCCACAAACCTAGAATGTTCTTAAAATACCTCCACAAAACAACCTGGGGTGGTGTCTACCTCAGTGAATAGACATGCTTACCATCTGATCACCTTAGAATGAATCCTAAGAGTTGATAAACTGCATCCCTTAGCTCCCTCCAACACACATGCAAATCATCATCACCATCATTATCCAACTTCCCATAAACTTTCATCTGGTCTCATTCCTACATATAAGTGGACATCCAAGGATCACCAACATGAAGGAGAGCAGAAACAAATGAGAAAAGGGAACTCTAAGGACACAAACTAATAGGATTTTATAAAGAAACAAACAAAAAGAACAGGGAGGAAATTAACAAAGAAGCAATAAAGGAAGATTACTGAGTGCTAAAAATATAAATTAATAGATTGAAAGAGCTATCAATTACTTAGCAAAATGAATGAATGAAGGGTATCATCAGAGATCATAAGAGTTGAAAATACTAGAGATAAACCGGAGTTTCTGAGTTTATAGAAGTTATTTACAAACAGATCAAAACACAGGGAGTCAAATGGCATTTTATTTCTCTAAAGTAACACTGATGCTAAAAGGCAATGTCTTCACAATTCTGAGTTGAAACGATTTTCAACTTAGACTTCTATACCTAGCCAATGTGTCAATCAATCATGAACATAAATTATATTTTCTGACATGCAAGGACTCAAAAGTTTACCTCCTAAATGCCCTTTCACGTATAACGAAAACACATTTTGAGAACAAGAGATAGTATACTAAATTGATTTAGGCACAGATCCTAGAATCAGAATCCTCGGTTTGAAACCTTTCACTTTCTAGCTGTGAGCCATTGATGAAATTATTTAATCTCTGTGCACCTCAATTTCCTCATCAGTAAAGTGGAGGTACTAGTATCTACCATGAGGTCAGTAGTATCAGGAGGTAGCACCTATAATATAAGCATATTAGCAAATCCATGCATGTAAACAGTATCTGGCACACAACAAATGTTAATTAGTATCACTATTAACTTTACCAAATCACAGAAGATATGAATTTAGAATCCAGGATATAAGAAATTCTACACAGTGTCAGAAAAGTAAATCCAGAGGACAGCTGCATATCTACCTAGAGAGCAATTCATACTTAATAGGAGCTTGGAGGGCTCAGGATTGGGGCATCCAGGGAAAACTAAACCTATGCACTATTTGGAACTGCAAGCATTTGGAAAAATTATTATAGGCAAATGACAAATCTTTGTGAGCATTTGGAACATAACTACCATAAGCACAAAGAAAACAATGTTTTAAATGCAATTTTTAGCTTTAGAAAAAAAAACTGTATGAAATATAATCATAGTACATTATTTGGCTTAGTAGTGAGCAATAGATACCTAGTCATAGGAATGAACAACAGATATCTAGTCGTAGGAATGTAGCCACTAACTATATGATTTAACCAAAAATAATAATATAATTATAATGAGAAGATGGTAAGGGTGGAGGTGGGGGGCCGTAGGAGTCAGTAAGAGAGTTAAATCCTCAAGTACTATACCAGGAAGTCTCAATAGATGGTGCCTAAAATGGACAAATCAGCAAGCATCAATATAAGCTTATTATTTAGATGTATAGAGGTAAATATCAGAAAATGCAGGGGCACCTGGGTGGCTCAGTCAGTTAAGTGTCTGCCTTCCGCTCAGGTCATGATCCCAGGGTCCTGGGATCGACCCCCGCATCGGGCTCCCTGCCGAGCAGGGAGCCTGCTTCTCCCTCCCCCTCTGCCTGCCGCTCTGCCTGCTTGTGCTCTCTCTCTATCTCTCTGTCAAATAAATAAATAAAATCTTTAAAAAAAAAAAAAGAAAATGCAGTAAAAAGGAAGTTAACAGTAGTTTTCTTTATGGAAAAAAACTGGATGGGGATAGGGGACTTGTGCTTTTCAAAATATAAGCCTTTTTGACTTAGTTAAATTTAACTATTACTTTGTTTACTATTTATCATAGAATAACAAAGTAAAAATTAAGGTAACTAAAGTAAATCATGTCATATAAAAGTACATTTATTCATTAAAGCATTATCAAACCCCTGCCATATGCCAGATATGCTAGATCTGATGTTAAAATGCATAAAACAGTTTTAAGCTTCAGGAGCTCACAAATTAGCAAGGGAATTCAACAGAAAATTCTTAACAGGAGACAATTTGATAAATGTGATAATAGTAGTATGAAGAAAGTATTCTGGAGAACAGGGGACAAATCCATTTGCTCTTCCCAAGCAGGTAAATTTTTTAAAACAACATTTTGCATGGATAATACACACACATTGCAAAAGTCAAAAGGCATAAAATAGTATATATTGTGAAATTTAAATCTTCTCATCCCTGCTCCCAACACCTTTACATCTTCTAAGAGGCAACTATTGTTACCAATTACTTTGTATCCTTCCAAAGATGTTCTATGCATTTTGAGCATGGATAGAAATATATATTCATAAATAAGCATTAAAAATATACTTACATGCAAATGGTTGCACATAATATGGATTCCTGCATGATAATTTTCATTTAAAATACTATGAAGATCATTCCACATTGACATATAGAGCTTTCTTAGTTCTTTTTTAATGCTGGCAGAGTATTTCATTGTTCATAAGTTATTTAAACAGACCTCTGATGATAGATATTTTGATTGTTTCCAATGTTTTACTACCACAAACAACCCTGAAACATCTTAGTATATAACAAAGGTATACATATATCAGTAGGGTACATTCCTAGAAGTGGACTTTCTAGGTTAAAGGAAGTTTCAAAGTGCGTTCATACTGAAAGTTAAAGTTAACCTAATGTCAGATTTTGATTGGATAACTTAAGTGAACACCGGCAACAAACCTATATGAATTTTAATAAAATGAGCATATTGATGAGTCTAGTTGAATCAATGAAGACAGAACATTTCCTCAAGCCCATCTTTGAAGGTAAATGAAAACCCCCTCCCTACTTCACTAACCAGTGTTCTGGTATTGAGTTTGAGCTTTTAATTGCTCGCTGGATTTAAACATTCATAACCAAGGTTAAATACCAATAAGATTGTTTATCAGAACGAAAGATGGTCTTTCCTATGACTACACATAGAAATGTTTATTAGCAAAACCCATATGTAGTTTATTTGCTTATATGTTTCCCTCTTCATATTGCTTTACTTCCTGTTCCCTCTCTGTGTAGCTGGGTTTTAATGATGATCTCATCCCCTTTGCTCTTCCCTTGACAACCAAGATTCTAAACTGCTGGCCCAATCTCAGAACAATGCCACAGAATTAAAATCTGGATCTATTTCCTACTTAAAATAAAGTTGCTAAATGTAATGAGTCCACCATTTAAAGTTTCAAACAGGCCTATGGCATAAAGGATACCTTTTCTGGTTATAAAGGGTATATTGTTGAGGCAGTTTCTCTTTTCATTCTTCCAACTGTAATGTTTCTGCCATTCCATACATTTCAGGAACAGGCAAGTTAATATGTAAGCATCAGTAGCTGCATCCAATCTGCCCTGCCTGGTTTCTGAACCACTTGGCAAAGAGAGTATGGCCTAAAAATTGGGTAAATTATTCATATCTTCATTACTACAATTCTTCTCATGACTTAAGAGACCCTGGCCTACAAAACTCAGTAAGGTATTTAAGATGATGAAGAAACCTATAAATTATACTAAATTGTACATGATAGAATTAGAAATGGCTATATTTTTTAGTTTTCACCCAAGGGTTGTTTTGTTTTGTTTTTTTAAGTCCTTCAGTAATTAAAGCGGGCTCTTAAAAAGAAAACTATCTAGACCATAATTTCTATATAATAAAATAATATGAATTCTCATCCTGAGTGGGCAGGCCATATTGTCCTCTTTCAGAGATAACACTGCAGGGGCTTAAGGCTCTGCTTTCTAAGAAGTAATGATGGATTGAAGGTTATGGTTTTGTCAGAAAAGCACTGGGTTATTAGAGAACTGATGATTTTTCACTTGGTATCAATTGCCCAATACTCAGGAGATTTAAAAAAAGGAAGAACTGCTCATTGTAGATACTAATATGTTTCTTAAGTAAAATCTCCATTATAAAAAGATGATTGTTTTATTATGTGTAAAGAATATGTCTATCTCCTTAATTTATATGATACATTATACAAAAGATATTTAAGTGTTTTACTTTCTAAAGCATTTTTATTGTCTAACAACGTATCTCCACATAAAGGAAAATATTCTGGATGGCAGGGGAAACTGTGCCCAGTATTAAAAATTAGCATCTAAGTTAGCCATAAAGTGGAAAATGCATTGGCGGGTAATTGAGGATTAACAGTATCTCAACAGAATAAAAGAGGAACTCTGACATCTTAGGCCTTTAATGAATCAATTTATGATCACTGGGATTTCTGCTGCACAAAACAAAGTAATGACTCGCTCCCTCATACAAACTGATAGCACATTTATCATCCTTTCTTGGTACCAATTGTGAGCAATACAATGACTGAACCGGTAGAAGAATCATTCTGCATTCAGGCTTCCTTAGTAGAGAGAGTATTACCTCTATGGACATAGTAGAACAGTCCATAGAGGTAACCTTGTCAATTACTATTGTACAATGATCTGTATGCCCCCTTCAGTCCTTCAGTGGAAGCTTACAACAAAATGCCCCTTCTTCTTTGTTAATTTCAGACAAATCTTCAGGAGTCCATGAGCATGAGTGTCCTCCACTATCAAAGGAGTTCTGAACAGCAGGATGACATTGTCTCTTGTGTGCGGACCTAAGTATCTGTTTGGCCTATAAGGCATAACACTGAAGAGATTACTGGGGGGAGGTATATTCTTAATTGCTACAGTTTAAGAGGTAAAATTAATGACACTCTCCCATGTGTTTATTTATTTATTTTTTTTAAAGATTTTATTTATTTATTTGACAGCGAGAGACACAGCAAGAGAGGGAACACAAGCAGGGGGAGTGGAAGAGGGAGAAGCAGGCTCCCCACAGAGCAAGGAGCCCGATGCGGGGCTCGATCCCAGGACCCTGGGAACATGACCTGAGCCGAAGGCAGATGCGTAACAACTGAGCCACCCAGGCGCCCCTCTCCCATGTGTTTATATGAGTGTATAATGATTCATACCACAAAAATATATCCACGAAAGAATGTGGCCTATCTGCAACCCTATGAGACTTTCTAATGATGCCTTCTTGCCTCCTGGTTAATCTTCTGAGAGTGAAATGTACAGCTTTGTGGGCTCATTCTCTGCCAAGCATTACTTAAGCACAATATATTAACTCATTCAATCCTCACCACTTTGGGAAAATGTACAGAAAAGAGTTAATGTAACAGGCCCGACTGCTGTCCTTTGAAAGGCCTACCTACAAGTTTCACTTGGCTGGCATCTAGGAACTTGAGTTTCCTCAAGTTCCATCATTTGTGCAAATGATACAGTTTACATTGAATGCCTGCTTTCCTTCTGGGTATCTGGAATTTGACACATGCCAGATGGAGGATGCTTACGTAATAGCCCCCAGTAAAAACCCTGTTGAATCTCTAATGCTCTTCTTCCCTGGTTGGCAACACCTCACAGGTGTTGTCTCAACTCATTGCTGAAAGAATTATGCATGTCCTGTGTGACTCCACTGACAGAGAACCACTGGAAGTTTGCACCTGGTTTTCCTAGCTATGCCCCAAGTGCCTTCTCCCTTTCCTGATTTTGGTCTGTATCCTTTCAACCATAGTAAGGCACAGCTGCGAATATGACCAAATGCTGAGTTCTAGGATTCCTCCTAGTGAATTCCTGAACCTGGGGTTGGTTTCAGGGACCCTGACATACAGAGTGTATTCTTATTAGCCACATTATACAAAGGAGAAAACGAAAGTACAGAAAGGTTAAGGAAATCCCAGAGTTCTCATCAAGGCTTTTAGTAAAGGTCAAAGATGATTCTAAGGGACATAACAGTGCTGAACCTTCCAATCTTCCACTGCTTTTGAGAAAGTTACGGAATGAGGTTTCCACAGATTTCCTTGTTTTACCAATATTCAGTGACAGTGTTGTTCTCATTTCCTGCTACAACAAATAATAAAAACATACACATATGGATACATACATACTGCTGGGCACCAGAGCAGGGGTCAGCAAACTACAGACCACAGGACAAGTCTAGCCTGCTGCCTGTGTTGTGTATAGCCTGCATGCTAAGAAAGCCTTTACCTTTTTAAATGGTTAAAAAAAGGCAAAAGAAGAATGAGAGAAGGTGACATTGAAGTTGAGAAATCCAAATTTGAGTGTTCATAGCTGGCTTTATTAGAACACATCCATGCCCATTAGGTTTACATGTTTCTAGGTCTGCCTGCATATTATTGGCAGAGTAATTGCAACAGGAACCATATGGCCCTCAAAGCCCTTTATAGAAAAAGATGGTGCTCTCTCCTCTAGACCCTTCATGTCAAGGCCCTTCTCTCCTGGCCAATCTTATGCCACCTGTACTGCTCCCATCCCCCACATATCATTTTTCTGGCCCTGTTACCCCGAGAAAACTCCCTCAATCTTCTAAAAGCCAAAGCGCCTACGTTTTATATTTCTGGTCCTGTGAACTTGAAGAAAAATCACTTCTTTTCTCTGGGCTTCATTTCCTCATTTGAAAAATGGTAATAATACTATCAGCCTTAGAGTAAAATTGTGAAAATTAAATGAAATAACACAGATATAATTATCTAGTTCAAAGTAAGAACTCAAGAAATGGTACCTGCTACTTGTAATAGATGTAGTTTTTATGATATCCAATAATCTTTTCACCACTTAGTACAATGCAGAGGTTATTGTGGATGATCAGTTTTAAAAAATATACTTTATTAGCATGGCATTATACAAAATAACCAGAGTATCACTGGGTAGTAGAAAGAATTTGGGTCAATTTCCTACCTTCTGAGTTTCTGCATTCTCACTGCTAAAAGGCCTGTGACATTACCTGGTTCTCCCTGAAGGGTCCTTCAAAGGATCAGGTACCTCTTTTCTCAGATACTTGGTCTCAAATGGTACTTAGAATCAAGAGGTATCTCCCATGATACCTAAGATTCAGCACTCTTACACCACAGTAACTTCCAAACTCTAGATTTTATCATCATTAGAAGTCATTTTGAAGAGGCTGTCCTATATCTCAGTGCAATTTCCTAATTATCCACTAGACCATCTCCTGCTTTTATCAGATTATAACCGACCTAATTTGTAAAAACTCCAATGAAAAGAGTCTCATTAAAAACCTTCATCTCTTCAGCAGCTGCTCTTTTCTCCCCCAAATGATCTAGGTCAGCATGGCCCAATACAACCAGCTGGAGAAATTACATAGTCACTTAAGAACCTTCTGAATGGAGCATGCAAGGAGCGGTTTCTCTAAGGACTGATAACAGACATGTACTGACTAGGAGTGCAGTTGGGTGCAGTTGCAAGGGTAAAAGTACTTTCAGAAACATCTGAAAGGTATAGCACTTGGTAACTCCTACTCCACTTCCTCTTACAGAAAAGTTTTTTAAGAATCCCTCATCATTGCAGTTTAGATTGATAAAACCTATAATGAGAGGGGATATTTTATTTTGACCATTGCATGTCATACAAAAACAATAAGACAATTCTCAATAATAGAGTCATTCAATCAATATTTACCAAGTCTACTATATGCAAAACACTACAACCATATAGATTGAATCAGTTAGGTATTCCCATAATAAGGCTATATAATAAAAAACTTCAAAATCTCAGTGGCACACAACAATAAATATTCACTTCTTATTCACAAGTTTGGCCAAGAAGCCTTGACATGAGGCAACGGTTGCTTGTGTGGCTCTGCTCCATATGTCTCTCATCCTCCACTTGGGACTGGCAGGCTACCCAGGGAAACTACTCTCATAATCACGGCAGAAGTGCAAGAGAGAGGCATCTTTACAGCTTAGGCTCAGAACTAGCAAATTGTACCTTCTGTCCTATTCTCAGCAAATCACATGGCCAATTCCAAAGTCAAGTTGTAGGTAAGTATTCTCTGCTCATAATGAAGCTATATCAAGTGGCTGGATGGAGAGATGAAGAAAGGGGTCAAAATTTCAACTTACTATGAAGTTGTAGGGTAAGATAGCCTTCTGGATCCTAGGATCATCTAGTCCAATCCTCAGATTTTAAAAACAAGAACTCTGAGTACCAGAAAAGTTAAATGACAGCTAGCCAGAGGAAACATTTTTTTTTTGCACACAATGAATCACACATACTATGCTCTGCCCTCTAAAGGAATAAGAGCTTAGAAAGATTGAGTAAAATCACCCATTATAAACAATACTTGGCTGTTAGACTTTGTTGACAGGTTATAAAGCTGAGACAAACCCAGAAGGCAATTAGGGGAAATTTAAATAGGAGGCAAGAAAAGAAAGCCAAGATGAAAGCAGTCTCCTGGTGTCCAACTGGATGGCAGGACTGAAATGGGAACCATGATTCAAGGCACAATTTAAGTTCTCTGGAGGATTTTGTGAAATGACAAACTCAAGTCCTATGGAAACCTGAGCAGAGAATATTTGAGGGGAGAAATCCCTTCTTCCTCTCTATGCCCCCTTTCTCAGTTCTTCCCTGTAAGGGCACAGGAATGACTCTATCACATATAGCATTTCTCTTTCTAGACATCCTGTCCTACCAGAGAATGTGTTATGCTTCCCTCTCTGTCAGGTTATGACAATTAGAGTCCTGAAGAGTTAGCCAGACTAACTCTAGGATTCTGTATTAAGAAGCCCATTTGTACCTTGTACAAAAAGTTAGAGTGAGATCACCAATCTGATTGAGAAGCCAATCCAAAGCCTCTTTTATATTGAGAAATTAATGCACAGGGGAATGGAGCTAAATTAATGTTAAGTAACTAATCCATTGGAGGAGATATCCCCACTGCCCAAAGACAGTCTTGGATGAATTGTCTAGAGCTAGGAACCTATCAAGTGAAATCTGAGTGGTCCTAGTTCCAAAGATCAAGGAATGCAGTGATATGGGATTCCCCAGACTTATAGCTGTTCTAATATGAAGTCTTATTTGGTAGTTCTTCTTACTATGTCATATTTGCATACTATCTTAGAATCCTTCCCCAAGCATAGATGCCAGGATATTTCTTTCTCAGCTTTAGCTGAAAATGCCCCATTCTCCTCTAGTTCTTATCCAGTCCTTACCCATTCTATCTCATCTCCAAATATGTCTCCTTGTGTCAAACAACTAATGATTTCCTGAATGTGCTATATTACTTGACACCTTGATGCTTTTTGCACATATTGACCCTTTTGCCTGGAATTGCCCTGGGTTTCCTTTTCTGCCAAGAAAACTAACTCCTTGAGACTCAACCTCAACATTACCTCTTATGGTAAGCCTTCTCTGTCTACTTCCCCTACAGCTTATACATTGCAGAGAAGCTAGGCATATCCCTACTTTGGTTCTGATCATACTATATTATCTTTATTTTTTGAGATGTGTGCTTCCTCCAGAAAGCTATGAATAACTTAAGTGCATAGAACTCAGCAGTGTCTGATAAGTTCTATAAGGTAAATGGTCTTTGGATAAAGGAAAGACAGGGAGGGAGAGAGAGAAGAAGGGTATACTGATTTCCTACTATTAATCTTCAATAAAGAAGCTTCTCCATTTCAGGAGAAAAAAGTCTTTTCCATTTTGCTTTTGGTTCTGATGAAGTTTCTAATATAGATAATTCTTCCTATTTTATTTTCCAGAGGCCTATTTTTTCCCTGTCATCAAGTGTGAGAGACAAGTAGAAATGGGAAACAAGCCAAATAGGTCAGAATTCAAATAGACTTTGAATGGAAACATGGACCCAGAGTACAAGTGGGAATGATGATCAAAAAACAGGATCCAACATAAAGGTCAGGGTTGGGGTGTGAGGTGCCTAGTGATGGCTGGGTATCTTGGCTTGCCTAAACAAGGAAAAAAGTCAGGGAAGATAATTGGCCAAAATACTGCAGTAGTAATGGTAATCCTTCAAAAAAACACACCATTGAGAAATGATCTTAGGATGACTTGCATATATCATAGTTAAAGATCTAATATTTGATAGTCATAACAAATCCCCATTTCCATGTGGCCATATTATTTATTGGTATTTATTTATTTTCAATGAAATTATTAGCTATTATTAAAGTCATTTTTACCACCAATAAATTATGTCTTGTTTTGTTTTGTCTTGGCAGGTGCACAAAGGCTTATATTTGCATTTTATACTCAAGATCTAGACTATTTACACACGCTAAGCTGAAACTGTGCTTAGAGACTGACATAAATACATAATAAGCATCTATAATAATAATTCATGAATTTCCAAAAAAGTTTTCTGCTATGGATAACATCCAATGTTTGGTTCATTATGAGATTATGCAGAATAGCTAGATTAAGGAATCTTAATTCAAATAACTGTAATATCTTGCTGATCTAGAAGTTGCAACTCCTATGTCTTAATTATCTAAAACACCATCAATAACATTTTCAATTATATACATTGAAAGTACATAAAAGAACCTTTCAGTGTTAAAGTAGATGTGATAACATTTATATACTAAAGCTGATGAACTTTACTTAATTAAATGTCCTCAGAACCTATTTACTTCTATTCTAAGCAAAACTGTAATCAATTTAGCTAAATCCCTCTTCAACTAAGAGAAAATAAACAGCAAATAAAGAGGTGTAATTAGGTAAGAAAAGGTTTCTAACGACAAGCACACTAACAGTACAGAGAAATGGCAGCAAGAGAAGAGAGATCAAAACTACAGCAATCGCATTCCTCAAAAAATTACACATAGAACTACCATATGACCTAGCAATTCCACTTCTGGGAATGTACACAAACACAGTGAAAGCAGGGACTTGAGCAGATACTTGTGCAACAACATTCATAGCAGCATCATTCACTATAGCCAAAAGGCAGACAAAACATAAGTGTTGATCAATACACGAATGGATAAACAAAATGTGGTACATACAGACCATGCAGTGTTGTTCAGCCTTAAAATGGAAAGAAATTTCGACTTGTGTTACAACATGGATGAAACAAACATTACGGTAAGTGAAATAAGCCCTTCAAAAGAGGTCAAATATTGCATGAGTCCACATCTATGAGGTTCCTAGTACAGTCAAATTCATAGAGACTGTAAGATGAATGGTGATTTCTAGAGAATGGGGGGGGGTGGAGGAATGGAGAGTTAGTGTTTAATGGGTTTTAGGAAGATGAGAAAGTTCTGGAGATGAATGGGGGTGATAGTTGCACAACAATGTGAATGTACTTAATGCTATAGAACTCTACACTTGAAAATGGTTAAAATGATAAATTTTATGTTTTATATATTTACCACAATTTTTAAAAACTATAATATTCAAATGCAAGAAAAAAACAGATGTCTAGTCCAGTGAGTATGTGTGCAAACAGCAGTGCACATACCAATAGCTTCTTCCAAATATCTCTGTATGGTACATAGTTCAGTAATTGATGCTAATAATTATCCTGTATCATAAAAATGATAAGTTATATTGGCCTTTAATACAAGACAAAAAAGAAAGTCTGGTCCTTTTTAAAAATTTTGTTCACAATAGTTGCAATTAATCATGATATCACCTTTAAAGGGAGCAATTCTCTAATTAAAAAAAAAACAACAACCCCATGAATTCATTACATAGAAATGTCAGCCAATATTTGGCTAAGTATCTACCACATGGCTTAGAATATAGAAAGTAATCATTAAATGTTGTTTCCATAGGTTTCTTTTTTTTAATGGAGGAAAAAAATTAGTAAAATGCGTTTCTTTCATTTGATTTTCTATTAAAATATTGTCTTAAAGTTTGGGAAAATACATTTGCTATGACCATCAGCAAAGGCTACAATGAAATCAAACAATTTTAAGTAGCTGGGATCCAAAGCTTTGCCATATTCTGTTCTGAATTCTGATAAAAAAAGATAACTTTCAGCTGGAATAAAAACGATTTTTGCCCAAACATTAGCCAAGAAAAATCCCTAAAAGCAATATTCTGAGAAAGGTTCTAAACTCTCCATAAAAAAGCAATCAAAATCAAAATGCCATCTCTCAAGGTCAAGGACCAATGCATCACCCATTGAGAGGCTCTCCGAGGTGCACTACGCAGCAATGTCCTTTCGAATATAACTCTGGGATTTAAAGTTCCACTTAGGCACTTGTGAGGCTGATGCAGCTGCACTGAACGTTTTTCTCATTTATAACATTTGCTGTTTCTCATCTGATAGAAAATGGTATGATGACATTTGCAGCCAGAGATAGGGCGTAAAGAAAAAACACAATTTGAGCATAAAGCAAACTTTTAATCTTACTCTTGCTGAATTTAATTCCATTAGATTTGGTGCTTTACTTGTTTAAGGATTTAAGAAACTATCTAGGTCCATTTTTTTTTTTTAAGATTGAGAGAGACACAGCAAGAGAGGTAATACAAGCAGGGGGAGCAGGAGAGGGAGAAGCAGGCTCCCCACTGAGCAGGGAGCCCAATGTGGGACTCAATCCCAGGACCCCGGAATCATGATCTGTGTCGAAGGCAGATGTTTAATGACTGAGCCATAGCCCAAAGAGAAAGTAAGTTAAAACATTAAAACTCGTGAATAGTGATTGTTTTTAAAAGGGCTCAAATAAGCTCTTTACTTAGAACAACGCAGAAAAATATAATTTATAATAGTCAATGAAAATAATTCTGAACAAATAATGAGGACTGCTACTCAAGACCTATGAGTTTTATTCAGGATAGAAGGCCTAATCTGAAAAAGAAAAGAAAGAGAAAAAGAAAAGGAAAAAAAGAAAAAGGAAAAAACCCAAACACCTGAACTTGGAAACTTGACAGCACTGTCTTCATCACTTAATACCTCCGTGAGCCCAACTATTTAATTTCTGTTTGCACTTCTGTAAAATGGGAATAATACTGACCATACAGGGCTGTTATAAATATTAGAGTTAATATATATAAGTGACTGCCAGAAGGCAGGCCTTTGATAAATGGCAGCTATTACTCCAATCTCTTCCTATGAACATACTGCTATAGGAGTTCCAGCTAGACCTCCCAGAACTGACTTCTGCCTGCGTGAGAGCTTTCCAGCCTACTGAAGATGAGTCACGTTGCACTTTTGGATTCGCACATAAGGAACAAAACCAACAACTGCCTTCCCATCACTTCTGAAACAACTTCTTTGAGCAGGGTGACTCCAGAACTCAGCAAGTGTTCTCCAACCAGATGGACAGCTTCTAGAAGGGCCAGGCAAAAGAACAGAAGCTGTCTTCTGATATTACTGTGGTCAGAGCCTGAAACAAGATGCAGGTAACGAGAGTGTAATACGATTGCAAGCAGCTGTCCCTAGGTCCGGAAGGAGACTAAAAGAAACAGGCCCTGTGGGGAATGAGGTTGAGGGTAGGCAGAAGCCGTCTGGGATGAGCACCTCAGCCTTGGCCTTCCTCCCTTTTCCCACCTCCCAGCATGAAGATCAGAGAGTGAGTCCACAAAAACATCCCTGAGAAAGGTGAAAAGTTCAGGCCTTCATCTGGATATTTGAAAATATCTAAGATAGTGAAAATTTCTGTCTTTAATTGGCTATTCAGGGCCCCAGCTAATGACCTAAGAGTGTTTATGGGAGCATAGTATGGGGCCCCAACCATTGTGCTCATGCTCTACATTTTAATGTGAAAATGAGAGAAATCCTCCAAGAGGCCTTGTTTTCACCTAGAGCTCAGATAGTTTGATAAAAATCAATATGATCCTCTGATTTAGGTGAATTCTGACAATGAAGAAAATAAAATGGAGTAATCATTGCTAAGAGAGTTATTTAAAATGTAGCTAAGAGGACATTGAGGAAGTGGAACTTAGTCACATCTTTTGCCTCAAATTCTCAGATTTTTTTTTTTTTCTGAATTCAGCTAAAAGCCAAGGCATCCACTTATGTTATAATGGGTATAAATGGAAATCTTCCTAACGCTAGCCCCAGCAATCAATCACACCTAGATTAACATAACTGTAAACCAGCACAAATTACCTTCTCTTCCAAACAACTTATGTAAATCCCCTCTTTCCTCTTTAAAAACTCTAACCTTCTTTGTCTCTCCCCAGCTCAGTTTTTTTCTTCTCTCACAAATGCTTTATTTTTTAAATTTAATTTCAATTAATTAACATAAAATGTATTATAAGTTTCAGAGGTAGAGATCAGTGATTCATCAGTTTTATATAATACCCAGTGCTCATTACATCACGTGCCCTCCTCCAGATCACTTCATTTGTATCTTTGGGGTAAATACCCAGTAGTGCAATTGCTGGGTCATAGGGTAGCTCTACTTTCAACTTTTTGAGGAACCTCCATGCTGTTTTCCAGAGTGGCTGCACCAGCTTGCATTCCCACCAACATTGTAAGAGGGTTCCCCTTTCTCTGCATCCTCGCCAACATCTGTCATTTCCTGATAGGTAATTTCAGTCATTCTGACTGGTGTGAGGTGGTATCTTGTGGTTTCAATTTGTATTTCTCTGATGCTGAGTGATGTTGAGCATTTTTTCAAGTGTCTGTTGGCCAATTGTATGTCTTCTTTGGAGAGATGTCTGGTCATGTCTTCTGGCTGTTTCTTGTTTGGATGATTTGTTCTTTGGGTGTTGAGTTTGATAAGTTCTTTATAGATCTTGGATACTAGCCCTTTATCTGATACGTCATTTGCAAATATCTTCTCCCATTCTGTCAGTTGTCTTTTGGTTTTGTCAATTATTTCCTTTGCTATGCAAAACCTTTTTATTGTGATAAAGTCCCAATAGTTCATTTTTGCCTTTGTTTTCCTTGCCTCTGGAGACATGTCTAGCAAGAAAGTGCTGCAGCCGAGGTCAAAGAGGTTGCTGCCTATGTTCTCCTCTAGGATTTTGATGGATTTCTGTCTCACATTTAGGTCTTTCATCCATTTTGAGTCTATTTTTGTGTATGTTATAAGGAAATGGTCCAGTTTCATTCTTCTGCATGTGGCTGTCCAATTTTCCCAACACCATTTGTTGAAGAGACTGTCTTTTTTCCATTGGACATTCTTTCCTGCTTTGTCGAAGATTAGTTGACCATAGAGTTGAGGGTCCATTTCCGGGCTCTCTATTCTGTTCCACTGATCTATGTGTCTGTTTTTGTGCCAGGACCACACTGTCTTGATGATTACAGCTTTGTAATAGAGCTTGAAGTCTGGAATTGGGATACCACCAGCTTTGGTTTTCTTTGTCAACATTCCTTTGGCTATTCAGGGCCTTTTCTGATTCCATACAAATTTTAGGATTATTTGCTCGGTAGAAAAAAGTTGATGAAATTTTGATAGAGATTGCATTGAATGTGTAGATTGCTCTGGGTAGCACAGACATTTTATCAATATTTGTTCTTCCAATCCATGAGCATGGAACATTTTTCCATTTCTTTGTGTCTTTTTCCTCAGTTTCTTTCATGAGTATTCTATAGTTATCTGAGTGCAGATCCTTTGCTTCTTAGATTTATTCCTAGGTATCTTATGGTTTTGGGTGCAATTGTAAATGGGATCGACTCCTTAATTTCTCTTTCTTCTGTCTTATTGTTAGTGTATAGAAATGCAACTGATTTCTGTGCATTGATTTTATATCCTGCCACTTTGCTGAATTCCTGTATGAGTTCTAGCAATTTTAGGGTGGAGTCTTTTGGGTTTTCCATGTAGAGTATCATGTCATTTGCAAAGAGTGAGTTTGACTTCTTTGCCGATTCGGATGGCTTTTATTTCTTTTTGTTGTCTGATTGCTGAGGCTAGGACTTCTAGTACTATGTTGAATAGCAGTGGTGATAGTGGACATCCCTGCCGTGTTCCTGACCTTAGGGGAAAAGCTCTCAGTTTTTCCCTGCTGAGAATGATATTCGCCATGGCCTGTTTGTATATGGCTTTCATGGTATTGAGGTATGCTCCCTCTATCCCTACACTGTGAAGAGTTTTAATCAAGAAAGGATGCTGTATTTTGTCAAATGCTTTTTCTGCATCTATTGAGAGGATCATGTTTCTTGTCTTTTCTTTTATTAATGTAGTGTATCACATTGATTGATTTATGGGTGTTGAATCACCCTTGCAGCCCAGGAATAAATCCCACTTGGTCATGGTGAATAATCCTTTTAATGTGCTATTGGACCCTACTGACTAGTATCTTGGTGAGAATTTTTGCATCCATGTTTATCAGGGATATTGGTCTGTAATTATTCTTTTTGGTGGAGTCTTTGTCTGGTTTTGGGATCAAGATAATGCTGGCCTCATAGAAAGAGTTTGGAAGTTTTCCTTCCATTTCTATTTTTTGAAACAGCTTCAGAAGAATAGGTATTAATTCTTTAAATGTTTGGTAGAGTTCCACTGGACTCTTATTTGTTGAGAGATTGTTGATTACTGCTTCAATTTCCTTGCTGGTTATGGGTCTGTTCAGGTTTTCTATTTCTTCCTGGTTCAGTTTTGGTAGTTTATACAATTCTAGGAATGCATCCATTTCTTTCCAGATTGCCTAATTTGTTGGCATATAGTTGCTCATAATATGTTCTTATAATTGTTTGTATTTCTTTGGTGTTGGTTGTGATCTCTTCTCTTTCATTCATGATTTTATTTATTTGGGTCCTCTCTTTTCTTTTTGATAAGTCTGGCCAGGGGTATATCAATCTTATCAATTCTCTCAAAAAACCAACTCCTAGTTTTGTTGATCTGTTCTACTGGTTTTTGTTTGTTTGTTTCTATTTCATTGATTTCTGCTCTAGTCTTTATTATTTCTCTTCACCTGCTGGGTTTAGGCTTTATTTGCTGTTCTTTCTCCAGCTCCTGTAGGTGTAAGGTTAGGTTGTATATTTGAGACCTTTCTTATTTCTTGAGAAAGGTTTATATTGCTATATACTTCTCTCTTAGGACTGCCTTTGCTGCATCCCAAAGGTTTTGAACAGTTGTGTTTTCATTTTCATTTGTTTTAATGAATTTTTAAAAATTCTTCTTTAATTTCCTGGTTGATCCATTCATTCTTTAGTAGGATGCTCTTTAGCCTCCTTGTATTTGAGTTCTTTCCAAATTTCCTCTTGTGATTGAGTTCCAGTTTCAACTCACTGTACTCTGAAAATATGCAAGGAATGATACCAATCTTTGGTACTGGTTGAGACCTGATTTGTGACCCAGTATGTGATCTATTCTAGAGAATGTTCCACGTACACTCAAGAAGATTGTGTATTCTGTTGCTTTAGGATGGAATGCTCTGAATATATCTATGAAGTCCATCTGGTCCAATGTGTTATTCAAAGCCCTTGTTTCCTTGTTGATCTTCTGCTTAGATGATCTGTCCATTGCAGTGAGTGGACTGTTAAAGTCCCCTATGATTATTGTATTATCATCAATGCGTTTCTTTAATTTTGTTATTAATTGGTATATATAATTGGCTGCTCCCATGTTAGGGGCATAAATATTTATAGTTGTTAGATCTTTTTGGATAGACCCTCTAATTATGATGCAGTGTCCTTCCTCATCTTTTATTATAGTCTTTGGCTTAAAATCTAATTTCTCTGATATAAGTAAGGACTGCCACCCAGCTTTCTTTCCAGGTCCATTAGCATGATAAATGGTTTTCCACCCCCTCACTTTATTTTTTTTATTTTTATTTTTTTTAAAGATTTTATTTATTTTTTAGAGAGCGAGCAAGAGAGAAACAGCATGAGAGGGGAGAGGGTCAGAGGGAGAAGCAGGCTCCCTGCTGAGCCGGGAGCCCGATGTGGGACTTGATCCCAGGACCCTGGGATCATGACCTGAGCCGAAGGCAGACGCTTAACCATCTGAGCCACCCAGGCACCCTCCCACCCCCTCACTTTAAATCTGGAGATGTCTTTGGATCTAAAATGAGTCTCTTACAGATAGCATATCAGTGGGTCTTGCTTTTTTATCTAATCAGATATCCTGTGTCTTTTGATTGGGACATTTAGCCCATTTAAATTCAGAGTACCTATTGAAAGATATGAATTTAGTACCATTGTATTACCTGTAAAGTCACTTTTCTGTATATTGTCTCTGTTCCTTTCTGGTCTATGTTACCTTTGGGCTCTCTCTTCGCTTAGAGGATCCCCTTTAATATTTCTTGCAAGGCTGGTTTAGTGATCACAATTCTTTTAGTTTCTGTTTATCCTGGAAGCTTTTTATCTCTCCTTCTATTTTGAATGACATCCTTGCTGGATACAGTATTCTTGGCTGCATATTTTTCTCATTTAGCACCTTGAATATATCATGCTAGTCCTTTTTGGCCTTCCGGGTCTCTGTGGATAGGTCTGTTGCCAATCTAATGTTTCTACCATTGTAGGTTATGGACCTCTTGTCCAGAGCTAACGGTTTTCAGGATTTTCTCTTCATCTCTGAGATTTGCAAGTTTCACTATTATATGTCAAGGTTTTGACCTATTTTTATTTATTTTGAAGGGGCTTCACTGTGCCTCCTAGACTTGAATGTCTGTTTCCTTCCACAGATTAGGGAAGTTCTCCACTATATTTTGCTCCAATATACCTTCTGCCCCTCTCTCTCTCTTTCCTCTTGTTCTGGGATCCCAATTATCCTAATATTGTTTCGTTTTATGGTATCACTTATTTTTCGAATTCTCACCTATGATCCAGTAGTTGTTTCTCTCTTTTTCTCAGCTTCTTTATTCTCCATATTTTGTCTTCTATATAGCTAATTCTCTCTTCTGCCTCATTTATCCAGCAGTTAGAGCCTCCATTTTTTATTGCATCTCATTAATAACCTTTTTTATTTCAACTTGATTAGATTTTAGTTTTTATTTCTCCAGAAAGGGATTCTCTAGTGTCTTCTATGCTTTTTTCAAGCCCAGCTAGTATCTTCATAATCATTATTCTGAACTCTAGTTCTGACATCTTACTTATATTCATACTGATTAGGTCCCTGGCAGTCATTACTGCCTCTTGTTCCCTTTTTTGAGGTGAGTTTTTCCATCTTGTCATTCTTGCAGAAAGTGGTTGCTTTTCTATTTGTAGAATTGCAGCTATTCTTTTCTTAAATCTCCATTTGAGTTCGCAGGTATTCAGAATGATTTGATAGCTATCTAGCTGAATTCCTGAGACCAGATGAAACTAAGGTCTCCTACTCCTCTGCCATCTTGGACTATTTCCCTCAGCTCAGTTTTGATTTTCATCAAATCTGTCTGCTGGATTGCAATTCCTAAGACCCCAAATAAACACACATATTTTATTTTACAACTTACAGTTGTTTGACAATTCTTTCAAAGGCTCTTCTTCTCTTCAGTAGTTTATGGTCTCCTTCCTACTACTGAATGAAACTGCCTGATCTAGCTTGTTGACTTCCATTTCCAGCTCCAAGAAAAGCCGGGGATACATTTTTGGTATATAATTTCTAAATGAGTGAATCCTGATCTTGTCCAAGTTTTAATATGGTGCCACTCACTCCATGCAAAAAGAGAAATTGTCCTTGGTAGGTAACTCTGGGCAATGTGAATCCTAATGTGTTTTATAAACTCAGAAAAATGTTTCCAGTAGAAAGAATTTGAAAGCTTGTCATATATTATTTTGCTAATCCTTACCAGCAGGATACTAAAGACGCCAAAGTACACTATTAGTCTGATATCACACTAAAACAGAGACCTAAGAAGGTAATGTGACTTGGCCATCTCCAATCAGTGAAATCATGAATGAAATAAGAGGGAAAAACAAGATTATTAGTCTCATAGCTAGGGGCAAAGCTAAAGAAGATGCTGTTTCTTGGTGTTAGAGCCTCAAAGAATTATAACACTGCAGGAAACTGCAGAGCAAACCTCCAGGTACTTATGTCAAAACCCATAAAATGTGATCTGACTGGGCAAGTTCTGCCCCCGTCCCCCAATAATGGTAACAACAACAACAAATACATGCACACACAACATAAAACTTACCATCTATTAGCCACTTCTAAGTGTACTGTTCAATAGTGTTAAGTCTATTCACATTGTTGTGAAATGGATCTCCAGAACTATTTTCTTGCATAACTGGAACTCTATTAATGCCCAAGGTCTCCCCAGTTCCTTTCTCCAACACGGGCCCTTGGCAACCACTCTTTGATTCTATGAGTTTGACTATTTTAGATATAACACAGGCAAGTGGAATCATGCAGTATTTGTCTTTTTGTGACTGACTTATTTCACTTAGCATAATGATCTCAAGATCTATCCACTGTGCAGGTTCACTTTAACATCAGGTTCTACATATATCATTGAAAGCAAAAAGGCTCTCAATTAAAGTGAACCTAATATGATCTCATTGGAAAAAAATACAAACCTCAAATACTAGGGATTAAAAGAAAACCTGGAGAGCAATACAAAGTTTACAATGGGTTAGCACAATCAAAGAAAAATAAGCCCAGTTACTTGAGCACAGGTGAAAACAGCGAAGAGTTCGTTTTGCATTATTAATGGATTAAGCAGGAAAAATACGGCACTGGAAGCCAGGTGTCCTGAGCTCCAGTTCTGACTTTTCAATTAATCAGAAGAGTGAGAGCTAGCAAGCTAGCAAGTGTCTCTGAGCCTTGAGTCCCCATCTTTCTTAAAAGATTGTTGATACAAATATGATAAAATATATACTATGTCTTTGCAATATCAAAAGTGCTTTACAGGTGAAAGATAAAATTATTTTTAAAGTAATTTTTTAAATCTTATTAATAAATTTGTTTTATAAGATGAAAATGTTCTATAGATGAATGGCAGTGATGGTTTCACAATAGTGTGAATGTACTTAATGCCACAGACCCACAACCTTACAGATAGTTAAAAGGGTGAATCTTGTGTTATGTGTATTTTACCATAATTTTTAAAGTATAAATCTTTTAATTTATATATGTATAAACACTATTTACATCTTAAAAAGTGGTCAATCAGATTATATATTTTGGAAGTAAAAAAATCACATTATTTTCCTATATAAATTCATAGTCATGGGTGTTTAGATTTTGATTTGCCATTTTTATGCCCTCCTCTAGCCAAAATACTGTCAGCACCACAAATGCATACATAATTATTTAGTCTAATTTTACTGATCTTGGTATTATCATACACATTTTGTAAAGGCTTCAAATGCATTAAAATAGAATCACTCTCCTTTTGAGGAAGCAGTTATTGATATCACCATCTAAGTAGGTGTGAAAACAAACACAAAGGTGTTGAGGAACTTGCTCCACCCCAGGAGTCCAAACTGCCAGCAGTCATCAAAAACGGTAATGTCCATTTTATCAGGTGCATGGGATGGTGGGCAGGGGAGGATGGGAAGTTAATTTTACATGTTTGATTTCCAATGCTTAATCGGGTTCACTTGGTAATCTTTGATACCTATAAAATGTGTGATTTAAGATCCTAAAACACACACATATACACACACACTATTCTAATATTTACATGCACATTCATTGAATTATTGAGACAAAAGTAGGTGAGCCATGTCTAAGGTCTCCATGAGTTACACACTTTTATTATTTACTTATTTAGAGAGAGAGGGAGAGCGCGCGCAAACACACACACACACACACACAAGTTGTGGGGGGAGGGGCAGAAGAAGAGGAAGAGAGAGAATCCCAAGCAGGCTCCATGCCCTGCATGGAGCCCCACATGGGGCTCGATCTCACAACGCTGAGATCATTACCTGAGCCAAGATCATGACCTGAGCTGAAATCAAGAGTCAGACACTTAACCCCACTGAGCCACCCAGAAGCCCCCACACACCTTTATTTTTAAGCAACTCTTTGCAAAATATTTGTTCATACATTTCTAGCTCTCAAGTGCAGCAGTTTTTTCTATTGCCAATCTTTCATTTTATTAACATTGAATAAGCAAATACTATAGTGTGCCCCCATTAAATTGTTTAAATGGCCCTTAGATGAACTGTCCATTAACATAATGAAATGAAGAATAAACTGGCTTTAGGGAGGAAAACATTCTTCAAAAACTTTGAAGTCAGGATTGTTGCTTTCTCCTTTAAGAACTTTGCTCGAAGTCAGGCCCTAAGGGTCATTCTGGCATCCTGACTTCAGGAAAGGCCCAGGGGATCCCAGTCTGTGTACGGGTAATGGAATGATCGGGGCCTGGAGACTGCACATCTTCTATCATAGGAGGTCAGTCTCAATAATTACGTTGACAGAGGAGAAAAATAAGTTCCATTTACTGATATGCCAAAATATTGTTCTTAATCTAATAGCCTTGGAAATAATATTCAGGTCCTAAATTAAAATGGGTTTTGTTCCTGCTGTATTCAATTTTCAGTTCATATCCTGCCTGCTAAAAGAGATTGCTAAGTCCTTCTAGGCAATTAAACAATACGTAAAACTATAAAAAATGAAGGTAAAAGACCAAAAATATGCTACAGATGGAGGACAGGTAAGGTAGAAATAGTGCTTATGAGAAATTTTGGTTTATTCTGTCTGTGAAGAATTCATTAGGTAACTTTATGTAACTCACAACTCCTGCAGTGAGAACTTACTAGGGGTCAGGCATGATGCTGTTTCACGTCAGGAAACTGACCTGGACAAGAGAGATTAAGTAATTTCCCCAAATTCACGGAGCTAATAAATGGCAAAGCCAGGTTGCAAACCCAGGTATTTGAAACCAGAAACTGAATTTTTAAGCTATGTATCTTCTGCCTGAATCAGGGAACGGTGATTTCTTGTTATCATTTGTTAATTTTACATGATCTGTCCCAAGCAATGTTCTAGGCTCTCTTGTACTACATTTAGCTCCAGGCATGGTGAGGAGAGATCTTGGTATTGTCTTGTTTGTTTCAATCTCTGCTTTTTCTGGACTTCAGTCATGCTGACACATTTCTGCAATTAAATGCCAGCTCTGACATCTTTTGTATGTGGCATTTAAAATCTGCTATATTGGTTCTTATTTGCCTGTGGCTATCCTGAATACTTTTGTTGTATTTTAATAGAAATTTCTTATGGAGGCTAATAAGGAATAAAACATTCCAAGTAATTGTGGAATCTAGTATTATTCCTATATTTTGGTTAAATAAGTCACTATACAGATCATATTTAAGTGACCAACTTATACATGATTAGAATACAAAACTCAGAAACCTGAGCAGTATTAAAGATAGCACAGTTGTTTTTTTCCTGAAGTCACAGTCCAATCTGATATTTCTTCAAAGTCTTTATTATAACCAATCAACTTAGTATATAAAAGTAGAAGAAAACTGGTTGAACATGTAGTGCCATAATGGCTAAAAACTGCTATATAAAACAAATTCCTATTTCACTTTGTTCAATTGTCATGTGTCTTATTCACAAAAACATTGGATTGGGCCCAGTACAATCTTAACTAGTGTTCATGGAGATCATTCCTTTGCTGAAATTAACCTGATTTTGGTCAGGACTTTATAAAGAATTCAAATAATGGATCTGCTTTAAATACTTTTGTTGGGTTACCTTGTTCTCAAATCAGCTCAACAGAGGGTCTTCATGCAAAATCAGACTCCCTCTATACTGTTATTTATTAGTCAATAAATATTTATTGCACACTGACTGTAGCCCAGACATATTCTGGGTACTTGGAAAGACTGACAAGGTCCTGTTCTTGAGAAGCTTATATTACACGCAGTTGACATATAATAAATATATAACTAAAGGAGTTAATTGTTACTACTTAAGCACTATGAAAAGAATAGATCAAGCAATTGTTGGAAAACTTATGAGGATAGAGGTAAACTGCATTGGCTAGCATGCTCAGGGGATGTCTCCTGAGGAGAAGGCATCATTAGAAGAGGAAGAAGGCATCATTAGAAGAGGAAGAAGGCAGACTGGTGACAATCTGGAGGACAATTCAAATCTCTAAAACAATAGGAAACCTGAAGGACATGAGGGCCAAAAAAAAAAAAAAAAAAATGGCTAGGATCAGTGGGCAAGGAAAAGGTGGAAGGAATTGAGGTCAGGGAGATAGACAGGGACTAGTAATTTTAGTAAGTACATGAGAGGATTTTTAACAGGTGAATAATATACCAGATTTATACTTTTGAAAGCTACTCTGTGTAGAGGGACAAATCCCTGGGGGCAGGGATATGAGTTAGCGGCCTTTGGAGTAATTCATGTGAGAGGGGACCGTAACTAGATTAGGACTGTAATAGTGGAAACAGTGAGAAATGAAAAGATTTGAAATACATTTAGAGAAAGATTCAACAGGATTTACTGTTAGGGTGGTTTTTAGGGTTTGAGGAGAGGGAAATGAAGAATCATTCCAAGGCTTGAGAAACTGATGGACAGTGATGCAAAATACTTAGATGAGGAAAACTTGATTAGGAACAAACTTGGCAATGGATGGTAAACTCAAGAGTTCTTTTTAGGTCACATTAAATTTGAGGTTTCAAATGCAAATGATGGGAAGGCAGTGAGATATTTGAGGATGGAGATCAGCGGAGATGTCTGGCTAATAACATACACTTAGGAGCATCATCACATAGATATTATCTCAAGCCATTGGTTTATATATTGCCACCGTAGGGAAGAGTGTAGTTATAGAAAAAAAAAAAGAGAGAGAGAGAGAGAGAGAGATCAAGGCCTGAGCCCTAGGTACTCCAACATTTCCTTAGATGGAAAGAAAAGGAGGCATAGCTAGCAAAGGTGACCTAAAGGAAATAGCCAGTAAAGTTGAAAAAGATAGTAATAGTGACATCAGCAAGATGGCAAAATTGGAAACCCCAAACCCTTTATCCCCCGATGGAGACACTAATTCAGCAATACATGAATTAATTCCCTTTGTAAGAAATTGAGACACCAGTTCAGAGGTTCCTGCACCCCATACAAGTACAATACCAAGCACTGAAGCTGGTAGGAAAATTTGTGGCACACTCTTGCCTTAGTCCCTTCCCCAACACAGTGCCACATGATTGAGAGTAAACTCCCAGCCTCTCTCTGAAGAGGGAAAGATAAGATTGGACAGTATTTCCAATGTTCAGACTTTGGGGGTGGGAGGGGCTGCCCCAGCGACTGCCTTCTGCCTCATCTGTCTCAGAGCCCTAATGGAAAACCCAGCACATTCGAAATGCCTGGGGGCCACTGAGAACAAGAAAGCTGGGTGGCTTGGTGCTGCTCCAGAGGACTGGCAATACCACAGACAGAGGCCAATACGGCTTAGGAGCCTCTCCCTCAGAGGGTAGAGAAGAATAGAGCATGTGTCCAACGTTCTGGCTTTTCAAGGGACTGCCCAAGGAACTCACGGCTGCCTTGCTTGCCTCTTGATGGGACCTGGCACATTCTAGATGCCTGAGAATTGCTGAGAACAAAAAAAGGGCTGGGTGGCATGATAACAGACATGAGAGGGAGTGAGAGATTATGAGATGCTGGCAGGGTGGAAGGGAGGGATCAGCAAATCCCTCTAACGAAGAAGCTACAAAGACAAGCCCAGAGAAGATAGAACGACAGAAAAGGTTTAAGAGCCCTCCAGAATCTCTAGCCAGGTTAACTGTATTTTTTATTATTATTAATTGTATTTTTGATAATGGCCATTCTAATAGGTATTAGGTGATATCTCATTGTGGTTTTGATTTGCATTTCCCTGATGATTAGTGAATTTGCACATGTTTTCATGTGCCTCTTGGCCATTTGTATGTTTTCTTTGGAAAATGTCTATGCAGGTCCTCTGTCCAGTTTTTAATCAGTTGTTTTTTTGTTATTGAGTTGTGAGTTCTTTATATCTTGGAAATTAACCCCTTATCAGAGATACAGTTTGCAAATATTTTCTCCCATTTTGTTAATTATTTCTTCTGCTGTGCAGAAGTTTTTAGTTTGATGTAGTCCTGCTTTTATTCATTTTTGCTTTTATTTCTTATACTTCTGGTGTTATATCCAAAAATGTCATTGCCAAGACTACTGTCAAGAAACTTTTTCCATATGTTTTCTTCTAGGAGTGTTACCGTTTCAGTCTTTAATCCATTTTGAGCTAGTTTTTGTGTATGGTTAAGATAGAGGTCCAATTCCATTCTTTTGCATGCAAATACCAGTTTTCCCAACGTCATTTATTGAAGAGACTATCCTTTCCATTAATCTGTCTTTTTCAATTTCTTTTATCAGTGTCTTACAGTTTTCAATATACAAATCTTTCCTCTCTTTGGTTAGATTTGTTCCTAAGTATTTTATTGTGGTTTTTTTTTTTTTCCTGCTACTATACATGGGGTTGTTTTCTTTATTTCTTTAAAAAATTTTGTTGTTAGTGTATAGAAAGGCAACTCATTTTTCTATGTTGATTTTGTAAGCTGTAATTTTACTGAATTTGTTTATTAGTTCTAACAGGTTTTTAGTTGAGCCTTTAGGGTTTCCTATATATAAGAGCAGGTCATCTGCACACAATTTTCCTTCTTCCTTTCTGATTTGGATGCCTTTTATTTCTTTTTACTGCCTAATTGCTATGGGTAGCACTTCCATACTTGGTTCAATAGGAATGGTTGGTGTTGGCAGCCTTGTTTCTAATTTTAGAGGAAAAGCTTTCAGCTTCACCACTGAGTATTAAGTTAGCTGTGGTTTTGTCATACATGATCTTTATTTTATGTTGAAGTATGTTCCTTGCATACCCACTTTGGTGAGAGAATTTATCATGAAACGGCATTGAGTTTGTCAAAGCTTTATCTGCATCTGTTGAGATGATCAGATGATGATTTTTATCCTTGATTCTATTAATGTGGTATATCGCATTTACTGATTTGTATATGTTAAACCATCTTTGCATCCCAGGGATAAAACCCATTTGATAATAGTGCGTGATCCTTTTAATGCGCTATTGAAAAAAGAGACTCACTTTAGATTGAAGGACACAGACAGACTGAAAATGAAAGGATCGAAAAAGATATTCCATATAAATGGTAACCAAAAGAGAACAGAGGTAGCCATACTTGTAACAGTGAAAATAGACTTTAAGTCAAAAATTATCACAAGAGACAAAGAAAGACATTATATAACCACAAAGGGTCAATTCACAAGGAAAATATACAAATTATAAATATACATGTACCTAACACACATACATATACATATTTATATACATATAAATATACATGTACCTAATATATGAAACAAACACTGACAAAACTGAAAGGAGAAATAAACAGGAAATTTCAATATTCCACTTTGGAGAATGGATAGAACATCCAGACTGAAGATCAATAAGGAAATAGAGAACTTGAACACTATAGACCAAATGCACCTAGCAGACATATATAGAATGTTCCATCCAACTGCAGCAGAATACACATTCTTATTAAGCACACATGGAACATTCTCCAGGACAGATCACATGATAGGCCACAAAACAGATCTCAAGGAATTTAAAAGATTAGAATCACATTAAGTGTTTTTTCTGTCCACAAAGGAATAAAACTAGAAATCAGTAGAATGAAACTAGGGGCGCCTGGGTGGCTCAGTCGTTAAGTGTCTGCCTTCAGCTCAGGTCATGATCCCAGGGTCCTGGGATCGAGCCCCACATCAGGCTCCCTGCTTGGCGGGAAGCCTGCTTCTCCCTCTCCCACTCCCCCTGCTTGTGTTCCCTCTCTTGCTGTCTCTCTCTGTCAAATAAATAAATAAATAAAATCTTTAAAAAAAAAAAAAGAATTAAACTAAAAAATTCTCAAATACATGGAAACAATATACTCTTTAATAACCAA
The DNA here is from genome assembly GCF_029215605.1 of Mirounga angustirostris. Lineage (NCBI taxonomy): Eukaryota > Metazoa > Chordata > Mammalia > Carnivora > Phocidae > Mirounga > Mirounga angustirostris. The sequence goes on along the minus strand of NW_026991715.1, from coordinate 121,757,600 downwards.
TAAGAAATCTGGTTAATTTGGGTCAAATAAGAAATTAAAAGGGAAATTAGAAAATATCTTGGGACAAAGGAAAATGAAGACACCACACCAAAACACATGGGATACATCAAAAGCATTATTAAGAGGGAAATTTATAGCAATAAATTCCTTCATTAATAAAGGAAGTCTTAGGGTGCCTGGGTGGCTCAGTTGGTTAAGCATCTGACTCCTGATTTTGGCTCAGGTCATGATCTTAGGATTGTGAGATCGAGCCCCACATCAGACTCATGTGCTGGGCATGGAGCCTACGTAAGATTCTCTCTCTCCCTCTCCCTCGGCCCCTCCCGGACATGCACGTGTGCTCTCTCACTCTCTCTCTCAAATAAATAAATAAAATCTTAAAAAAAAAGAAGGAAGTCTCAAATAACCTAATTATAGACCCTCAAGAAACTAAGAAAAGAACAAATTAAGCCTAAAGTTAGTAGGAGCAAGGAAATAATAAAGATTAGAGAGTAAATCAATGAAATTTAGAATAGAAAAATAGAAAATGAAACTAAGAGTTGGTTTCTTAAAATTGTAAACAAAATTGACAAGCCTTTAGCAAGACTAAATAAGAAAAAGAGAAGACTTAAACAAATGAAATCAGAAATGAAAAAGGAGACATTACAATTGAGGCCACAGAAATAAAAAGGACTTAAAAAGACTAATATAAACAATTATATGCCAAACTGTATAACCTAGAATGGATAAATTCCTAGAAACACACAATTGACCAAGACTGAATCATGAGAAACAGAAAATCTGAACAAATCTATAACTAATAGGAGATTAAATCAGTAGTCAAAAACCTCTGAACAAAGAAAAGCCAGAGATCGGATTGCGTCACTGCTGAATTCTACAAAACATTGAAAGAATTAACACCAATCTTTCTTAAACTCTTCAAAAACTTAGAGGAAGTAACACTTTCAAACTCATTTTGTGAGGCTGGCATTACTCTGATGCCAAAGCCAGACAAAAACACTACAAGAAATTAAAACTACAGGCCAATATCCCTGATGAATTAAAGATGCAAAACTCAACAAAATAGTAGCAAACCAAATTCAACAGCACATTAAAAGGATCATACACCATGACCAAGTGAGATTTAACCCAAGAGTGCAAGGATAGTTCAATATTAAAAAGATGCAGAAAAGGCACTTGACAAAAACTCAACACCCTTTCATGTTAAAAACACTCAGCAGACTGTGAATAGAAGGAAATGACTTTAACATTAAAAAGGTCATATATGAAATGTCCATGATAATATCATACTCAAAGCTGAAAGTTCTTAGGAACAAAGCAAGTATGCCCACTCTTACCATTTCTATGTAACATAGTACTGGACCTAGACACAGCAATTAAGCAAGAAAAATAAGACATTCAAATAGGAAAGAAATAACTAAAATGAGTCCACCTTGCAGATGATATGATCTAATATGTTGAAAACCCTAAAGATCACACACACACACACACACAAACTGTTCGAATAAATGCAGTTAGTAAAGTTGCAGGATACAAAAATCAATATACAAAAATCAGTCTCATTTCTATATACTAAAAATAAACTATCCAAAAAGGAAGTTAAGAAAACAATCCCATATAACAGCATTAAAAAGAATAAAATATACCAAGGAGGTAAAGGATTTGTGCTCAGAAAACTGTGAAACATTTGTAAAACAGACTAAAGATTCACATAAATGGAAAGACATCCCCTGTTCATGGATGGAAGACAATATTATAATGCCCAGGCTACCCAAATTGATCCACAGATTCATTGCAATCTCCATCAAAATCCCAATGATTTTTTAAATAGAAATAGAAAAAACAACTCTAAAATTCATATGAAACCACACACACACACAAAAAAACCCAAATAGCAAAAATAATCTTGAGAAAAAAGAACAAAGCTGGAGGACTCACACTTCTTGTTTTAAAACATATTACAAAGCTATAGTAAGCAAAACAGTATGGTACTAGCATAAGGACAGACACATATATCAACAGAACAAAATGGAGAGCCCAGAAATAAACTTACACATATACAGTCAACTGACCTTTGACAAGGCTGACAAGGATGAAAGGATAGGCTCTTCAATACTATGTTGGGAAAACTGGATATCTACATTCAAAAGAATGAAATTGGACCCTTATCTCACACCATATACAAAAATTAATTCAAAGTACATTAAAGATTTAAATATAAGACCTGAAACAGTAAAGCTCTTAGAAGAAAACATGGAGGAAAGGTTTCCAAACATTGGTCTTGGCAATAATTTCTGGTATAAGAGACCAAGGGTACAGACGACAGAAGGAAAATAGAAAAGTGGGACCACAAGCTAAAAAACTTCCACACAGCAATCAAGCAATCAAGCAATCAATAGAGTAAAAAGGCAACCTATGAAATGAGAGAAAATATTTTCAAACCATATATCTGTAAGGGATTAATTTCCAACATATAATTAACTCCTACAACCAAATAGCAAAATGCCAAATTACTCAATTTAAAAAAATGGCAGAAATCTTGAATAGACATTTCTCCAAAAAAAAGACATACAAATAACCAACTGGTATATGAAAAGATGTTCAACATCAGTAATCATCAAGAAAATTAAAACTCACAACTGCAATGAGATATTACCTCATACCTGTTAGGATGGTCATTATCAAAGACAGTAACAGAAAACAAGTGTTGGTGAAGATGTGGAGAAATTGGAACCCCTGTTTACTACTGGTGGGATTGTAAAATGATGCAGGTGCTAAGGAAAACAATATGGCAGTTCCTCAAAAAAATAAAAAGCAGAACTACTATATGACCTCACAATTCCATATTTGGGTATTTATCCAAAAAAACTGAAATAAGGATATCCACGAGCTATCAGCACTCCTATGTTCATTGTAGCATTATTCACAACAGCCAAGACATAGAAACAAGCTAAATGTCCATCAATGGATGAACAGATAAACATAATGTGGAATATACATACAATGGAATATTATCCAGCCATGAAGAAGACGTCACATGCTACGATATGAATGAACATTGAGGATATTATGGTAAATGAAATAAGCCAGTTACAAAAGGACAAATATTACATTCAGTAGTATCTAAAGTAGTCAAACTCATAAAAGCAAAAAGTGGAATGGTGGTTGCCAGGGGCTGGTGGGAGGAGGAAATGAAGAACTGTTATTTGACGGATATAAAGCTTCAGTCATGCAAGACGAAAACATTCTAGAGGTATGCTATACACCCCTATACTTATCGCTAATAATACTGTACACTTAAAAACAGGGTAAATCTCATGTTATGTTTTTTAGCACAATATTTTAAAAAGTGTCATAAGAAGCCAAAGGAAGAGCATGTTTAAGAACAGAAGTATAGGGCGCCTGGGTGGCTCAGTTGGTTAAGCGACTGCCTTCAGCTCAGGTCATCATCCTGGAGTCCCGGGATCGAGTCTCGCATCGGGCTCCCTGCTCAGCAGGGAGTCTGCTTCTCCCTCTGACCCTCCTCCCTCTCATGCTCTCTGTCTCTCATTCTCTCTCTCAAATAAATAAATAAAATCTTTAAAAAAAAAAAAAAGAACAGAAGTATAGTCAAACACATCAAATGATGCTGAAAGATCAAATAAGATGATAAAGAATTAACCATTAGCTTTAGAAAAACACAGATCACTAGCAACCTTGATAAAAACAATTTTAGTGCAGTGTTAGGGAAATAATGAGATTAGCATGGGCTAGAGAGAGAAAACGGAATAATTTCAAGACAGAGGGGATGTTTTTACAAATATCACAGAGAACTAGCACAGTGGAGAGAAAGGCTGGTATGGAGCCAGAGGGCTTTTTTTTTCTTTTAGACAGGGGCAATAATAATATGTTTGTGTACTGACTAGAGTGATCCAGCAGAGGTAGAGAAAAATAGTGACACGAGAGAGAGGGGATGAATTTGGGAGTAAACTCTGAGGAGATTTGAGTGGATGGGATCCAGGCCACAAGTAGAGAAGGTGGACTTAGGGAGGAGCAGATCCAGGAATTTCTCTTACATAAAGAAAATGCAGAAATAGATGCAGGTAAGTTGCTGGGTTAATGGTGGGAAACCGAGGAAGTTCTTCTCTGTACGTATTTTTTATATAAAATATAAGGTGATGTCATAAGTTTAGGGTGAGGTGGGAAGGCAGTGCTGATTTAAGGAGCAAGAAGAGATATGAAAGTATTATCTCAGAGAAAAGGAAAAGGAATTTAATGGCGATAAGAAATAAGAGATGTGGTCAGAAAGTTCTAGTGAGTTGAGGCATCCAGGCCGTGTAATTTCTTCCGCCACACCCCAGTAATGTTTAGCTACTGAAGTTTTCTGGGATTGGAATAGGTAAAAAAAAAAAAAAAAAAAAAAATAGAAGTTGATGGAGTTGAAGTTTTTCCAGGTAAGCAGAACAAAAGTGAGATAAGAGAATTAAGGACATTTTCAAGGCTGGTACTCTAATGCCAGACCCAAGGAATTTGAGCAGCTATAAAGAGAAATAAGGACATGGCAGGGGAGGGGGTGATAAGGACTAACAAAACTTAGTTCTGTAGCCTTCCCTTCTAGCAACCTTCAAGTCAGTATTTTTACATCCCCTTGACCACCTTCCCCCAACCTCTCCCCTGGAGAAAAGCCCAGGGCTGGACACGGCAGGAGTGTTTTTAGAGCTAACTCTGCTAAAGACAGCCCTGGTCTTCCTTCTCCTCTTTCTCCTCCTCCCTCCACAGGAGAGTGTGGCCTGAGACATGCACTGAGTTCCCATTTGCCCATTAGGATGCCTTTAAGCACATCTTCCTCTTTACCACCCCACAAACCAGAGGGGACTTCCAGGAAAGCCTAGTAGGCAACTAAAATTGCCATTCATCATAGTCCACTTTTCTTCGTGAAATAAAGTCTCCAAGTGAATCAAGGAACACAACCATCATTTATAACATTGTCTAAGGATAAACATGGCTGCTTCCTAAAAATTAATTCACAGGAAGAATTCTATGTGAAACATAGTATTAGCTGGCATTTAAGATAAAGTGGTAACAGAGCTGTCCATTTCCAGGGTCTGTGATGAAATATAGGGACATAACAAGAGCGTATCTAACGATCAATGTGCCATCTGCTTCAGGACCTGGTCTCCGGAGGTGACTAATCCTGGCTGCTTCTCAAGAACGTTTAACCATCTCCTTCTGCCCCTCTTCCTGACCCATCTTCCTCTCTTAATAGAGCATAATAAAAGCATATGGCTCTAGAAAAAGCTTCTGGCAGAATTCCATCTGAAGCATGGTAAATTTCTCTCTCACTCTTCCCTGCCTTCTGGAATATAGGATTTAGATACTTTTCTGGCCTCCAATCTGAGATCCTAACCCACACAAAGAAGGAGAAATAAGAGAATACATAAGCTTCTTGAGGGTATCAAATGCTTGTGTCTAGAAGTTCCTTGAGTACCCATTAAGGTGACATGTTCTCCCGTTGCCCAAACTAATGCTTTTTGGTAAGAGGCGGTGTCATTGGTAGTAATAGGAAAAATTTCTAGATTAGCAGAGCTGACCCCTTTGATTAACAATAGTTAAAATCTGTGCATATATATGCATGTATGCATGAGATTTAACCTTTTCTTTAAGGCTCAGAGCACATCTCTTACGCTACTATTCTGCTTTCAAATAATGGAGGTGTTAGCAATTACTTTAGGTATGTCCGTTTATTTGGCTCTATTTATGTTTTCCCAGGCTTCTCCCCAGGAACAATATGGACCCCAACTGCTTTCTTACCCTGGACCTGTCTGGAGATAGGATTAGTTAGGTAGCACCCACCAGAGGTCTACTTATTGGGGAGGGGAGGAAAACAAGTCCCTTGGAAAAGTAGTGAAATGCACTATATGTGTGTACATACACACATATGCACACAGAGAGTGGGCTAAAATTGAGAATAATGCAGAGTATAGAGCAAAGTCTATTCTAAATATTATCCTCCATCCAGCCCTCATAAACTCATATGTGAGTCCTAGGGTAAGGGTGCAACAACAAAAAAAAAAAAAAAGAAAGAAAAAGAAAAAAAAAGAATCAATATAAATTCAAAAAGCTCTTTTGTTGACATCCATCCTAGGCAAAAAGATTGAAGGGTTCTGTGTTGGCACTCATAGCTCTAGCAGGGATGGCAGACAGGGTCAGCAGAGGTGGGCATCTGCAGCTTCCACAGTGGGGAACCCAGCCCTGGGAGCCTTTGACTACAGTGGAATCCAGGGCCCTTGTTACACACTAACATCCTTAATGTTGGGTCTCTGCAGACATAGCGTGGGCCCTGGTGGGACTGCCAGCAGCAGTGGTATTTTAGGTATAAAAATTATGGAAGCACAGTTCCTCTAGATGTCTCATCAGCAAAAGTGACAACTCCTCAAAGCTTCCCCAAAACAGGAAGGAAGAAAAATGGCAGACACCATGTATGTAGTAGTCCCCCAAATCAGCTTATAATGCATACTTAAGAATTTGTCCAGAGGTTTTTAGAACTATTTGGAAGTCCACTAAAGAGGTGCTTGGGAAGAGTGAAAATGGACACTCTAACATGATTCTGATTTTACTTTGGGGTGGCAGGGTTTAGGAAAACCTACCTTCTGTGTCCTTGTGTCTTCATTTCTTAGCCTTCCCTCACGAATATTCCCTATATTACTGCTGATGTATGGCACTCAACAGTCTCACTCCTCTTCTTTGTAATTCGCGCTTTCCATTTTGATTGGGTAGGGTTGGAATTAAGTATGAGAAACTCTAAGTAAAGATACGAAAAATTTTCGTAAGGGTAAAGTGTGTAAGCCTTAACATAAACATTGTGTTATCCATTTTAGCAAATTGAGGGTTTTTTAAAAATGTCAGCTCATTTGGAACACTGATTATGCTCAATAACTAAAATTCCAGTAAGTTTGTTATAACCACATTCATGTTTCTATTCCATGTCAACCATGCTTCAAATAAATGAGGCATGGTTTGCAAATACAAGCAAGATTGGTCATTTCCTTTTTAATAAAAAATCAATTTACTGGCTTTCTGATGCTGATTTTGCCTTCATGATACCACTTTTACTCAAGAGCAATATGGAAAAGTTTAGCTTATAGATAAATTGAATGACTCTGTAACCTATAAATGCAACAATAGTAGCTGGGCCTTTAACACAACAAAGAATGAGACCAAATGGACAAAGATGCAACACAGGGATGTTTCCTAAATTGCCATTAGCGACCTCTAGCATCACCAAATGGGCTGAATTTAAGTGCTGTTGATGGCTGATAGCAGTACTTTAAGGAAATGAGGGGAAAGGTTTTACATTTATCACAGCGACCTAATTTGAACACTTAGGTAGCAATTAAGTCACATTTATGTTCAAGGTGCATGATGAACTATAATATGAGTTATCACTGTGTTCCCAACCTGGGCCATTAGCCTTGAGTCAAATACCCACCTTCTGGCTCTAAGCCTGATTATAAATTTGAACACTCATAAATAGACTGCATGGTCCGAAAGAAAGAGCTTAGTCAAAGATGTATATTTAAATTTGGCTCTGCCACTTACATAAAAGATCCCCTTAGAGCTACCCTAAAGCAGTGTTTTTCCAACTATAAATGTGTATATAAGTCACCTCGGGTTCTTGTTAAGTGCTGATTATGATTAAATTGGTCTGAGGGGTGGAATCTGAGATACATTTCTACCTCTCCTGGTCCCTGGACTAACTGTGAGTAGCAAGGCCTTGGAGGTTTATTGACAGAACATGGAGAAAACATGTGTGCACATGAGAAAACATTTTGTAAGCTGTAAAATGGCCTCAGTGTCACTTTATACTAATAGGTGGTGATTCAGTTCAGCTCATCAAGAAAAAGTCCCAGAATAAATGATGTTCCAGATACGTAATTTTTCTTTTTCAGCAAAATCAAAAACAAAACTGGAAACTGGAAAGGCAACACAAAAAAGGTATTCATCCTAAACAATTTTGTTGCTTTTTGGTTGCTCTCAAAGATTAACTTTGTATCACCATCCTAACTAAAATGATGGGAAAAAAACAAACAAAACAACTCTGCTTTTTGAAAGATTAGACCCAATCGTACAATTAGACCCAATTGTAGATTTGTCCTGTAGATGGTCTCATCCCAATCAAAATAGAAATAGTAAGTTACAAAGAAAAGGAAGAAGACAGCTGGCTCCAGAAATACTGGCAACAAGAAGAAGAGATTGTTGTGAGGAAAGAAATGAAAAACTAACAAAAGCAGACATAAGAACACAGAAATCAGAGCTGTATAAACATCTAGTTTCTCTAAGTAAAACTGCTCTTTTTCATTGCCATCGGCATTTTCTGGAAGAAATGAACAAAATCATCAGGTATGATTATTGATCTCCAGAGCATTTCTGTGTTCCTTATCTAAAGCACAATCAACAATTCCTGCTGAAGTGTCAGTTCAAAAACTGACCCCTGTACACAGAGGACATGAAGAGACCAAAGAAAGAAGCAGGCCGCCCCAGGCTGTAAGGTGTCAGGTTTCATAAGCAAGGGAACCTACATGCAAGACTTGTTTTTGCGTGGCCGCAAGAAGAGTAGATCTTCGCACGCACCAACGGGAATCTTAAGACTTTATACAGAGGCCTTGCCTGGGTTCAGTCACGTGCATGGCCAGATGGTCTCAATAACGACTCAACTCTCTTAAGGCAGCGTCCTTGAAAGGGCTTCAGCTGTGGGAACAGTGGGTGGAATGCACATTTCTAAGGCTAGGGGCAGGGGTGAGGAGCTTCTGATTGCTGGGGTCCATCTTTAGGGTCAGCTGGAGGTCTCAGCCTCTCCAGGAACTCCAACACCAAGGAAATATACACTCTCTCTGAGTTCCAATACCACAATATTTTGGCCAATCTTTCATTATTACACGGTCAGTTTGCTGTATTATGTGAAGATTTTCATCACCTATCAGAAAACGTATGGCAGAACCCTCCCGTGGAATAAAAAACACTTCCTGATCTTTCAGATTTTGGACAGAATGACTCCTTATCGTAGACCTAGATCACCAACACCTTACCCAGATCAAGCAAAAAGCTTGCTTTCTCCCATGATGGGTCTCTTTACCATGTTCTGGAGGCGCCATGATTATAAAGTTAGAACTCTCCGCAGAGATGCCAGAAATTCATCACACTCACTTTCATCTGAATTTTACCATTTGTCTTCCTGCTTCCATTTCTGTTTATTCTCTCTCACCTGTCTGTAGTGACAGGAAGCATCACTTCTTTGCACTAGCCCTGGGGAATCTGGGTCAGCTGCCCCAAATGGGTGGCCTCTTAATTAAGCTGCTCTTCACTCCCTGGTTGCTTCACCTAAGAAAACCTGAACTTTGAGGATGACCGAGCACTCGTTCCCCTCCACAGAAACACTTGTATGGTGCATCAGGAGTGGTTTTAAATGGTGGAGATAATTACTTAATTCAAGCTGTAGCAACTGGCCAAGTAAACATGTAGCAGCCAGGAAGCTATTAGCATGATTTTAAGGCAATTATTCCATTAGTGTTTAATAGTCTCCAATTAGTCTTCTCTATCAAAGTTTGAATGTCTTTTTTCCTCCAAAAATTCTCACAGTTGAGTAATGCAGAAAAGTACCAAACCCATTTTTACACCTAGATTTTATACATCTGGATCTACCAAACCGACTTTACAAAATCAGGGGGAAATTCAGGGGTGTGGATTTGGTGAAACATGGCTGGTTTTTTTTTCTTCTCAGAAGTACTGGGGGTAAGAATGGGAGGCTTTGTAGGGGAGTCACTTTGAGTATAATATTAAGAAGGTCTGAGAAAGCAGTGAAAATTCCCACTGCATCCAATGCCACAACCCCTCTTAGTATTATACTCAAAATGGATCCCATGCAAAGCCTCCCAATCTTACCCCCAGTGCCTCTACTGGAACACAAACAGAATATCAAAGTCTCTGACCTCAGGTTTTCACTTTGTCCCATGGGGAGAAAAGGAAAATTGCCCTGTATCCTGCTAATGCCTAGTTCCTTGTCCCCTCACCCTGGTTAGTAGCTGTTGCTACTGAGCCATCCAGATACAAACCCTAATGCATTTCCCTCGAAAATTCCTAGGAGACTTTCCCTAAGGACCACTTTGGGGGTCAGATCACTGATCTGATGGTAAATTACTTGCCCTCACTGAGCTGCAATTTTTACATCTATGAAGTGGAGTTAATGGTAGTAGCAGCACTGTCTCCTTGATGAGGTTTGGGGAAGCGTTCTGTGGTCTGGTGTACATACGAGGGTTTTGAAAAGTGAATTACAGAAATGTAATAGAGATTCTGACATACTGTCCCTCGTAACTAGCAATGTGAACTTAGGCTTTTTTACTCCCTGTGTATCTGGCGAGTCACCTGCCAGAAGGCTGGCATCAGAGTCCTTGCCTTTATTACTTTCTATATGTACGGAAATGCTCAGGAGAGATCGTATGAAAGCAACTGTCTAAAAACCACATAAAGAGGAAGCAAAGACGATTGGAACGTGGAACTGTGGAAGTAAGAGTGAAATTTTGCCAACAAAGTTGTGCACTTTCTACTGTCTCCTTCAAAAGAGCAATCCCCAGGCTCAACCAGGTAGCAGGGTAAGTGCACAGTGGAGAAGCGGGGTGGTCTTTTCCTTGGAGATACCTGGGCTCTTGGGAGGCTACCTCTTGAAGAAGGGCAAAAGGAGACCGACAAACCCTTCCTTCAGGGATTGGTGCTCAGAGTGCAGCCTGTGCCTGTCAGCAGCCAAACATCCACTTGACTAACGACCATTGATCTGAGTTACTGATCAATTCCAGAGCTGCTGGTTAGAGCTTTTTGGGATTTTTCAAAGGAACCCTTCACTTCCTTCCCCCCCCCCCCCGCCCCTTTCCTCTTTATTGTGTCTTCCTCCAGTGGCTGAGAGGGGGCGCTGGATGGGGTAGATCAAGAGGAGACAGACCAGAAGGTTGAACTTGATAACCGGGCAGAGCTCGGGGCAGGGGTGGACTACCTGTGGGTAAATTGCCCTCTAGCCGGCTCCTGGGAGAATCGGGCATCTGCACCCTCAGCACAAGCGAAAAGTCAAATTGGTAACGAAGTATGGCCGTGTCCCCAGCGGTCACCGTACTACTCCGCCCTGAAACATCCCTCTCTCCTGCACACCTGAGTTAGGGGCTATTGCACGCTCCCGCCCCCAGAAACCCGCCTAGTCCTCTGATCTGAGCCGCGCGCGCCATGCTGAAGCCTCTGGATCCCTCGCGTCGCGTCCTCGCTTTGCCCGGACTTCCTTCCTTCTGGGCTGTCTGGACGCTCGCATACTCCCCTTTCCCCTTTGGTTTGCCTGTGAATCCCACCCCTCCGCCGCTGCTCACGCAGGTTCCCCCGCCGGGCTTCTGTCCCGAGCAACAGACGCACGGTCCGCAAGGGGTTGCTTTCCTGACCCGGGCGCTACACGTTGCCAACAGCACTTGAATCAGAATCCCGACGGTGACCACCCGGCCAAGCCCGCCGGGTCCACGCAGACCAGGAAGCGGCGCCCTGCGCCCCTCGCTCCCTTCAGCTCCCGGTCAAGGGCAGTGATCACGCCGCCGCGGGTCCCTGAACTTTCCTCGCTCTCAGGGAAGCGCTTTGTCTCTTTAAAGGAGACTGGGGACGAATATGAAAGACTCGGGTAGGTTCTAACCGAGAAATCTACCAAATCCGCTCCATTTCGTGACAGGGATGGAGTCGGAGGTCCACGAGCCGGAGCCGAGCCCTCAGGACACCCGCTCGCGCTCCCCGCGCTCTGTCACCCCACAGACCCAGAAGTCGCCCCCCCCCCCAAGTCTGCGGGGAAAACCGTGGGAGGGGGGCTCAAGGCGGATCCTGGAGCCGAGGCACCCCCGTGCCCCAGCCCTCTCGCACAGCCTGCCTGCTTCCAAAGCCCAGTGCAACAGCAGTCACCTTGCCTCGCCGCGCCACGGTCCCCAGAGGTTTGCAAAACGCCAGAGGCCCGAGGCTCCCAGGCACGCGCTCGCCTGGCCGGAGACCCACCCCTGGGGACGAGTTTCCCTCCCTCGGGCGGCGTGGCAAGTTACCACTTCGCGGCAGATTATGCAGGGCGGGGCAGGGGGAGCGCCCCGTCGGCAGCCTCCGCGCGCCTACCTGGGATGGCTAAATTGGTGAGGGGGATGCTGTGGATGCTCTGCGGCAGAGTTGCCATCCAGTCGGCGAATTTCAGCTCGTTCTTCCCCTGAGACGAGGCCATCGTGCCGGTCGGCGTGCCGCGCGCTGGTCCCCGCACTCCCCGGCAGGCTGGCAGGCTGCGGCCGCTAATCCGATGTTTGCTCCGGCCCGGCTGGAGTTTACGCTCCGCTCTGCGCCACACCCACAGGATGGCGCAGACACACGCTAATTTTAATAATTATTCAAAACACCCCATGCTCCCCTAGCGCCTCCGCCAGACTCCGCTGGAGCTTTTGTTCCTGACGTCCGCGCTCGGCTTTCTCCTCTCTCCCCTCCCTGCTCGACTCCCCCCTCCCGCCTCATCCCTCCTATGCGTCTCTGCCTTTTCTCGCCATGCTGCAGCTTTCCTTGTCTTCTTTTTAACTTGGTTCACCCAGCGGCTTTGCCCGTGGTTTTGCTCGGCCCTTTGATGTGACTTCCCGGTCCTGTTTGTAGGAAAGACAGTCTTGTGGTTGAACCTAAAATCCTAGAAGACTTGGGATGCTATCGCCTCCCGGGGAGCAGACTCTCATACTGGCTTTCAGGACTTTCCATTCTTACCAGAGAGCTTTCCTCTTTGTAAGCTACAACAGGTTGTGCCTCTCCTCAGCGAGAGCCCACAGCCCTGCTTACCACAAAATGGTGGTCTTTAATCACCACTTCGCCTAATTGTTGGAGTAGTTGACAAGTGTGCTGTGAGCAAAGAGCCGTGAATTCTAGTGGTTCCTACTTAATCCCTGGTATCCTGTTCCAGACGTTTCAAGGTAAAAAGCACTTCAACCCCTTCGTTTCCTGGATCGTGAGAAATCGGTTATTGCTATGGAGAGAGCTGCCTGTGTCCTCTCTTTGTCATTTCTATGGCACTCAGGACAAGGTAAAGCCTGATGCTAGAAGAAAATCACATTTCCCAGTGACATACTATAATTATTGCCAGTAGCATTTGGTGGAATTTATTTGGCAGCATTCAAAATGATTTATGCGATTGTCTGATTTTTCATTCCTTGGCAGACTGGAGAGATGTATCTCTCTCAGGAGAAATCACTCATTGAGCCTCCAAAGAACTGTCTTGGTCCACCTGCTCTCAGATGAGAAAGAGAAGAGAAATCAAGTTTTACAAATGTGATGAGTCCAGGAGTGGCCTGAGGAATGTATAAGCAATGCACTGAAAATATGCTAGGTCTTTGCAACCCAAAGAATGTAGATGCAGTGGTGTGTAAATCCTGTTCCTAAAGTAAATGCTTTTAGTTTGGAGAAATGAAAACAAGGTAGGAGAGAGAGCTATAAAACCTGGGAATGATCATTTTACTTCAGTAAACCATCACAACACCAAAAACCACAACTAAAGCTTGCTTATTATAGGAGGATGCAGAGCCCACAGAATATTTACTCCAAAAGGGATGCACTGTGAGAAAGATGGAGAGAAGAGATCGTTCCTCACCCTTAGTGATCAAATTTTCCATTGCTTCCTAGAATCAATATATAGCTTCAAGAGAACAAGGTAGGGTTATCGTTCAGAATAAGAAAGAAATGTCCTAGGATTTTTTTTTTCCCAAGATAAATCTTAATATTCTTGCTATCCCAGTAGGAGCCCACAAACCCTCTTGATTAGAGTGAAAATTTAGCTCACTGTAAGATTCTAGGTCAAGAGACCTACAAATACCACCCTTCTGACTAATGTCGGTGCTCTGTCGGCATCATGGCAGGCCCTTTAGGAGAGAACTCAGATCTGGGAATCAGTTGCTCTGTCTAAATAGTTCGGGCAAGTTTTCTAGTGTCTGTCAGCCTTGGTTATCTCCATTATAAAATGGTGATAATAACTCAGAGATTTGTGGTGAAGCTTCCAGGAAAGAGTGTATATGAAAAAGCTTTGTTTTCAGCAAAGCATCATACAAAATGTGAGATTTATGTTTATTAAGATAACATATGTTTATTATCTTCATTGCCTTTTCTATCCTCACAGAGCATTCACCTTCAGGAGAATGAAATAATTATTAGATCTTGGGAATATTTTTTAATAAATTATACTTTAAAAACATGCCCCGTTCAAGTATGTTGAACTTATGTGTCTCTAAAAGGTTACAAAGCTTTTTTTTTTTTTTAATGAAACCATTTTAAATGTTGAAGATAGTTGTCTTTATAAAGAACTGTATGAGGATGCAGAGAAAGGGGAACCCTCTTACACTGTTGGTGAGAGTGCAAGCTGGTGCAGCTACTCTGGAAAACAGTATGGAGGTTCCTCAAGAAGTTAAAAATAGAGCTACCCTATGACCCAGCAATTGCACTCCTGGGTATTTACCCCAAAGATACAAATGTAGTGATCTAAAGGGACACCTGCACCCTAATGTTTATAGCAGCAATGTCCACAACAGTCAAACTGTGGAAAGAGCCGAGATGTCCATCAACAGATGAATGGATAAAGAAGATGTGGTGTATAGACACCACAATAGATACCTATAGATATATTATACAATAATACAATAGAATATTACTCAGCCAGCAGAAAGGATGAATACTTACCATTTGCATCAACGTGGATGGATCTAGAGGGTATTATGCTGAGTGAAATAAGTCAATCAGAGAAAGACAATTATACAGTTTCACTCATATGTGGAATATAAGAAATAGCACAGAGGATCATAGGGGAAGGGAGGGAAAACTGAATGGGAAGTCAACAGAGAGAGAGAGAAAAAAACCATGAGAGACTTTAACTATAGGAAACAAACTGAGGGTTGCTGGAGGGGAGGTTGGGGGGAATGGGATAATTGGATGATGGGCATTAAGGAGGGCACGTGATGTGATGAGCACTGGGTGTTATACACAACTGATGAATCATTGAACACTACATCTGGACTGATCATGTACTATATGTTGGCTAATTGAATTTAAATAATAAAAAAAGAATTGTACACTGTATCTTTTGGTGAAGCAAACAATCCCTCTCCTGTTTTATCTGCTTTAAATTTCAGAATTTTTCATATATTGGTTTTGCATAAAATTTCACATTTCTAAGCATGCAATCCACCAGAAAAGACAGGGCTGGAAGTTGATAGTTCTGAATCTCTTTCCTAGCCTTATAATCAATATTTTAGGCAATTTTATGACCCAGTTTCCCCATCTTTCTTTTACCAGCTCTGCCACCACTTACTAAATGACATTAAGAAAATCATGTAATTTCACTGGGTTTTAGTTATCCCACTGTATTAGTCATGGTTCTCTAGAGAAATATATATATATAAAATACATATATTATTATATATAAATATAAATAATTTTATATAATATAAATATATTTTTATTTTTATCATTTACATAAAACTTATATAATAAGAATAAGATATAAATAAATATAAAATATTAGTAAATATATATTACATATATATTTATATTTATAAATATATGTGGCAGGGAGCGAGGAAAGGAGAGAGGGGGGAAAAGAGGGAAGGAAGGACAAAGAGACAGATTTATTTAAGGAATTGGCTCATGTGATTGTGAGAGCTAGAAAACCTGAAAGGCAGGCCAGCACGCTGGTAACTCAGGTAGGATTTCTATGTTGCAGTCTTGAATAGGAATTCTTTAAGAAACCTGTCCCAGTTCTTAAGACCTTTCACTGATTGGATGAGGCCCACTAACATTATAGAAAATAATCTGCTTTACTCAAAGTCAAATAACTATGTATGCTAATCATATCCACAAAGACCTTCACAGCAGCATCTAGACTAGTGTTTGACTAAACCATTGGGCATCATAGTCTAACCAAGCTGACACATAAAATTAACCATCACAACCACTGGTAAACTAAACTAGAAGTTGTTACTGATCTCTAGGGCCCCTGTGACTCTGTTATTCTACAGCTCTGTTTCCTTTGTGATTCTTTCTCATGTGTATAGCTTCTGGAAATAGCAAGAGGAGGAATGAAAATATTTCCTTTTTTTTTTTTTTTAATCTATCCAGACAACTCAAGGTGCGGAATAGCATTTTCATCTCTACAACAGAGATGAGAAAATACTAGTAGTTTTTAATTGTGGTGTCAATAATAGCTAACCTTAAAAAACGGTTTTAAGCCTAAGTGAAAAGAGTAAAATAACTTGTTGCAATGGTTTCATGCTACTAATAAAACGTATTCATGTAATCTTTAGCTCTCCATTAAAACTGTACTATGCCCACTTTATACACATTACTGATTATTTGGAACATTTCCTTACTTCATATCCTCTTCCACTCTTAAACATACATGGCTCTCTTCCTAGAAATAAATCCATGCTTATATGGTCAATTAATCTATGACAAAGGAGGCTAGAATATAACTAGGGAAAAGACAGTCTCTTCAATAAATGGTGTTGGGAAAACTGGACAGCTGCATGCAAAAGAATGAACTGGACCACTTTCTTACACCATACACAAAAAATAAACTCAAAATGGATTAAACACCTAAATGTAAGACCTGAAACCATAAAAATCCTAGAAGAAAACATAGGCAGTAATTTCTTTGACATCGGCCTTAACAACATTATTGTAGATATGTCTCCTCAAGCAAGGGAAACAAAAGCAAAAATAAACTGACTGGAACCATGCTAAAATAAAAAGCTTTTGCACGGCAAAGGAAACTATCAACAAAACAAAAAGGTAACCCACTAAATGGGAGAAGATATTTGCTGATGATATATCTGATAAGGGGTTAATATCCAAAATACATAAAGAATTTATACAACTCAGCACCATAAAAAAAATAAGCCTCCTTTAGCATGCCTACCTGTTAGCATCTCACTGAGTGCCAAAAGACTTAGAACTTAGTAGAATTTGAGGGGCCATTACTAGCAAAATGTTTGATTTCTCATGGCATGGGAGTTGCTAGAGGTGGAGGGTGGCCTGGGAAGGAAGGATGAGACTCTTCTGGTTCATGTGCAGAATCAAAAAAAAAAAAAAAAAAAAAATCCCGAAACTATTTTACTCATTCTTGCTAAAAAAAATTATGACTATAAATATACCAGTGCTCATAGCAGAATTATTCACAATTGCCAAAAGGCACTGACAGATGAATGCCCATTGATGGATGAATGCATAAACAAAATGTGGTATAATTGTATGATGGAATATTATTCAGCTTTAAAAAGGAAAGAAATTCTGACCTCTGCTACATCATGGATAAACTGAAGACATTATGCTAACTGAAATAAGCCAGACACAAAAGGATAACTATTATGTGATTCCACTGACACCAGCTACTTAACATAGTAAAATACATAGAGACAGAAAGCAGAACAGTGGTGTCAGGCAGGGTCTGTGGAAGGGGAGAATGAGGATTATGGTTTAATGGGTACAGAGATTCAGTTTAGGATCATGAAAAAGTTCTGCAGATGGGTAGATAGTGATGATAGCTACACAACAACGTAAATGTATTTAATGCCACTGAACTGTACACTTAAAAATAGTTCAGATGGTAAATTTTTTATGTATATTTTAACATAACAACAAAAAAAAACCCCTAATGACCAATGACTGTTGTTCATCAGAAGGACCATAGTTGTTTGATCAACTATAAAGTTCCCATCGTAATCATCTGGTAAGAGTTCATCTTCTAGCCCATGACTGCCAGGAACACACCTGAAATTATACAAATTGGGCTTATTACTTTTTGCTGTGAGACAAAACACACATCATGGGAACCTTGGAACATCTCCACACGAGGGTATTTGAACTTATAAAATTTGCTCTTCTGTTATGCGATTTGGGGGATGGATTTAAGGAAGTGGTGTTTGCTCTGATTTGGATGCTGCTGGGAAGTAGTGTGGAGGGTAATTCAGTGAGGATCTTGGTAAGTCTTATTTGGAAGGAGAATAGACTAGACTAAGACTAAAGCTGTAGGAAGTAAAGAGGTGGGAGTCACTCACAAGAGTGCAGGATATTGGATCATTTTTGTGGCATGGACGATACCAATGTCTTGTCTATTTTCAGACACGATTACAGAGGGATCATGTTCTCTTTTGTTATTCGTCAAAGTCACAGAATGGCCTTGTCTAATGTTGATGTTCTGTGAATGTGTTTGTATTCAACAGGGAACACCAAGGCCAAGCTGATAGTATCTGGAGAACAACAGCTGGATGTCAGGGACTACTTCTCTCTTTCTCACTCCTAAGCAGAAGGACATGGCCCAATCTAATTTATCTGGAGTTCTAAGAGTCCTAGTCTAGTAGAACTTTGTCAACAAGAGATGTTATTGGCAACTTCGATATGTATTCCCCAGCAATAAGATTTTCATTTATACTTTACGGCACGAACAGCCTGACACAATAAAGCAAATTATATGTCTGCATGTGCAAGCTCATGACGGTTCTTGCACAAATATGCCTCGTGAGGCTTTTGTAGCTTCTTGCCATCCTCAAATAGTTCCTCAGGTACACAGAAGCAAAGATTACCCCCCCTATAGGGTAACTCACTCTATTTGCAATCCCCAAAGGCAATGCTGGATATCTAGGGCTGTGTGACAGGCACAGGTAATGCTGTGGGACGCCGCTAACACCTGAGAGAAGGATTCTCAGAAAAGTTAGGTAATGAGCTCTCGGTCTGGCCCTAGTCCTAGAACTGCAGATCAGCTGCGAAAGAGTATGTCAGAATCCGGGCACAGTGTGAGAGGGAGGCCAAGTATCTGGCTGTCTGGGGAGCTCTGAGCAATGCGCAACACTGGGAAACAAAGAGGAATTAGAGACAATGACTATTTGTGCTTATTCATTTTTCCAATTACCAATCTAGCATCATTTAAGGCTAAAACTTCACCTAATAAAGATTTACCTTAATGATTGGACAATCATCTTCATTCAGTACTAAACCTTTCTTTACAACTTTATGCAACCCTTAGTCCCTACATGATTTTTTTTTCCTTTTGCATTCATTACATAACAAACAATTTAAAGATTGAAGCTCCTCTTTTTCGTGCTTACACTTAATGGCTCAAATGTAACCATGCATTAAAGAAATGTTACAGGATGTAATGAGCACTGGGTGTTGTTATATGTAACTGATAAATAACTGAACTCTACATCTGAAACTAATGATGTAATATATGTTGGCTAATTGAATTAAAATTTTAAAAAAATGTTACCACACCGCCTTTATTTGGAAAGATGAATTCCACATCGTTTATAGTACCTTGACTTTTTAAAATTAATATTGTAATATTTGGCCACACCACTCTTGTCAGAGATTATAAGGGTGAGGGTAGGATGGAGGAAAGCAAAGCAGAAAGCATTTAATTTTTTCTTTATTCCATTAAAAAAGTTTATGTGAATTATTTATAAGTAAAGATATAATAAAACATAAAATAAGTAAAAACATAAAAATAAGTAAAGATATAATAAAATGCCCAGATCCTGCATTTGTCTTAGTAAATGCATAAACTTGGGGGAGGTCTTTAATCTAAGCCATAAGCTACAGACACTCAGAGTAGCTGTACACAAGTCTAGTCCTGAACACAAACTCGTAATTGGCCCTGGGCATGTGTTTATCATGGCCAGCTGTCATAAGCCTGTCCCTATACTGTTCTGGTGGTAAACACCAAACGTGTGTGTGTGTGTGTATGCAGTTTACAGCCACAACTGGCTTCTGATTGATGTCATTTTATCGTAAAAATTTCACTCGATATATTAAGTTGATTATTTAGTTGAGGAATCAGTCAATTCATATTTTTTAAATCACCAATGATTGAATAAGCAGTTTTTCTGACTGCATTTATTATTAACCTATAGAATATAAATGTGATGCTCTAAATCCTCTTGTTTAACTCAAGTTGCATGTAGAGAAATACATATAATACATACATAACTTGGGGATGTCGAATTCCCCAAATACAACTTGTAGGAAAATTGTAAAATGTGAACTTAAAACTTTACATAGACTACCATAAATTCAAAGTAATCACATCCTCTGGTTCTAAAATTACTGTAGGCATATACCATTAAAAAGATAACTAATTTCCCTGAATATGTGTGTTTCATAATCACTGCATTTATTCTTTATAATTTTTTAAAAGATTTTATTTATTTGAGAGAGAGAATGAGAGAGAGAGAGAGCACATGAGAGGGGGGAGGGTCAGAGGGAGAAGCAGACTCCCTGCTGAGCAGGGAGCCCGATGCGGGACTCGATCCAGGGACTCCAGGATCATGACCTGAGCCGAAGGCAGTCGCTTAACCAACTGAGCCATCAGGCGCCCTGCATTTATTCTTTATAATCAAAAACCTTTCTCTTTTAAAATGATTGACGTTTGTGTATTTTTTTTTACCATTTTGTATGTTTCTATAAGTCTGTTTTCTTAAAAAAAGCAAAAGAAAATGCATACATTTCTTTTTAAAAACTTTTTATTGAAATTCTAGTTAGTTAACATACAGTGTAATATTAATTTCAGTGTACAATGTAGTAATTCAATACGTCCATACAACACCAGGTACTCATCGCAGCAAGTGCCCTCCTTAATCCCCATCACCTGTTAAACCCATTTTCCCACCCACCTCCTCTCTGGTAACCATCAGTTTGTTCTCTATAGTTTAGAGTCGATTTCTTGGTTTGCTTCTCTTTTTTCTTCGCCTATGAGCTTTTGTTTTGTTTCTTAAATTCCCCACGTGAGTGAAATCATATGGTATTTGTCTTTCTCTGACTGACTTATTTCAATTAGCATAATACATTCTAGCTCCATCCATGTCATTACAAATGGCAAGATTTCATTCTTTTTTATGGCTGGGTAATATTCCATTATATATATATATATATATATATATATATATATATATATACACACACACACACACACATACATACATACACACACATGCACACACACACACCACATCCTCTTGGGCTATTTCCATAATTTGGCTATTGTAGACAATGATGCTATAAATATCATGTATCCCTTTGAATTAATATTTTCATATGCTTTGTGTAAATGACTAGTAGTACAATTGCTGGATTGTAGGGTAATTCTATTTTTAAGTTTTTGAGGAGTCTCCATACTATTTTCCAGAGTGGCTGCACCAGCTTGCATTCCCATCAACAATGTAAGAGGGTTCCCTTTCTCTTCATCCTGGCCGACACCTGTTGTTTCTTGTGCTGTTAATTTTAGCCATTCTGCCTAGTGTGAGGCGATATCTCATTGTAGTTGTGATGTGTATTTCCCTGATGATGAGTGATGTTGAGCATCTTTTCATGGGTCTGTTGTTCACCTGTATGTCTTCTTTTCGAAAAATGTCTATTCATGTCTTCTGCACATTTTTAAATTGGATTATTTGTGTTTTGGGTATTGAGTTTTTAATAAAAAAACAAAAAACCTAAGGTTTAGGCCTCATTTTGTTCGCTACACACCAAGTCATCCACATGACTACTAAGTTATTTTATTATGTATCACATGTATATAAGATATAATATTTTTTACTTTCTCATATAGGCAATAATACAATTTTACTTAATTACTGCATATAGCTTGAAAATAACATTTGACAAACATATGAAGAATACATTTGCAGGGGCGCCTGGGTGGCTCAGTTGGTTGGGCGACTGCCTTCGGCTCAGGTCATGATCCTGGAGTCCCGGGATCGAGTCCCGCATTGGGCTCCCTGTTTGGCAGGGAGTCTGCTTCTCCCGCTGACCCTCCTCCTTCTCATGCTCTCTGTCTCTCTCTCTCTCTCAAATAAATAAATAAAATCTTTAAAAAAAAAAAAAAGAATACATTTGCAGATATTTCTAAAGATACATATAAAGACCCTTTCACAGTTAAAGAGAAATCACATTTCTAAGAGAGAGGAATGCATTCTATCTAATAATGATCTAAATATTTGTACCAAGTGCTGAATGGCTATACTGGGAATCAAAGTATCTTTAAAAGCTTATATAAAGAGCTTGTAAACAAACTTGCCTTTATACACACTGCAGAAAATTGTTATGGTTATGAAATTTATACTACATCAAATAAGAACAAATTATCATTAATACAAGGTAGCTAAAGAGCAGCTTTCCTGGCCCAGCAAAGACAGCTGTGGACCCAGAAGAGATGAATGCCAAGTCCATAATCACATCGCAACCGACAAAAAGGTCCAAAAGGAGACTGCAAATGCCTAGATGCTTACTTCCCCGGCTGAGGGATTCTACTTTGTAAAGCACCTGGAAGAGAAGAGGAGCTGAGAAAATATAATCCAAGAGGAGACCTCCCCACCCCCTTCCCACATCACGGTGGGATAAGGCAGTTATGGAGCTACCTTCCAGAAACAGAAAAATCGGTAGGCATGCAACCTCTAGATTTTAATGAAATTGGCAGAAAACTCATGTGGTCAGGGCACTGCAAAGTGGCACATTTCTCAAAGTGAATCATGCTGGTTTGCCGACCCAAAGAGTCACAAGACTAATCTGGATTTTGCATGGAAATTCAAAAAATGCAATACTGAAAGTCATGGTTGAGTAATGTGGCCACCTGCAGGCGGTTAAGCAACAGAAGAATGTCCCAGTACGCACTGGCTAATAACAGGGAAGTTATTTTCTACTTAAAATAATTTATAGTAAGAAAATTATAACCCAGCATTATCATATACTTTGTGTAATTGTAAAACTTGAATTTTTCATATGTGACAATTGTTGGTATAATTTTCCACAAAGATATTACTCACTATAGCTCATTATTAACTTTGATTAGTGAGACTGAAAAAGAATACATCTATTATGATTATTCATGCCACTATTATTTTCTTTCACAAGCACTGAAAAAGCTGAGATGTGACTCTTCGCTTATACCGAAAAGACACAGGATATGGAAAAATCCAACATTTGAAAAGAATGGGTTTGAATTGACTTTGGTTCATTACAATGGCCCTAAAGGGGATTAGGAAGCCTTCACCTCGTTAAAAATTACTTTAAAATAGACTATACAAAATAGCTGTTGGAAACAATAATAAGGCTACATGAAGTAAGCTCATTTCCACACGCAATGTATTTAATGATGTGCTTTAATGGTAGGACGTTAGTTGAACTTAATAGTTAAAGGAACAATAAAATATATTATAAAAAATTTAGAAATTATGCAAATGGATTTCATGTGAAGCAAATATTGGCAGATCAGCTAATTAGTAATAATGGTTTCAGACTAACAAAGGATAATTTTGAGTGTCTGTCACTGATCAGTATTAATGATTTTAAGATTGAACTATAGACCATCTGTATAGTCTATACTGCAAGCAATGGGCAGAGGAAAAGATTGAACTATAGACCATCTGTATAGTCTATACTGCAAGCAACGGGCAGCCTATCTTAGGATATGGGGAAAACAGAAGGCAGAATGGAATCAGAGTAGAAGAAGCCAAGAAGAGGAACAAAAACAAAAGCTGGATGTAAAGCATGGTCAAAGGTGAAACAGAATGATGGTGAGAAGTACATGAACAAATTATTTGACCATTCTTTACAACAAAAAGAAAAATTGAAATTGGGAAATTTTTCAGTTAATACAATTACTGTAGAAAATGTGGCTGATTAATTTGGATCAAGATACCAAGTTTGGCACCTCCACACACTTGTTTATTTGACAACACTGATTAGCTTGTTCTTCATTTCACTTTCTATTGTGTAGTTATGCCTAACGCTACCCTCTAACAAAACACCCAGATGAAAATGGGGTGATTCATTCAATTATTCAGATGTTTTGCCTATATCAGGAAGGCTTGAATTTCTCATTCCATTTAGATATTTTGGCAGCATATATCATTTCAATACAAATTAGACCCAAGTGGTAAATTTTGTGTAATTCCCCAGGGACATATGCCAGGCTAGAAAATAACACTTTAAAAATAATTTAAAATATTTTTTAAACAGTGTCAGAAAATATAACTTCATCTGACATAATAATTAAAAGAAAAAATAATTGGCCATATTTCATTCAGTGATCCAGACTCTCTACCATATATTATCTGAACATCACTACCAGGGAAGAAGGCAGGCACAACTAATAACATTAGGTATCATTACTGAGTCCTTAGTACGTACTGGAGGCACTAGGATAAACGACACAGCATGTATATGATTCTGTTAGTACCTCACATGGGGATCAGAATGCATTAACTCATTAGTGCCCAAGGTCCTCTCCCCAGGCTTAAATTTTCAGTTGAGTCATCAGAGACATGCAAAGGTCCTAATGATTAAATGTATAAGGCACTCAAATTGATTTGTAATTTAGCTCACGGTAGCCATACCGCATGTTCCCTTTGCTGATGTGCTAAGTATCCTCAAACCTTCTCTCTACCACCATAGTGTTTTTATACCCCTTACTATATGTTTTCCTAATAATTTTGCTTTTCCCATGCTCACTGTCCTGTGATATTAAGGAGGAGGGTATATAGCAGTCTGGGTGTAACACTAAGGTTGCCAGTTAAACATTTGCCCATGAATTTGAATCATGAAATCTGGTTTTATAAACTTTAAATTAATTTATAGGTGGGTTTTGCTTTTCTTTGCTTTTGTCCCTACCTCTATATTTTCAAATCAAAATTAATATTTTCCCATAGAACCTCTTCTCTCTTTTCTAACTAGCATGCACCATGAACCTCTTATATTGCACAATAATTCAGACTGTTAAAGTTATTTCTATGATAGGTCAGCTTATTAGATAATGACATAACTAATCTCATCTTAAGAGCTCATTAAGTTCTCAGTAAACAAGCCTATCTTAGGATATGGGGAAAGCTCTGTGATAACCCTGAGCTCTGTGCTTGGAGGAGAAGGGTGCAGCAGAAGGATGGGCAAAAACTCAGGGAAGCAAATAGTAACCAGTGGGAAAGAATCTACACACCTGAGCATCCATTACATCCCCTGGGTTCCTTACTACTAGCACTAGACCTCAGACTGGAACACAAGAATATTATCCATGTTCTAGTCTAGACACACACGCACACGCACACACACACACGCACACCTCACTTCAGTTTTTCCTTTTGTAAATTATTTTTTCCCTTTAAACTCTATTGTTCATGTCACTCAACTTCAGATACCTGGTAACCTTCAGTGTGACTTGCTCTATGTACCCAACTTCTCCCACCAGGCCCCCAACGTGTCATCTTTTTAATACACAAGTACTTGATTGTTTTGACTTCTGGTAGATTTATATCACATCACCTCCTCTCAGTGTCTCAATGACCCTAAAGACCTATGTAGGCCATTGAACTTCAGTAGGAGCTGGGGGAGATGGGGGGTGGGGGGAATGAGGATCTGGACATTTTAGAAATAATGATATTAAGTCCATTAAGAGAAGTGCACTCCTAGACAAACATCATTCCTATCTGATGAATAACCTCTTCAAAGACTGGGTGTGGAGGTTTAGAAGGGCTTCTGGGTTGCTAATTAATGTCAGAGTATAAAAAGCAGATTTAAACATCATTAAGATCACATTTCCATGATTGAAACATTATTATTTTATGTTGAGTTCTTTTATCTCTGGCAAGAGTGTAATCCAAAGGATGTTCAAACATGGAACGAGGTCATAAATTGTGAGTGTAGTTGCACTACAGCATACTTGTAGAAATTCAAACACATACTTTCTTTTGGCAGTTTAAAGATTGTAAGACTATACAACATAAATCTCTTTCACACACACACACGGGCACACATACACATGTGTGTGAAATTTTATTAAGATCTTCACTGAGAAGACTATTAAACTACTGGTATCAAAAATTACATAAGTGTTGGAGCGCCTGGGTGGCTCAGTCAGTTAAGTGTAGGACTCTTGATCTCAGTCCTGGTCTTGATCTCAGGGTTGTGAGTTCAAGCCCCGTGTTGGGCTCCACACTGGGCATGGAGCCTACTTTAAAAAAATTGTGTAAGTATTAAATCTGGCCAAAATAAATCAGTTTCTTGCATAGTTTTAACTTTAAACTGGATTAAGATTTTCTAGTAATCCTGTGTCATATTCTTTTAAATGATTTTTCTATTAAAAAAAAAGTAAATGTCTTTGGAATTTTTGTTACTTCACATTCAGAAAAAAAATTTGACCTTATAATCCTGTGAAACGATTTTGTTGGGAAGATAGACTTTTATTTCTACACCATAATCTTTCTTGCAAAACAACTGCATCAGACAGGTTTGAGATCATTTCTCTTCCCTCTTAGCTCTTTCTAGCCCTTTCTTCTAAGGCTATTATTCCTTAGTTTTGTACCCATTTGTTGGGGGGAGCTTAAAAACTGATCATAATGTAAATGTAACAGGAAAACAAAAGTATACTAGGTACTTCAACTAAGACATTTTAATGTAGGGAAATAAACAGATGCTGGAGAACTGAGAAACCTAAAAATGCACACTGCAGTAATTATTGCAAAAAACTGCTGTCATCTTTATGGTCGGAGAAAGAAAGAAAATAATTTGAGGTTTTTAGAAGCCAGATGCTTGGAGCAGTGTCTCTGATGAGTGGAGACTCAAACTTCTGAAGAGGTCCGTTGTCCAGCTTGTGTGCGTAGTCCAAGGGTAACGAGGCTGATTCTGGAAGTGTGGCCATTCTGAGAATGTGGGGAGAAGCTGGGATCTACAACCATCTGCTGCTGCCTGGGAGGACCATTTCTGAGGCAATGCCAATAAGAGCATCGAGCTGAACAGTAACTCCCTTCTTCTTCCTGCCTTCCAGTATCCTTTAATGCCCCCTATGGGCAGAACCTAAGAGAGAACCAGCTACCAAAGCAGAAATACAGTTTGCAGAGTCCCATTATCTCCAATCAGAGATATAGAAAACAGGATCTGTCACCAAGGAACAACAGCTTAGCAACTGGCATATGTGGTAGACAGAATAATGACTCCCCCAGAGTTATCCACATCCTAATCCCTGAAACCTGTGTATACATTATCTCACACGGCAAAAGGAACTTTGCAGATGTAAACATGTCAGGGATCTTGAGATGGGGAGATTATCCTAATTATCAGGGTAGGCCCAGTAGAATTATAAGTGTCCTTAGGAGAGGGAGGCCCAAGGTAGAAGGGTCAGAATCCAAGAAGGAGATGGGAAGATGGAAGAAGAGAGGGAGATTTAAAGGATGCTAACTGCAAGAGATTTAGTGTTGGATTCTAAGGATACCATTCTGAGTAATGAATAAAGTCTTATTCTTTTAAGAATATATTTACTCTAGTAACAATTTCTTTAATGTTTTTGGAATCAGAGTTTTAACTCAAGATAATTTATTTATTTATTTATTTATTTTTAAAGATTTTATTTATTCATTTGAGAGAGAGAGCAGAGTGAGCAAGAGAGAACACAAGTGGAGGGGAGGGGCAGAGGGAGAGGGAGAAGCAGGCTCCCGGCTCAACAGGGACCCCCTCCACCCCCAACGCGGGCTCGATCCCAGGACCCTGGGATCATGACCTGTGCTGAAGGCAGATGCTTAACCAACTGAGACACCCAGGCGCCCCTAATTTATAGAATAGACAATTTATAAAATAACACTTTACACTCCTCTCCAAAGACAGGCAGGATGAAGCTTAGAGATAATTGTGTAAATACTGTCCGTTCCATGCTCAGTAAATATTGTCAATTAATACCTCTTTTAACATTGCCGTTACTTCCTCTAAGAACTTTGAGTTTAATGAATTTTTTTTCAGGAGAATTCTGCTTCTCAACTTAACAATGTTGCTCCCACTGTTGGGAGAGCATGGACATGTCCACAGTCCCTTGGGTTCTAAAGCCCTGTTGGCTGATCCTCCCCCAAACTCTAAAATAGAGTCAGTTCCTAAACACAAAGGAGAAAACAGTCATTAGATGACTTTGGGGGGAAAAGTGCCTTAGAGGGAGTGGGGGAAATACCAGAGAAGTAAAAAAAATTACATTGAATAAATACTAACTGAGGAGTTGACTGGTTTGTCAGGGTGTCTTTTAAGGGAAACTGCAGGGCGCCTGGGTGGCTCAGTTGGTTAAGCGACTGCCTTCGGCTCAGGTCATGATCCTGGAGTCCCGGGATCGAGTCCCTGGATCGAGTCCCGCATCGGGCTCCCTGCTTGGCAGGGAGTCTGCTTCTCCCTCCAACCCTCCCCCCTTTCATGCTCTCTCTCTCTCAGTCTCTCTCTCTCAAATAAATAAATAAAATCTTTAAAAAAATAAAAATAAAAAAATAAATAAAGGAAACTGCATTTCCTGTTGGCCTTATGTTACTTTCAGCCAAGGTGGTAAAAAGCAAACAGGACACTATCTATTTATTTATTTACTTATTTATTGTTTTTATTCCAATATAGTTAACATACAGTGTTGTATTAATTTCAGGTGTACAATATAGTGATTCAACAACTCTTTACATTACTAGGAGCTCATCATGATAAGTGTATTCTTAATCCCCTTTACCTAATTCACCCATCCCCCCACCAACCTTCTCTCTGGTAACTATCAGTTTGTTCTCTAAAGTTAAGAGTCAGTTTTTTGGTTAGCATCTTTTTGTTTTGTTTTGTTTCTTAAATTCCACATATGAGTGAAATCATATGGTATTTGTCTTTCTCTGACTGACTTACTTCACTTAGCATTATACTCTCTGGTTCCATCCATATTGTTGCAAATAGCAAGATTTTATTCTTTTTTATGGCTGAATAATATTCCATTGCATATATATATATATATATATATATATATATATATTTCATTTCTTCTTTATCCATTTATCTATTGATAGATACTTGGGTTGCTTCCATAATTTGGCTATTGTAAATAATGCTGTAATAAACATAGGGGTGCATGTATCCCTTCAAATTAGTGTTTTCATATCCTTTGGGTAAATACCCAGTAGTAGAATAAATGGATCATATGGTAATTCCATTTTTAATTTTTTGAGGAACCTCCATACTGTTTTCCAGAGTGGCTGCACCAATAGGGTAAGAGGGTTCCCCTTTAACTGCATCCTTGACAACATTTATTGTTTCCTATCTTGTTAATTTTAGCCATTCTGACAGGTGTGAGGTGATATCTCATTGTGGTTTTGGTTTGTATTTCCCTGATGATGAGTGATGTTAAGCATCTTTTCATGTTTCTGTTGGCCATCTGGATTTCTTCCTTGGAGAAATGTCTATTCATGTCTTCTGCCCATTTTTAAATTGGATTTTTTGGGGGGTGTTGAGTTTTATAAGTTCTTTATATATTTTGGATACTAACCCTCTATCAGATATGTCATTTGCAAACCTCTTCTCCCATTTCTTAGGCTGTTAGTTTTGTTGATTGTTTCTTCTGCTGTGCAGAAGCTTTTCATTTTGATGTAGTCCCAATGATTTATTTTTGCATTTGTTTCCCGCCTTAGGAGACATATGCAGAAAAATGTTGCTATGGCCATATCAGAAAAATTACTGCCTATGCTCTCTTCTAGGATATTTATGGTTTCAGATCTCACATTTAGGTCCAAACAGGACACTCTTTATATTCCTCCATCCAAAGAACAAAAAGAAGGAATCTTGCTACATTTTCCTTTTCTCCCCCTTCATCTTTGTCCCACTAAAAACTGAAGTTTTGAATAAAGATATTGCTAAATATTGGGTCAATTTTCATAATCTGAGATGGAATACCTGGAATTTGAGAGAGAATAAGCTTTACTCTATTCACTTAGGTCTTTTTTAGTATTTTAAATTAGTTTCATAATTATCAATATAAATATTATACTCACAAATTAACAACAGGGACTCTACCCTGTGGAGTTAATTAAATACCTATAAATTAGCACAGCTCCTCTTCCAAGGCTGCCTAACCTTATGACTTAGATGTGTGCTTATTTGCAAATGGAATGAGTTTGAATTCCTTTGAGTTTTATTTTTATTATAATTCTCCCAATCTTTTTCTTCTGATATCCAGTGAACAACTATAATCTTTCATTTCATTATTTTTATCATATCACTCTATCTTGGCTCTAATGGAAATATTTAAGTAATCTATGGTTCCAAGAAGGAAAAAAAAACACAGTATAAAATCTAATTTTCAGAAAAATTTACTGCATTTTTAATCAACAAGGGACTGTGCCTCTTTAGTACTTTATAGCACTTTATCAGGTATTGTGCAGTATGCTTTTCTCTGAATTCTCAGCATGTCTCTGCAGTTTCAGGAAACAAGGGCAGACCCCACAGCAGCAATCCTTTAAACGGGAATTTTTACTGACTAACACTCAGTCAAGATGAGTGTTCCCCGCATGTCAAAATATAATGATTCTTGCTCTATACACCGTTGGATGATACTATAAACAGCAGATTTTTACTTGTCCGATTAATCATCTCTTCTTCCTCCGCGGGGTTTCAGTCCAGGATAGCTTGCCCATTGATAAAATTAGGCATCTCATACTTTATGGTCAAGTTGTAGCTAGAATCATAAAATTGTGGAATTAACCATTTGTTCAAGTACAGCACAGTCTGTAAATTCTGTTCTCTTACAGACTTCTATTATAAAATCAGAGCAGAATTCATACAGGGAGAAAAGTCTCATACTAGGCTAAGTCAAAAATGATTGAAGAAGGTGGGTTTGTGTTATCAAAGAAAAAGAAGAACAACCTATTTCTTTATAACCAGGGAGCTGGAGACCACCTCAGCAGGTCCCACTTTCCTGACAGAGGGTCTTCTTTGGTCTGTCTACATCAGTTGGGTACTCCTTAACTTTGTATCTCCATATCTCAACAGAGTGTACCCTGGAATAGTGATAAGAGTTGGGGAGTCTGACAGACATGGTTTCAGCACTAGCTTCACCACTTAGAGAAATTATTGACCTCTCTGGGCCCCAATTTCCTAATCTATAAATATAAGACAAATAATGCCTAAATATACACATATTTGGCTTATACATACATACCTTAATTTCTATGTTTCTGGATGTCATGGTCTTTAAATACATTGTAGGTAATTGTAAAAAGTCATGAAACATAATGACATAATATTTGGCGGGGTGACAGGACTGTTCTATATCTTGATTTGGGTGGTGGTTATACAGCTGTATGTGTTAGCCAAAATTTTTAGAACTGAACAACTAAAAAGGAAGAATTTTGCTGAATGTAAATTATACTTCAATAAAACAATAGAGAAAAATAATATATCCACAGTACAGGAAATTATGAGTGCATGAATTATACCTATTATTAATCACTTCAGATGATGAATGAACTTACAGAGAACTTAATTTTTAAACTTTATTTCCTCCTTAGAGTTAAGTCTTGTATTTTACACTTGATTTAAAAAATAATGTCACTTAGGTGTTTGAGATGGCAACTACGCGTTTGTTTTCTTTCTCTAATAATTCAATAAAAGTTTGTCTGATACTCTCTAAATCTAAAGCAAAATGTGGAGCTTTGTTTATATTTTTTACAAGCCTCCTACTTTTATCATGGGTGTTTATTAATTTGGGGCAATTTAGCAAGATCTCCATGAGGTTCATGATCCTGGTATGACCTACCTCATGGAATGGTGTGATGAACACCTCCTGTATAAATGTCAAGAATTGCAAGGTTTTGTCCCAATATAATATAGAAGGGGGAAAGGCTGCTTGCTAGTTCGAACTCTCTAATTTGAAAGCTCAAAAGCAAAAGATTTCACTTGGAAAGTCCAGCCTCGCCACCATAGAAATGGAGTGTAATGACTAAGTCATATGAGTTCCAGTCCCAACTTCACTTCCTGGGTGACCTTGAATGGACCTCCAATGGATAGGGTACCTATTTTATGGAAATTTATGAAGATCAAATGAGACAATGTATATAGAAGCATGTTGAAATTGTGAAGTCTCGTATACATGTAAGATAATATTAGCAAGGATGAATGTACACTGGACAAAGAGCTGCTAATTACAATGTTGTGTAGCTCTTTGCAAGTGACTTGTCCCTAAAAATCACTTGTTCACTTGATTGTGAAGGCAATCTATGAAGTTTCAACTGGTCAATATATGACCACAAATACTAACGTGCCTCCCTTTATAGCTTGAGATGGATAAGAGTCTGAGATGGCCATTATCAAACAGCTATTGTTTTAGTTCGTTATAGTTTATGACACCAAAGACTAGATAGAAGCTTATGATGTTCTTGGTTCAGCTTGGCATCTAAGCCAGCACCCAATACTGAGTAAGCTTAGGGCAACAGAAAGCAATGATTTAGACAGAGCTTTCTGGCTGTTAACTTCCATCCACAGCGAAGTTTGAGGATGCGATATAAAATCCAAAAACCAGATTTAGAATACTTTTAGTTCTTGAACAAATTTGTCCAACAGAATGGATTAAAAATAGTTTTCCAATATCCTAAAATGAATTACCCAGTGGTTGTCTTATTGACAATGCCTAAAAACCTATCCTCCAAAATGTATGCATAGAATGGAACTGCTTTTTTGTGGAAAATGAACAAAAAGCAAAGGTCAAGTGTCAGTCTATGCCACAGGCACTCTCCAGGATCTCCTGGTGAGATAAGGAAAGTCTAACTGCCAAAAGTCCCCTTCTGGTTGCTAGAGGCTACTAGGCTGCAGAGTCTAGCTGGGTGTCTGAGGCTGCTCAGTTCTCTGCTCTCTTTGAGGTACTCATGCCTGTTTGTGTCAGCTGAGTCATCCACAGGAGCTGAAGGGCTGTTAGCTCTCAAGTCTGCTGCTCAGGGGGTTAGGTGACCTCTATTGAACCTAAATCCTGCCCAGACTTCAGTGTACCCTGACTGCTGTTCACCTGTAACCTGATGGTCTGCACTCAGAGGTGTGAGAATTTGGGATTTGTGCTCTTCCACATGTTGGTTTATCTTTTATTATCTTATCTTGTTTTTTTTTTATTTAGATTCCAGTTGCTTAACATACAGTGTAATATTAGTTTCAGATGTACAATATAGTGATTCAACACTTCCATACATCACTCAGTGCTCATCACAAGTGCACTCCTTAATTCTCCTCACCTATTTCACCCATCCCTCCACCAACTTCCGCTCTGGCAATGATCAGTTTGTTCTCTATAGTCAAGAGTCTGTTTCTTGGTTTGTCCCTCCCTCTCTCTTTTTTCCCTTTGCTCATTTGTTTTGTTTCTTAATTTCCACAAATGAGTGAAATCATATGGTATTTTTCTTTCTCTGACTTACTTCATTTAGCATTATACTCCTAGCTCCATCCATGTTGTTGCAAATGGCATAATTTTATTCTTTTCTATGACTAATATTCCAGTGTGTGTGTGTGTGTGTGTGTGTGTGTCTTCTTCTTTATCTGTTCATCAGTAGAAAGATACTGCTTCCATGATTTGGCTATGGTAGCTAATGCTGCTATAAACACAGGGGTGCATGTATCCCTTCAAATCAGTGTTTTTGTATCCTTTGGGTAAATACCCAGTAGCCCAATTGCTGGATTATAGGGTAGTTCTATTTTTAATTTTTTGAGGGACCTCCATACTGTTTTCCAGAGTGGCTGCACCAGTTTGCATTCCCACCAACACTGCAAGAGGGTTCCCTTTTCTCCACATCCTCACCAACACCCGTTGTTTCTTGTGTTATTGATTTAAACCATTCTGACAGGTGTGAGGTGATATCTCATTGTGGTTTTGGTTTGTATTTCCCTGATGATGAGTGATGTTGAGCATCTTTTCATGTTTCTGTTGGCCATCTGGATTTCTTCCTTGGAGAAATGTCTATTCATGTCTTCTGCCCATTTTTATTTATTTATTTTTTAATTTTTATTATTTTTTTCTTCTGCCCATTTTTAAATTGGATTATTTGTTTTTTTGGGTGTTGAGTTTTGTAAGTTCTTTACATATTTTGGATACTAACCCTTTTTCAGATATATCATTTGTAAATCTCTTCTCTCATTCCTTAGGTTGTCTGTTAGTTTTGTTGATAGTTTCCTTTGCTGTGCAGAAGCTTTTTATTTTGATGAAGTCCCAATAAATTTATTTTTGCATTTGTTTCCCTTGCCTCAGGAGACATACCTAGAAAGAAGTTGCTATGGCCAATGTCAGAGAGGTTACTGCATATGTTCTCCTCTAGGATATTTATGGTTTCATGTCTTACATTTAGTTTTTTAATGCATTTTCTTTTTTTTCTTAAATTTTATTTTATTATGTTAATCAACAAGCATCATTAATTTTTGACGTAGTGTTCCATGATTCATTGTTTGCATATAACACCCAGTGCTCCATTCAATACGTGCCCCCCGTAATACCCATCACCGGGTTTACTCATCCCCCCACCCTCTTCCTCTCTTAAAACCCTCAGTTTGTTTCTCAGAGTCCATAGTCTCTCATGCATTTTCAATTTATTTTTGTGTATGGTGTAATAAAGTGGTCCAGTTTAATTATTTTGCATGTAGCTGTCCAGTATTCCCAACACCATTTGTTGAAGAGACTATTTTTTCCCCATTGGATATTCTTTCTTGTTTAATTATGTTCTTTTAACTAATGCTTTTTACCTTTACTAAAATCTAATTTTAAAATTTTGCTTACTTTTTAAGTATAATGCACATCCAACAAAATGCATACAGTACACAAATCTTGACCAGAAAGCTGGATGTATCTTCACATACGTATATTCCTGTGTAACCACCACTAAATCAAGGTAGAAAACATTACCAGCACCCAAGGAATTCCTTTTATGCCTCCTCCCAATAATTACAGTCCCCTGAGATAAACACTCTTCTGACTTCTGTCACAAATACACTGGTTTTACCTGTTTGAACCTCATATAAACAAAACCAAAACTATTCACTCTTTTTATGGTCTGGCTTTTTAGAGCATAATTATTTTGATATTCATCCATGTTGTTGATCAGTAGTTGATTTTTTTCATTGCCTATAGCACTTCATTGTATGAATGCACCATGGCTTTTTATCCATTCCCCTGATGATAGACATTTTGTTGTTTCTTCTTTTTAGCTATTATGAATAATAATTCTATTAACATTCTTGTTAGAAGTTTTGGTGAATATATGTATACATTTCTATTACTTATATAACTAAGAGTAAAGTTCTTGAATTACAGGATGCAGTTTTAGTAGATATTGTCAGTTTTCTAAAGTAAGTGTACCAGTTACACTCCCGGCAGCGATATATGAAAATACGCCTTTATACCGTAAATCCTTTTACTTTTTGCCATTTCAGTGGTGTAAAGTGTTCTTTTATTGTGGTTGTAGTTTACATTTTCTTAGCTTTTTTTGAGTATAGTTGACGCATGATATTACATTAGTTTCAGGTATATGACAGTGATTAGACAAGTCTATACATTATGCTATGCTCACCACAGTGTAGCTGTCATCTGTTACCATACGACACTATTACAATTACCATTGACTATTCCCTATATTGTACTTTTTATTTCCATGACTTACTCATTCCATAATTGGAAGCCTGTATCTCCTACTCCCCTTCATCCATTTTGCCCCATCCCCTACCCCCTACCCCCTACCCCACCCCCACGCCAACCATCAGTTTGTTCTCTGTATTTATAGGTCCTACTCTGTTTTTTGTTTGTTTGATGAATAATAATAGATTAGATTTTTATATGCTTATTGGTTCTTTGGATATCCTATTTATGAAATGCCTGAAATTTTTAAAAAATGCACATATTAATTTGCATGAACTCTTCATATATTGAGGATACCAGGCCTTTGCCAGACATAAATTACAAATATTTTCTCCCAGTATATGGCTTGTCTTTTCATTATTATAATGCTTAATATGTTTTGATGAATCAATAGTCATGATTTTATTGAAAACCAGTTTATCAGGGTTTTGCTTTATTATTGGTAATGCTTTATGTATCTTGTTTAAGAAATTCATGCCTACCATAAGGTCATATATGTATCTTCTGTTTTCTTCTCGAAGCTTTATTTTTCAATTTTGTACATAGAGATCTATATTCCATCTCAAATTAATTTTATTGTATGCTGTAATATGGGAGTCAAAGTTCATTCTTTTCTTTTCTTTTTTTTTTTTTAAAGATTTTATTTATTTATTTGAGAGAGAGAATGAGATAGAGAGAGCATGAGAGGGGGGAGGGTCCGAGGGAGAAGCAGACTCCCTGCTGAGCAGTGAGCCCGATGCGGGACTCGATCCCGGGACTCCAGGATCATGACCTGAGCCGAAGGCAGTCGCTTAACCAACTCAGCCACCCAGGCGCCCCAAAGTTCATTATTTTCATGTGAATATTTAATGCTACAGCACAGTTTAATGCAAAGCCAACTTTCTCCCACTGAACTGCAGTGGCACTTTTATAAGTCAAGAGACTATATGCGTGAGTATATTTCTGGACTCATAATTCTGTCCAGTTGGTCTATTTGTCTCTCCTTGCATAATAGCACACTGTCTTAATTACTAGAGCTTTACACTAAGTCTGGAAGTCTGGTAGTGTAAGTCCTCCAGGTTCATTCTTCTTCAATATTATCTAAGCTTTTTGAGGTCCTTTCATTTCCATATAAATTTTAGAATCAGCTTGTCAATTTCTACACAAAATCCTGGAAGGATTTTGATTGGAGTCAGACTGAATTTATAGATCAATTTGCGGAAAATAACATCTTAAAAATATTGAGTCTTCCAATCCACAAACTTGATACATCTCCCCATGTTAAGTATTCTTTCATTTCTTTTAGCGACACTTTGTAGTTTTAATTATAGACATATTATAAATCTTTTGTTAAGTTTAATCCACAGGTATACAGTTTTTAGGTGCTATTTTTAATAGTATTACTTTCTAATTTTATTGTTTTATTTTTGACTGATATATAGAAATAAAGTACTTTTTCTATATGGATTTTCCCACCCAGCAGATTTGCTAAATAATTTAATTCTAATAGCTTATAACTTTTTAAGAATTTCTTATATAATTGTGTCATTTGTAAATAGAGGCATTTTTATTCCTTTTAATATTTTTATAATTTTTATTCTTTTTCTTCTGACTGGAACCTTCAAAAGTATGTTGAATCGACATGGTAACATTGGACATTCCCAAATTTAAGGGAAAAGAGTTCAATATTATGCCATTAAATATGATGTCAGCTGTAGAGTTTTGTAGATATCTTTTATCACATTAAGAAAGTTCTATTCTTAGTTTTCTCGCCATCATTTTATGTTAGTCAGGAATGGGGTTAAATTTTGTCACATGCCTTTTTTGTATCTATTGAGATGATAATATGATTTTCTCTGTTTTAAAGTTATTTTTGAAATTATATTGATTAATTGGTTCTTAAATATTAAACTATTATTGTATTCTTGAAATAAAGTTTAGTTGGTCATGGAGTATTATGTTATTTCTATACTGTTGCACTCTATTTGCTGATATTGTGTTTGGGAATTTTGAGTCTACATTCATGATAGATAAAGGGATGTCATTTTTTTCCTATAATACCCTTATCATGTTTCAGTTTCAAGGTTATACTGACCTCACAAAATGAATCGTGAGAGTTCTCTTTCTTTATTTTCTGAAAGAATCTGTGTAAACACAGTATTATTTCCTGAAATTTTGGAGGAATGAACCAGTGAGGCCATTTAGGCCTGGAGTTTTCCCATGGGAAGGATTTTGATTATGGTTTCAATTTCTTTGGCAGATATAAACCTTATTCCAATATTCTCTTTTGTGTCAGTTTTGACAAGTTGGACTTTTAAAGAATTTTTCTATTTCATGTAAGTTGCCATGTATATTCTTTGCATAAAATTATTCATAATGTTCTTATTATTTTATTGTGGGTAGGGAAAATCTTTAGTGCTAGATAAAGATGCAGACATCCTCAACTAGGAGGTAGATATCGAAGTCCCCAAAGAGCAGAGCAGCCACGCAGCGGAGAGGTAACACCTTAAGAAGGAGGAATGGGGAGAGGAAGGAGGACCCAAGGGAGGAAAAAAAAAAATGGAAAGAACTAACAAAAGGCAAAGCAGAAAACCATAGCGACAAGTTTACAGACAGCCAATTCCTTAGGCTCAGTTGAACTCAAACAAAGGATGGCTTGGTAGGCACACCTTACCTGATGCTTAATATTCATTTATTTTCTTAAGCCTTAGTTGTGTCGGGAGTAGGTATGAATGAAGAACTTCAACTTTCTTACCCCATGAAAATACTGGTTGGTACAACTTATGGTTGTACCATAAGAGGGACCACACCCAGAACTGTCTCCTAGTCTGGTAGGACATCAATTCCCAGTCACCCGACACTAACAGACAAGACACTGAGAGGTTCAGTGACATTAATGACTGGCCCCAAATCATATAGTTAACCAAAATTTGTTCTTTAAGAGATTAATGTAAAAATATCTAAGTTTCTTTCCAAGAATTTGATTGCCGTGTGGTAATAATATACTTTACTGAGATCCTTACTTGTTTTAAATTACACAACATTCAAAAACATGCCCTAATGTCCTACTTTTTATAATTAGGGAATAGGACAAATTATGCTCAGGACTTTGGCATCACAGGATTTTCCTAGATCTGTGTTTGATAAATTTGCTTTTCTCATGTTCATTACAGTAGAAGTATGAAGAACCACATCTGGTCTTAAATTTGAACCAGCCTACAGTCCTTAAAATAGCTACTGTATATTAAGCACTTACAATAGAACCAGTATCTGTACTAAGTGCTTTATATGGAATCACTCATTCAATCAAAGCTATTAAATGCCTACCGTTTGCCAGGCACTGTTCTAGGCACTGGAGATTCAGTAGTGAAAAAACAGATCAACATCTCTGTCCTCATGCTCTTAAATTCTAGTAGTGGCTACAGACAAATATACAATCTATAAGTTTATCGCTTAGTATAT
Source organism: Mirounga angustirostris (assembly GCF_029215605.1). Lineage (NCBI taxonomy): Eukaryota > Metazoa > Chordata > Mammalia > Carnivora > Phocidae > Mirounga > Mirounga angustirostris. Next base: position 121,718,704 of record NW_026991715.1, on the reverse strand, counting down.
TAGAAGATTCTAAGTGTCAACAAAAGATCATAATAAGCTAAGGGGGACAGATAATGCTGGGGTGGCAGTATTATATTTTGACTAAGGTGGTTAATCTAGACCTCAATGAAAGGTGAAATGAAATTAAGTTTTAAAGCAGGTAAAGAATGAGCTCTATGTGTATGTGGGTAAAGAATGGGTCATAGTGAAGGATAGGCCCCCAAAAGATCTCCAGGCAGGAATATCCCTAGCATGCTAATGGCCACTACTGCTAATAAGGAGGAAGGGGAAAATAGTAAAAGTGGATGGCAGAGAAAGTAGAAGGGCCACACAAATTTCAGAGGATCACATTTGGCCCCGCAGGCCACTTGCAGACTTTGGCTTTCACTCTGAGCAAAATTGCAAGCCATTCCAGTATTGAGCCAAGTTGTGACATGGTCTGACTTGAAAGTGTGCCTGTAACTACAACTGCTGTGTTGAAATAGTTTTAAGAGAACTAGGGTAGAAATAGGCCATTTAGGATCATCCCATTTAATCCTCAGCACCACCCTGTGCAGTAGATACTATTATAAAACTCACTTTAGGATGAAGAAACTGAGGCCTAGAAGATGACATAACTTACTTAATGTCACATAGCCAACAAATAGTATAGAAGGCCCTATTCAGAAGTTGTGTGTATGCCCCACTCCATGCACTGAATAAATTTTAATTTTCCTAATGTTCTACAGGATACCCTTTTTCCATGTTGGTGGTTGGAAATCATTAAAGCAGAGGCTGACCCTGGTGTTAGATATTTGGTTTCTGTTAAGCAGATTGAAAAAAAACTCTTTCACAATATCCCCCTGAGAATTATAACATATTTCTATGTCTAGACTTTGAAAGGCTAGACCATACCAAATCTACATCCACCCCATTTTCTAGTAAATTGGTCAACAAGGTATTTTCTAAGTGTAAGGGCATGAGGTGTTAGAGAAGAGCTGTTGCCTCAAAACCTCATTCATAAAGTTGTTGTACAGACCACACCTGAATGATGTCCAAATAAGGAGTATAACTAATACTTTTCTCAGAAAAAGTAGGCCTTTCTGAGCAAGTTTCTGTAATTACCACTCATGTCAGGGCGTGAGAAGGATGGTACCAGATTAACAGAGGGTGCAAACTCATGCAGGAACTGTAGGACTTAAAATCAGGCATTCTGACTGAACCATAGTGGCTTCTGTATCACGTTGGTCAAGAATCTCGGACCAAAACACGGAAGGCTGCCACTCAGAATCCACGGGCTCAACAGCAGAGTTGCTCCTTCGTAATTCTCCCAAGTGTTCTGGACATGTTGGGTTCTCAGAGCATTTTTTTAAACAAGTTTAGGTATAAGCCCTAACTTTACTTTTTTTTTTAATTGTGGTAAAATCTAAATAACTTAAAACTTAATGTTTTAACCATTTTTAAGTACACAGTTCTGTGGCATTAAGTGCATTCACATTGTTGTGCAACAATCATGACCAATCCATCTCCAGAACACTTTTCATCTTCCCAAACTGAAACTATGTACCCATTAAATATTAACCCCCATTCTCCTTTCCCCCAGCCCGTGTCAATAACTTTACTTTGTCTTTTTGCATTTGACCAATATGGGTACCTCATATGAGTGGAATCCTACAGTATTTGTCCTTTTGTGACTAGCTCATTTTACCTAAGCATAATGTCCTTAAGGTCCATCCATGTTATACCATGTGTAGGATCTTCCTTCCTTTTTAAGGCTGAATAATATTACACTGTATGTATATACCAGATTTTGTTTATCCGTTCACCCACTGATGGACATTTGGGTTGCTTCTTACCTTTTGTCTATTGTGAATAGTGCCACTGTAAACATGGGTAGGCACACATCTCTTCGGGACACTGTTTTCAATTATTTTGGATATATACGCAGAATTGGGATTACTGGATCATAGGTTAATTCTATTTATAATTTTTTGAGGAACTGACATACTGTTTTCTGTAGTAGCTACTCCCTTTTATATCCCCACCAATGATTTACAAGGGTTCCAGTTTCTCCACATCCTTGCCAACAGTTTCAAGTTGTTTCCTTCTATTCCTAGTTTGCTGAGTGTTTCTAACATGAAAGAGTGTTGAATTTTTCAAATGCTTTTTCTGCACCAACTGAAATAATGTGTTTTTTTATACTTCATTCTATTAATATGGTGTATTGCATAGGTTGAACCACAGACTTTGCTTTTTATTAGCTATTGGCTTTGAGCAAGTTCCTTACCCTAAATTTTAACTTCCTTATCTGTAAAATGGAGTTAATACTAATACCTACCTTCATCATTGAGAATATTAAATAATGCAAATATAGCACTTAGTACAAGGCCTAGAACATTCATGTTCAAAAATGGTAGCTCTCACCATCACCGTCATCATCTGATCCTTTCACTAAAGCTAACAGTAGACAATAAATTTTTTCAAAGCAGACACAGAGAGAAGAGCATAAGCAGACTTGTTAAAATGCATTTAAGACTTATCCCATCCTTAACATGCCCTGGACAAAAGTCAAACTAGAAAAAATAATGATTTATACCCAACCCCTTTCACAGAGTCTGGGCAGCTCAGCCAATACCTAAAAGAACAGATACTATTTTGGTATCCCTGTCCTTTAGTTCCAAATCTTATACCTTGGCTTCTCCCAGGGGGAGCTTGAGTCTCTGCTGCCCAGTCATGAAGGCAGGATGGAAAGAAAGGCACAAATAAGGAAGGAAAGCAAAGGAGGAAGGTTCAAATAAAGCTTAGCATCGAGGGAGGAAGGTGGGAGTCATGGAAAAATGGGAGAGTAATCTAGTTGCTGATGTATCAGGCTCTTGTCACCAACCACCTGAGAAAGAAAGCCTCAACACCTACCATTCTCACCAAATCCCTACCAACCCCAACACATCCAGTACCCACCCTTCTCTTACCCTCTGATGTTTTTCAGAGCTCAACTCTTCTCTCTCCTGCCTGGGATAAGGAAAAGGATGCAGAAAATAGGGGGTAGTTCAGTCTGGCAGAGAGGTTAAACTATTGGCTAAAATTGAAGAGTGTTTTAGGATTATTTGTAGATTATAATTCTTCCTGCTTCTCATTACCACAGTGACAGAAACTAGGCTCTTACAAGAAAAGTCAGGTTTTCATAAAAACTTTTTCAGGCTAGGCCTGATAGCCCCCAGACAGCTCGTTTTGTCCACTTCATTATTGTATACCATGCATCTAACTCCATCTCTCCACCACCTCCTTCAAGTCTTTCAGTTTCCGTTCAACAGTTATTGACTGGCAATGGAGTGGTGACCATCTCAAGTCTGTGCTGTCAAAGAATCCATGTTCCAGTAGAGGCAACAAGACAATAAATAACCATACAAATATAAAATGCAATGAGAAGGTTGTGATGTGTTCCACAAAGAAAGATAAAGGAGGAAGCATTTGAGTAGAGAGACCTAAGCAAAGTGAGGAGCTTGCTACACAGTCTTAGGGTGTGGATTCCCTGGAGAGGGCACAGCAATAATCTCACACTCCTTTTCCAAAATAATTCTGAAGAAGGGCCCTTTTACTGCAATTTCAAGAAAACCTAGTTATTTTCTTAACCGCTGTGCAAAGCAAGGAACATAGCACATTTTCTTTCTTACCATGTTCCAGAATGGCAAAGGTCAGATTCTGACAAGGGTCTCATGGCAGAAGAGCCTCCTTAAGCATCTAGCCTTCAATCTCTGGAACCACACTGTCTTTACTCCCTGTAATGATGTAACAAAACTTTTTCATTAAAGCATGCTTCATTTGTTGACAGCCAAGCTCCCTGCTCAGATTGCCCGTCAAAGCTCAGGTCCAATGAAGTTCCTGGATTATCTGCAAACTGGTGTTTTCCTTTAGCCAAGTAGTTTTAAATTCACAGTTATCTAATAGCCCTCCCACCCCACTAAGGGGAAAATTGAACCCTCAGCTGGATAATTATTTGCCATGGGATGAAATCAGAGAGGTGAAGGTAATGCTGGGAAATCAGAATCCATGATGCCAGACCTTAAAGAGGAAGATAATTAAAATAGGGAGGCAGAGTTTCCAGGAAGTTATAATTGTCATGTGACAGACTCTGGTCAGTTCATGCACATGGTAAAAGCTTTTCAAGGGAACTTGCAAATAAACAATAAGGAAACAGTTATAAGGTTAAGTCTTAGAATAACCTTTCTCCTCCTCTACGTGATATACTTTGAAATTTGTGAGGCTGTCTCCCCGTCTCCTCTAGAAAATCAGGGGGAAGTTCCTATTCCCCAAAGTTCTTCAAGTGTCTCAGCAAGCTCCAGAAAAATGGGTGGACTTGCCTAACTAAAGAGTGGCTGAAAAGCACTTTGAAAATCCCATCATCAAAGAGCCATTTAAGTGAAAGGATCATTAGATTACATATTTATATCAAGTAAGATGAAAAGGATAATGATGGGAAGAGATACGGTAGTTAATCAGGAAGGTTGTGCATGATTCCTTTCTCCCAATAATAGTTACTGTCAACAAGCATATTTAGATCATTGCCTGAAAGATCTTGAGCAGCTCTATAGCCGTGAGCCAAGTCTCTCTCTCTCTCAATGTTCTTTTACAAGAGGTTAAAATAAATCTCACCTACAGATAGCAATTACACTGGGAGACATAACAATAATGGGTACCACTTTCTGAGGACTGAGCTAAGTATTTTCCATGTGTATTTACTTTATAACCCATTTTAATTTACAACAACTCTTTAAGCAGGTATTAGTGACATTCCACAGCTATTGAGTTTTGGAACCAGAACTCAAACCCAGCTCTAACTCCATAGTCTGTTCCCCCAAACTTTGCACTATATTGCCTTAAGAGTCCTCACTTTCTTTTTCAGGTTTTTACTTTTTTCTCCCTTTTATAATTTTCTATTTGTATTTACAAACCAGGAATAAGGCATAGGGCATCTTCTGGGTGATGGACAACATTTCTCTTTGGTGTTATCCGAAATGCTCTAAAGCATTCCAGAGAATGCTTTGTACATCATGCATTGCTCTTCTAACATGTTTAGCTTCAGAATTCAATAATACATATAATATTGTGTTACAAAGATAATACATTTTCCTTTGGGGCAAAGTGTTACTGAGACACTTTCATTGCTGTGAAAAAAATTAAAAGTTATTAAAACCAACACTGAGGAAAAATTAAAAACGAGTAAATTCTTTTTTTTTAAAGATTTTATTTATTTATTTGAGACAGAGAGAATGAGAGAGACAGAGAGCACATGAGAGGGGAGAGGGTAAGAGGGAGAAGCAGGCTCCCCGCCGAGCAGGGAGCCCGATGCGGGACTCGATCCCGGGACTCCAGGATCATGACCTGAGCCGAAGGCAGTCGCTTAACCAACTGAGCCACCCAGGCGCCCAAAACAAGTAAATTCTTGACACGATATCTTCATAATTGTCAGAAATTCTCTGTGGCATGTGTCCTTCTGTGTCCAACCAATCCATCAGCACTTTCTTCATCTATTACGCAGGCACTTACCTAGTCCTTTTCACTATATAGTCTGGGCACATGGTCAGCATTATCTGAGAGTTCAAATGGATGACTTCCTGTATTGTAACACCATAGTCTGTAGTCTCCAAATTTTATCCAATTCCAAATTATTCTTCCACTATCCTTAGAAGATAAAATTTTCACTTCTTGCTTTGAGTTCAGTTCTTATCTTCATGAAATTCCTCTCCAGGTTCATTCAGAAGCATTAGGACCAATTAATCCTAGGCAGAAGTCAAATTGCATGGAACCCAGCAGAGGTCAGAGCAGTATGGAACAGAGAGCCAGAACTGGTGTGTCCTCCCTGGAGTTTACATTACTGTGTTGGGGAGACAGATGATAAACACAACAAACATGCAAAATATGTAGTGTATCAGATGGTATGACACATACTGTATTAGTTTGCCAGGGCTGCCATAATAATGTACTACAGCTAGCTGGCTTAAAACAACAGAAATTCATTCTCTCATAATCTGGAGGCTCGAAGTCTGAAATCAAGGTGTTGGCAGGTCCATGCTCCCTCTAGAACTCTGAGTAGAATCCTTCCCTGCCTCTTTCTAGCTTTTGGTGGTGAACGTCAATACATGTCTTTCCTGGCTTGCAGTTGCATTGCTTCTAGCTCTGCCTCTGTCATCACTTAGCATTCCCCCTGTGTGTCTCTGTCTTCCTATGATTTCCTCTTCTCAGAAAGATACAAGTCATATTGGGTTACAGCCTACCCTAATGACCTCATCTTAACTTAATTAAATGGATAAACACACTATTTCCAAATAAGGTCACATTCATAGTTACGAAGGGTTAGGACATTCAACAGGTATGTTTAAGAACACAATTCAACCCGAAACAGATGCTATGAGAAAAATGAAGCAGGAAAACTCAATATGACATATGTGTAGGTGGAGAATAGGGGTCAGATGCAGTATTAAAAAGAATAGCCAAAACGAGTCTCAGTGAAAGGAAATGTTTGCATAAAGATCTGAAGTTGAGGGAGCCAGACTGTGGATGCATAAGCACATATGCAAAGGCTCTGTGGAATATACCAGACATGTTCAAAGAACAGCAAGGAGGCCAGCATGGCGGGAGCAGAATGAACAAAAGGTGATGTGGTAGGAGATGAGTTCTGAGAAGTAATAAAGGAGAGAGATGATATACAGACTTTAGCTTTTATCCCAAGTGATATGGGAATTCCCTGGAAGATTTTGATCAGAAGATAACATGATCTGACTTATATCTTAACAGGACCTTCTGGCCACTGTCAGAAATAGACTATAGGGAAGGAGGTTAGAAGCAAGGATCTAGCTTAAAAGGCTATTGAAATAATCCTGGTGAGAGATGATGATGGATTGATAGTGGAGATGGTTAGAAGTAGTTAGTTTCTGGATATTTTTTGAAGGTAGAGCTAACAAAATTTGCTGACAGATTGGTCATGCGGTGTGAAAGAAAGAGGAGTCAAGGATGACACAAGATATTTGGCTATAATAACTAAAAGAAGACAGTTGCCAGTAACTTAGTTATGTGGAATATGAAAATAGCTGGTGCTGAAGGGAAATCAAGAGCTCAATGAACATAAGAAGTTTCAGATGCTTGTTTTAGATACATCTGAATTGTACGGAGATTTCCAGTGGGTAGTTGACCATATGAGTCTATACAAGTGAGAATAAACCTCCCCTGCTCCACATCTCACCTGGGCAGATGCTACTGCAAAACTGACCTATTGTCGTGTGAGCAGAAAACTGAACAGAAGGCTTAGTGGTTTGTTTGGGAAAATATCCAGAAGAAAACTGGAGGAATTAGTGTTTTCTCATAATGCAAGAGTTTATTCATTTAGTCAATATGTAGGTATTTATTATAAAGTTTGGCAATTTTTAGAACTATCTATTGCAGAATTTCCAAAGGGTGAGAGACCAAATTTACAGACCTAACATAAAAGATTTTGCTTTGGTATTAGAATAAGACCCCATAGATAAGAGAGAAAATCTAGACCAAAGACAGAAGCAGACTAGTCCAGATATTCATGGAGAAGGAAGGATGTATGGCTCTTCAATAGGTGGTGTCAGGAGGCTCGTCTTTATCCCTTCTAAGGAAGAGGACTACCATGGACTCTGGGAGGGGAGGATCCACAAAGCACCCACAACAGGTACCACGTGGGACCTGTCTCAGTTTGGGAAAATGTAGTGTCCTCTCCAGCTTTGCCTGGAGCAGCTCTCTCAATAAGAGAAGATGCATCTACTAACACGTGCTCTCCAAAAAGAGCAACTGTTCTCCAAGGCATCAATAGCACTGGTGATCATATGCCTCATTCTACCAGGAAATGGGACAGGAAACAGCTAGAAGTATATGTGTGTGAGTATGTGAAGTGGAGCTGAAATTCAAGCACTTACCCCAGATTTCCCCCCATCCTTTCACTGTTTTCCTCCAGGTTGATGATCTAAGACACTTGGATAGAAAGGCATCATGACCTTGAGGTCCAAAGTTGGGGTTTAGAGGTATTTTCAACCATGGCCTCTGTTCCTTTTCTTTCCACCAAATGAGAAACACAGCAAATCCATTCAGTGTGGATACATACATCTTCTAGAACACATCTGGGTCATTAAAAGATGCAATGAAGCTTTAAGCAACTTTAAGCAATATAAAATGTTATACAGATCTTAGTTAACTTCTCCACACCACAGATTAGCGGCAGGTTTTTACTTCTCCTTTAAAGCAGTCATAGAATCAGTCTATAAAAAAGTTCACTAATCATTTTACAGAGGAATAGCAGGGCAAATTGGTTAATGACTTGCTCAAAGTCTTACACTTTGTTACCTGTGGAAATGAGGGTAGAATACAAGTCTCTCTTGGCTTCTCAACCACTTTCTCATACTCATCTTGATACGTCACTGTAAACGTTATGGCTGCCAATATCTACACTATTTGGCACACTTACAGCATCAGCTTATAGCTCTGGAAAGAGCTTCACTTGTCCTCTCACTCCAGGCAAATTACAATCAAGCCCTCATAAGATCTTAAAAATACATCTAAACACTCTGAAGGGTAGCCTGATATAATGAAATGACCACATATCTTGAAGTCAGGCAGCTGCCTATGAATCCAGACTGTCACTCACTACCTCTGTGACTTAGAGCTTCTAGCAGCCTCTGTCTCCTCATCTATGAAATGAAGATAATGATACTCATACCAAAGACTGATTTTAATAATTAATTGTAATGCTATATTGAAAGAGTCTAACAAGCACAGAATAAGGGATAACTGCTGAATAATAATTATAATTTTCAAAGGTAAGTTGCTAAATAAAGTTCATCTGAGTTGACAAAGAGGTAAGATGCAGTCATGAATTGCAAGGTAAATACATTTTTTTTTAAAAAAACCCTCTATACAAATAGATAAGTAAATATGATGGTGAATGGGTAACCAGAGGCCACTGTGACTAAATCAGTTGGTAGAATCAGGGATATTACCCAGCCTGGCACCTTTTCTTATTTTGATGTGTATCTTTAGCACATTGTACCAAGACTTTTGAAAATGTATCACTAGCAAGAATAAGTTAGAAGAAGGTGAGGAGGAAGTTAGAGGAAGATGAGGACAAGAAGATGAGGAATAAGAAGAAGATAGAAGGTGGTACAATGTACACAGTATATAGAGATATATGTGTATCTCAGAACTACTTGTCCATAAAGAAGCCTTTGAATTTGAAAAGGAAATATAGACACAGGTGTTGGCAGTGCCTGTAAAATCACCCATTGGTCTTCTCATCCCTGCAGGAAAAATGTCTCTCATCCCTGCAGGAAAAATGTTTCTTAGGGAGATATAGGAGGATCCTAGAGAATACTAGGGCCAGACACAAGCCCTCCTCATTCCACCTATGGGAAAGCTGAGGCATTATGTCAGAGCCAGGAGTAGTCAAAGAGCAAATCTCATCCTTTACATTCAGTGCTCTACATACGTCATTTGACAGAAATAAACTTTCAAAAGCTCATCATTATTATTTCCAAATAAACGGCAAAGAGGCCACTTGGGCAGTGGTTTTCTTCCAGTTTCCTGTGGAAGCGTCCTTTCCTTCCAGTTAATGGTCCCTTCAGCCAAGGGGAAATCTAGGATTTGCCCTGACAGGCTGTGATCTCCCTCAAGTATGTGATACTGTTTTCCTCCACAGCGCACAGTTGGCCTTGTTAATGAGGCCCTAGGGGCAGAGTTCGTGTTTGCCAATGCCTCTCTCGCCCTGGTTGCTGATTACAACCCGGCATCCAAGCTTTAGAGAGTTTATTACCATATGTTCCATTTCCCTTTTTAGCACTGTTTGGGCTCTGTGTTCAGAGACAAGGTACTTCCTACAGTTTGGCTGCAGCAGTTTTTAGAAGATGACTAGAGCTATAACAAGAACACTGAGCTTTGTCGAAGACACCGTCTGGAAGAGAACATTCTCGCTTTCGTGAAAAGTTCTGTTTGGGCACACAATTACATATACACGTTAAAAGGCTCTATCAGCTAGCCTGGGCAGGCAGAGTTTTTCTTGCTGTACTAAACTTTCCTCTCACACTGTTAGCCACAATGATATTAAAGAAGCCTGTCAGGGTTCGGATGGAAGGAAATCTCAGACAGGCATTATGTTTCCTTGTAGGTGGAGAAACAAAATAGAGTCTGCAAATTAACTTCTTGTTTTTCCTGGAGATGATTTTCCAGTAGGGTTGACATAAGCAAAGCATTTCTCCTGCAAATCCCATGCTCTGACTGTGAAAGAAAGGTTTATAGAATTAAAATCCTGTAAGTGTTGTTCCTTAAAGCACCAATGCTTTTATTTATAGTCTGTTTTAGGAAATGTTTTACAAGTGTGATTTGTGTTTATATTTAAATACCCTGGCCACCTCCACATATAATCTGATCAAATTTACTGAAAAAGATTCATGTAGCAATATTTATACCACAGGCAGAAAAAGGCTACAGAAGCTTATAAATATTAACTTGCCACTTTAGAAATACAATTAAACCATGTCTTACATATTTTTCATCTTCCAAAACTCTTAATAGATTTTTTTCCAGTTTGTGGTCATGATTCCCAAAGGAAAATTCCAAAGTTGCACTGGTTTCCTTAGTAACAGAATCAGGTATAAATTGTGTTCCTATAGTTCCAAACATCTGTATCCAAGCAACATATTAAAGTGCACTGCCAACTGATGTATGTATAGTTTGTAGGTAAGCTTGACTTTCCAGAAAGAAGTGAAGTGGCAGGAAAAAGAAAGCATAAATAGCAAAAGAAGCAAATAAAATCACAAGGAAATGCAGTACTGTTTTTCAGTTTTTAAAAAAATTTCTCAGCTAAATCTCCCCCCAAAAGGGATGGTCAGGGTATTATACAAGACATTAATAATTTCTGGGGGAGTTCACAGTTTGGGATTAAATGATATACTTTACTTCTGTAGCTGGCCATTCTAGCCTGAAAGGTAACTCAAGAAAGCTTCCTGGTTGTCCTCAAAAGGCCTTATTCCTTGGTAAGGAGGAGAGACTCATAGAGGCCCAAAACATTGACCATGAATAAGAGAGACTGTGGAGTAGGAAACTCTTCAGGATTCTAAGAGTAGTATGTTAACTGTTCTAAAAGGGTCTTTGGTATTCCAGAACTCAGACTTGTATTCTTAGCACAATCCTTCTTACTTCAATGGATCCAGAAACTTAAGGCAGACCCTGGTAATTCTGCCTAGAAATCCATATTCACTTGAAATTAAACTCTTCAAGACACATAAATTCTAGACTCTAAAATTAAGGACAATATAAGTTCCATGCCCTTGGGAAGTATTTGTTTATTTAAGCCTTAGCTGCCTCATCTTCAAAACGGGAATAATAAGGGAAAGGGAGGATGGGAAATTACTGTTTAATGGGTACAGTTTTAGTTTGGGATCACGAAAAAGTTCCGGAGATGGATGGTTGCACAACAATGTCAACGTATTTAATGCCACTTAAAAATGTTTAAAATGGTAAGTTCTATGTGATATATTTTTTCCTACAACAACAAAAAACCCATAGAAATAATAATAGTACCCCACAGGATTGTTTTGAGAATTACATGAGATAATGAATAGTCTGCATGGTGCCTTTGACATATGTGCTCAATAAATGGTCATTATTATTGTTGTGATTCATGTTAACATTAACAAAAATAGACTCTTGAGCCCCTATAGGAGTTACAACCAGTATCAGTGCTTATCATTCCCTGTCTCACTGCCTGTTGCCTTTCCATTGCACTGACCCATCTTCATATCTTGGTCCCAAGTCCCTCTTTTCACTATTTTCCTCTTGCAAATCTGCCTTTTCTCCAATATCCTTATATCAGGCACAGTCACCACAGAATCCAAAAAACAAAGCAAAAACATTTGGGAGGGTCAAGTTCTTTTACTAGAGTTGCATATAAAAACAACCCTAAAGAAAACTATTTTGTTTTTTTAAGATTTATTTACTCATTTTAGAGATACAGAGTATGTGCATGAGTGTGGGGAGGAGCAGCAGGAGAGGGAGAGAGAGAGAGCATCTCAAGCACAACTTCCCACTGAATGTGGAGCCCAACATGGGGCTCAATCTCATGACCCTAATATCGTGACCTGAGCCAAAATCAAGAGCCCGATGCTTAACTGACCAAGCCACCCAGGTGTTCCAAGAAAACTATTTTAAGTTCAGCTGCCACTTGAAAAAAAAAATCTTCAAAATGGCTCTAACGTTTTGGTAGTTGTGAGACTAGCCATGGGTAAAACTGCAAAATAAACGTGATTTCTGTTTCCTCTTGTTCTGGCTTAGATGGGAGTAACACCAACAACCACCACTTCATGGTTTAGAGAGATTTTCACAGGCGTCCATTCATTCATTTCATCTCCCCACAGGTGAAAAGCCCAAGACTATATCATTCCTGACCCTGAAGTTTGATGGTGTCCTGTTGCCTGTGTACACTCCTGATACCCTAATCAGATCCACACTCCAAGTCTCTCCCCTTCCTCCAGACATCCAAAAGCATAAATTGATAGAACTAAAAGAACGTTGGAAATCTTTCAGTCAATGCCCTTCCTTTCACCAATAAAAACTGGAAGCCCAGCGTGTTTAGGTAATAGGACCTACATTACCTATCTCTGCTTTGGATGCCACGACCTCCAATCTTCTCAGAGACTTTGTGCTATCAGGTATTCCCTCCCTCTTTGGGAACTACAATTTTGCTTCACAACTTTACTTTCCAATTAGCATTGATATGTGTTCAATGTCTCCCACCTTTAAAAAAACTTTCCTCCTGCTTCTCGTCTACATCTCTACTTGCAGTCCAATTTCTCAAAAGAGTTAATTCACTCTTCTCATATCATCTCCCCTCACTCAACTTCGCAATCCAAAGTGGGCTAATGTCTCCCCTTACTACCCTTCCTAAATTGCTCTCTCAGGCCAACAGCTGAAGTCTTCTAGGTCTTTATATTCACTTTTCAATTGCATCTTGCCCAATCCTTCAATAATATATGATACTGTTCAAATACTTCCCTCTTAAAAGACTCTTCCATTGACTTCCTTGTTGCCACTCTTTCTTGGTTTTTCTCTAGCTTCTCAGGTCACTCAATTTCAACATTTTTGGCTAGCCACCCACCTCTGCCCATACATTAAAGGTTGAAGTGCCTCAGGGCTTGATCCTGGACCATTTTTCCTTTAGTTTTCATTCTATAAACTCTTCCTGGACCATTTTTCTGTTTCAATTATTTTATTGGCCAATAATTCTGAAATCATTTGCTCCTGAGCTTTATATACAAATGCCAACCTGAAGCCTCCACTTTGATGATCTGGGAGAAACCTCATGCTCATATCATTTTCCTCCCAAAACATGCTCCTTCTCTTATTTTTTAATTTTAATTAATGGTCTTATTATGCACCCAGTTGGCTAAGTAAAAAATCTGTAAAGCATACATGTCTCCTCTTCGTGAATCCCATGTTATACATTCATCCTTTTATGCATTGAGATAATTAAGTGCCGACTAGATGCCAGGCACTATCCCAAACAATCACCTCTAATCCATTCTGTCTAATCCATTCTGCTTGCCAAGTGATCTAACTTGCCAAGTGATCTAACTTGCCAAGTTATTTCTTCCACCACTCCCATAGTTTATGCTCCAGGTCTTACCTGAACTACTGCAATAATCTCACTGACTGCCATATTCACTCTTACTTTCTTTATTCCTTTTTATTCCATAATATTTAATCCTCTCTATTACCAACTCTTAATTATAAAAACCTTCAAAGAAGAGAAGTTTTACAATGAACAAATAGCATAGTGTCTCCACTTATATTCCACAATTGTTAACATTGTACTGTATTTGCTTTATTTCACTCTTTTTACTTAATACTTTTATGAATATAAAATATTCACATTTTATTTATACTATTTGAAAGTAAGTTGTGAGCACCTGGGTGGCTAAGTCGGTTAAGCATCTGTCTTCAGCTCAGGTCATGATCCCAGAGTCCCGGGATCAAGTCCCACATCAGGTCCCTGCTCAGTGGGGAGCCTGCTTCTCCCTTTGCCCCTTACCCCCCTCATGCTTTCACTTCTCTCTCTCTCTCAAATAAATAAATAAAATCTTAAAAAAAAAAAGGGAAGTTGTAAATGACATAACATTTTATCCCTATGACTTCAGTGTACACATCTTAAGAATATGGAGAATGTCTTGTATAATTGCAAAACCATGTCTAAGAAAATTAACAACAATTCCATGATATTCTATAATAGCCAGTCCATATTTCCAATTCCCCAATTGTCCCACAAACATCTTTTGTGGCTGCTCCCTCCACCCTCAGTCAGGATTCTACCTGCATTAATTTATTGCATTACATTGTTATATCTCTTTTACATCTTAGTTTAGAATTGTCCCTAACCATTTTTTATGACATTGAATTTTTAAGTTCAAGACAGTTGCACTACAGAATGTCCCACATTCTGAATGTGTTGCCTTATTTTCTCACTTTAAGATGCTGAATTGTAGCACTTGGTTAAAGCGTTGACTGACAGCTCTAGGCTCTCTTCATTGTAACCATACATGTTTCCCTTTCCTATTAGAAAATTATTTGTCATGTGATCCCCAGCACCATGTTACTATGCTGTCTCCATTGACCTTCCACCCAATATTTGAGCATCCATCTATGATCACTGGCTGCATCAAGTATGAAGTTGGGTGGATCTTTTCAAGATGTAAATCTGATCATAATTTTTCTTCAGTCATTTTCCATTACTACAGAATAAAGTCCAAAACCCTTTGAATGACTTCTGAGCCCCTTCCAAGTCTGCTTACCTCCTAAACTGTCCTCTCCCCTTTTTCCCCCTCATTCCATGCATTCTACCCAAAATGGTTCTCTCTCAGTTTCTCTGCCTAGGAACATCACACATCGTGTTCCCTCACTTGGAATATTAACTCCTATTCATCATTCAGGTTTCTTCTTATTATTTTATGGGGGAAGCTTTTTCTAACCTCTCAGACAGGAATAGCTTCCTCCACAATATGCCCCATTGTACCCCCCATATGTGATTCTCATCAGCTCCAGAACTTCCTTTCAATGCCTGTCCCACTGGCTATTCCACAAGCTAACAGAGGATCCCTGGGGAAATAGGAAAGTTAGACTGAAAGCTCACATATTCTGCCTTTAGCGATGCATTTGACCTTCTAAATATCTGCTTTTCTATTTTGTGTGTGTGTGTGTGTGTGTTTTAGGGGGAGGAAACCACATGACTTGAAGCAAGGCTGAAAGTATCTGTAAAGCCAGATAATAATGTTTTCTTTTAAGCTAATCTCTTTTGCAAAGCTGTGGATTCTGAATGTTCTTAGTAGGCAATAGAGGCTCTTGTTCTTTGAAGGGATAAAATGTCCAAAACAGTTTCACTCTGATTTTTAGCTCAAGGGAAAGGAACAGAAGTTGTCTTATGCACTTTCTGTGTAACTACTGTTGATAAAAAGGTTTGACCTGAAATTTCTGTCCCTCTGCTCCCTCCAGAGGAGGATTAAAGGTGAGATAAATGATAATGTGTTTAATTTTTCTTCTGGCAATTTCAGCTTCCACTAAGTTTCACTTTTCAAGTTCTTTTAGCTTTCTGAGATTCTTGCTGTTAACAGAAACAATAATTGCCATTATTATTATGATGGTAATATAGCAGCTGCACTTTTATTCTTCCACCTGGAAAACATCAAAACTTAAACAACCCATTATTATCATTTTAGGTGAGAGAACACATCTGTAGACTAACTACTCTGGCGACAGTCAAGGTGTGTACCTCTGAGGCCAGTACTTTGGACCACTCAATCCTACATGTCGATGGGTAGCCCTCAACCACATTAGTCATTCAGTGGCAGACTACTTAGAAAGAAACTACTGAAGAAGACAATACAGCTTGAAGCAAATTTACAACTTTTCCAATAAGAGATTAAGTCATGTCTACATTGCGTATATTAACAGCAAACTGACACTTTGGCCAGCAGTAAGCAAGACTCTCTTCTAAACAGTTCTCACTTTTTTCGTTTCCTATGCATCCTGAGGATGGTTTTCTAGTCCCAAAGTTTACTTCTTTCCATTCCGTCAGGTTCACAAAGAGAAGTTTCTCAAGTCCTGTCACTTCTCTTCAGTACAGCCCTCCTGTGCCTCATGGTCTTCTAGGGCAAAAATCTTCACCCATTTTAGTCAGGTACTTCACAGAGTCAGCCTCTGGGGTTAAAAAAAAAAAAAAGGCTTTGGAGGACCAAGCAAAATAGCTCTTGGTCCAAAATGACTGGTCCAAGTCTAGATGAGGGTAGTCCTTGAGAAGAAAAAGATGGAGGCCTAAGTGTAAAGGATCCAGAGGCTACTGACCTTTTCCCAACAGCCATATTTCAAGTTAGTTCTCATGAGCTTTTATTAAATTCAAAGCCTCAAAGTCCCCTCATCTCTGAGCTCCTCTTGTCTCCTGAGAAGCCACTCGTTTATGATACTCATTATGACTCTAGCAGATACTAGAGCATCCCTTCTAAAATAATGAAACGTCATTCATTTGAACCATGGAATTAAACAGCCACATAAGGGTCCTTCCTCCATCATACTATTTGATCAAAGGTTACATATTAAAATCCACTGAAAACAAAACCTATAATCAGTGAGTTAAGATTGTTCCCTTATATGAATCAGGTAGGCCCAATTGCCTCCATTACTATAATGGTTGAAAGTGCACAGAAAAGTGTAGAGAAACTGAGTATAAAAATAACTAACTATATTCAATAATTAGAGAATGCTTACTACATATGTGCTTGACTCTAAGGATAAAGGTCCTCACTCCTAAGGGACCAACAGTCTTCCAGGGGGCAGATACACCAACAGTTTACAAAACATCCACATAGAAATAACTGTGTAATAACTTATGTAGGGTCACAATGATAGATTATCCCTGGGAGAGACAGAAGAGAGTTCACAGCAGAAGTACAATATGGAGGGGCTTAAAGAATCAGTAGAAGTTGGTTTAGGATAACAAAATCAATGGCATTTTAGGGCAGAGGGAAATGTAGCAACATATCATTTTTCTCTTGGCAATACTTTTCTAGGCAAGTTTTTCATCTTAGTTTTGTTTCCCCATCCATAGCACATGGCACTTGCTGCACAGCACCAGGTAATTTTGCTAAGAGATATAGAATGAAGGTTCCATATTCACTTAAATGACATGGGATGGGAAGAAAAATGTGCTACTCAGGGAAGTCAAATATAGATAGTTTAATTAGATTGCATACAATTGAATAAAATCATTTGATGTGGAGAGGTTTGCAGTCTTTCCCTGATACATTTTACCCGATTATTTATTTCTTCTTTCTCTCTTCCTCAAGGAGAAAAAGGATTAAATTTCTCCCATATGTAGTTTCCTGGGAAAATCACACAGAAGGAAGCACTATACTCCCTGAGGACTGACTGCATCCAAGTATCAGGAACATGTCACAGGGCAACAGATGGCATAGACAAGATTTGGTCTTAGAACAAAGATGACAGGGACTGGATAGTATGGATGACAAAGTTCTTTGGACTAGAACAATAAGAGACCTCCAGTTTGGGGATAAAGGGGAACAGAAGCAGATAGAAGAATTTAAAATAGTTGCCATGAAATATGTATTTATATCTTTCTCATTGAGAGAAAAAGACAAGGTAAAGATTAGACTTTCTGTTGGGGTTTGGCTTGTGAAGATATGACCTGGCCCTGATATTGAATCAGATGAGGCCCAGCTCCAAAAGTATTTCATACATAAAATACCTAATTCTGAAGGGTTGAGTAATGCTTAGCAATATGGGAAAGGGACCAGGATGGGAATTTACATTATTAAACACCAGTCATATTTATCATATTTTAGGCATTTTATTAGACATTTTACATATGTTCCTCAATACTCATATTGGGTTCCTTCACCTTACTTTCAACCTGCCTCTAGCTGCTATTAGATATTCTGTTGCACCAGGTTTGTATAGTGAGACTCCCAGCCCCAGATTTATCCTCCACTGAACCCTTGGGCCATGGGACATATACCCTATTTTAAATTCTACAAAAATTTACCTATGTGCCAGATCTCAGCTGGAGAATTGATACATAATTTACATATTGTTTTTCCACATAAAACTCCCCACACAGATGTAATTTTTTTTAAGATTTTATTTATTTATTTGTCAGAGAGCACAAGCAGGGGGAGCGGCAGGCAGAGGGAGAGGGAGAAGCAGGCTTTCTGCTGAGCAAGGAGCCCGATGCAGGACTCAATCCCAGGACCCTGGGATCCTGACCTGAGCTGAAGGCAGACGCTTAACTGACTGAACCACCCAGGTGTCCCAGATGTAACTTTTTTTTAATGTGATTGTACATAATGAGATTTCCATTTGGTTAGGTTCACCCCACCCATGCAGTGGTTATCTGCTCTTGGTTCCTCTCTACTAACAAATGAGGTGTTTTCAATGACTGAGAAAGTCAACCTATGCAGTGGCTTCATGGGGATTCACCACTGTCTCTGACAGCTTGATAGAGTTGC
Source organism: Mirounga angustirostris (assembly GCF_029215605.1). NCBI lineage: Eukaryota > Metazoa > Chordata > Mammalia > Carnivora > Phocidae > Mirounga > Mirounga angustirostris. The sequence goes on along the minus strand of NW_026991715.1, from coordinate 121,700,174 downwards.
TCCCTCTTTCGTATTAGTTTCCGAGAGCTGCTGTAACAAACTTGGTGGTTAAAAAAACGCAGAAATCTATTTTCTCCCAGTTCTGGAGGCCAGAAATCTGAAATCAGAAGTGTGATCAGGGCCACACTTGCTCTGAAGTCTCTAGGAGAAGATCCTTCCTTGCCCCTTCCAGCTTCTGGGGGATCCTGGCATTCCTTGGTGTGTGGCATCATAACTCCAATCTCTGTCCTTGTTTTCACATGACCATCTTCCCTGTGTCTGTGTCCTCTCCTCTTCTGATGAGGACACCTGCCATTGGATGTAGGGTTCACCTTAAATCCAGGATGATTTCATCTTGAAATCCTTAACTAATTACATCTGCACAGACCACATTTCTAGGTAAGGTCACATTTTGAGATTCTGGTTAGATGTGAATTTGCAGGGGACCCTAGTCAACACTCTACACCCTTTAACATCATCAAACCAAGGGGGGAAGGAAGGCTGAAGGAGGACAAATGCTCCCCTGAACCATCTCAAGACACTGCTCCACGTTTTTCCATCCACCTATCTAATGAGATGGCTCTGCATCAAGGCGTTTAGACATTGCCCAGCTGTTGTCCTTTGACAGTCTGCAAAGAGGCTGCCTCCCTATACGCAGCTCAAACACTTCGCCCTCTTACTGCCTTTCATCAGCTGTTCCATGAGTCCATTTCTGAGATGTCCAGTCAACCCAGCACACTCATGGATATTTTAAATTACTTTTCAATCTGTGCCTTCTGCAGGATGACTGATGTGTGAGTTTCTCATGCATTGAGAATTGCTCTTTACAACGATTTTTCTCTAGTCCAATCTGCATTTTAATAAACTGGATTCTAGATATGGCTCAGCTACTATCTGTTGTGTCTATTTTAAACATGCTCCAGTATTTTTTAAGCCACTTTTCCCTTTATGACAGCTTTCCCATTTCAGACAATTTGAACTAAGCTTTCCAGGTGAAAATTGGAAAATTGGTAAAACCTACACTCTCTTGCTGCCTGAGTATAATGTCCATGTTTTCTGAACACTAAGCCAGGACATATAGTCTAACCTGGATGAGTGCACTCACTGGAACTACATATGAGAAATCCAAATTTCTCTGGAGAGTCAATTTGTCATAGGAGCACTCAAGAAACACTAGCCAGGTTTTGTGAAAAACAGCCAACTATAGCACCCTTGCTTTATGTGAATGCAAAAATACTTCCACAAAAAGAATATTCTCTCATCTCAAATCTCAAACTTGCTCATCAGATTTAGGATCAAAACTAAGACAGGAAATACAAAAAGCACTTCAGTTCTAGAATAATTTGTTAGGAAAGTAAGATTTGTCTTAATATATACATACTTAGTGTTTGTCTTAATATGTGCAAACATAGCACTATCTCAAGCTTTAATATAGGTGATTCTAAAATCAATTTTCTTACCAGTGAAAGTTTATAAAGATGCTTAACGTTTTTTTTAAAGATTTATTTATTTGAGGGCACCTGAGTGGCTCAGTCGTTAAGCGTCTGCCTTCAGCTCAGGGCATGATCCCAGGGTCCTGGGATCAAGCCCCACATTGGGCTCCCTGCTCAGCGGGAAGCCTGCTCTCCCTCTCCCACTCCCACTGCTTGTGTTCCTGCTCTCGCTGTCTCTGTCTCTTTCAAATAAATAAATAAAATCTTTAAAAAAAAAGATTTATTTATTTGAGAGAGAGAGTGTGCATGTGTGCATGAGCAGGGGCTGGGGCAGAGGGAGAGGGAGAGAGAAAATCTCAAGCAGACTCCCCACTGACTGCAGAGCCCAAAGCAATGCGGGGCTCAATCTCACAACCCTGAAATCATAACCTGAACTGGTCGTTCAACCAACTGGGCCACCCAGGCGCCCCAAAGATGCTTAAGTTTTAATCAACAAAGTGGCAAGGATATTCTAGACAATCAATTTAGTAATGTAATATGCAAATTAGCCAACAAAGTAGATAGAAGTTTTCTGACTCATTGTAAAATGCAGTATCTTTGTTTTTGTTTTTTAAAGCCATTTTTACAACTTCTCAACTGATTTATTTAAATATGCTCATTTTATTTTCTTAGCAAGATATTATTAAATAAGGTAATTAGGCTTTCTATTCAAAATATTTAATATTTCCTTCTTATAAAAAGAATTTTTTGAAAATCTGTTTGCCTTCCCTTCATCATTTCACCAGTTATCTGAAAATAACTTCTCATCTCTTTAGCTACATTTGCCAGAAAAAGGAGAACATATTCATCTTTATTCATACTCTATTTCAGGTCAGGGTCCTCCTTGAGTCAGCTAAACAGCTCAAATGAAGTCCAGCTATTATCCATGGGGTACAGGATAAGTAAATAAACACAATTCAAATAAAACAGAATTACCCACAGGAAATAACCATTCTAATGCTAGCAATAAACAGCTAAATCCCAAGTTTGTTCAGTCCTCCAATACTTACGTTTCATTCTTAACAAATCCCTATAAATGGACATATGGTCAAGATGTGGCCTCTCTGGGAAAAGCCCACATTGCTCTTCCCTTTTGTCCCCTTTGCTCTGAACTCAGGCACATATTCAGATGGACACACTCCTGACTTTCTCTATTCTTGCTCTCCCATGTTCATTCCTCCCCACTCCACAGTCCCTCTTACCCGTGCCTCCTCAGATCACTCTTATACAACCCTAGCTGACACACAGAACCTGGCAAGAGTTGCAGATACAAGTTGGGGGAGTCTCCTTCGCTCACACCCATTGTCTCTGAGGCCTCGCTTATGCCCAGCACCTCCGCAGTAACAGGCCCCTTCTTGGTCACAGGTCTGGGCACAGTGCTCAGACCCAAGTAACTTTATCCTATGATGATTGCTCCAGTTTAGGCATGTGAAATGATCAGCTAAAAATGATGAGAGCATCAGCTAAAAATAAAAACTCTTCCTTTTCTGTTTCCTAAGAGGATATAAGCCCTGAACTCTGTAGCTTTGTTTCCTGACACATTTATAGCAAAAGGGAATGAGAGAAGCAGATGCTGGAGATCAGGAGATAATCCCGTGGATCACTCCCATGATCCAGTTGCCCTAGAGGATGATCTCATTCCTTCTGTTGGATACAAAAAACAATAAATTCTCTCTTTCAGATTAAATGAGACTTAGTTGGATGTGTGTCTCTTACAACTGAAATAACCCTGACTAACATAATAAGGGTGGGAATCTGGGAACAAAGTTGAGTATAAGCCTTAGGTGCATTGTCAACTGGGACCAACTGGAGATTTAACCTTTTGTGGGGATGTGGAGGTGGTGATAATAACTGGAAAAGGAAATACAGCACAGGATGAGAGAAGGAAAGTCCAAATGCATCCCAAAGCTAAGAATGTTAATGTAAGTAGAGGTAGGTCAAGCAATCTACAGAGCTCTACATATCAGAAAAACTGCAGAGGTCTGAGACAAATAAGAGATGTGTGGCTGCAGGTATCATAGATTTGGTTTTGGGGATACTGAGATTTTTGTCAGAAAAATACCTGTTTAAAGGACTTGGCTACAAGGCAGTGACTTGATACAGGAAAATTAGCCATGAATAATGAGGAGCTGTACACCAGAATCCTACTAGGCCCAAACAAAAGACCAACTAATACAGATTACTTTAGCCATTATATGCACTCCACCTAGAGGTTTGATTGCCCCTAGAATCTGGGATGGAATGGAATAAGTTGCAAGGACAGGTCAACCTCTCTTTGAAGACTTGATTTTAAGTCACATTCCCTGAATGTTATCTTTTGCCACTTCTTAATAGATTTGAGGGTCTTTCTATCCAGTCAATCTCCAGTTGGTCAGGTTCCAAGTATTTGTTGTATGAACTGAAAGAGTAATTCTTCAAAATGTAGGTGAACTTTTCAGGTGTTTAAGGGCTGATCTGAAACTCAACCACAAAGGAAATTATTGCTATGGGAAATGGGCTCTGAGCTGAGACTCATGACTCCAAGCATGCATCTCCCCACAGCACATTCAACCCTAAAGGCAGAGCTACTGCAGAGAGAACATGGCAAGATTGAGATAATCCCTTCCCTACCTTGCATCTCTAACAGCTGGTGAAAAGGAAGCACTGGATGTTCTGGTTATCTACTACTGTATAACAAACCACCCCTAAATCATTTTCCTATATCTCATGGTCTTGGGGGTCAAGAATTTGGGCAAATCTCTGAGGAGCAATTCTTCTGCTCACTTGGAATCTACTGGGATCACTTGTGCCTGGTAGTCTGTTTCCTTAAGACCTAGAAGACTCCAAGGGTTTCACTCACATACCTAAAACCTCAGCAAGAATAACTGCAAAGCTGGGTTTGGCTGGGTCCCTCTCCATCTCTGAGCAGTCTCAAAGCCTCTCCCTGTGGTCCCTTCACTGGAGTAGTTGGACGTCTTACATGGCATCTTAGAATTCCATAAGAATAATGTAAAAGCTGCCTGTCTTCTAAAATGCCACGTCCCAACTGGCATAGCATCATCTCTATCATATTCTAATTGGCACAGGCCAACCCAGATTCAAACGGAGGGGGAATAAACCTTCGCCTTTCCATGGGAGAAGGGTCAAAGAATTTTTAGCCATTTTTAATCCACCACGGTGTTCCTCTGGGATTCCTAAGAGGGCTACACACTTGTCATGGCCACAACTCTGGGGTCTTGCCTTGTTTTTATGTTCAAGCTCTATCTTCAAACCCCATTTCTATAAATTTCTTCAGATGAATTCAATAAACCCTCATTTATTCACTATTCATTAGGAGAGAATAATGTGCCAGAAACAGTGCTAGGTTCTAGGAATATAATGATAAGCAAGGCAGATGGATCATTTCTGTCCTTATGCAGATTACAGTCTGACAGAGAATATAAGAAAGTAAAAAGCAATCACTATACCCTCTAATAAATTCTATGATGGGGTCTTTGGAGCATGGAACATGTTCCAGAAGAGGTGACACATAAAGGGTGACCTACAATGGATAGCAGCTAGCCAGACAAAGAAGGGAAGAGTATTCGAGGCAGAGAGAGCAGCGTGCAAAGGACTGAAGTTTTTATAGACAGCTCAGTGTCAAATGTGCTTCTAAAATAAAGCCTGGGTGGCTCAGTTGGTTAAGCGACTGCCTTCGGCTCAGGTCATGATCCCGGAGTCCCAGGATTGAGTCCCACATCGGGCTCCCTGCTCAACAGGGAGTCTGCTTCTCCCTCTGACCCTACCCCCTCTTGTGCTCTCTCTCTCATATAAATAAATAAAATCTTAAAAAAAAAAAATAAAATAAAGTGGGAAAGGGCCGAGGTGTATATAAAGGAAAAAAGAGTTGAGAGAGAACACTGGAGAAGTAATAAAAAATGAAATCAAAAAGAGCTTTGTAATCATTTTAAGAAATCAGGACTTTATTCTTAATGTGGGAACCCAAGAATAATGGAGGACTGAAGGATTTAAACAGAGAAAGGACATGATTAGATTTTTGATTTTAGAAGCTCTGCCTGGCTGCAATAGGGGAAATGCTTTGGATGGTGGCAAAGATGAAAGCAAGGAGAGTGGCCGATTGTGGATTAATATAAGTAAAAGATCATGGTAGCCTGAATACGGTAGTGCAGTCAGGGTAAGAAAAAAATGGGTAGTAGTTTTGAAAGCTATTCAGAAGGACACATCAACTGGATTTGGTGACTGGATGTAAAGGGTGAGGGAGATGAAAGAGGAAAGACCACCACCCAGCCATTGATTTAAGTTTTTGGGCAGATGATGGTGCCATTCACTGAGGCAGGGAACACAGGAGAAATCTCGGGTTTGGAGACAAGAGTCGATGTATTTTGGATGCACTGAACTTGAGGTACAATGAGACATCCACAGAGAGATGTCCTGTAAGTGGTGAGAAGAAACCCGTCAAAGGAGGTTTTAAAAAGGCATGGCCAAGGGAGTTAAAGAAAAACAAAAAAGGGTAATGCCACAGAAATCAAAGAGAGTTGATGTTCAAAGAAGAGGGAGTAGAGTGATCAGTAGATTCAAATGCATTCCCGATGCACAAGGCACTGAGCTAGAAAATGGGGCTCCCAAATGACTAAGACAGTCTTCCTGCCCTTGAAAACATTATCATTTTATTTCCTGTGTCTGTTCCCTACCTTCGCTCCTTTGGTACTGAGATTTTTATCTTTCTCCTCAGAATTCTCCTGGAATCTGGAGTCTTGGCCCAGATTCCAGTCTGTATGGCATGGTACTCATCATGTGAACTCTTATTGCTTCTTTTTTTTTTTTTTCAATTCTTATGTTAATCCCCATACATTACATCATTAGTTTTAGATGAAGTGTTCCATGATTCATTGTTTGTGCATAACACCCAGTGCTCCATGCAGAATGTGCCCTCCTCAATACCCACCACCAGGTTAACCCATCCTCCCACCCCCCTCCCCTCTAGAACCCTCAGTTTGTTTTTCAGAACATCATTGCTGTGGTACTTGATTTCTTACTGCTAAAAATTGTTTACATTCCTTCTTCTACTTGATTGGGAGGTCTGTTGTTTCCAGGTAGGTGTTTGTTATGATCTGGCTAATTTTGTTTCTAATTGAGTGCAAAGACCAACTATCCTTTCCACTGCCCCTACCCAGCAGAAGCCACTTGTTCTTCTTTTTTTTTTAAGATTTTATTTACTTATTTGACAGAGAGAGACAGCTAGAGAGGGAACACAAGCAGGGGGAGTGGGAGAGGGAGAAGCAGGCTTCCCGCCAAGCAGGGAGCCCGATGCGGGGCTCAATCCCAGGACCCTGCGATCATGACCTGAGCTGAAGGCAGACGCTTAACGACTGAGCCACCCAGGTGCCCCCCAGAAGCCACTTGTTCTTATATATGGTATAATCCTAAAGGGGATGTTCATAAAACAGAGCACCTATATTCTTAAGGATGAGAGTTCAAGAGGGGTCTCAAGACTTGTTTTCAGGGGCGCCTGGGTGGCTCAGCCGGTTAAGCGTCTGCCTTCGGCTCAGGTCATGATCCCAGGGTCCTGGGATCGAGCCCCGCATCGGGCTCCCTGCTCTGCAGGAAGCCTGCTTCTCCCTCTCCCACTCCCCCTGCTCGTGTTCCCTCTCTCGCTGTGTCTCTCTGTCAAATAAATAAATAAAATCTTTAAAAAAAAAAAAAAAAAAAAAAAAGACTTGTTTTCAGCCAAGAGTTTTCTTCTTGCTATAATTCTGGCAACTCTTTTGGATGTCCCTTTAAGAAAGGTACTGTGAAATTTCTTACTTCTTTCAGAGGATATTTATCAGCAGGGTACTGACCTGCAATATCTTTGGTCAGACAGGTTTCATTCAGTACTGGAGCTCTGTCTTTCCTCCTGTTATATCCTATACATTAGACTCTCTGCAGGGTAAGAAAATCAGGGCAGACTATGGAATCATCTGTTCCTTAGTACTGCAATATCACCTGGCAGATGGAACCTTATGGCTGGGCTTAGGAGGAAGGCATTCTTTCCTGCCATTGGCAGGAATTTAGGGCAGTTTCTTTCTGGCTCATAAGTTGTCCTTTGTAAACACTATAATTTTGGCTGTCCAGTCCTTTCTCAATTTTCTATGCTAAAAGAAGCTGAGCCTTGGCATAGATAATGCACAATATACTACTTGGATAATAATTGGGGAGCATATTATAATGGATTTTTTTGGTAATAGATGTGATTTTTTCCATCTATGCCTTGCCTAGAGTGGTATTAAATGGACACACAGCTGCTGACAGCAGTTTTATGGAGAGAGAGGAGGGCACTGAATAAAAGCCAGCCTATGATTTTTCAAATTTGTGGTGAAAAATTTACATACAGTTTATGAAGTACTGATTGTGCTTTTAACCCAACAACACATAAAGGAAATTTAATTAAAGTGCAATTCGGCACATATATCAAATATTTCGGAAGAGTGGAGTCACATCATACAGGAAGGTGACTTTCAAAAGGGTATAAACTGAAATTTGCATATAATCAGAATTATTTTTAAATTTTACTAAATTTTGACAATAAATTCCATGCTTTTGACTTGAACTGACTTAATAAGTTCAGAACAGGCACATTTTCTTGTAGAGTTAATATAGAATGCTACTCCCCTGGTACTTCAGAGGACTCTCCATACTCAAATTCTCATAGTTGCCTTGTATTTCCACATATTGAACAAAAATAGAAGCCTTTTAAATCTTAGATTAAAATTAGCCAGGCAACAAACTTGTACAACTAGAGATACACGTAAGTTATCAATCAGTGGAGGAGCAGGAGGACCCAAATATGCCTCATTTCCAGGAGACACACATGATATTTTCTTATACCTTCTGGACACAGCTCAAGGATCTCACCAAGCCCTGTCTCAGAGCTCCTCACTGGATGGAGGAAAAATCACAGCTATGCTTATGTGCTTCCAGCAGGCTTGCTGGTCAAGGGATGGCCTGCATGAAGGAGTTAGCACAGAAGTCCCAGTTCAATGTGGTGATAGTACACAGCTGGGAACAAGTGGCAGTTAAGTGAGCTTAACTTGAACTGAAACACAGTCTATATAATCCTCACAATTCTGTGAAATGATGGCATGGCCTACATAGTGGGACTAAATATGTAATGTTCCAATAAGATGCAACATGACTGTAGAAGGAGCCAGTCTGGATCTCCTTCACAATATGAGCGAATTTTAGTTTATCACTTTACACATCAAAAAAAGTTTGCATCAAGTTGATTCCAGCAACAGCCTCAGAAAAATATCTCCAGCATTCTCTGTTGCGGAAGAACACTGAAAACAAAAATATGACACATTGCAGAGAAGCTCCTCCTTATACCAAATCTACCACCCATCCCAATAACTACAGCATTTTTATAGGACTGCCTCTCTTTAATTTATACAGCAGTCTCAGTCCAAAATATTTCATCTTCAGATATTTTATTTTCAAATTGAACCTTGGTAGTATTTTAGATTTTATTCACAGATGGAGCCAATTAGATAATGTCCTAGAAGAATTTAATCCATATTTTTGTTTTGTTTTTGCTAGAGGCAGAAAAGCATAGTGGGGATATGTGGGCTTTAACCCAGACAAGTGTAGATGTGAAACCTCATACTCTCATTTACTGTCTACATGACTGCACAATTCCTCTGCAACTCTAAGTTCCAGTGTTTCCATTTATAAAATGGGGTTAGTAATATCTATTGCATAAAGTTGTTGTGAAGATTACATAATATATTTTAAGTTGCTGATACCAACTAAGCCAGCGGTCCTCAAACTTAATTTGCAAAAGAATCACTTTAGGAACTTGATAAAAATAGCAGTGCATTCAGAGGTTCCGATTCAAAAGGTCTGGGGAGAAGCCTGAGAATCTACACCAATTAACAAACACCTCAGGTAATTCTGTTTCAAGTGTTCCAAAGAGTGTATGGTGAGGAACACTACATTAGACTCTTAAATAACTGTTAATTCCTTTCCTTTCCCTTCCAGTAAACTATTCCTAGCCAAGTATAGGAATTGGATTTTAGAGTCAGACATTGCAGAACTTCACTAAGGATCTCAAAGCCGCGACTCTATTCCACTGTTATTAACTGACCTCTTGCTGCTAATACTCAGAGAAAATAGAAGCTATCAGATGGGAACTGTGCCAGCCTAGAAACTGACCCCTTTTTCATTCATTCAGCCAATGAATATTCGTTAAATGCCTGATATATATCATGCATAATTCCAAGGCAACTGTCAGCAAACTATGGCCCATGAGCCAAATCCTGTCTGCTGTCTATATTTGTAAATAAAGTTTTATTGGAACAGAGCCATGTTCATTTGTTTACAAATTGTCTATAGTTGCTTTTGTGCTACAACGGCAGAGTTCAAGAGTTTTGACCAAGACTGTACGGCCCTCAAAGTCTAAGTCATTTACTATCTGGCCTTTTCAGAAAATGTTTGCAGACCTCTGTTGTAGAGATGGATCTTGGGTTTAATATCCCTTATTAGTCTGTATTTCTTATTTGATATCCCTAAGTATTTAGCATTCCTTTTCACCTCAAAAAGTCCCAACACTACAAGCTTGAAGCTTCCTTTTTTACTTCAGAGTCAAAAAAATATCCTAAAACACAGTGCTTTGAGGAAAACTCACAAAGTTCAACATTTATTTCATTAGATAGTGACTTAAATAAATATGGAGTCATATCAGTTTAGATCCTTTACACCAAAAACCAACTTTGGCTAATGTAAATAGAACATGGAATTTGTTGGAGGTATATTTAGTGGCTAAATTCTGAATAAGCCAAAATTCCAGAACCAATTCAGGAATAAGGGCAAACCTAAAGCCTTAAGCTATAGGAACTTCTTAACCATGGGGTCCAGGTATCAAGGTAATGAATGGCTGGATTAGTAAATCCAGTCCGTGCATCATTCCCTCAAAAATCAAAGTCCTAGAGAATAGTGTCTGACTAGCCTGTGTTAAATCCATGTCCACCCCCTAGAAGTGGACAGGGCACCTTGATTTCCTCCCCAACAAGAGTGTAAGCAATGGCAAGGAAGAAATTCCCCAGAAGAGAAAGAAGAGTGCTAGGAGAAAAGAGTCATAATTTAAGTAGATGAGAAAGCATCAAATGCCCAACAGCAACTCTTTGAGAAAGGAGGGGTGGAAGCTCACATTCTATTTCCAAAATCCACTTCAGGCTTAGATTGAAAAAGTGGTAAGAGATCTGAAAGGCGGTGTTTTTCAGAAAGTTTACCTTTACATCAAAGTCACACCAGATTTCATTTAAAACTTGACTGTTCCATTTTTACCTTTCCAGAACTCTCTCACCTATTTCGCACACTTTGCAATCTATGTAGTGACTCTTAGAGCAGTGCTCTTTACCTAAGCCTGTCTCAGTGTTCATAAGGCTATCCCCTCCCCCCATCCTGATTGAGTCCTGGAAGGCATGGGGTAGTTGCCAGTTATTAACAATGTATAATGCTAAGCAAAGTAAGTCAATCAGAAAAAGACAAATACCATATGATTTCACTCATATGTGGAATTTAAGAAACAAAACAGATGAAAATGGGGCAGGGGGAGAGAGAGAGGCGAACCATAAAACAGACTCTTTTTTTTTTTAAGATTTTATTTATTTATTTGACAGAGAGAGACACAGCAACAGAGGGAACACAAGCAGGGGGAGTGGGAGAGGGAGAAGCAAGCTTCCCGCTGAGTGGGGAGCCCAATGTGGGGCTCAATCCCAGGACCCTGGGACCATGACCTGAGCCTAAGGCAGACGCTTAACGACTGAGCCAGCCAGGTGCCCCATAAAACAGACTCTTATCTATAGAGAACAAACTGAGGGTTGATGGAGGGAGGTGGGTGGGGGATGGGCTAAAAGGGTGATGGGTATTAAGGAGGGCACTTGTGATGAGCACCAGGTGTTGTATGTAAGAGATAAATCACTAAATTCTACTCCTGAAACTAATATTACACTATATGTTAACTAAGTGGAATTTAAATAAAAACTTTAACTAAAAAAATGTTAATAGAGAAATGGCATAATAAAACAGCTACAAAACCACTAATAAATAAAAAAAATAATGTATATATATTGCCTACATTTTTAATTCCCCTTTTGATCAAGATACAAGATCACTAACTAGGGATATTAATGGAGCCAGTAGCCAAGTTTGCTTTTCATTTACTTAGCAAATACTTAATTCCTTAATGTGTGTCAAATATTATTCTGAGAACTTTATAAACATTAAAGTATTAACAACACCAAGAGGTAGGTACCATGGTTAACCCATTTTGTAGATGACCAAATTGAGTAAAAGAAATGTTAAGTAACAGCATCTACCCTGGGGTCACATAGCTAGTAAGTGACAGAGTCAGTGTCTCCATACAGGCAGTCTGCCTCCCCAAACCATGCCTCCACTTACATATGGCAAAGCTAACCGATCCACAAAGAGATTGAAGACATGACATTGACTTCATTAGCAAGTAAAATCATGAACAGTTTAGTTCTCTGGAGTTCAGCTTTGTGGAGTTCCATATAGCAAAGCTGCAGTACTTCTAATTAATTACCAGTATCTATCTACGGCTGACTCAGTTAAGTGATTCTACACCCTAGTGTTCTTTATTTTTTCATTTATTTATTTATACAACAAGCATGTACAGACAGTTCTATATCTAGGCAGCCTTCAAAGTGTTGGGGATACAAAGAGGCATAAGTTCGTGATACTGGAGGAGGGGTATCTAATCCAGACCTGAAAGGGTCAAGGGGATGCTCTTGGAGGAGAGACGTATAAATTATGTGGAAGCTGACCGTGTAGGGAAGAGGTCATGATTAGGGAAGAGCAGCCTCCCAGAGTGGGAAACTGTGCCTAGACCGTTAGGCAGGGAACTACATATTGAGTATAGCCATCATACAAGAAGTGTATCAGACTAGAGTCTAGACCTGAACTATGTGATTTGGTACCCACTTGCTACAGGTGGCTATTTAAATTAACTCATTTAAATTAATTACAATTAAAATTTAGTTTCTCAGTTGCACTAGCCATATTTCAAGTACTCAAAAGTTCCATATGAATGGGCACTTGGGTGGCTCAGTCATTAAGCGTCTGCCTTCAGCTCAGGTCATGGTCCCAGGGTCCTGGGATCCAGTGCCACATCGGGCTCCCTGCTCAGCGGGAAGCCTGCTTCTCCCTCTCCCACTCCCTCTGCTTGTGTTCCCTCTGCTGCTGTGTCTCTCTCTGTCAAATAAATAAATAAAATCTTAAAAAAAAAGTTCCATGTGATTAATGGCTACCATATTGACCAGTACAAATAAGGAAAAATTCCATTTTCATGGGAAGTTCTAATTAGACAGCACTGATCTAGGCTGTCAGCTTGTGATACTGTTTTGAAATGTTAATTTTCAAGTCAAACCTTAGAACTAATAAAACAAAATACCTGAGGATTCAAAATACCTGAATTTTTAACATGTCCCAGGTACTCCTTACTGGGAACCAGAGGTATAAACCATGAAAAACGATCCAGCAATTGATGAAACTGGTCAGGGAAGCAGAGCCAATCCAAAAGTCTTTTTTTTTTTTTTTAAGATTTTATTTTATTTATTTTTTTTAAGATTTTATTTATTTACTTGACAGAGCACAAGCAGAGGGAGTGGCAAGCAGAGGGAAAGGGAGAAGCAGGCTTCCACTGAGCAAGAAGCCCGACATGCGGCTCAATCCCAGGACTCAATCCCAGGTCCCTGGGATCCTGACCCAAGCCAAAGGCAGACACTTAATCAACTAAGCCACCCAGGTGCCCCCGTCCAAAAACCTTTGAACACTAAGCTAAGAAACCAGGATTTGAACCTGAAAACTTGGGGATTGTTTGAGATGAGAGAAGGAAGAGATGCAATTAGATAGCACCCTCTAAACTTTTCTCAATTCTGCTGCCAGAATGGTCTTTGCAAAACTCAGATCTCCTCTTATCAACAACCTTTCTTCTGGCTGGCCTTTCCATCGCTTTTAGCTAATAACAAAAAGCTCTAACAGGACCTGCAGCCAGCACTCTCTCAAGGATCTTTTAGACCCTGCCCTTTCCCTCCTCCCAACTACACCATGACCCTGGTGGTGCTGTCACCCTTCTCACCCTTTTTCTTCAAAACCCTACTCATTGTTTGCAGCTGTCCATTAAGGACTCCAGCTCCCTGAAGGCGGGGGCCATATATGCTTAGCTGATCAATGTCTGACCAGTACCCAGTGTCTAGCTCATAGGAGGTGTTGCACAAATGTTTCTGGAATGAATGGATGACTATTTCAGAAAGCTCATTGGCAGCAGGGTGGAAGATGAGTTGGGGGAGGGTTGGGGGAGGGGGGAGTGGCAAGGAATGAAGCAGAAAACCAAGCTGGGAGAGTGTTGCAATAGTCCACGGAATGATAACTGTGATCCAAACAGGGGCTGTGGCAATGAGTATGGGGAGATGAGGACAAATCTAAGAAATAGTAAAAAGACAGAATCAGCAAGAACTGCAGAATCTGCATCAAGGTGAATCTGCACCAACTGTCATTTTCTCTCTTTAATCTTATATTCCCTTCACCCAGTCCCTTCTAGATGCCTAGAGTTCCTTCTCTATGATCCATTATCTTTCGGTTATTCTTATTCCCACCAGGCTGTTTTGTCCTTTACTACTTTTTAATGGATGCATTTCCTCAAATGCTCAGGGTCATTAACCATAAGATCTGCAATGAAGTTTTCTCACTGGCTCTCTCAATCTATAAGCTACAGTTTGATTTTTCTGCCAAAAAGGAGGAGAATGAAATGCAACAAGAAGCTCATTTGTCCAAAAGTACAACATCTGACAAACTCTGGGCTTGCTTTTTCTGGAAATGTCAGATCTCTGAAGACAGAGAACTATTGAAAAGGTTGTCCAAATAGCTATCTGCTTTCACCCATTCCTCATTCCACTACAGCACAGCAGCCTAAAGGAGGTAATGTAATTTATAATTATGAATGGTTTTAAATTCCAAATTCTATGTTTTATCTCTATTTTGCCCTGCTTTATCACTCAGGATCTGCATACTCAGTCAACTACATCAGTCACACTATTCTCTGCCATCCTATGGCCAACACAGATGAACCATACAACCTTATATTTCATTACACTACCCTCTATCACTCTTAGACTACCCATGTGTGTCCATCTGACCTTCCTGCCTAATCAGGATCTGAAAGTGTCTGGCTCTCTTGTCCCCTCTCCCTCACTCCAAGTGCTTAAGTAAGCAAGCAGCCTCTCAGTAAATCATTCCCTGATGTTAACAAATTGAATTGCTTTGTTTTCTTCATAACACTTCCCAATTACCTAACCTCTCTGTCATAGAATAGCCATTCTGTGAAAGAGCTACTCTATTCACCCATTTTTATTTACACTTTAACTTGAATACCCAGCCTCTTCAACATCTCCAAACACCTCCACATCTTTGCTCATTTTGATGTCAAACAAACCTACTTCATTCACTCATCCTTACTCATCTAGCTTGTACTCTTCCTTTAAGATGGAGCTTCTTGGGGTTCCCATTCAAGACATAGGAGCATCCTAAGCTCACCCTTCCCCACAGACACATGAAGTCTGCAGCAAAATATAGAACAACTTCCTCTGAAAAAGGTCCCTGAGAGAAAGCTGATGAGAAGGGAAATACACAAAAAAAGGAACAGAATCATGCTTTGAGATCCTGACCACAGAATCATTTCTAAGTCCCAATCCCCAGGACCTGCGAATGTGATATCGTTTGAAAATAGGATCAGATGTCAGATGACATCAAGTTAAGATTAAGGTCACACTGGATTAGGGTGGGCTGTTATCTAGTGACAGGTCCTTACAATAAGAGGGATATTGGGACACAGCGACAGAGACACACGCAGAAATGGCTGTGTGGTAACCAAGACAGAGACTGGAAGGAGGCATCTGCAAGCCAAGGAATGCCAAAGATTGCTGGTAACCACCATAACCTAAGACATAGGCAGGAAGAATTCTTTGTTCGAGCCTTCAAAGAGAGCATGGCCTTACTGATATCTTGATTTCAGACTTCTAGCCTCCAGAACTGAGAGAGAGTATATTTCTATTGTTTTAGGTTACCAGGTTTGTGGCAGTTTTTATCAGCTCTAGGAAATTAATACAATTTTTTAAAGCATTAAAGCATTTGTTTCTTATGTGTGTGGTTTCAATATATCTATGTAAATAAGCTCTTTAATTTAAGAAACAATTTTCACTTTCACAAAAATGACAATGAAGCTAATATTAACCCCAGCTTGTCTTCTGGTTCTGAATGAGTGATTCCTAATCATTATGACACTTAAATATAGGCCTTTTTGACCTAAATATTTTACATCCTGGCATCAGGCTCTTATGTAATTCCCTAAGCTTTAATACTGAACATGTACTTAACTACTTCTCTATTCACAACCCACAAGGACAATGCAATTTTTTACTTATATAGGCAGACAGACACAAATTAGCTATTTTCAGATTTTGCCAATTACTTATATTTCTTTTTTAATGAGTTATTAGAAAATTATAATTAACAAGCCAAAAACATCCTGTTAACTTTGTTATTATTTGGGCATAAAAGGCAATAAAAGGGCAAGAAGAATTTTGACCTTGAAAGTCAAAAAAAACATGTTCCCAAAGTACTTTTCCATTGTTAATGAATGACAAAACTTTAGGAGTTTACTTCTACTTCAGTCAAACCAAATTGAAATAATTAAAAGCCAGTAATTGCAATCAGATCCTCAATTACACCAGGATGAAAATATATTTCACTCAGGATACTAACGCCATTAGAAGGTCAGACTCCCAAACCACTTCTTCCCAACTGTAAATCCATGGACTCTGGTTTCTAGCCCATGTTATGAGTTAAATTGCTGAAACATCATTGCCTTTTTTTTCTACCAGTGCCACTGATCATTCTGCCAGAATGGTGGCGTCTAACAACACTGTACATGAAGACCATGGCAAGTTCTCTTTGTCCTGGGAAATATCCTAGGAATCATTTCCTTTTAAATAGCTATATTTCTTCCCATATTCTCTTTACCACTTTCATTGAGGCCTAGCTTCAAGCCATCCAAACATTCAAGTAGAAGTCAAAGATGTCTTAACTCTTTGTCACGTCAGCCTTCCTCTCTCTATCCTTACCTTGGGTGTTCTCCATGTCTCTCTTCATGTCACTCTTTTGTTTTATTTTTTTCTCTTTTTTTTGTGGTGGGAAAGCACCACAGTGTAGTAACCAAGTACTTAAGCTTTGAAGTAAAGAGACTTGAGTTCAAATTCTGGCTCTGCCAATTATTAGTTGTGTGTCTTCAAGCAAACCATTTAAACTTCTATGAAACCTACTGTCCTCATATATAAAATCATAACAGAAGTTTCTACTTAGGGTTGTTTTTAAGGATTAGTGAGATAATATACATAAAGTGGCTAGCCCTCTTACTATAATAAGTAACAAAAAAAAATTGGCTCCTATATTCCTTTGCTTGATATTTCCCACAGTCACATTTAGATTAGATACAAATAAACTCTGGCACACCCGATATTCCAGTGGGGCCTAACTACTAAATCTCAGGGCAAATGAAAACCCCAATTCTGTTCCATTGATTATAGCATATCCGTACAAAAGCACTGTCAGTACATGGGCAATGAATGATCGTCGACTGCATGGAACAATGAATAATTAGAGTAGGTTGAACACTAGCTTTTAAAATACACTGTATCTATACAAAAGACAAATGAGAGGGAAAATTAAAAATAAATATATTCAGTGAGATCCATAGCCATTTTCTATTCATCTGAGTTGTCAATGTGTTTTGCCTTTGGTTTTGTTTTTCCTGTAGAACAGTAAAGCTGTTGAATTTTGCTCTGGAAATTGAACCAAGAGAGGCAGAATGTGTTCTTTTTCCTCTGAGAAATATTGCAGATTTTTGTGTTCCATGAATAGTGTAATTATTTCCACAATAACAGAAGACTGAACAGTCACAGGTGCTGGGTTTTGCATTGCACACTGTGAGTGAGACCATCATTTAAAGCTTTGTTCTCAGTGTCACCCAAAACAGGATCGCTGTGCGCCTCGCAGTTGCCAACATTTGAGTGTGTTCAGAAAGTCAGACTCTCCCAAACACTGTGAAAACACCCCTCCTGGAGGAGGCTACTCATTTAGAATATAACTTTCACCATACCCCTGTCTCCCTCATCCACACACCTGATGAGAGCAGCAGGTGTCCAGAACTACAGGACCCTTCTTAAAAGACACACCCGGCACTGAATCCTCACTGTCAAATGTCTCCTTGGAACACACTCTCTCCAAGGCTTCCTGTGGATTTATTGAGATGGGACTGGCTCCTACTCTATCTATGTATGTCTTCCATCTTCCTCCCACGCATCTGTCAGGTATCATGTCCCCTTTGCAATGACCAGAGAGAAGCATGACTCCAGTGGTTTTGACCTAGGCAAATGAAGGATGGAATTATCACTATCTTAGATGAGGAAGAATGCCCAAGAAACCGGTTTCAGGAGGAAGGGAAATGAGGGCAGTCAGAGTAGGTGTTTCATTTTTACCACATTACGTTTGAAACATCTCTCATGCATTCATGTGGAGATGGCAAGTAAACAGTTGAAAATGAGACTCTAGAATTTCTGGGAGAGGTCAGGGTTAGAAATATATATATATACACATACACATATATATTGTAGTTGTCAACATGTAGGTGGTATTTGAAGCCATGGACCAGATGCAATGACCAAGGGAGTTAGGATAGATGGAAAAGAGAGAAGGACAAAGAATTATAACAAGATGTAGGGGAGATGAGAAGGGATAAGCAATTAGTATGTTTTTATTAAATTCATTTGCTTCTCTACATTAAATATCCTTGGGTTCTCTAAGTCATTTTTATGAGACATGTTTGCCCACTCTCAGTACCATGTTTTACGTTTCTTATGAGAAATAAATGAACTTAGCATGCCAAATGGAATAAGCAAGCCCCGGAATGAACTGTACAGAGGAAAGAGGGACTGGTATGTCCCAAAATTCAAACCCCAGACTTTTATTATTGCAAGCCATGTTCCATTATTTTCTTTAGAAAGCAAATCACTCAAATCCCCTAATTCTTTTCATATCTGACTCACTATTGGCTGAACAGACTTGCTTGCCAGTAAAATGTTTATAGCAGTCAGAAATGACAGATGAACTTTGATTAAAATATCAGAAGTTTTAGCTAATCTATGGTAAGTTTATTATTTTTATTAATATTTCTGTTATTCAAGTTATATGTGAACAATGTAATTTTTCAATGTAATTGAAACTTTCTTCCTATCTTTATTGAGATATAATTGACAAATAAACCTTGTATATATTTAAGGTATATAATGCAATGTTTTGATATACATATAAATTGTGAAATTTCTTTAGAAAGATAGTTTTGATTACCATAATCAATAAATATCAATCACTTCACATAGTTACCATTTGTGTATGTATGTGGTGAGAACACATAAAATCTAATCTTAGCAAATGTCAAGTATATAATACAGTATTATTAATTATAGTTACCACACTGTACATAAGCTCTCCAGAACTTATTCATCCCACAAAACTGAAACTTTGTGCCCTCTGAGCAGTAGCTCCTCATTTACTGTACCCTTCGCCCCTGGCAATGACTTTTCTACTGTTTCCATGAGTTCAATTTTTTTAGATTCCATATATAAGTGAGAACTGTACTTGTATTCCTATGGAAAAATAAAATCTCTTAGAAGAAAAATGTGGTAACACTTAAGATCTACTCTCAGCAACTTTTAAGTATACAGTACTGCATTTTAACTAGACTTACTATGCTAAACATTAGATCCTCAGTGCTTATTCTTCTTAGAACTGTAAGTTTGCACCCTTTGACCTCCATCTCCCTGTTTCCCACTCCTCTGCAATCCCTGGCAACCACCTTTCTACTCTCTTTCTATGAAATTGCATTTTCTTAAAAAAAAATTTTCATATATAAGTGATACCATACAGTATTTGTCTTTCTCTGTCTGGTTTATTTAAGTTAGCATAACGCTCTCTCTGTTCAACCATGTTGTTGCAAATTGAAGATATATGTCCAAAAGAACAGAAACCAATCTTGAAGAAATGTCTGCACTCCCATGTTATTGCAGCATTTTCTTATTCTTTTAAGCTACATGAAATCTTGATTTATTTTTCTCATGAAATAGGCAGCACTAAACAGGATTACAAAAATCCTTTTAAAGAAGGAAGTATCATACTAATAATTTTTAAACAACTCTAATCAGATGAATTTAATAGTCTCTAGTTTAACAAGAACCACTAAAACCTCTTCAATTTATGGTGATAAAGTCACTAAATTATATCAAATAGAAATTGGGGCCTCTGTGAAGAGAAATACTTAAAGAAATGTCTAATATTTCATATTGTTATCATGATAAAAATCAGGCAATTATTTTCACACACTGTTTTTACTGAATTATCCTCAAAAATTTCTTCCATTAGCAGTTGATATCCTCATATAAATTATGGAATAATGTTCCATTAATGCTCTGGTGTCCAGAAAGTACTACCTATACACTCCTAGATATATGAAGAGAAGGAGCATGTGCGTGTCCATTTTTGTTTCTAGCAAAATTATTTTTGACTCAACTTTCTAATCTTCAAATAAAATCCCCTCCAGTTTCCAGTCCGCTTTCCCATGAGTGGCTGTCACAGCCATCAAAAACATGATGGGCGCTTGGGTGGCTCAGTCGGTTAAGCGTCCGATTATTGATTTCAGCTCAGGTCTTGATCTCAGGGTCAAGAGTTTGAGCCCCACATTGGGCTCTGTGCTGGCTGGGTGTGGATCCTACTTAAATTAAAAAAAAAAAAAAAAAAGGGCACAAAATGTTGTCACTCTTCGCAAGTGAGATGTTCTGGGAAAATTCTCCCTAATTCAATTCGATAGAGACAATCACATTCTCATTGTCCAAAGGACAGTGAGATGAATTTTTTTATTAAAGTGAGGAATTTTTTTTAATGAAAGGGTAGATAGGTTTCCCAGGCTGCTCTGACCTTGGAGGAAAAGCTGATGCCTAAGTGCAGTCATAGGACAGTAATTCCTCTCCCCACAGCTGTGCCAGGGTAACATGGCCTGTTTATGAAGACTCCAAGAAGACTCTGAACTTTTGATGATCTGATTCTTACACACACATATTGAACCTATTTTTTTCTTCTTGCCTCCCACCCAGACTGCAGGTGTTTGTGTGAGAGCTTTCCATTAACTGGCATCATACCACCTTTGTACGCTGAAGGTTCAAGAATGAATCCTGACAATGCCCTGCTTCAAACCACTCCAGCCTCCAATGCCACTGAGACCCTCTTGACGTCCTCTGAAGGGTGAGCCCTTGTCCTGCTTCTTTGCTCCGGATGGCGGTTATTTTAATCAATAGTTCAAGCTACTGTGTCTATTCCATCTTTGAATATTCTACAGTAGCAATTCCTAATAAAGAAAGTCCGCTTCTCCCATTTGGGCTAAAATTTAACATAAACTACAAAGCAACACTACCTTGAGGCGATGACCTCTTCATAACTCACTGAGATCACTACAAAATAGCTTTTTATTTTCCGGAAATTGTTAGTAATTTTTATTAAAAAAAATTACTTTTAAAAATCTACTACCATAGTAAAAAGTAAAGTTCTTCTTTTATAATGATAATTCAAAATTGAACATTTTCATAGTCTTTTCATAGACTGACTTATTTTTTAAGTGTTTCTTAAAATGGAGTCTAGAATATTTTTTTCATTTTTTAAAAAGTTTTAATTTAAATTCCAGTTAGTTAACATACAGTGTAATATTAATTTCAGGTGTACAATATAGTGATTCAACATTTCCATACAACACCCAGTGCTCATCACAACAAATGCACTCCTTCATCCCCATCCCTATTTTACCACCCGCCCCCACATACCTCCCTTCTGGTAACCATCAGTTTGTTCTCTGTAGTTAAGAGTCTGTTTCTTGGTTTGCCTCTCTCTCTCTTTTTTTTCTTCTTTGCTCATTTGTTTTCTTTTTTTTTTTTTTAAGATTTATTTATTTATGGGGCACCTGGGTGGCTCAGTCGGTTAAGCGACTGCCTTTGGCTTGGGTCATGATCCTGGGGTCCTGGGATCAAGTCCTGCATCAGGGTCCCTGCTCAGCGGGGAGCCTGCTTCTCTCTCTTCCTCTGCCTGCTGCTCCCCTTGCTTGTGCTCACTGGCTCTCTCTGTCAAGTAAATAAGTAAAATCTTAAAAAAAAAAAAAAAAGATTTATTTATTTATTTGAGAGAGAGAGAGAAAGAGAGAGCAAGAGTGTTAGTGGGGAGAGAGGCAGACGGAAAAGCAGAGGGAAAGGGAGAGAATCTCAAGCAGACACCCTGCTGAGCATAGTCCAACATGGGGCTTGATTTTGATCTCACAACCCTGAGATCATGACCTAAGCCAAAATCAAGAGTTAGATGCTTAACCGACTGAGCCACCCAGGTGCCCACATTTGTTTTTTTCTTAAATTCCACATATGAATGAAATAATATGGTATTTGTCCTTCTCTGACTGACTTATTTCACTTAACATGATACTCTCTAGCTCCAACCATGTCATTGCAAATGGCAAGATTCCATTCTTTTTCATGGCTGGATAATGTTCCATTGTGTGTGTGTGTGTATATATATATATATATATATATGTGTATATATATATATATATACCACCTTTTCTTTATCCATTCATCAATTGATGAACACTTGGGCTGTCATAATTTGGCTATTGTTAATAATGTTGCCATAAACATTGGAGTGCATGTATCTCTTTGAATTAGTGTTTTTGTATTCTTTGGTAAATACCTAGCTTTTTTAAAAAAAATTTAAGGTTTTATTTATTTATTTGATGGAGAGAGAGCACGAGCAGGGGGCAGGGGTAGAGGGAGAGGGAGAAGCAGACTCCCTGCTCAGCAGGGAGCCCAACGTGGGGCTCGATCCCAGGACTCTGGGATCATTACCTGAGCCAAAGGCATACGCTTAACTGATTGAGCCACCCAGGTGCCCCAATAGCTAACTTATTTTAAAAAATCTCAAAGTCACCTTTACTCTTAAGACTGGGGTCCAAATCCTTGGCAAGGAAGGCATTTCTAGGTAGGCAGACAATTTTCACGAGAGATGCTGTGTTGTACTCAAATCCCCATTCCCCTCCAATTCAGAGTACTGTTCTTTTTATCATCTTTTTTGAGTCTCTGACAGTTTCCTTAAGATGTATTCTTTCCTAGGGACTCCAGCATCATTTATGTAAGTGGATACCTGGCAAGCCCAACCCTACAGAACTCTAGATGAGGTCAGACATGCCTAAGACCCAAAGAGAACACTAATAGCTCCAGGTGGGGCCCCTAGTATATAAGAAATTATCTTCCAACTTATCTGTTTAAACAGCATGAGATATGCTTGTAGGTGTGTATGTAAATTCCTGTTGAATACCAACCTAAGGTAGGTATAAGGGGTGTGTGTGTGTGTGTGTTTGTGTTCAGAATCATTTCTATACTTATTAAGTGTTAAAGGACTGGATTTTCAAATATTACTTAATTGGCTGGGTTTTGCATTTTAGATATCACATTATGGCTTATTTCTCGCTCTGAACTATATTTTTAAATGCAAGAAATAGCCTTGAGCTTTCAGCTGAGAGTGTCTTGTTGCTCACAAAGGATAAATCAGGATGGTTTTAATCATGTTGAGATATACTCTTAGAATTTCCCAGAATTCTGTGTGACTCCATTGACAGTGACAAATGAAGGTGGTCTCCATTTTATCAGTGGACTGTGCACCATCCTAACTGGGGCACATTTAGTACTAAGAAAATAAGGGAGTAAAGTGTTCTGTGTTTCTATATTAGCAAGTTTTTGGTGTTTTTTTGTTTTTGTTTTTTAAACTGCAAATGATAACAAAGAAGAATTAAAAAGAGCACACAATTGAGCATAAGTTCTCTGGATTTGAGTGCCAATTGTTCTTTGCTATCTTTCCCCTAAAATTGAGTTTTATGTTAATATTAAAGAAAGTTAGACATTATGGCTCAGAGGGAGTTTCAAGTTATTAGAGAAAATTGTTTCATGGAAGAAAACTGATACCAAAATGATATTTATGCAGTATTCCGAAATGATTGTGACATTTGAGAAAAGCAGTTAAACATGACCTTCACCAGGAATCATAAGATAATACCGTTTTCAAAAGAAATAAAAGGACATTAATTCTATCAAGCCCTCTTTTGGACTGCATTTTCAAATTTTATCTACTGACTAGCATTTCAATTTATGAGACAGTTGGACTTTGTACTATGAAATATTGGTCATTGTTCTGTCCAGGTACAGAAAATGTTACCGTGATTTCTTCTACAGATACTAAAATGATAGAATCTGACTTCTCAAGGAAATGAAAAGTTATTTACCTGATGAATAGCAAGATAATAGGTGAACTAGAATGCATAATTCTACTTTTCTCCTAGATGACTCTTGGGATCTATAGTATGAGACTAACTTAAAATTAAATGTGTCTCCTAATCAGGTCCTTCTGGTGTTTCAGGAGCTAAACATTCAAGATAAAATCAGAAGCAGGGAGCTCAGTGAGGTAGGTAACATCATAATAGTTCTCAATATTCCTTGCAATGAAAACTTGATTTCTTCAAAATTACTTTAGGAAATAAAGTGATTCTTCTTCTTGTGACATGGAGTACTTAGCACTTTATTTCAGAAACCATTAATAATCTGATGAAACTGGGCATCCAGTGGGAAAAGGTACAAAGAGGAACAATTTAAGAAACATGCCAACACAGAAAAAAATGTTTAGATTGATGTCTAGTTTATGTCATGTTTTAAACCTGAGTTCAGAACATAATGTTCTAGTCAATTACTTCTAGCATTCTCAAACCCAAATTGCTCTTTTTGACTAAGGCCATTTGTTCCTTAAGTATTTGGGTATGTTAATGAGGACTCCAGAGGAGCCGAGCAGTCTAAGCATGTCTAGGGGGTCACCAGAGATGATAATCTTATAGAGAATCAATGTTCTTCCATCTTGATCTGATTGTTTTCTTATATCCCTGCCACAGGAGCCAGATTCTGAGCATGTAAATTTCCTGAACTGGAGTGGCAAAAAGGCCACCAGAATAAAATCACATGACCTGGAGTGAGGAGAGCATCTAATAAATGGGAGAACCGCAGCATCACTGTAGACAAGATTCCAACCTCTAGGTATCAAATTCTTCAGTTGTAAGTGAGAGAAAGCCTAAATCAAATTACCTAAGAAAATGAGGACCATAGGCTCATGTAATACAAAATCAGGAATGGCTTACATGGAAGCAGCTCAAGTATCCATCAATAGATGAATGAATAAAGAAGATGTGGTAAATATATACAATGGAATATTATATTACTCAGCCATAAAAATGAATGAAATCTTGCCATTTGCAACAACATGAACAGATCTAGAGGGCATAATGCTAAGCAAAATAAGTCAGAGAAAGACAAATACCATATGATTCACTCATACGTGGAATTTAAGAAACAAAATAAAGAAAAAGGAGACAAACAAAAAAAACAGACTTTTTAAAAGATTTTATTTATTTATTTGAGAGAGAGAGAGAGCACAGAGGGAGAGGGAGAGACAGACTCCCTGTTGAGCAGAAAGCCCAGCTCGGGGCTGGATCCCAGGATGCCGAGATTATGACCTGAGCCTAAGGCAGATGCTCAACCAACTAAGCCACCCAGGCACCCCAAAACCAGCCTCTTAAATATAGAGAACCAACTGGTGGTTGCCAGAGGGGAGGCAGGTGGGGGGATGGGTGAAATAGGGGATTAAGAGTATACTTATCATGATGAGCACTGAGTGACGTATAGAATTGTTGAATCGTTATATTGTATGCCTGAAACAAATACAATACTGTATGTTAATTATACTGGAATTAAAATAAAAATCAGCAATGGCGTAATCTAACAAATATTGTCAGCAGGATTGGTCTCTGTCTTTATGTTGCCTCTGCTTTCCTCTGTGTTGTTCCCTTTCCAGAGAGACTTTCTTCGTGTTGGCAAGATGCCTGTCAGCAATTCCCTGCTTACATCCTCCCTGGTCTAAACCCACAGCTGAGAGAATGGGCCAATAAGTGAAGCAAAAGTCCTGGAATTAGCTCTGATTGGGAAAAAAAATCACCTTGGCTTAGGTCTTATGCCATTTGTAAACCAATGTCTATAAAACAAGAGAGATGTGATTCCCACCTCAAGCAGTCTTGGATAACCTGCTATCTCTGGAGTCATAATAGCGTCTGTTCTACCGAAAGCACATAGACTGAGAGTGGGTTAGGGATAGTGTCCCAGGGTAAAGTCACATCACTGTGACGAGAAAAAGAAGCCATGGATATAAGCAGGCAAAAGCAGTAAGTGTGCACTAAGCATTATTCCAGTGGTTTCTCAATATTGCCTATACATAATCCATTGATTACAAACACACATGGGCTTCACCCCTCAAAAATTCTGAAAATTAGTTCCAGGATAGGAAATGGATGCGTGTATTTTGAAAAAGCTCTGTAGATGATTCAGTAATCAGCCAGGTCTGCATCACTAAGTGTTCTCAATTAATTCATTTTTTTAGGTGAGTGTGGTAAAATAATTTAGCAATTCTCAAACTTTCCAGCTGTGAGCCACTTTAACAGGGCTAAGAACACTAGAGCTCACCTACCTGCTTGCCCACTCATACTTCACAAGCACCAAACACAGCTCCCCCATCGATGTTGTTTCAATAGGATACCACCCAAGAAATCTTCTTTTTAAAAAACTGTAAACAGGACTCTAAGCTCTGCCCTACTTACAGTAACATGCTTGTCAAGGTTACCAGGTTTCCTTAGAAAAGATTTTTAGTGTGTGGTTAATGGAAAAATTCAGCTTAAGCTAAATATTAAAATATAATAATATTGTCCAATTCAACAAACACCCTTCTCCCTTACTTGACCTTCTCACCTAGCCACTCTCTCGCATAGACCTTGGCATTGCATGAAATTATACTACCTTTAAAATAATAAAATCACACCCACCCCCCTTTGACCTTTCCTTCTCGCTAATTAAACCCTCTGAACCTTTCCTCAGCATAACTCATCAGCACACACCTACACACATACCCACAAACACATCCACTTATATGTATATACCCCACAACCCACAACCACCCTCCCAGCACACAACCTCCCTTGCTACTTCACAGAGAAATAGGTGCTCACAGATACACTCCTGTATGCTCTGTTATAAACCTAAACAAAATAGGTGCTCACAGATAAACTCCTGTATGCTCTGTTACATGCCATATGTATACTCACACATTTCTAATTCCTCTTGCTCTGAAAGAAAGGATGTACTTATTCCTGTCTAAGTCAGTCCCTCCTCTTTTTGGTAAGCCCTGTTTTCTCCTTCCTTCTCAGGAACTACCTCTTTCTGAAGTTTCCCTTTTTTTCTTTTTCTTTTTTTTAGAGAGAGAGAGTGTGCATGAGTGTGTGCATACGTTGGGGGGGGGGAGGAGCAGAGAGGGAGAGACAGAATCTTAAGCAGGCCTCACACTCAGGGCAGAGCCTGACGTGGGTCTCAATCTCACGACCCTGAGATCATGACCTGAGCTGAAATCAAGAGTCAGATGCTTAACTGCCTGAGCCACCCAGGTGCCCCGTGAATTTTCAAATAACCTCAAGTCTATCCCATCCTAAAACACAAAATCAAAATACTCCCTTCAGCCACATGACCCTCCACAACCACTGTAACTCTCCTCCCCTCCACTGCCAAATTTTTCTAAGTAATTTTCTTCGTCAGTTGTCTCTCATCACTTCCCACCCACTCCTCAGTCCACCCTAATCTGATTATACACCCACCCCTTCACCAGAATGGCTCTTGCTAAGGTTACCATTGACCTACTTCCACATGCTAAAAGACATGGGCATTTTCAGTCCTCATATTAGGTGAATTATCAGCAAAATTTTGCACGACCAACAGCTCCTTCTTTAAAAAATCCATCCTGCCTTCTTTAAACACCCTTGATATCCACCGTCCTAACTTTCCTCTTACATCTTAGCCAGTCCTCCTCAGCTTCCTTTGTGAGTTCGGCCTTCTCTGGCTGACCCTGAGTATTAGCATTCTTCAAGACTCAGGTCCAGCCTCTTCTTACTTCATGCTTTCTTCTCTGGAAATTTCACTACCACCCAAGGCTTTAATTACCACTCACAAACCAGCAATGTTCAGATTTGTACCTATAGCCCTAACTTCTCCTCTGAGCTCCTAGCTTGCCTCTCCAAATTTTGTTATTTATTTTTCCCATTTGAATACCTTAAAGACATCTCAGAATTAACCTATCCCAAACTGAATCCATCTCCTTTCACTCCAACCTAGTCTTTCACCCATGTGTCCAGTTTTAGGGAACACAGCATCCTGTTATCCAGAAATGAAAGCCAAAAAATGGGGAGTTGTTGGACACCTCTCTCCTCCTTAATTCTCATATGATCCATCACCAAATTCTACCAATTCTACCCCTTAAATAACTAATTTGTCCTCTTCTTCTCTGACCTTTCATCTCAGTCTAAGTTACTACCATCTCTCAACTCTTATTCTACTTAGTCTTCCTGTTCTCCCCTTGCCCACTCCAATCTATTATCCACATGGCAACAAGGAGATCTTCTCCATACACAACTCTGATCATTCCATATCTCTGCCTAAAATTCTTTAATGATTTCCCAATGCACTTAAGACCAAAATCTTTAATATGCTTTGCAATGTCTAATGGAGTTGGCCCCTGCCTCTCTCTACAGACTCCCCCACCCACTACACTGTAGATACCCCAATATTTAATAGTAAAAAAAGTTGTGCTCCCCACTACCCCATGGCTTTTTGCCATGCTGTTACCTTGGTATCCAAGGGCTTTTCCCACCTACCTTTGCCTAATTCATTCCTACTCTTATTCTGCAAGTCTCAGTTCTCAACTCAAATTTTTTAAGGAAAATTATCCTGAGTGCCAGACTGAAAGGAGTTCTCCCGCCATTTGTTCTAATAACTCCCTATGTTTTCCTTTCTGGCACTTGTCACAGTAAATCATTTGGAACTTACACAATTATATGATCAACACTGGCTTAATAAGGAAGATCTTCAGAGAATGAATATACCTATGCTTCACTTAATTATTACTTTGCTAATTGATATTTTGGTGGTCTAAATTTTTTTTGTTACTATTTTCTAAATTTTATACAATGAAGATACATTGGGGGAGAGAAAAATTACTTAAAAATAAACACTCCCTGATGAATGAGTTGAATGATAGTATTTGTTTTTTTAGAAACAGAAGCATAGACACTGTCATTATCTGAGACATCACAATTTTTAAAATACCAGCTAATTTTTAGGTCCCACCTCTAGGGATTTCTGATTTAATTGGTCTGGAATAAGATTTGGGCATTGAGAGTTTTTAAAGCTCTCCGGGTGATTCTCATGTGCAGCCAAGTTTGAAATTCAATGTAGAAGATATTTATGGCACACTTATCAATACCCTTTTCACAAGTTGAGTACTACCACAATGAATGTACCAAAGGGTGTAAATATAGCAAAAAACGTATCAATTAACAGCTTTGTGTAACACTGAGCAGTGCACCATGTAATCATGCTGATTAATAAATCTAAGGTGGGGATTAATCTAAGGTAGGTAGATTCATAAGTCTAAGTGGGGAATCATTTGGGGGAAATGATTCAAGAAGCATTCTTTTTTCCTACTGATTGGGAATGTGACTTGTATCTGAAAGAGACATTACACAGATACTCAGCCCAAGCAGCATTGTTGAGTTCCACCAGTCAAGGAGCTGACTAGCTCGCTCTGTAACTGATGAGTCAGGACAAGAGATTCTCTCCTCCTGCAGCAATGTCAAGAACCCACCTCTGGGCTCGGAATGGGTAGGTTTTAGTCTTTCCTCTGCCACTTGCTAGGTTGTGATTTTGGTCAAGTCCTTCCACTTTTTTAAGCCTCAGTCTCTATTTTTAATACAGGGGGTTGGGGATGAGAGCTGAGGAGGAGGGAATAAATGTATAATAAAGTATATATTAGTAACTATTTCAAAGTCTTAATTTGAAGGTTAAGTAAAATAAAGCATGCTTCTTAATACATTGAGCAGTGCCTGGCCTATAGTAAACACTGAACACACATCAGTTATTACTACTTTCTCAAGTTGAAGCTAGAAATTCCTACCCAGGGATTGAAACTTATCCATTTTAAAATGTTATTTTAAGGCTTATTTGTAGATCAAAGAAAATCAAAAATGAAATTGTAGAATATCTAGAATGTAATACTACTGAAAATAGAACTAAAGAATACCACTAAAGCTATATTCATTTCCCTAAATCCTTATACCAATGAAGAAAAAAAGACAATTTGTAAAATTAGTATTCAATGACAAATAAGCCTAAAGAAAGCAAAAAAGAATTACCATAGTAGTAAAAATTAATACATTATAACAATCATAAAACTAATAAATAAACTCAAGATTTTTTAAAAGAAAACTAGGTAAAATCTTACATAATTTAATTTAAAAATGGGGGGCAGGGTGTGAGAGCATAAATTTAGGGCTCGGAGGGAGACTAGCTTTACATTGTTTACCTTTTTGGGTTATTTTGAATTTCATATCCTGGGTATGGTTTGAACTGGTGGCAAGAGATTAACATTTTGTAGGTGTTCCATTTACTCTTTAACTTCCATTCTCAGCCGCCTGTTAGTGGTTTGGGACAAGCAGCAGAGGCTCCTGGAGCCCTTGAGTTCCTAGAAGATAACAAAGTGAACAGACTTTTTGGGCACTTTGGGAACTAGTTGCCAAAGCATCCAGTGAATTATTAATTGCAGTATTTTTGCATCAGGTTATGGTTTAGATGAATAAATTTATCTTTTGGTATGTGTTACTGAGAAAAGCTCAGTGACATACTCTGTAAGCATAAGCACAAAATCTCAAGGGACTGATGTACTAAAAACACAGAAATATAATTGAAAGGTATCTTTACCTCGATGGCAAGGCAATGAAAAGGCTGAAGTTCAAATTTGCTACAGGCTTAAAATATCAACACTTACATTAAACCACTGGGACTGAAGCCTGA
The DNA here is from genome assembly GCF_029215605.1 of Mirounga angustirostris. NCBI lineage: Eukaryota > Metazoa > Chordata > Mammalia > Carnivora > Phocidae > Mirounga > Mirounga angustirostris. The sequence goes on along the minus strand of NW_026991715.1, from coordinate 121,669,573 downwards.
CGAAAAACTTTGGAGAACACATTTTTGAGTTGGGAGTTGTAAGTACTAATGTTTCTTTGAAGTCATCCCCTTGAAAAACAAAGCCCTATTTTTATGTGATAAACTAGCGCTTCAAAGGGGTCTGTAAGTATGGGAGAGAAAGTGAAGATGTCTTCCCGAGTTCTGCTGGGAAGATTTGTATTAACGTCATTCATCTTTCAGAACATACTATTAGCTAAGCAATAGCTGTTCTATCCAGACTCAACTGCAAGCAACCTGAGTTCAGGGAATACTAGGCATTTTTGTCTATGATGTTTGAAAAAGCACATATCACTGGACTGTAGCAGTGCCATATATATATATGTGTGTGTGTGTGTGTGTGTGTGTATACACACACACACACATCCATTTATGCTGCAAACTTTAATTGTATATAAATATATATTTACATTTTTAATTTCATTAAATATTTGTAATTTTTATACCCTATGAGAACCAATTGAACTGTGACTTGTTTCAGAATTTGCATTACTGATTTTTTTCTTTCTCTCTTTTTTTTTTTTTTGCATTTTTGACAGTCCTATTTACAAACTTTTTCCTCTAGAAATTGGAGAATATGCATCCTTCCATACTTCTCCCCTCCTTCACCTAGTCTCTTATGGGTAAGCCATCTCTCCAGGATCAGGGAAGAGGAAAGCCCTGGTTTATATTGTTTGCCAGTTTTCATGGTGTAAATATTCCCACACTGGCTGATTTCAAGCTTTAACTACCGACATGAAAAATTCCTGAATATTTAAAGTCAGCTCTCATGAGCCAATTCCATCCAACTCCCAAAACTGCTGCTGGGACTGCATTTTCACTGTATTGTGCTCTCTCTCCTGTAGCACTTCATTGTCATGCAGTGTATGGGTTAGAAAAATATATATACAATTAAAGTTTGCAGCATAAATGGACATACATAGCACCACCTTGTTGGTCAATTAAATTAAATTCTATTAGGATGATTGTGTTTGGTGTTGAATCAGGATAAAGGATCCAAATGAGAAATCTCCTCATATCTGAAGGCATTTATGGCTGCCTGCTCCAACAAGACAAAGAGCAACAAAGAATTAGTGGAGCAGTGCTAGCTACACCTAATTGACAAGTCAGCTTTCATCTGGGAAGGCCTAGATGGGTACAAGCCTCCTCAGGGTTCCTGAAGGTACACGACAGCCATCAAGATCTAAAGAAAGAATATTAGAAATAGAATACACAAGCACTCTACAGAATTGTTACATAACTCAAGAAAAGAAATTGTTTGCATGGGGCAGAGAAACAGCCCAGAGCTAGTTTTGAGGATAAGGGATACTGTGAACAGTTCAGAAACTGCTGATGTCTGAGGATATGACAAGTAAAGACCTGTCCATGGTAAAGAGTAAATGCATGACAGTTTCTAAAGTAGAGTGCCCTGGATACACAGGACCCCACCCTCATTAGGGTACCAGTAATGTCGCAATAAAGAGGTTTATCCCTGAAATTTATATTCACCATGACTCACTAAGTGGATCTGAGGCTTACTGGTCATATATTGGGACAAGAGGGCAGAAAACAGGCAAAGGGGCCCAAGGGCCATGGGCAACATCTCCCTAGAACCATCTGGCTTTGATTATTTTTGCCACATCTACTGAGAACTCTTGAGGCCATAAAATACAGGGAGAAATAATTATTCCCTAGCTTCCACAGCTGCTAAGAGAGTTCCATCTGGCACCTCTATACCTGCAGCTATAACCCAGGGACCTCTGAATTTCCTTGCATGTTAACAGATGGTGTTAGCTAAGGGATGAAAGGTCTAAAGGCATTTTAGGCAGTTCTATACCTCAGCACTTGTTCCTTTGAGCTCCTATCAGTGTTTTTGTTCTTCCTCTGTTTCTATAATTATTTATGTCATAGATTTAAAGGATTAAGTTGGAATATTCTTAGAGTCACTAAAAGCTGGTAGAAGGTCTGCTTCCTTTTATCTGCTTTCCTTTCCTCTGCACAAGACATGAAGAATGAGGCATAGATCACCTGTCAAATGCCAGGTAGGTCAATACATAGCAATAATCATTATCTTACCTTGCAAAAGTTGTGGGGCAGGGGATAAAAAGCCTATGTTAGCAGAAATGTTAGAATAAGAAATCCTATGAAATGTAATAGAAATTATACAATACGGAAACCCTAAAGCAAGAATGGAATTCAGTTAAGATAGATTTGGTGATTTTTTCCCTCAACTTAAAGGCAGGCCCACTTAATCTGCTCCTCTTTCCAGTTTAGCCTAGCTCACTTCCCATCTTCCCCACCTCCTGCAACTGCTTGACTCCTTCCCTTCTTTTTAATTTCCTTTTCCATTCTCTCCCAAATGCAGTCTTCTAGCTTCAGCTCGGAATTTCCTTTGGAGCAAGTCACTTTAAAGCCACTTGGTAACTATGGATACGGCTCTTCAGGATTGTGCATGAACAGGAGGCAATGTGAATTCTAGATGCCATAATCTACTCAGGATGTACACACTGAAGATGTTCCATCCAAAGAGCCCAGTTCTCCCAGGTATTAAGGTAAAAACAGACCCCACTGAAACCATCTCCTGAAGACGAAATCACAGCCAAAGAAATTTTTAAGAAGTTGACACCAGAGGAAAGCATGGGCAGAAATTACCCCCATATGCTAGAGGCCTATAGTCTTTACAGCGTAAAATCAGCAAGCATTTTTCTAACCCTAAGACTGGCTCTGGATAAAATTTTAAAACAAACCCTGCTCACATGTTTATTAATTTCTATTTTCATCAAAGTAGCATGCACAGAATTTACAAATCAAATAACAGAAGAAGTATAGTTTTGTGAGTAATAGCACAGACTCTGGACTAGGCTGCCTTATCCAAATTATGGTTGAGCCATTTCTAGCTTTGATCATGGGCAAGTTACTTGACTGCTTCATACTCTCAGTTTCTGATTAGTAGAATAAGAAGAATAATTGCACATATCTCACAGGGTTTTGTAAGACCTCATATATGCACTGGATTATGTCTCTCCAAAATTTACATGTTGAAGTCCTAACCCCCAGTAACTCAGAATGTGACTGTATTTGGAGATGGCATTTTTAAAGAGGTAATTGAGGTAAAATTAGGTCAAATGGGTGAGCCCTCATCCAATATGACTGGTGTCTTTATAAGAAGAGATTAAGACACACACACATAGGGGGCGCCTGGGTGGCTCAGTCGTTAAGTGTCTGCCTTGGGCTCAGGCCATGATCCCAGGGTCCTGGGATCGAGCCCCGCATCGGGCTCTCTGCTCAGCGGGGAGCCTGCTTCTCCCTCTCCCACTCTGCCTGCTTGTGTTCCCTCTCTCACTGTCTCTCTCTGTCAAATAAATAAATAAAATCTTAAAAAAAAAAAAAAAAAAAGACACACACACATAGAGGGAATGCCATGTGAAGACCAGAAGGCCAGAAGGAGAGGGCCACCAGTGAGCCAAGGAGAGAGACCCTCAGAAGAACCCAACCCTGCCAACCCCTTGATTTTGGACTTCTAGCCTCCAGAACTGTGAGAAAATAAATCTCTGTTGTTTAAACCACCCATTCTGTGGTATTTGTTATAGAAATTAATATAGAACCACATCTGGCATATAGTAAGTGCTCAATAAGGATTATTATATTACTATTAATATTATAAGCAATATAGATATTCTATTATTTATTAATATTAATATTATATTAATTAAATTGATGTTATCATTAACATAGCATCAGGTTCAGCAGGTTAAATCTTCAGTCCTTAACTGTCCCCCAGTCCCCGCACCCTTCAGAAAACCCTTCACCTGTGCTTCTGACCTACTGGCTATAAATTGGAGGTTCCAACAACCTCTGCCTTGGACTTTAGATGCCAGTTGCAAGTCCAGGTTTTTATCTGTACTTCTGCCCAACTAGTCATAAATGAGAAGTACCCATGACCCCTTCCTTGGGTTCAATTAATTTGCTAGAGTGGCTCACAGGACTCAGAGACACATTTACTTACTAGATCACTGACTTATTATATATAACATATATAAATAATATATATAACATATCTATAAGTTATTATATGTAACTCAGGAATAGCCAGAGAAGGATAGGGCAAGCATGGGGAAAGGGTGCAAAGCTTCCATGTCCTCTCTAGATGTACCACCACTCTCCTAGCACTTCCACACGCTCACCAACCTGGAATCTCTCCGAACCCAGTCCTTTTGGGTTTTTATGGGAACTTCATTACATAGGCACAATTGATTAAATTACTGACCATTGTCAACCTCCAGCCGCTCACCCTCCCCAGAGGTGGGGGGTGAGAGGATGAGACTGAAAGTTCCAACTCTCTAGTCACATGACTGGTTCTTCTGGCCACCAGCTCCCATTCTTAGGTGGGGTCAAAAAGTCACCAAATTAACATAACAAAAGACACATTTATTCCTCTTATCATTTAGGAAATTCCAGGGCTTTTAGGAGCTCTGTGCCAGAAATGGGATGAAGAACAAATATATATTTCCCACTATATGTCACAATATCATAACCTCACACCCATTAATATGGCTACTATCAAAATCAAAACAGAAAATAGCAAGTGTTGGTAAGGATCTAGAGAAAAGGAAAGCCTCGTATACTGTTGGTGGGAATGTAAACTGGTGCAGCCACTGGGGAAAAGAGTATGGAACTTCCTCAAAAAAAATAAATAAATAAAAATAGGACTACCATATGATCCAGTAATCCCACTTCTGGGTATATATCCAAAAAAATTGAAAGCAGGATCTCATAGAGGCACTTGCACACCCATGCTCATAGAAGCACTATTTATAACAGCCAAAAAACGGGAGCACCCCAAATGTCCACTGATGGATGAATAAATAAACAAAATGTGGTATATACATACAGTGGTACAGTATTCAGTCATAAAAAGGAAGGAAATTCTGTCACATGGTACAACACTGGGCGAACTTTGAGGACATTATGCTAAGTAAAATAAGCCAGGTAAAAAAGACAAATACTATATGAGTCCACTTACACAAGATAACTAAAGTCCTCAAATTCATAAAACAGAAAGTACAATGGTAATTGTAATTGCCAGGTAATTACTAAGGGGTTGGAGAAAAAAAACTTTGTTTAATGGACATACAGTTTCAGATTTGCAAGATGAAAATGCTCTGGAGATATGTTTCACAACTGTGTGGATATACTTAACACTACTGAACTCTACACTTAAAAATGGTTAAGATGGTAAATTTTATGTTATGTGGGGTTTTTAAACGAACAAATAAATAAGACACATACACACTTAAAAGGACAAAGAGGTAAGTGGAAAGCTCCCTGGAAACACCATGAGCACCACTGAGCCACACAGAAGCACCATATGCCTAAAAGGGTTAGGAAGGGTGACCAAGGAGGGCTGGAAGGCCCCTAAATGACTCATTATCTGTGGGTGATGAAGAAACCTTACTAATTTCATGGTTTTGCCTCAAACTAGCCCTAAGCCTGGTTTTGCTGCTTTGGGGAGAAGTCAGTACTCTGAGTGGGCACATTCATACATCCATAGTTCATTCATTCATTCAGCAGTTCCTGAGGCTTGACTCCATACCAGGGCCCTAGGAGTGCAAAAAGAAGACAAGATCCAGATTTTAAGGAACCCTCAGATCAGAGGCTGAATAACATTCCCAGCTAAGAAATGAGGCTGGTCTCCTACACAATTTATGAACAAAATAAAAACAGCACTATACTATGAAAGTGATGGAAACCCAGAAATCGGTTAATTCAGTCCTTCCCTGCTGCCTTCCCTACTTCTCTAACCTCAGGTCTAAATGAACAAGAGTTGCTCTATCTATAAACTTCTCAAGAAGCATCAAAGTTCAGAAGCAGTCATTTCCGATTGAAATAGATCTACACAGGGGCGCCTGGGTGGCTCAGTTGGTTAAGCGACTGCCTTTGGCTCAGGTCATGATCCTGGAGTCCCGGGATCGAGTGCCGCATTGGGCTCCCTGCTTGGCGGGGAGTCTGCTTCTCCCTCTGACCCTCCTCCCTCTCGTGCTCTCTGTCTCTCATTCTCTCTGTCTCAAATAAATAAATAAAATCTTTTTTTTAAAAAAAGAAAGAAATAGAGGTACACAGAAGATGGCTCTGGAATTGTGTACAGTTGCTGCACTAAACAGATTCCTGTAAAGTCTCTACAGCTGAGGAAACAGGACCTTCTGGAAGTTGTTGCCATGGAGGTTGGCCTTTTGTCTTCATCCTGGTATTTGCTTCGCAGCTGGTCTGGACATGGATGCCCACACCCACTCGCACAAGCCACTTTTCCATCAGCGCCTCAATACTCATAAAAGTGACTAAAACCTGTAACTGGGAGATGGAGAAGACCAGCTTTGTGAGGCAAATGTATCAGAAATCAGTTTGTAAAGCAATGTGGAGTCAACTTTGCTACTAACTAGGTAATCTGCAAATCATTGAAAATGTAAGGGTCACATTTGCCTCTTTTTTAAAAAAATGAGAGCCTTTATTCATTGTTCTCTGTTGTTCAGAGATTGTATGGTCCTAGAAAAATGACCCATGAGTATCACCTGGTTAAAACAGTGATTTCCAAAGTCTGTCTACCTCTATACCAGCGGTTCTCAATGTGTGGTCCATAGGGCTACAGCAGCAGCATGATGTGGGAGGTGGCTAGAAATTCACTCCCCTCAGACTTGTGAATCTGAGTTGCTGAAGATGGAGGCCAAGGAATTCATGATTCAACAAGCCCTCCAGGTGATTTTCTGCACATTGACATCTACGAAGCCTGGCTCTAAAGCTTGATGGTAGCATAATTTAAAACGCCTGTTTGGGTTTTACACCCCATGGGTTGCTGTTTGCAAAACAACTTACCTGCTCTTGAAAGCTGACCCCAGATAGAATTAATCACTTCCCCCTTTTTATTTACCACACTGCTTCCTATTCATGCATCTGTCACAGAATCTGCTTCATTTTGGAGAATTTATTAATGAATATGTCTGTTTCCAGTAGATTGTAAGATCCCTGAGGGCAAGGAATAAGTAATTTTCAGTTTTGGAACTCCAGGACCTAGGAGAGTACCTGGAATATAATAAGTGCTATGCTGACAACGGATACGTGGATGGATGGATGGATGGATGGATGGATGGATGGATGGATGGATGGAGTGGGTACATGCATGTATGGATGACTAAGTGCTTCAAAATATGTAAAGTCTTGTTTGAGTAAAAGGAAGGGTTAGTATTGAGCAGCAAGAAATAATGTGTTTGGATGTCGGTAATACAGCTCCACTATTCCATTCTTGGTCCCAAATAATTTTTTTTCCAGCTAATAATTATGCTGGTGCAAGTACTGATTCTGAGTAAACAACTGAGATCTGCTCCTGGATCATCCAATCATCCTCAGAACAGCCCGGAGGCCTCATGTTGAGTTCCAGTTCTCATGTGAACAAGGCAGATAACACCACCTGCCCCATGCCTGTCTCACTCAGCATGCTAAGAAATAATGACTACAAATGGCTTTTGAAGTTCTGGGGGATGGCTGCTACGTAGGCATAAAGATATTAATAAAAAGATCAAACATTTGGCAATATCTAAAATAAACCTCACCAACTTTGCCAAAGTCAGGCAGGAAGCAGAAGGGCTGTCTTTGTTCCCCTTATATGGGAATCAAGAATGAGCCACGCTCTGTGTCTGCTTCTTTCATAACACACTTCATGTTTGTGGCTCATATAAATCTCGCCTTTAAAATGTGAATGGAGAGGCGCCTGGGTGGCTCAGTCGTTAAGCGTCTGCCTTCAGCTCAGGTCATGATCCCAGGGTCCTAGGATCAAGCCCCACATCGGGCTCCCTGCTCGATGGGAGGCCTGCTTCTCCCTCTCTCACTCCCCCTGCTTGTGTTCCCTCTCTCGCTGTGTCTCTCTGTCAAATAAATAAATAAAATCTTTGAAAAAAAATGTGAATGCAAATGTAACCCTGAGAACCTGGGAGGGACAGGAGAAATAAAGACATACCATTAAATTATCAAAATGGAATCCTCTTGCATGATGTGGTAGAGGACAAAAATAAAATCAAGTGTCCCTCCCCTAGACTTAAGACCATTTTCAAAGATAATATAAAATTGAACTATACTTAGCTATAATTCAGCTTCCTTACCTTTAAAACTGGCAAAATGAAACTCACCTCCTGGGGATTTGGGGAAGATAACATTCCATGATATAGAGAAAATTGCTGTGGTGGCAGGGAGGCTCTTTATCAAACAATACCTTCGGATTGTGTGTTTCACTTGTTGATATTTCTCTGTGATGGAAAACTGTGCTCAGCATGATACTAATAGCCCCATGAATGCGTAAAACATATTACAGTTTACCAAGAGCTCTTACAAACAGATTCCTGATTAGTCTAACCAGTAAGTGGATGTTAGCACTCCCATTTAAGAAGAGTGTCAGAGAAGTGTAGTAAACTGTTCAAGGTCACGGTTAATAAGTGGAAGAGCTGAAACTTCCACCCAGGACTTTTGACTGATCTTCAAAGTCAACTGCTCTTCCTACACAACAGGGTATGATGGATAGTACAGACAGAGAGAGAATTTCCTAACACCTCATAAACCTACATTTACCTAGAACAATATTCTCAGGTCTCAGGTTGTGCTATTCTAAATCCGGAATATTGGGATATCATTTAAATCTTCATATTCTCCACTTTGATACTATTCAGGAAAAAATGTAAAAAACAGCATTATCTTTTTAACCCAGGTAACCCTACATAGAATCTTATGGAAGATTTCAGAATCTTGAAATCTTAAAGCCAGAAGTGATTTTGATAATCAGCACGTAAAATTTCCTCATTTTACAAAGGCAGAAAATGAGATTAAATGATATCAAGTGATTTGCCCAAGGCCTTGTCAGTTAAGGGCAGAGCCGGCCTAAAATCAAATCTGTGAGTTTTCAATCCTTTCTTCAATCTACTCTCCCACAATACTTCTCTCAACTTGCATTCTGGTGATCTGTGAGAGGAAAGAGGAATAGATGAACCCGGAAGCTTATAAAAAGACAGTTACAAGTTGTCAAATTATCAAAGCATTAGTATCAAAATCATCAGGTTGGATTGTGTTCCTCTGTACTGGGGAGGAATTATCCCTAATCACATCTGTATCCTGTTAGGACTGGGTCAGGAACACGAAAGAGATTTCATCAGAAGGCCCCCTTTTCACATTTGAATTTTTGACCTCCAAGAGGGCTGCTATCCTCCAGGACTGGGGGGCCCAGGATCTGCATCGCATTTAGAGAATGTGATGCCTTTGGGCAAAATAAAAAATGTATCCCTTCCTCAAGACTCTTTCCTCCCATCTCCTGGAAAACTGTCAAAGTAAATATAAAATCTATGTGCATGATGGGAAAGGCACCCCCTTGATTTGGCCAATGCACAGCATGCACAACCATACACAGTGCCCCTGTGCCCAGGAAAGTACTTGGTCCTTAAAGTGATCAATGATTTTCTTTAGGCTCATCCTATTCAGGAGCTCATAGCCCTCCTAGTAACCCTAACCTAGTGTTAACTTTGTCTAAGAAGTAAATGCTTTTTTTCTTTTTGAGGGTGATCTGTGACCTCTCTCCAGGCTCAATCTTACCTAGGTGGTCACTGCATTAAATTGCCACAAAAACATACAAGATTGCATGAAAAGATCACCATTGTTATCAGGTAATTCCAGGTAGTAAAGAAGCCAAGAAAGTCAAGTAAGGGGTATTGTGGCATTCAGAGGTCCAAGCAGGGTAAATAAGCATTGAGTTGATAACTTAGGCTTTGTCTTGAGTTTTTTCTCCTCTTTATAAATACTCTCTAGGGGATCCCATTTGATTCCGTGGCTTTAAATCCTATGCACACACACTTTTATGTTCTGGACCAAACACTCCACTGAGTCCAAAGACTCCACTGCAGTCTCTTATACAAGTACTGATTCAAAGTAGAAACTTGCATGTAAAAAAGCAAATTAAACTTATGTCCAAACTGAATGCTTTGTTTCCCGCCTGCAAACCTCTTCCTCATACAATCAATCATTTCTCAGTAAATAAAATTCCAGCTTTCCAGTGTTTAAGTCAAATGACTAGAGGTCATCTCTGATCTCTCTATTGATCTTCCACCTCATATGCAATTTCTCAGCAAATCCTACCTACTCTATTTAGAAATATACCTAGAATGTGACCACTTCGTGACAATTTTGCCCCTAACACCCTGAGTAGTTATCCTGTCTCCTCCAGGTTAGTACAAGGACTTCCTAAACGGTCTTTCTCCATCCACCCTTGCTCTCCCCAATTTATTCTTCACACATCAGCAGGAGCATGCAGGAGCATGTGAGTCAGATCATGTCACCCTTCTGCTCAACACATAAAATAGTTCTCCATTTAATCAGAATAAATTCCAAGTCCTCACCATGACCTACAAAAGGCTTACCTCTGAGCTCCAATACCTCTCTGATCTTGTCTTTATCACTCTCCTTCACTTAGGTTTATTCCATTCGTACTGGCTTCCTTGTTGTTTCTTGAGCACATCAAGCATGTCTCCTGTCAGGGATTTTGCAATTAAAATTCCTTCTGAAAAAAATTTCTTTTTTTTTTTTTTTAAAGATTTTATTTATTTATTTGAGAGAGAGAGAGAATGAGAGACAGAGAGCATGAGAGGGAGGAGGGTCAGAGGGAGAAGCAGACTCCCTGCCGAGCAGGGAGCCCGATGCGGGACTCGATCCTGGGACTCCAGGATCATGACCTGAGCCGAAGGCAGTCGCTTAACCAACTGAGCCACCCAGGCGCCCCCAAAATTTCTTTTTCTCTGTACAAATGCTGGCCTTGCTCCCTTATTTTGACAGGATTCTGTTCAAGTGCACCTTTCCAGGGAGGCCTTTCCTGAACATTCATATAAGAAGGCACCACACCTTCATCTCAGCCTTCCTTCCAACCTCTTACCAGACTTTATTTTCCTTCATAGCATTTACCAACACTAGACAATTCTATTTGCTTATTGTCTGTTTTCATCCTCTACACTGGCACTATCCAATATTTAAGCCACTAGCACACTGCTACATAAATATATTAATTAATTAAAATTAAATAAAATTTAAAAGCCAGTCCCTTAGTCATATTACCCACATTTTTATTGCTTAATAGCCACAGCAAGCCTTGAGATAACCTCAAGCTTCCCAAACTTTATGTGTAATTAGAGTCTCCATGACAGAGGAGAAATAAGTGACAAAAGAGAAACAATGAAAGAATATTTTTATATTTAATGCAAACTATAAATGCACAAGTCCAAAAAGTTCAATGAGCCCTAAGTACAAGAAACATAAAGAAAACTACACGAAGGTACATTATAATCAAATTGCTTAAAAACAGTGATAAAGAAGAAACCTTAAAAGCAGCCAGAGAAAAAATACATGTTATATACATAAGAATAAAAATGAGAATTACTCCAGATTTTCTATAAGAAAAGCCAGAAAACAGTAGAGCAACACCTTGAAGTACAGAAAGAAAGAAAACAAAAGCTATCAACCTTGAGCTCAGAAATGAAGGTGGAAAGAAGACTTTTTCAGAAATTCAAAAGCTGAAAGAATTTATCACCAACAGACCTGTGTTACAAGAAATGTTAAAGGAGGTCATTCAAGAAGAAAAAAGATGATGCCAATAGTAAATCTGTTCTATAAAATGAATGAACAACACTAGAAATGGTAACTCCATTGAAAAAGAGAAAAGGATGTTTTTCTTATTATTTAAATCTCTTTGAAAAATAGTTGTCCATTGAAAGCATAAATAACAATGTGTTGTGGAACTTATAATATATATATAAGTTAAATGTCTAATAACAATAGGAAAACATCTGGAAGTAGTGAATGGAAGCATTCTGCTGTAATGTCCTTATACTATATATAAAATACCACATGCAGGTAAACTGTGACAGGTTGAAGACCTATACTAGAAGCTGAAACAAAACAAAAATATCAACACAAAGAGTTACAACAAAAAAGATAAAGCAGAATCATTAAAAAATTCTGTTAATCCAAAACAAAGCATAAATAGAGAAAAAAATAAAGATGGAATGAATAAAATAGAAATAACAAGACAGTATATTTAAATTCAAGCATATCAATCACATTAAATGTAACTGAAACTAGACTAATATTCTTCGTGAACACAAATGCAAAAATTCTTAATAAAATGTTAGCAACTAAAAGCCAATAATATATCAAAAAGGTAATATATCATGACCAAGTAAAATTTATCCTAGGGTTGCAAGTTTGTTTTAACAAACGGAAAATCAGTATAATTTAAAATACTACTAATAGATTTTTTAAAAAATCAAACGATCATTTTAGTAGACACAGAAAAGTGTTCGACAAAAATCTGACAATGATTAATAAAAATTCCCAGGACAGTAGCAATAAAAGCAACCTTCCTCAACCTGATAAAGGACATTCACAAAAATCTACATCCAGTATTGCGCTTAATTGTGAAAGACCAAATGTCTTCTCTCTAATATTAGGAACAAATTGAGGATGTTTACTGTCACCACTTCTATTCAACAACTTCTATTCTATTGAACCTAGCCAGTTTAATGAAGCAATAAAAATAAAAAGCTACTCAGATTGTAAAAGAAGTAATATTGTCCTTATTTACAGACAACATGATCCTCTACGTGATAAAGCTTATGGAAACTCAACAAATCTACTAGAATTAATCAGTGAGTTTGGGGAAGTTCACAGTACACAAAAGCCAACAGTACTTCTATGTATTAGCAACAAACAACTTGGAATTGAAATTAAAAAAACAATATGATTTATAATAGCATCAAAAATATGAAATACTTAGGAATACATCTGACAAAAGATGTGCAAGTCCTTTACAGCAAAAATTATGAAATATTGTTAAGAGAAATGTCTTTAAAACTTAAAAGAAAGAGATATAGCACATTCACGAATCATAAGACAATATTGTTAAGATGTCAGTTCTCCTTAAGATGATCTATAAATACAATGCAAATACAATTAAAATCTTAAAAGGCCTTTTGTAGAAGTTGACAAGCTAATTCTAAAACTTGTGTGGAAATGCAAAGAATTTGCCAAAGCCAAAACTTAAAAAAAAAAAAGGAAATTTTAAGGGCTTATACTACCTGATTTTTTTTTAAGTGGGCTCCACACAGGGCTTGAACTCATGACCCTGAGATCAAGACCCAAGCTGAGATCAAGAGTAGACGCTTAACCAACTGAGCCACCCATGTACAACAACCTGACTTATTATAAAGCTACAGCAATAAAGACCATGTGTTATTGGTATCAAAATGGATAAATACATAAGTGGAAGAGAATACAGAAATAGGCCCTTACATTTATAGTCAATTGATTTTTTTTTTAATGTGCAAAGACAATTGGGTAAAAAATATTCTTTTTAACAAATGGTATTGGCACAACTGGATATAGAAAGGCAAACGAAGAAAAAAGAGCTTGAATTCATATTCATAGCATATACAAAAATTAACTCAAGACAGATCATAGACCTAAATGTAAAATCTGAATCTGTATAACTTCTAGAAAATAGGAGGAAATCATTTGTGATTTTGAGCTAGACAAAGATTGCCTAGGTACAACATTAAAAGCATGAGTTTGATAAATCAAACTTCATCAAAATTAAGAATTTCTGATCATTAAAAGACATGTCACATATTGGAGAATATATTTGCAGTTGCATATCCAAGGACCTTATGTACAGAATATATAAAGAGTCTCTTATTATTATAATAAGAAAACACATGACCTAATTTTTTAAAGGGGGCAAAAGTTTTGAACATGCATGTTTCCAAAGAAGATATCTGAATGACAAATAAATGCATGAAAAGATGTTCAAACTCATTAGCTATCAGGAAGGTGCAAATTTAAACCCCAATGAGCTACTGCTACATATCTATTAAAATGTCTAAAATTTAAAAAGACTGATAACATCAAGATTTTTGAGGATATGCAGCAATTTGGAATTCTCACATGATATCAATGGGAATGTAAAATAGTACCACTATTTTGGAAAAACTCCAGAAGTTTCCTAGTTTCTTAGATCTACCATATGATGCAATGATTCCACTTCTAGGAATGTAGTGGTAGTGAAATAAAATAAAATAATATGTTTATATAAAGACTTGCTTTATTATTACAAAAGATAGCCACTTTTGTAATAGTCAAAAACTGGGGACAAATGTCCATCAACAGGTGAATGGATAAATAAATTGTGATATATCCATACAGTGGAATACTGTTCAGCAATAAAAGGGAAATGAACTACTGATACAAGTGAATGACGGACACAATATGGATGAATCTCAAAAATATCCTGAGTTAAAGAAGCCAGACAGAACTGAGTACACACCATGCAATTCCCTTATATTAAATTCTAGAAAATATAAAACTAATCAATACTTACGAAAAGTAGATCCATGGTTGTCTAGGCACGTCAAGGTGGCTAGGGGTTGGAGGGAGTAATTACAAAGGAGTGATAAATATGTTCATTATCTTGAGTTTGATTATGGATTCGTGTGTGTGAAAACGATCAACTTGCACAATTTAAATATGTGAAGATTATTGTATACAGTTGTAACTCACAAAGCTATTACAAAATAAATTTAGAGACCATATGCAGTATGCGACTATGCCATTGAGAGTTTTGCCAGACAGTTTTAAGGCAGAGCAATAGATGGACTATATATAATCACTTCAGGTCACTTCCAGTTTCTTGCCGAGATGATCTGGTCTCCTATGCATTTTGGTGGACAGAAGTGGGTGATTTCCAGGGCTGACAAGATTAACTGATGAAGGTTGTTGAAAGAGGCTTATACAGGGGTGCATGGGTGGCTCAGTCAGTTAAGTGTCTGCCTTCAGCTCAGGTCATAATCCCAAAGTCCTGGGATTGAGCCCTGAGTTGCGCTCCCTGCTCAGCAGGGAGCTTGTTTGTCCCTCTCCCTCTGCCCTGTTCGTGCTCTGTTCGTGCTCTCTCACTCTCTCTCAGTCTCTCTGTCTCTCATAAAGTCTTTTAAAAAAAGAGACTTATACATTATTTAAAGTAGGAAATAGCTGAGTCTGTGAATAAATGACAGGTTGAGAACCTCAGTGTAATCATTCTGGATCCTACAGCTTATCCTCCATCATGCCAAGAGTCAGCCACTGGGCAATGGAAAGACCATGGAGTTGTGAATCAGGTGTGGACTAAAATCCCAGTTCTGCTACCTACTATCTCTGTGATTTTATTTTAGGCAAGTTAATTAAACTCAATTTTTTATATCCATAAAATAAGGATAATGATAATGTTTACCTGGTAGGATTTTGATAATTAAATAAGATAGCAGACATAAAGACTTAGCTCAGTTCTTAACATGCAACATGTCATTTCCCTTCCTCCTTCCCCACCCCCTTCAGCAAGATCCATTTCCTTCCTATTCTCCAGATAATCCACGTTCATCTCCATCTCATCTGCTCATGACCATAGTTATTCATACAAGACACTTTGAACCTGACTTTAATAGGATAGAGTGTAGATGACCAAAATATACATAGGCTAAATTGGGCATGCTATTCATATGACAAATTGGTGCTCACTTAACAAATAAATTGGTTAAAAGTTTTCTCAAGATATCCAAAATCCTCAGAGTATTTAAAATGCCACTTGATTAACAAACTTTTATTTACATGTGAAATCAAATCTAATCAATATCTAATTTTTCCAGGAATCTCTCAATTTCTTAATCAGAATAATATTTTTAAAATGTAAAATTTGCCCTCTGATATGTTGGAGCAACTAATAATTTGATGTGTCCCTGAAAATAAACTCCACCATGGGACTCATTTACACTCTGAATGCAGAAAACCTGATCCAATGGGAAAAAATAATTTCCTCTCTCACTGAATTAAAATAGGAAAGAGAGATACAGAGACCAAGGCACAGAGAGGCAGAGACAAACCTCTCAGGTTGGACAAAAAAGTCTTACTTAGTTCATAAGAATTCCATTTATATCCTAACCACTACCAAATATATTTTATTCTGTAGGATTTTAATATCAGAAGGGTAAACATGATAAAGTTTTCTTTTCCTTTAAATTTTTGCTTAAATCCAATCTTTGTTGAAATGAAAGTTCTGGTTTAAAGTTGACTTTGTGCAGGAATGTTTAGATACATATTTTTACATCTTAAAAATTCACTCAATATAGTGATAAGATAGTGGCAAGATTTTCTGGCATTCTGCATTTACTTTGTTTTGGTTTTGTTTTTTAAAATCCTAAAATGGAAAAAGTGAAATACAAAGCAATGAAGCTGAAAATGGACTCAGATATTACATAGTCACAGATAGCTCCTCAAAGTCGAGCAGCAAAGGCTAAAAGGTTTCTCTCAGACTATAGGCTGAGGACTCCTGCACCATAAGTTTCTCTTATTAAAAATGCTAATTCCTGTACTTACTCCGGATCTTTTGAAGGTAGGTCCCGAGCATCATGATAGTTACCAAACACCCCATGTGATTCTTCACACTGGAAATTTTGAGAACTCTTGGACTTTACATCGGAACGGAGACCAGGAAGTAGGTAGGAAGGAGAAAGAAAAGAATTAAGAGAAAATTTCCTGTCACTAAATAAAAGAAAAATTAGATGAAGTCATATGAAGGACTCTTTTCCAGAACTCAGGAGATGCTATACTGAGCCCATTTTTAAGGAGCTAGGGAGCTGGCTTCGCAAAATGCCCCAGTGCCAACTGAAAAACAGTTCTCGAACACTATGCCACTGGATTACTGTCTCCCCAGGGTGGGTGTATCGTGTTTACTGTCCCACAGAAGCAGGAAGTCTGGAAGAGCCATCTTCGCTTCTGGGGAGGATGAGCGCTTCAGAGGGTAAGCCCAGGATACCTCTGTGGTCACAGCACCCTGAACGGGATGAAGAGGAGCAGAGGTGGTAACAGTGTTCCTAAGAACCAATGGGTTCTTTGGACCACTTCTTAGTCATTCTTGGTTGACACTTTGTTCTTATCTACAAATGCCAATGTAAGTGACCGTGCATGGGAAAAGGGTAGACAGATACGATAAAAAGGAAGGTCCTGCCCAATGGAGACCCCACTGTTTATTGCTGACTAACAATGTTTATTCAAATCTCCAGAATATAAACAGCGTTCCTGCTGATCTCCTTGTGCCCCTGACCTTGGCCACACTGCCCCAGTCTTGTACATTCATACAAGTGTCTTGTATGAATAACTATGGTCATGAGCAGATGAGACGGAGATGAGCATGGCTTAGCTGGAGAATAGGAAGGAAATGGATCTTGCTGAAGGGGGTGGGGAAGGCGGAAGGGAAATGACATGTTGCATGTTAAGAACTGAGCTAAGTCTTTATGTCTGCTATCTTATTTAATTATCAAAATCCTACCAGGTAAACTGCCCCCTCCCCGGATGCCAGCTTCCCGCCCTGTGGATGGATCAGAGTGGGGTTTCTGGGGCAGTAGTCCCCACAGACACTGGTGTCCAGAGGCTGATAAACTCAAATTCCCTTGTAACTCATCTCTCTTCTTCCTGTTTGAGAGAATGAAGATATAAAGCAGGCACCTTTAAAAGGAAAAAAAAAAAAAAAAGCCTGTTAACGTGATCAGTGCTTGCACTGTATGGGCAGGATGGATCACTGTTAGCGGGTTCTGGGAGGACTGCCCTTGTGATGGGGGCAGGGTAGGCGACCCAAATAACACATGAGCATGTGGGAGAGGCTGGTACGTGGGCACGTGGCCGGGATTGTGGAGGAGCCCCAGAAATTAGGGCCCCCTTCCCGGGGAACCAGGACAAAAAGTAACAGTGGAAGAGTCAGAATCCACAAAGACTTTCCTCTTGCAGAGGTCCTTCATCTCCCCCCAGTTTTACCTCTCCGGCCTAGAGAGGGTTTGAGGCACAGTCACTGCAGAACTTGGATCTTTCCTGCTGTCTCCCAGACCGGGTTACCTGTCCCCAAGGCTGAGAGGGGAAGGAAAACCGTTTGTGAGAAAGAGGCATGGAGGCAACCAGAGGAAAGGGCCCTCAATCTCTCCGGAGGCCATAAACCCCATTTGTAGGCCAATTCTAAACAAGTACAAACCGTCCACAGCATCCCTGTTTCTTTCCCTTCCTCACTCTCCTCTTCCCGCCTGTTCCTTCCACAGAGCCCAAGTAGCAGACTATTTCTAGGTCCCGGCACAAGAGGCAGAACACTGTCAGGTCCTCTGACAAGCTTCAGACCCTATCTGCCTGACTGCAGGGGCAGCCTGTCATGAGCTTCCGAACATCTGAAGGAAGAGTCTCAGGCAGGATGCAGACCCTGCGCCGCATGTTAGGAATTTTCTTCCTGTACAACACTAGGCCATGTCTATGTCTAGCACTTGGAAACGGAGAAGTATGAGTAAGTATATACTCTCTCTATACACATATATTTATATATATAAACATATAAGTATATAAGAAACCCGTAAGTATGAATCAAAGAAGGTTAACCGATTTCAGTGGAAACGAGATTGATTCCTGTATTACAGTTCTCCAGAGAAACGGAACCAATAGGATATGCATATCCTCCGCTTTTCAAAGTTCACATTATACCACTTCGCTTTTACAAAAGACCTATATTAGTACCTAGTTTTGCTAACTGAAAAAATCTGAAGATTTTCACTTTTACAAAAAAAAAAAAAAAAAAGCAAAAAGCCACAATGTGCTCAGCGTGGGTTTTGTAGGGAGCCACGATGGTGGGGGAGCCCTTACAGAGGCAGCCCGCATCCTGAGCAGCCAGAGTGTGGCCAGGCTCCTCCCCCAGGAACTACACTCAGCATCTGGGCATTAAGCCCCAGAGCTTTGAACTGTGTCTTTGAGCATCTGTGCTTTATCTTGACTTTTCTGTGCATCCTTCAGCAAGATTTATCCTAAAGTATCACAAAAGGCTAAGAGAGGTTACTTTTTCAGTTTGGGAACACTAAAAAAAAAAAAATTCCGTATAAATTAATGGTAATTGCTTCTTTGCTCTACAACATTTTGGTTTACAAAAGATGTCCTAGGAATGCTCTACTTTTGGATAGTGGGAGAAACTCTATATGTCTATATATATACACATAAAATAGGGAAAGAGAGAGTTTTATTTATTATAAGGAATTGACTCGTGCAAATTATGCAAGCTGAAAGTCCCCAGGTCTGCAGGGTAAGTCAGCAATCTGGAGCCCCAGGAGAATCAATGGTATAGTTCCCGCCAGAAGACAGGAAGAGCCAAAGTTTCAGTTAAGTCTGAATGCAGGAAAACCAATGTCTTAGTTCAAAGGCCATCTGGCAGGAGGAATTTTCTTTTACTCAGTGAAGAGTCAGCCTTTTTGTTCTATAGAGTCCTTCAGTTGATTGGATGAAGCCCACCCACATTAGGGAAGGCAATCTGCTTTACTCAATCTACCACTTTAAATGTTAATCATCCAGATACACCCTCAGAGATACACCCAGAAGAATAATGTTTCCCCAAATGTCTGGGCACCCCATGGTGCAGTCAATTTGACCATAAAATTAACCATCACAGTTCCTAACAGCTGGGATCTCATAAACTTGACTCTTAGGAAATAATAAGTGCACCATTAGTAAAGATCCCAATAACCTTACTCTTTATCAGTATGAAATCCAATCTCAGGAGCTGTTCACTGGAATTGTAAGAAAAATAGTTGCCTGGGACACCGCTGGTCCAGAGGTCATAACCGGTGTGCCATTCTTTTAGGAGAGGATTATTGGTTAAGTGGTAAAAGCTTCCCAACTATCACATAAATGGGAGGATGGGCCTATTTTCTTCCTAGAGGTATTTGGAATTGAGGATCTTTGCTATTAGAATGTCCTTCTAACCTCCAGAGAGCCCAGCGGCCTCCAAGGGTAAAGAATGGAGTGATAGGCCCATCTGTCCCTGTCATTCTTACATTCTATGGCTCCTAATTGGTTACGTTAGACTGGGAGTGTATCTCAGCTCAGGGTTATGCTAGTCCCACAGATTGTTTTGCTGGTGAAAGTCCTCAGGACTTTCCTATAATGGTCCTCTCTAGGGCATATTGATCTTCATGGGAACACTACTTACACGCTGATACACGCTGAATTTATGGTTTATTTTTATCAGTGCCCCTGGATCCCAAACCAATCAACCTTCACTACGCAAACAGGACAAATACACTTAAGTTCTTTGACCATTAGCTTTTCCATGTCAGTCTTGGAGAAACTTTCAAAAAACGGGATCCACTTTCAGTGACTGAAGATAGAGGGAGGCCACTCGGGTGCTCCCTGGTCTCCACTTGGACCTGGAAAGGTCTAAGTCAGTTGGACAATTTTGCCTGCGTGTATATCAAGGATGCCAGCAGTACAATGGGGGAACAAAAGGAATCCCAGGCAGTGATAGGAGAAAGGGCATTATTAGACAAGCATGCAGCTGCCAGAACAACCCTATCTACCGGAGACCATGCTATTTATATACCCTAGTCAACCCAATAAAGGAGGAAGGCAATGAAATTGCTTAAAGCCAACTCCAAGAGTTAAGCTTGAGCTCCAGGGACATGCGAAGGCCTGGACTCTCTTACAATTGCATAATAAAGTGGCAAATTGATTTATTTAAAAATTACCTCACTGGTAATAAATACTCTAATATTAAAAACATTAACCTGAAGAATGGCAATAAATTCCCTTCAGAGGGACATGTTGTGGCCTCTTTGTATCCTCAGTAAAACCATGCCATTTGCTGCTTAATGTAATAACACACACCCAGACGCCCCTCCCCAACCCCCATACACTTAAACTACTTTTGGAGGATCTGAGGAGCTTATCTTCAGAACAATCCGTCGATAAGATTCCACTCTAAGGATCATCAGCATCCAGAGGAGCAACTCATCCCTCTTGATTCAAGTTTTAGATATTTATAGAACAAGACAAAGATTCATTGCTTAGGTAGAGAGCTGTTTTGGGTTACTTTTTTCCCCTTTCCTTTTTACTCATTTAAACGAAAAGCAGCCATCCTTTGATAATACAAATTTTTTTTTTAATTTAACTTAAAAAATAAAGGATTAAAAAAGCCAAGATTTTTTCAAGGATGTGGAGAAAACGGAACCTTTGTGCACTGTTGGCAGGAACGTAAACTGGTGCAGCCACTATGGAAAACAGTATAGTGGTTTCTCAAAAATTTAAAAATAGAACTACCCTATGACCCAGCAATCCCACTTCTGG
This sequence comes from Mirounga angustirostris, assembly GCF_029215605.1. NCBI lineage: Eukaryota > Metazoa > Chordata > Mammalia > Carnivora > Phocidae > Mirounga > Mirounga angustirostris. Next base: position 121,648,342 of record NW_026991715.1, on the reverse strand, counting down.
GAATATATCCAAAGGAAATGAAAACGGAATCTTGAAGAGATATTTGCACCCCATCCAAAGGAAATGAAATCAGTATCTTGAAGAGATATCTTAACTCCCATGTTCAATGCAGCATTATTCACAATAACCAAGGTATGGAAACAGCCAAAGTGCCTGTTCTTGGATGAATGGATAAAGAAAATAGATTAATTATAGGTATATACGTGTGTGTGTGTGTGTGTGTATATGTATATATATATATAAATAAATATTTTTGTCCATATAAAGAAGGAAATCCTGCCATTTGCAACAACATGGATGAATCTGGAGGACAGTATACTAAATAAAATAAGTTAGAGAAAAATAAATACTATATGATCTCACTTATATGTAGAAGCAAAAAAAGTAGAACTCATCAAAATAGTAGAATGGTGGCTGCCAGGGGCAGGGTTTGGGAGAAAAGGGGGAATTTTGGCAAAAGAGTACAAACCTTCAGCTATAAGATGTTCTAGGGATATAATGTACAGCACAATGACTGTATTGGATACTTTCAATTTGCTAAGAGAGTAAATCTTAAATGTTCTCACAACACACACATACATACACACAAATGGTAACTATGTGAGGGGATGGATGTGTTAATTAACTTGATTGTGATAATCATTCACCATATATATATATATATCAAATCATCACATTGTCCACCTTAAATATATACAATTTTATTGATTATATCTTAGTAAAGCTAGAGAAAAAAAAAAGCCAAGATGCTTTTAATGCCATTTTGTTATTGGGCATCAGTTAAGAAAACGGCAAACACGGAAGTCTGCTGAATAATGCAGAGAGCTGGTTGTGCGGTGAAGATGTGTGGTATGAGCGTGAAAAGAAGGACCACTGCAAATGGATTGGCTAGAACATGTCTTTGGTGTGGTAGAGGAAGGCAGGGACACAGCAAAAGTTATAGGAAGAAGAAGGAAGAATTGTCTGGAAACTGAAGTAAAACAAAAACAACCAAGAACTCTAGGAAACACATACACACACACAGAGTGGTTGCAAAGCAGGGGAAAAATGAGACGCAGAATGGTAAAATGACAGTTACTACTTGAACACCTCTGATAATAAAAATTTATTCAAAAACTTGAGTTAAGGGGTGCCTGGTGGCTCAGTCGGTTAAGGACCAACTCTTGATTTCACTCAGGTCATGATCTGGGGGTCATGGGATCAAGCCCCACGTGGGGCTCCACACTCAGCAGGGAGTTGGCTCAAGATTCTTTCCTTCTCCCTCTCCCCATGCCCCTCCCCCCTCAAATAAATAAATAAATCTTTAAAAAAAACTTGAGTGAAGATACCTAGCATTTGATCAAATCCATCAAAATATGAAACTGACTCTGGTTTTTTGTCAGTCAGAAACAGATGTAATTAAAAAAAAAATTCTGTCCTTCAGGGATGCTACTATCCTAGCAATGTTGATCCACTAAAAAAAAAAAAAAAAAATCATTAATTAAACCCAAACTGAAAATGTAATTGGCAATGAAATCAGTCAAAAAAACATGGGTTGAAAACCACATAATATGTCTGTTTTAAGAATGTGTGCTATACTTAGACATGTTTGGAAAAATAAAATCTAAACATGGCTGAGATTTTACATCTCATATAAACATGAAACAGAAACATGTTGTAGAGAGGAGAGACATACTTCCACAGCTAGAAGGATTTTTATGTAAATTAAATGTAAACCCCAGGAAGGAGATGGGATGCTCTGAGATGGAACAAAGCCATCTTGAGATCCTCTAACAATACAAGAAAGACCATATCAATAATTATTTCCAAAATCCTATTCTAAAAATTTATACACTTTAATGGTTACACTATATATATATATATTAACTGCTTCAATGAAGGATTTACTATATTTTTGTTGAGACTGCTCATGCTCTTCTCAAGAATGTGACTCTAATGCAGAATGATATCTGGTGGCCACATACCTAAGTTACAGGTTCCATATTTTGGAGAAATGAGCACATTCATTCCATAAACTGAAGTAATTAAAACAAGTAATAGGAAAGCAAATAAATATCCTAAAAATAAATGTTTGCATAATTGGTCTCATTGTAATGAAGGTTTTTTTTCTTCTAATTTTTTTAGCTTTATTGAGCTATAATTAACATATACAATGGTAAGATATTTAGAGTGTACAAACTGATGATTTCACACACATACACACACACACACAAATTTGTGAGAATTCTCCCTGTGGAGTTAATTAACACATCTATCCCCTCACATGTATACCTTTGTGTGTGTGTGTTTGAGAACATTTAGCTACTACTTTCTCTAATTTTCATTATACAACACCATGTTATCAACTACAGTCATTATGTTATACATTAGATCCTTAGACCTTATTCATCTTATAACTGAAGTTTGTTCCCTTTTTACAAACCTCTTCCTATTTCACCAACCCCCAAGGTCCTGGTAACCAACTGGTTCTCTATTCTCTGCCTATATGAGTTCAACTTTTTTTGTTTGTTTAATAAGTGATACCATGCAGTATTTGTCTTTCTCTGTCTGGCTTAGTTCACTTAGCCTTTGCGCTCCAAGTTGTAAGTTTGTGATCCACTCATCATAAACACATTTCCTTTGTAGTAATGGTGGGATTTCATAACCTTTCAGAATTTGAGGTATAACCAAGGATTGAATAAGCAATGCTTTTTGCCACTTCATCCTGATTCATATTGATCCACCAAAAACACGGAGATATTTGTCAGCCTCTCTTATAAAACCCATTTTAGTATTATCTTCAAGGAATGATTAAAATCATTCCTCTGATATAAAGTATTGGTCACTAAAAGAAAGAGGTAAAATTCCAACAATTACATTGAAGACCATTAATATAAGGCACAGATCTGTTTATCATACTAGTATAACAGAAAGAGTATTAGACTTAAAGCCAAAGGCTGGGCTTTGGGTTCCTGCTCTGCCATGCACTCTGTAACTTGAAGTAAACCATTTAACTTCATTAGGCTTCTGACTTTTTCTGTAAAATAAACCTAACTGCTATAAGATTATTGTAAGGATTAAATGGGATGTTATGTTTTAAAGCATTTAGAACAGATTTTCTGATGCCTTTTAGGGACCAAATTAGTTGCTTTAAGAACAGAGCACTGAACAGTCAGATTTAATGAAGTGTGTGGCAGATGCTACTATTTGCCTAACCAATAGTTATTTTCCTTCTTTCTTTTTTTTTTAATTGATCCAATTTTGCTTGGGGTGACAATAGGCCTAGATTAAAATAATCCTTATCAGTCATGAACTCCTTTTCACTGGCTGTGAGAAAATAGACCCATATTTGACCAACCTAATAGAGTTGGGGTTCTATTACCTGCAATCAAATGCAGTCCTGACTGACGGAGAAATAGCAAGCAAAGAGAAGCATCTGGAGCACAAGTAGTTTGCTGGAGCATATAGAGTGATCAAGACAGGGTGCAAAAGGGGTAGGAAAAATGTAAAAAGGAAAAGGTTATTACAAAAAAAGAAAAATCTTGACTGTGTTCACACTTGTCCTAGACCCAGCCCAACCCTTGGAAGGCCTGATGCCTACTGACCACAGTGGGGATTGAACACAGGCTATATTGTAAGAAGCCACTCCAAGTTGCCTTCCTTTGAAGGACAGACTTCCTATTTCTCTACATAAAAGTGTTCCTTGCTGCTATGTTTCTATTGTATTAGATGCAAATTCATTTAATAACTCTTAAATTAATTTTGAACCATTTATTATGTTTATGCTTCAAAAAGGCTTTTCATTGCCAAGCAAATGGGGGATGATAAAAATGACTAGATTCATTTCAATCCAAGAGCAATGGATTCCTATATTTTTAATGCTAAATCGACCCATGCCTGGGTCCATGGAACATGACTGGGCTTGGTTTCCACTTTTAAAGAAATTCAATCGATTTTAACTAAATTTCATATATAAAAATGTCCTTGAGGAGATGGTTAATGCTTAACAGAATTCAAACTCACAGAAAATTGTTGATTTCTTACCATCTCATCTATGTTTTATGGCAGAAAGTGTCTGTCCCATACCACCTAAAGATACCGTTCCCTAAACTCCATGAGCACTCACTGGAGAAACATCAGTTTGGGCTGTTACTGTTTAAATCATACCTTAAGACAAAGCAAGAGTCAAAACATGAAACCAAGGGGATGTAAGTGAGGCATTCAGCTCAGGTACAAAATTTAATGATGTTCAATAAAACTCAGTAATCAGGATAATTTTAAATAATATTTTTATGCAATTGCTTTTAGAAAAGCAATTCCCCCAAATGCATGATGAATAAAATAAATAAATAATATTGAATGAATATTCAATGAAAAAAAATGAATAAAATAAAATAAAATCTGAAACTTTACATAAAGACAAAGTCTGATTCTGCACTTACATGATTCACCTTACTCGCTTCATTTTAACCCCAGCCCCAATGTCACTTATTTTTTTTTTAATTTTTAAAGATGTTATTTATTTATTTGAGAGAGACAGAGAGGGAGCACAAGCAGGGGGAGGGGCAGAGGCAGAGGTAGAGGGACAAGCAGGCTCCCCACTGAGCAGGAAGCCTGCCTCGCTGCTCTATCCCAGGAACTAGAGATCATGACCTGTACCAAAGGCAGACGCTTAACTAACTGAGCCACCCAGGCACCCCCCAATGTCACTTTAGATTAAAAAATCTTCTTTGGCTCAGATTTGATCCTGCCCTGACCCTGAGGGATGGGGCAATTGCAAAATAGAAGCACGGGGGAGATGACAACAGCCACTGGGGTGAGAAAGGAAGAACACTGACTGCTCATGTAGGTTCTGAGGCCCCTCATGGATCTTGATAATGGGCTTCCCCAGAAAACCAGTGTCTTCCCCCTCCCATGGTCACACCTCTAGAGCCATGATGATGCTCACTTGGCCCCTGAGTAGCCTGGGAGATTTTCACAATACTGCACTCTCTTTGGATGGGACATTCAGCTCCACTGGAATTGAGTTGATGTGTCCCCATGGATTCTGGGCCTGAATGACACCAGGTGGTCCTCTCTGAACCCAGGTTTTGCTCACATCCTATCATGCCTTGTGCTCAGGCCCTCCTGGTTCTAACAGAGTATGGTGGGGAAAAAAATGAAGTCAGTAAGCAACAGTAAGTCAATATTTTTCTATTTTTCTCTATTTGAAAAAAGTTAACACTATGTTTTTCTTTTTTGTTTTCATAAGAGTAACTGAGTAATATGACTTCCTGTTAATAGATGTTTCATTCCACCCTTAGGCATGGCTAGAACTACCCAGGGAGTACTGGTCTTCATTGTGAAGCCCTCATTAGTGCAAATGGCACAGTAAGTAAAAATGGAACTCAACTCCCAGGCCCTGTTTTAAATATCATTGCCATATGTGCTCATGAGTCATGCATTATGCTTTTAGGCAATTCTGCCAGTAACAATACTTGATTCAGGAAGGTGTCTGACCTGAGGCATTAACTACAGAAAATAATTTATTCCTTCAATTCTGTCCCAGCAGAGTACTACATTTTGAAAATGGAAACAACTCATGTGGATCATGCGGAGCAACATGCATTGCTACAGAAGCAAATGTTTCCAAAAAATCTTGCAGACCACATTGGAGATGGTCTTCATTACCTCCTGATAATAGTTCTAAATGATGCCATTTGATTGACACTAATGCCATTTTATTTAGGCAAAACTGATTCTCCCAGCCTAGGAGAGCCAAAAATATTTTTGAAGCTCCTTTTTTTGGAAGTGAGACACCATGATTTTTCATAAATTCAAGTTGAAATGGACCTTAATTTGTTGTTTTCCTCCAGTGTCTTTTTATATGAGGTTTCTTGGTGTCAATCATTGAACCATAGCCATATTTATAAGGACTCTGCACAATTGTCTCATAGCAGAATGGGTTCTAATGTTACAGTTTCCTTCACTTGTTTATGACAAACACAATGTCTATTTACTTTTTTCATATTTCAATCTTCTTCTTGCTTCTGAAAAATTAGACCAAATAGAGATGGAGAGTTTCATCCAATCTAGCCCATTCCTTCTTTTTCCCCATATTCTGTACCATTATTTTCTGCTACTAAAGTACTTCAAAGAGAGGCTGGCTCTGTCTATATGGTGGGTATCAGATGGACAGTGACTCTGTGTATACTGTAAGGGTCATTTATTAGCACAGGAGGAGAGGAAAGCATGCCTTGAAGCTCAATGAGGGATGGGCACTTTGCTTTTCCATCAAGCACTTCTATGAACCGGACTGCCATCAGTAATAGTTCCAAGGACTAGAGGTAGTGAGATCAATCTTGAGTGTGTGTTTGTGGATGAGGGCAAGGTCTTTACTGAAGGAAACTTTGTTGTCTGAAGTCAAGAATACAAAGGAAAGAAAAGAGTCTTCTGTTTGGCATGGGGCCTTGTTTTAATATTTGTTTTTGCCCCAGGTATACAAGCCACTCAGAAGCCTGCCTCATTTCTCATCCTTCCTTCTGCCTCTGTGCACTGTTTCACTCTTCATTTCTTCATCTCTCTCCATCTTTATTTCTTCTCTTTCTTCTCTCAGTCAGTATGGCCAGTAGGAGAAAAGGCCAGTACTCTCAGGATCTAGGTGACATGTGGTGGTGGGGATAAAGTTGGGATGCGGTTGAAGCAATTCTGTAGTTTCAGCCACTGAATCAGGTTCTGGGGTTTGTTATATGGTGCACTTGTTCTCTGTAACATTTTCAGCAAGAAGCTTGAGTATGGAACCTCAGTATGAACAAACCTCCTGCTTCAGAAAGCAGACCTGGCATTATGACTGTCTGGAACTCTAGACTCCCTGAGTATGCTCATTGAGGATACACAGGCAGTCATTCAAGGTTTAGCTAAGGTAAACGTCTGCGTTCCACTGCAATCAGCCTGGCAGAGGCTGATCGCCTCAGTTGGCATGAAACCGTCCTCACAGGCAGCGTCTGCTCTCACCATGACCCAACTCTGAGATCAAATATTCCCCTGAAGCCAGTTTCTCATTCTATTCTCTCACTCAGCCCTAGGATCCCCACTGATCTCAAAGGGTATTCCCACAGGGCATAGGGGAAAAGGCCAGGCTGGCCCCTCTAATTGAGCTAGCAGGACCACAGGAGTGTGGAAGTTAAGATTCCTTTGAAATGTGTTTGTAATATGAGGGAAAGCAGGGGAGGCAGGAGTCCCAGGAACAGTCATTTGTGCCTTGCCTTTGCCAGTTTTGTTCCAGAATTTCTGCTCCAAAGAAGAGAAATATAAATAAACTTATTTATTTCAGAAGATTTCAAATAAGTAAGGGCACATAACATATCTTTAATTTGGTATACCACACATTTGTAGGCATTTTCTGGTTTTCTCTACCCTTTAACGTGAGCAGGTTATCAATCTATTCATTACACATGATTGTCTTGATTAGATAGAGCCTGATGCTAATCAGGTTAAAGACTTCAGTGCCAGAGGGACCAGTTAGTTTTACCTCATTTCAAGCCTTCCTCACTCATGAATCCCAAACAGCTTGGAAAAGGTCTCCCGTTGTCACATGAGGGGCAAGAAGATGAATAGTTTTGCACCTATCTTTCATGGGATCCATACTATCACCTTCACATCTGACGGAATGCATTGGTTTGCTGTTGTTAATGTTGTTGTCATATTGCAGCTTCACATGATGCTCTAGAATGGCCAGGAGAGCCAGCAGCCAGAAATAGAAAGTATGGCAAACACAGAAGGCCTCAGTCCATTTTTCCTTCGGCCAATTCTTTTTTTTTTTTAAGATTTACTTATTTATTTGAGAGAGAGAGAGCAGAGGGAGAGGGAGACAAGCAGACCCTCCACTGAGTGGGCCACAGGGCTCAATCCCAGGACCCTGAGTTCATGACCTAGGCCAAAATCAAGAGTCACATGTTTAACCAACTGAGCCACCCAGGAGCCCCCTTTTTGCCAATTCTTAATTGTGTAACTTTGGATAAGTCACTTTTTTTTTATCCAAGACTTTAATTCTAGAAAATTTCTTTTTTTTAAATTTAAACTCAATTTAATTAACATAGAGTGTATTTTTAGTTTCAGAGGTAGAATTTAGTGATTCATCAGTTGCATATAACATCCAGTGCTTGGGCATTAAGGAGAACACTTGATGAAATGAGCACTGGATAAGTCACTTTCTTTCAATTTCTTCATCTGTAAAATAAGGATGATACAACGAATCCCTGTAGTACTTTCTACACAGGACAATTTTAAACTTCACAATAGATCAAACATTTGAAAATGCATTAAACACTAATGTCTTAGAAAAATTATTCAGTAGTTATTTCCATGCACCATTTTGAGCTACAGTTCCCCCATCAATCATGGGTAAAAGCCAGCGGGGTACATTCTGAGGTAGTACACAATAATTTAAGTTCATTACTAGGACAATGAAGTCACTGACTTGGAGTGGGGAGGAGGTAGTCTCTTATTACAGAGAATTATATGGAAACTGGATTCCAAGAGCTTAGTCCCTCCCAAAGCAAGTGGACCAAATGTGGAAAAAGAAATGGGCTCTCCTCAATGGCATCAGAGCTAGAAAAAGAACTGATATAAAGGGAGGCCACTAAGGGAGGACCTAAAATGAAGGAGCACCCACTGAATTTGTGGCACACAGACAGGAGTAGGGTGGGATATCTCTGAGTGGAAAAATCTTTTTTCCATCAGCAAATGTTTGTCACAGCACTCCAGAGTCTTCCTTGACTTCTTAGAAGAGCTCAAGCTGTCATCACTAACTCATTCTTGCGTCACTACAGATACATATCATGCTGGACAGGTAGAGGATTCGTGAAAGAGATGTGCAATGATTTAGACCCTGGGACTCTGAATAGCTTGTGCTAAGCTCCCCAAATTGAATAGATGAGACATTGCCTGTGCTCCACCAGCACCTTAGAGCCTCCATCATGGGCTGCGAGGTAGAGCAAACTCAAAACAATGTGTTCAGCAGACAACAAGGATCATTCCCAGGAGTGAAATTTGGAAGCAGAAGTAAATGAGGAATCCTGAGAACTTCTGACTTTAGCTGAGAATATTTTTATTTTGTAGGTCTTTGGTCCATGCTGCTAATTCAGTGTGTCTGGAGGGATACTCAATTTGCCATGCTTCATTAAGTATCTACTTACAACCTTACAAATAATAGTTTTCAAATCTTTTACTAAGATATTTGAAAAACAAAACCATTAATCTGCTTCTCTCTGGGTAATTTCAAAGCACTTATCTCCACAGTACCCAAGAAGCCAGACAAAGACAAATCTAGTAAAAAGGAAAGAGAAAATATCCTTGGTGTCTCTTACAGAGAAACCAGGTGAATCTAAACCAATGCATGCTGCATTTGAGTACCTTTCTGTTTCCTAAATGCAATACTGAAATATGATAAGCCAAACTCTTTAGGATGCTAAGGTTTCCTTCCCCTGGTTTTGGTTGTTTAAATGCAATTCCTCTATTCTACTGAAAACATTTACTGAGTCATTTCAATCTGTTGTTCATTGTACTGTCTGAAGTTTACACAGATAGGAGAATTTATCTTTCCCATATCTTACAAATTGGAGGTAACGAGTCAGGTGCAAACATTTTGTATATAGGATAGAGACCTTTTTTTTTTCTGTCTCTCTATCCCTAACCCCAACTCCGGGCATGTTAGAAACAGAGATAATATATTATTAAATTTTATTGAGGAAGTTTTATCTCATGAATATTTCAGTATGTCTATGAAATCAAGATTGTATTAGCTGTACTCTTCAACTCTTACCAGATAACTCACCTCATTTATTTGACATTATCACAAAGTATGGTGTTTCACATAAGTGAATTTTTCAGCTAACCATAACTTATCCATTAGAACCTTTGAATAACTATTTTCTTTGAAAATACTAACATATATTAATACTTACCTGCCTCTTAAACAGAGGTTACCTGTCATGATTTTGTCTCTTTATTTTGCTTGACAATTCAGGGTCAACACCATGAACATCCTGTTATCCTGCATGGTTGTAATACAGCGATGCTTTCCAGTATGAGTGGAAAGGCCCATGTTCCTGTATAAAATGGCCCTGGACTATTCTGGTGTTTGTTTATTTAAAGTTCTTGAATATGTCTTTTCTCATTTCTCTGCATCCTCCATCACAATATGGCCATCACCATGACTTCCTGCTCATTCTAATGGGTTTTCTTTTCTGATATATTGTTTCTAATATATTATGAACTGGGAAAACATACTCCTAAGCTTGTTAAAATTTTGTACACAGCAAGAATATACAGGGACAAATTGAAGATCTTGACTATATAAATACTATATAAACTTAATATATGGGTATTGAGAAATCCATTTGGTTACTTATAGGCTTTTTAGAATATTACTTTCTGGTTATTAAATATCAGATAGAATAAGTGACCAGTGAGAAAAGGATGTGTTCCAACATTTAGACATGTGAGATAGCTTTGAGTCATGTTTTTTCACAGCATATTTTTTGTAAAAACATAGTTCACCAGCCAGCTTATAATTATGAGTGTAAGGCAGATGTTGGAAGGGACTTTTGTATTAGAAAAGGTCTCTTAAACATTATTAACCAGTAAATATGCTGAGTCTTATTTTTTATCATTTGACAATAGTAACTTGGCCATTTTTAGTTCCTACACAAAGAGTCCTGGTTAGGGAAGGCCTTATAGTTCCACAAACATCCAAAGGAGAAAGGGGCTAAGGAGCTTTGATCACGACAAGCTTTCTCATCTCCACAATCTAGATGGAATGAGCATGATGGCTGTATGCTCTGTGGAGGCAGGATGGGTAGAGGAACTAGAGCCCTGAGTGTCTGGATAGGATTGTCACCACCAGGGTCATCTCAGAAAGATGGAAACCTGCCCTGAAATAGATCAGAGGCAGTAATTTCAAAGCTATTAAAGTGGGGGTTTCTGAACTCACTCTTAAATAGAGGTCTCTAAAAACAGATTTTGCCTTTTCTCCCAAACATCTATACCATAGGAAGCTGGAAATGGGAGTGGCTGAGTACAGTCAAAGAATTCTCACAGAGAAACCCAACAGAAAAGGAAGAAATGTCCTTGGCTTAACTCCCCACTTCTCTTCTTAAAAGTTAAGAGGCTCAGATCACAAAAAGGAAATGGAGGTACCTGGATGGTTCAGTTGGTTAAGCATCTGACTCTTGATCTCAGCTCAGGTCTTATCTCAGGGTTGTGAGTTTAAGCCCCAATTTAAGCACAAGAAAGAAAAGAAAAGAAAGAAAGAAAGAAAGAAGAAAGAAAGAAAGAAAGAAAGAAAGAAAGAAAGAAAGAAAGAAAGAAAGAAAGAAAGAAAGAAAGAAAGAAAGAGAGAGAGAGAGAGAGAGAGAGAGAGAGAGAGAGAGAAAGAAAGAAAGAGAGAAAGAAATGTAGTTACAGTTGTTTTACCTCCAGTACCTGGAAAGGTTTCTAGTGAAAATGTTTGTAGTTTAGTCCATTAATTTGTATTTTTGTGGAGAGACTAAAAAACTAAAAATAATAATTTTTAAAAACCCTTTTCTCAGCCTGTGATAAGTTGACAAGTTGCAAAAGTTTGAAGGGATATTTGAACCACACTCCAGTTCTCCTTTAGCTATTATGTGGCCATCAATTCCACTAAAGTCTATTTTGTCATCTGACCATAAGCTTCCATCCTCTCAGATTTCTATAAATCAGAAACAAATTAAAGCTCTAAAGAGGGCTATGACAGGTTAGAGCAAACCAATATATTTTTAAAACATGCCCTCAGAGGGGTGCCTGGGTGACTCGGTTGAGCGCCTAACTTTGGTTCAGGTCACAATCTCAGGGTCCTGGGATCGAGCCCCACATCGGGCTCCCTGCTCAGCGGGGAATCTGCTTGATCCTCTGCCTCTGCCCCTCCTCTTGATCCTGCTCTCTCTCTCTCAAATAAATAAATAAATAAAATCCTTTTAAAAAAATGGCCACAGAGACCACAACATCTTTCTTTTGATTATATACGTGGTTCTTACTTCAGGTCTAAAAAAAAATGTAGTCTTTAAAATATGTCACTGCTATAGCAAGTAAGGGCTCTCTCAAGGGGGCTGGGGGAGATAGCCATTCATCCATTTAGTCAATCAACAAACATTTATCAAGTACCTAATACCTACTAGACTTTGCCTGGATTTGGGACCACAATGGGGAGCAAAATAAATCCAAACTGGACACTTGAAGAGTTTGTAGTCCAATGAGGCAGGCAGGCATTAATGAAGGTTGGGAGCCAATACAGGTTTCCTGAGGATAAGACATTTAAGTTAAGTTAAGTCCTGAGGCTAAGCAGGCGTTAAAGGTAGCCATATGAGGAGGGGGAGAATATGCCAGTCACAGAGAAGGACAAACACAGAGGCCTGAGAGGATCTCAGTTTGCTCAGACCAAGCATGTGAATCATAAGTAGGCATATTTAGAATCTGCATGGTCATTAAGTACTCTTGCTTGTGAGTCTGCAACGCCTGCCTCCTCCCCAATCCCCCTAAGTCCTGGGAACCTTATCCAACCACCACAGCTGCTTAGATGCCTTTCTCCTCTAAAATATTTATTGCGTCCTTCACTAAGTGCTAAGTACTTACTGCCTTAAACTACTTTTTAAAATTATCTTACTTGTATTAGTCTGCTTGGCCATGACAACAAAATACCATAGACTAGGTGGCTTAAAGAACAAAAATTTATTCCTCACAGTTCTGGAGGCTGGGAAGTCCAAGGTCAAGGTGCTGTCAAGGTAGGTTTCATTCAGAGGTCTCTTCTTTAGGCTTGTAGGCGGCTGCCATCTTGCTGTGTGCTTATTCGACCTCTTCTTTGAGGGCACAAGGGAAAGCGAGTGGGCGCAAGAAAGCTCTCTGATATCTCTTCTTATAAGGGCACTAATCCCACCAGGAGGGCTTCACCTTCATGACCTCATCTAATGCTAATTATCTCCCAAAGGCCCCATCTCAAAATACTAGCACATTGGGGGTTAGGGACTTCAACATATGGATTTGGAGGGGACATAAACATTCAGTCCATAACACTCTTCTATGCAAATATATCTTACTTCTACAACTAGACCATGAGTACAAGAGTTTTGTGGACTTGTCCTACATATCCCTAAATCCCCAAAGCCTCTAGTACATATCAAATGCCCATAGTTTACTGATTGCCAATGAATTATTTCTGCCTCTATTCAATTAATCAAACACGTAGGACCAATTAAATACACTGAGTCTTACTTAAGTAACTCATGTGAGGGTAACTACATGTCAAATGATTCAATATTTGACTAAAAACATAAACTTTTTTCTTTTGGCTTCTTCAGTGTATGTGCGTGTGTGTCCACATGTGTGCGTGTGTATGTGTTGGGGAGTATATATTTTTTTCCTAACTGATTTTTTAACTGCTTGTTACTAGCATGTTCTATTTCTGGCTGAAATATTTATTTCCATACCTAGTTGGGATTAAAATAATCAAGAAAAATAACTACAACACTAATGAATGCTGAAGACATAATTAGAAACAAAACAAAGGTAGAAAACAGGAATGTGTAACACAATTCCAACTCTGCAATCTATCTATATCTATATCCATAATCTGTATCTATCCCTATATCTATCTATCTATCTATTATCTATCTATCTAAATCAGGGTCAGTAGAGCAGAATGGTTAAGAATGAGACTCAAACTAGAATGTCTGAATTTGAATCTGAACTCCACAATTCACTAGATATTTGACTCTAGACAAATTACTTAACCCCTCTCGGTTTGTTGTTTCTTTTGGGTGGGGTTAAACTTTTCAAGTTTTTATTTAAATTCTAGTTAGTTAACATATAGTGTAATATTGGTTTCAGGAATAGAATTTTGTGATTCATCACTTACATATAACACCCAGTGCTCATCACAGCAAGTACCTTCCTTAATCCCCATCACTCATTTAACCCATCCCCTCTACCCACCTCCCTCCATCAACCTTAATTTGTCCTATCATTAAGAGTCTCTTATGGTTTGCTTTCCTCTTTTTTTCCTCCCTTCCCCTATGTTCATCTGTTTTGTTTCTTAAATTCTACAAATGAGTGAAATCATATGGTATTTGTCTTTCTCTGACTTACTTCACTTGGCATAATACACTGTAGCTCCATCTACATCATTGCAAATGGCAAAATTTTATTCTTTTTGATGGCTGAGTAATATTCCATTGTGTGTGTGAGATCTTCTTTATCCACTCATCAATCAATGGACACCTGGACTCTTTCCATAATTTGGCTATTGTTGATAATGCTGCTATAAATATCAGGGTGCATGTATCTCTTCGAATTAGTATTTTTGTATCCTTTGGGTAAATACCTAGTACTGCAATTACTAGGTCATAGGGTAGTTCTATTTTTAACTTTTTGAGGAACCTCCATACTGTTTTCCAGAGTGGCTGTACCAGTTTGCATTCCTACCAACAGTAAAAGAGGGTTCCCCTTTCTCCACATCCTTAACAATATCTGTTGTTTCCTGTGTTGTTAATTTTAGCCATTCTGACAGGTGTGAGGTGGTATCTCATCATGGTTTTGATTTGTATTTCCCTGATGATGAGTGATGTTGAGCATCTTTTCATGTGGCTGTTAGCCATCTGTATGTCTTCTCTGGGAAAATGTCTATTCATGTCTTTTGTCCATTTCTTAACTGGATTATTTGTTTTTTGGGTGTTGAGTTTGATAAGTTCTTTATAGATTTTGGATACCAACCCTTTATCAGATATGTCATTTGCAAATATCTTCTTCCATTCTGTAGGTTGCCTTCTAGTTCTGTTGATTGTTTCCTTTACCGTGAAGAAGCTTTTAATCTTGATGAAGTCACAATAGTTCATTTTTGCTTTTGTTTCCCTCGTTCTGGAGACGTGTCTACTAAGAAGTTGCTACGGCCGAGATCAAAGAGGTTGCTGCCTGTGTTCTCTAGAATTTTGATGGTTTCCTGTCTCACATTTACGTCTTTCCTCTATTTTGAATTTATTTTTGTGTGTGGTTAAGAAAGTGGTCCAGTTTCATTCTTCTGCATGTCGTTGTCCAGTTTTCCCAACACCATTTGTTGAAGAGACTATCTTTTTTCCATATGTACATAATATGTACATATTACATAAGTACCTCATAAGATTGTTATGAGAATTTCTGAGTTAATAATTGTAAAGCACATAGAACAGTGCATGACACATTGAAATCTTTACACATGCCTTCATACATCAAATGGAAGAAACTGAAATACAACAAAATATAATAAAATAAAAATATGTCATAAAAGACAATGAATGGATATGGAAATATGTTGGTAGAGGTAATCTCTGATGATGAAGTTATTTGGTTAATACTTTTTTGGGGGGATGGAGGGGTCTGTATCTCCGAATTTTTTATAATAAACATATATTTTTGAAATAAAACCAAGAATAAAAATATAATATTTAAGTATACAATATATGTGTATATAGGTATACCTTTAATACACATATACATATATATATAATTGTTGCATTGTTTACATATCAATTTCTTTTTATGAAAAACTGGAATAATAATTATCTTACAAGGATGTTGTAGAAATTAAATAGGTGAGCTATGCAAAGGTCTCTGTTTACCCTTCTGGATATACTCCCACCCTTCTGTACCTTGACCTGTATGGACTACAGCAAGGGACTCCCTTGGCCTCTGACTTCAGGTTGTGTTTGGTCACTGTGGAGCCCTGATATAAGGTCATAGGGAGAGGAGAATGAGGTAATGTATTTCCTGAACCTCTCCCATCAAGGTCACTTCACAGGCTGGCCCAATGCCCTCCAGCTGGGGGCAAGCTTGATTCCTACAGCATTGGATAGGCTTCTCTCATCTTTCATTCCAGGGGTAATGGCCCCATTCTTATTAGCCCATGGGGTGTTGTCCTATTCCTCTGTG
This sequence comes from Mirounga angustirostris, assembly GCF_029215605.1. Lineage (NCBI taxonomy): Eukaryota > Metazoa > Chordata > Mammalia > Carnivora > Phocidae > Mirounga > Mirounga angustirostris. The sequence goes on along the minus strand of NW_026991715.1, from coordinate 121,632,409 downwards.
AGTTCCCTACACCCTGCCCACACTTTTGTGAATGTCCTTTTATTAGACCCTCCATGGTTTATTCTAATTGAGCTTGCCATCTGTGTCCTGCTGGGGACTCTAAAATATAAGACAGACATCATCTGACACAGGGTGACTGCTCAGTAATTGCGAGGTTGGGTATTATTGTAGAAGTAAGAAAACAGTGAAAAGGCTAAGTGCCTAAGGCTGGAGCCTAACAATCTGCTAGGAGTGCAAATTCCTTGTCCTTCTGGAATCTGATGCCTTGTTCTAGAGAATAGAGGGTATATATATATATATATAACCATATATATATATATATATATATATATATATGGTATACACACACACACACACACAGTGTATAGAGTGCTTACTACATGCTGGGCAATAGCCTGAGTTGGCTGAGGACCCACCTGTGAGGTACATAGTTTATGGATGAGAGAACAGTGGTTATAGGTAGTCAATTAACCAGGTTAATTAGGACTAAGTAGTATCTGAAGTGTCTGGCTCCAAAATGTAAGCTCTTAACACAAATTCAAGTGGCTCCCTGAGCCCAGGGCACACAAAGCCAGCAGGGGCTTCAGCCTTTGCGGGGAGGGGGGGCTTACAGCAACTTCCAAGAATTCTGGACAAGCCTGAACCTCATCAGCAGCAACTGACAAGGGCAATTCTGGTCTGGAAAGAGAGGGCCATGGAAAGAACGTATTATAGGCTAATTTTTCCATCATTCAGGGTGATAGAGACAGTCCTTTGCTGGTGGAGAAGGCTGATAATTTTTTGTCATTCTCCAAGCCTCGCTGGTCTTCCTTTCATAGCCTACATATCATGATGCTGTGAACAAATAAACTATGCTCATTATTAACATGATTTGTTAACAATATACCAAGTCTTCCTCCCCTCATGTTTTGGCCAAGCCTCCCTTTTAACATGCACTATAATCTCATGAACTCAATAGTTTCCAAATAAAGAGGCAAGTGCTATAACCATCAGAGAGGCAGCTGGTCTAGTGATTAGGAACACGAACTCTGGGACGCCTGGGTGGCTTAGTAGGTTAAACGCCTGCCTTCAGCTCAAGTCGTGATCCCAGGGTCCTGGGGTCGAATTCTGCACCGTGCCCCTTGCTCAGTGGAGAGCCTGCTTCTCCCTCTGCCTGCTACTGCCCCTGCTTGTGCACGTGCTCTCTCTCTTTCTCTGACAAATAAATAAGTAAAATCTTAATAAAAAAAAAAAGAACACAAACTCTGAAGCTAGATTGCCTGAGTTTACATGCAATGCTATCACTTCACTACCTGTGCCTCTTTACTTACATGCAACAAGAGGATGACTGTAGCATGTGAGGATCGAAAAAGTGAATATATACAAAGTACTTACAACAGTCCATGACACATATGTGCACAAAAAACTACATTTGAGCAGGAACCAGAGCAAGTGCTTTTAAAACTTTGACAATGCAGGGAGGGAGGTAGCAGGAAGTAGGGGGCATAATCAGGTTAAATTAACTAACTTTCTTGCTTGTTTTAAAATAAATAGACATTGGGTATTAAGGAGGGTCCTTGTGATGAGCACTGGGTGTTATACGTAAGTGATGAATCACTAAATTCTACTCCTGAAGCTAATATTACACTGTATACTAACTAACTAGAATTTAAATTAAAAAAAAAATAGATCCTAAGAGGAATAGAATATCATGGCCTCTCAGTCAATTCATTCATCAAATATTTTTGAGCACCAAATATGTGCCAGGCAGTCTTTATTAAGCATTGGAGATACAGCAGTAAGCATAATAGGCAAGAGATGACATTATATTCTAGAGGTGGAAGATCAACAGTGACTATATAAATATCACACTGGCCACAGTCAGTCAAGGTAGTGTGCCAGTCCCTGGGATTAAGACATAAAGACTTACTCTACTGGGGATACCAGTCTCTTTAGGGAGCCTGGGCAGTTACATAAAACTGGCACTTTACTAAAGGCCAGTGAATGTTACTGATGAGTACTGTTGAGGGTAGAGGTGAAAAGCCTGAGAAGGAGGCCTGGATGCCATTCACTCACAAGGGCAGGACCCAGTGGGGCTACTCTGCCCCAAGGTGCGGGCCTCATGTATATAGATTCAGAAGCTCAGTTTAGTTATGGTGTCCAAGGCTGATCAGGAAGTGGAGAACTGATTCCTAATAACCGTATTCACAAAAGAGCAATGGATAAATCAGTATATCAAAATATTTACAAGGGCATATTCTTTTTCTATGACAAAACCCAATTGAACCAGGGAAGGTAACCTTCTGCTAGGACTCAAGATACCTGAGGGGGTAAGAGAGGAAGAGAGGAACCTGAATTCATAATCAGATGTAGTTAGTGAGATGGGATCAAAGAGAAATGAGTTAGACAGTCATAGGCCAAAGGAGTTAAATAGTCTCAGATGAGATTGCTGTAGCATGGGCTATTCCCTTCTCAAGCATGCTGGTTTCCTGTGTCCATCACAATCAAGTCCTCTTTTCCTGGGCTGAGCTAGATATACGCCCTACTAATTTTAAGTGCTGTAGCATGGGCTATTCCCTTCTCAAGCATGCTGGTTTCCTGTGTCCATCACAATCAAGTCCTCTTTTCCTGGGCTGAGCTAGATATACGCCCTACTAATTTTAAGTCCTTCTTGTCTTTGTTCCATGCAGACCTCTCCTTTTTTATTAAAAGGCTCTTTCTTCAGTACCTTAGACTAAGCAGTTTTAGCCTGATCTTAAGTCTTTTTCCTTCTGGTTCTGCTGTGATCCTATTCTTCAGGATAATGTCTGCTAATGGCTAATACCACATCTTAGGTGATTTTATAAATTCAACATTCGGAAGGGACTCTTAGAATAGCATACCATGTACCCTCCTGTGGACTACCTATCACCAAAGGGTTGGAAGGAATTGCTGATAACACTCTGAGATGAATAGAGAATCTTGCATGTAAGAACACCACTTTGAGTAAAGGATGGAGGCAGGAAAGAGCATTTGAAGAACTAAGTGAAGCAAATTTCTAGCAGAGATGGGATCATAATGGGAACATGACTCAGAATAAAAGAGATGGATAGGACTATAATATGGAAGGCCTTAAACTCCAAGCCAAGAGTTAGGAATATATTATATAAGCAGAAGGGGGACTACTGAATATTGTTGAACAGGAAGGTGACATATACAAAGATGAGTCCTTGAAAAATTAATTTGGCAATAATGCATAGGGAAAAGTAGAGAGGTGGATTTGGAAGAAAGAAGAGGTGGCAGTAAGTCATTCTTTGGCCTAGGACAAAGGAGAGGACAGTATATCAAACCTTGAGTGCATTCTTAAGTCCTAGAAAGTTGGCCATTGATCAAAATGAGCCAGTCTTCCTTTCCTCTCATTCTCAACTGTCTTTCCATAAAACCTGTTTCCCGGCTCCTTCCAAAAGCACCCAAACACACACTAATTCTTTTCCTTCCAGGCAATTTTATGTGGAGTAGACCAAGGTGCCTGGGGAAAAAAGGCTCAGGAGGCTGAATGAAGAATCTGGAAACAGCGAGGAGTTCTGAATACTTTCAGCTAAACTAGCATACTAGAGCTAATCAGCATCAGGGCACAAGGCACAGTTGGGAATGTTAGCTCAGTCATCAAAGTGAGGATACTATTACTTTCTGCATCAGTACAATAAGAGAGTTGAGCTAAAAGGCCTGTAAATCCACTTCTAGTGTCTATATTCTAGAGTCTAGATTCCCTTTATTTTAGGAATTCAGGTCAGTCCACACCAGCATACAAACTGAGGTCAGGAACAGACATTCATTTATCAGGATGAGAAGAAGCCAGCAATACAAAGAGCAGGGGAAAAGATTTCTTGGCAGAAAGAATAGCATCTCTTAAAGGCTAAAAGGAAAACATGCTGGCAAGGAGAAAGACAAATGAGGAGGAAGAGTTAATAATGGTTTATATTTACTAGACACTGTCCACATGCTATATTCTAATTGTTTATATGTATTAGCTCTTTTAGACCTCAAAATTTTCCTATAAGGCAGGTGATATTATCATTCTCATTTTACAGAAGAAGAAACAGAGGCAGAGAAGTTAAGTTCTTCACCCATGGTCATAAAGATAGTGGTGGTGGAGCTGGGATTGGCTCCCTGGAAGTCTGGTCTCCTATCCCACTCTTAACCGCAGTGCTTGAAGTATTTACGGAACTGGACGAAGGTAGTGTGGCTGGAGTACACGGAGCCAGAAGAATGGCCCAAGGTAAAGTTGGAGAGGTAGGTAGGGGCCAACTCATGAAAAATCTATGATAAATAACTTGATTTAATTCAATGTGTAGTGGGAAGTACTGAGGAGTTCTGAGTAGGAGAGTGACGTGGTACAATTTACTTTTTAAAAGATCCCTCCGATCGCTGGGTATAGATGGCCTTGGATTAACAGTGTGATCATCACCTGGGAGCTCATTAGAGATGCAGAACCACAGGCTCCAACCCAGGCATATTGAATCACAATCTTCCTTTTAGCAAATCTCCTGCATAAGTGTATACACATTAAAAAACTGAGAAGCACAGGCTTAGAGATTCCACTTCATAATGGTTGGAGAGTGGAGAAGCCTGTAAATGAGACTGGAGAGGTGTGGCCATTAAGGAAAGAGAAGGATTGGGAATGAGTAGGGGCACAGAAACCAAAAGAGGAAAATATTTCAAGAGGAAAAGAGTTATGAGTTGCATTGATGTTACATCAACGCCAAATAAGCTAGACAAGAATCAAGTGGATTTGGCAACAGGAAGGTCTTGGTGACTGAGAAAGAATAGGTCCAATGGATGGTGGTGATGAAATTAGAAATTTGACTGTAATCTTGGACAAAGCCGAACAGGCCTCTGCAAATCAAAGTCAGGGATGCATTGGGCTTGAGCCAAAAAGATGTATTAAGGTCAGAGGGAGCAGGGGTTTGAGGAGGAAAGAGAGAAACTCATCATGTCAGGGTCAAGATTTGGAAAAGAAGAAGTCAGAAAAACAAACCCCCCCATCCATGAAAAGATCATTTAAGGTTCTTAAACACCTGTTGCTCTGTCTACCTCTCATACATGGCAATGTCAAGCATACCCACTCTTCAGGTAGGGTCCAGGTCAGAAAGTCACAATCAACATGGGAATGATCCAAAAAAGTTATTTATTCAGCTACTACCTTCCAGGCATTGGTCTAGATGCTGGGGCTACAACAGTGAAAAGACAGACTTATTTGGTTCCGGCCTTTGTGGTCTTATGATGGGGGTGGAGAGAGGAAACGGGGATGTCCAGCAAAGGAGAGCAGAAAATAAGCAAATCAATACACAAAACGATGTCAAGTAACAGTACCATAAATCAAACTAGACCAGGGTAATGATATAGATAGGAATAATAGGGCCTGGTGTTTTCGACAAAATAATCTGAGAAGACCCCCCTGGGGTGGTGACATATGAACATTTGAAGAGAGATATAGGATAAATAGCAACCAGATTTATTTTAAAACACTGTATTTAGGACCTATATAGATTGTTCTGGAAATGTTGGGAATTCTGGAAAATGTTCAGCAAGCCTTCAGGTGGGGAAGTGTCTTCCAAATTGATAATTACCTCTAATAAATAATAAGGACCAGGCCTCTAAGAAATTGCAGCAAGCCCAGTGGGACAATGGCTTGGGGCTCTTTCTATGAATGTCTGGGGCAGGGTGAGACCAGTGAATCTGTGAGGCCCAGGCAGGATAAAGGGGCCAAGCTATCAATCACTTCAGTCTAGACGGTGCTGAGTTGTAGGGCGTGGGGAGGCTGCAGGCTCCGAGTTATTCCTGCTCTCATAAACCTGTTTTTTCTTCTTCCCCTATAATACATTTCCTCCTAGCTGGTTCCCAGGACCACAGCCCTGCTCCAGTTCTGTGCTAGCAATTCTCTCAGCAATGGCTTCCTCAGTGCACCACCAACCCCACCAAAGAACCTATGAGGCTGAAGACAGGCATGATCCAGCTTCTGATAAAAGGACAGTCTTCTTTATATCTGTTGCTCCACTGCAAAAGTTCTTCCACCTGAAGACTCAGACCTAAATATATAAAAGCTTCCACTTAGTGGACGCTGAAAATTTCTTCATGGAATGTCTTTCCATGGATAATTTTGAGCATACCTGAAAACTGTTTCAGAAGCTAGAACTCTTAAGTCAGTTGTTTCCTTCCCATTATGCCCCAGTGTGATTCTATTATAAGAAAATGTAGTCCCATTTTGTGGATGTTGAAAGCCAGTAAGGGAGTTTGGTTCTCTAAATTATATACCTCTATTTGGGTTTTTGAAAGCCATTCCTTTCCCGGATTATGCCTAATTTTGAACAGGCGGACTTTTTTTATTCAGTTCATTGTAACATTATTCCCAAATTGGCTAATAGAGCCCTTGATGCCTTTCTTAGATGTAACTGGCATAAATGTCTGCCTTAATAAAGCTGAATATCTAGAGGTGGGTTTTTTTCTCCCTTGAAAAATGCCATGTTTATGCTGAGTGCCACACATTTACTCCAAATTTCCTATTTCAGCCAGCAGAGATTTGTCACGATGTGACATGCTGTACATTTTCTTAGAGCTTATCAAGACTATCTGGAAGATATATTACTTCAGTTAGGTGTGTCAAACCATCTGCCACAGAAAATTCAAAATGCCCTCTCTGCCACCTGATGGAACACAGCTGATTTATTCAGAAGGTAGCTGGAAAGTTGGCAAAGGCTCAGTGCTTCATGGAGGGAAGAGGTGCTGTCACGAGACACAAAAACGAAAACCTTACTCATTAGAAAAAAGGAATTCCTGCTGAAGGCAAAGTGGAAGGAAACATAACAGATGCCCTTATTAAATTAGTTCAGTTTATAGTAGATTGAAGATCCCAGGTTGACTTAATATGAATGAGTCTTGACATAATCCTTAGAAGTCGATCAGTTATTCTGCAGCTGCTTTGCCACACCACCTGCATATTTTGTGTGCAGATGATGTGCAGCTCCTAGAAACCTCCTCATAAAGGTTGACGTGCAAGTTGCCCCATATGTACAATTTACAATCCTTCGTATATTTGGACTGGGGGTAGAGAGGAATATGATGGAAATGTGGCATGTCATTAATTGCTCTGCATTTCTTTCCTGCCTGAAAGATTATCAAGAAATGGGAAAGTAAACATTGAATGTTTTATTTTAGAGAATCAGCAGTGAAGTATAAGCAGCATTAATGTGGTCCCAAGAGGAAAATGGGGGCCTTATGTATTTCTCCTAACAGGAATGCTCCGAATCATACTTTATCACCAAACCTGACTCTTTTTCATAGACAATGTGGAGTGGATCTTACCCAGGCTTGTGGTTCTTCTTCCCTGCCCCTTGTCAGCTAACTGAAACCCTTTATCCTGAAACCCTTAAACACAGAATTTTTCAATCTCAGCACTACTGATATCTTGTACCTGATAATTCTTTGTTGCATGTTTATATGTGGGAGGAGGAGGTGTCTTGTGTATTGTAGGATATTTAGCCACATTTTTGGCCTCTACCTACCAGATGTCTGCAATACCTCCCCAGTCATGACAATCAAAAATGTCTCCAGACATTTTTTTTAGGATTTTATTGATTAATTAATTAATTTAAGAAAGAGAGAGAATGCATGGGGGCAGAAGCAGAGGGAGGGACAAGCAAACTCTGCACTGAGCACAGAGCCCCACATGGGGCTCGATCTCACGACCCTGAGATCATGACCTGAGCCAAAATCAAGAGTCAGACACTTAACCAACTGAGCCATCTGGCACCCCTGTCTCCAGACATTACTAAGTGTCCCCTAGAGTGAGAGGGGTAAATCATCCTTGGTTAAGAACCACTCCATTAATGGTTTTGGGGAGTAGAGATGCCAGAGTTCCCCATGGCAAGTCATATGACAATTTGCAACCAATTGCAGATCACAGGAAGGTGGTAGCTGTTTCAATTACTAAGGAGTGCCCATTGTTTCTTCATGTGGATAATGGAACTACCAATGAGACCAAATTCTTGGCCATAGGTGATTTGTGGATATAACACTATTAAAATCCTGTTCCCTAGCAGTCATGAGAGAGAAAGATATGCCATTTTCATGATCTGGAGTAAACTGTCCAAGGTCATGAGATATCTTGTGGGTCTCCCAAGGAAACCAAGGTAGGGCAGATCAAGAACTCATAACCTTCATTTCTCATTGTCTAGTTAACCACAACAAAAGCAAAGCACTATTCATCAAGACAAGAAGCAGTCATAATTCAGACTTCAATTATGTCTCCTGTGTGAGTGTCAGGAAGCAGCATGATGGGCTTCCCATAAACCCATGAAGGATGTGGGCTGAAATACTATCACACTCAGGATAAGAAGAAGTTCACACGGCCAAATGATAATGGCCAAATGATATTGTAAACTGACATGTGAAAAATGCTTTATGCTTTAAATCAAGAAATAAATGGTAAAGAATTTGGCATTGATTTTTTACAATCTCTCTCTCTCTCTCTCTCACACACACACACACACACACACACACACACACAGTTGCTTATTTTAACCTAAAATTTGGATTCTACTTTATTCAATAAAGAATATGTCCCTAAATCACTGGTGTTCATTACGTAGAAGTTATCCTTTTACAATTATTCATAAAATTGATTTAAAACACTTTAAGGACTAAAATACATACATACAACATACATAAAACCTTTTCTAAATTTTGCTCTTTATGAAGTTCAAGACGTATTTTTCCAATGTAGAGGGATCCCCTTCTTACATGCCTGTTGGAGCTTAATTTTTATAACACTGTTCATATAGCACTTAGCACTTGCCCGCATATCTCAAGTAATCATTACAAATACAACTGTCCTCATTTGACAATTGAGAAGACTGACACTGAAGTTTTCTTCAACATCATCTGGGGAGGAAAGGAGTGTGGAAGATTAAACACTGCTCCTCTGGTTTCGTCAAATACAGCTTTAACCACTTGCATTTGTTGGGATACAAAAGAGACACACTAGCTGCTAAAATGCTATAAACTTAGATGTTTGCATCTGAATGGTGGACGATAAAATGTTTAAAGAAAAAATGGTAACAAATTCGAATATGACATTCTAGACTGGCTCTTTGAGAAGGCAAAATGCTTGGTGGATCAGAGTCTGCAAGTATAGCAGTATTAGCCGGCAGGTATAATTGTAAGGGGATATAGACTCTAGGCATATCCCACACATGTCTTCCTCTTCCTCCTTCCTCCATGAATTTACTCAAGTTAAATCACAGTAACATGAACACCAAGGGTAGCCCTACAGTTAAAGGAAAATCATAAAGAGACAAAAGAAGATATGTTACATGACTAGAGAAGGAAGCAGTCTCCATTATTGTTATTTTGGAGATGGTAAGAGGCTGTATAGGTAATTGATACCCATCACCTCTAGGTCTTTCTTTAGTGCTAATTCACAGCTACCTTGTCTTTTATCTCAAGCCAACTGCCTTTGCAGGTCATGGTCTTTTTAACTGAAAGTGTGGGCCAGCACCCACACATCACCCTAGCTTCCTCCCAACCACTGGATCTATGGTAAGTGTTCTTACCTTGGAATAGTACTGACAGAGGGAGTAAAAAATTAAAAATTGCTTCCTAGTTCAGTGCTTAGGGGAGAATAAGCAATAAGAGTTTCATTGTGTCATCTCTCCTCTTAGGAACTAATTTTTTCTAAGATACGTTTTCATGTTCAATGGCTTATAGGAAAATTGAGGGTCATAATATAAGCCAGCCTCCCTAAGGTGATATGAATAGCTCATAACAAAACAATTTTGACTCAGTCAATGTTCAGCACATAGTCATAAAGAATAGAGCCCAGGTGATGGGCACTGTATAAACCTGAAACAGAATAGATTTAGGAATTAAAGCATTCAGAGCTTGTCAGCTGCTCCCCATGTATTAACGTGTGTTCCTGCCAAATAGTGTTGTCCATGCTTGTTGTCCTTTTGCAGTCGCTATGCACCAATTATCTCTGCACATTTATCCTCATTATCTCTAATTATAATAATGAGAATCTAAATTTTTGTGGAGCCTTAAGTTACTTTCTGATACCAAGGGAGGAACATTAACTCTTTCAAGTCTTTAGGGTGTCATTAAAGCCACAGAAACAATAGCACGCTGAATGACACCTACTGGCCAAAAAAAAAAATCTACCTCTTTCAGTGTTTAGCAGAAAACCCTGGAGCTCAGTGCAGGTGACAACACAAAATAGTGATATAAATAGTGATCCTAATCTGTGCATTGAGTTACAGTGAAAACTAGTCTTGGGGCACCTGGCTGGTTCAGCTGGTAGAGCGTGCAACTCTTGATCTCAGGGTTGTGAGTTCGAGCCTCACATTGGGTGTAGAGATTACTTAAAAATTTTTTAAAAAATAGTCTTGTTATCTGTGGTCCTCTCCTTGGGTGCAGCTAAGATTTTAATTTTTTCTTAAGAGTTCTGGCAGCACAGTCATAGTCAAGCTGGAACTCTGGTTCTTTGGTACTTAATTCAATGGCTCTTGCTAAATAATAAAGGCATAAGCCTTGTGAGTCAGAGTCTCTTGAATCTGATAACTCCAGAAAACACATTTTATTTTATTTTTTTTTAAGATTTTATTTATTTATTTGACAGAGAGAGACACAGCGAGAGAGGGAACACAACCAGGGCGAGTGGGAGAAGGAAAAGCAGGCTCCCTGCTCCCTGTGGGACTCGATCCCAGGACCCTGAGATCATGACCTGAGCTGAAGGCAGATGCTTAATGACTGAGCCACCCAGGTGCCCCCAGAAAACACATTTTAAAGAACTCCAAGGCCTTTAAGAAGTCTGCCATGAGAAGTAAGTTCTCTAGCATTTACAGATTATTTAGAGACTATAGAAAGTTGTTATACCATGGGTCTAGGAACCAGCTTCTCAGTGTAAAGTTATTAAACAAATAGTCAAAACAACACCCCTATCCTTCCAACAGGATCTCTGCCTTTTTCTAACCTATCTGACTTCTTTCTCAGTGCTGTGGGAATTCCAGTGTCTACATAAACCCACTGGTATCATGGAATATTTGTGGTTCAAAGCATATTTCATTATGCCCAATCCTTTCAACATAGCAGATGGCATTCTAATTTGTCTAGAAGACCATTTTAGAGACTATGTATTTGCTCAGTAAAGTGATTTTGATTTAGACCCTGATATTTTGGCATATACACCATCCCTACACTGAATATTTATCAGTGACCCATTCCCACTCCTGTCCTAAAAAGGGACATGTGCTCATTTTCTTCCAAACTTGATGCTTATGTACTAACTGATTAAACACAAATAACAGAATGGGAATTTTCAAATTTTTAATTCAGTTTCTGACGATACTTTTAATATAAATATAAATAGATAAATATAATGTGAGAGTTTCTTCAACACAAATAGTGTCCTTCTCATGTAGGTTAGTGGATATTTTTTATACTATTAGTGCTGTTTAAACTTGTATTTCTTCTGAGACTACCTCACATTTCAAATCAAGACACTCACCTATCATATGTACATAGGATAATTTCCATAGCAACACTCTTTCTCTTTAAATTTTTAGTATTGTCATTTTTTAAGTACTAATTATCTGGTTGTTTGGTTGCAAAAATCACAGGCCAAAAAAATGGAATTCATTAAAAATGTGCAAAACATTGTGGTCTGATGTCTTTGAAAATAAAAGAATATACAATAAAAGTCCAGTTTTTCATTATCATGTAGCTTTGTGCTATTCTTTTCCACAGCTTTAACCTCTGTCCTATTGCCAAAAAAAACCAACCCCCAAACAACACAAAACAAAACCAGAAGCCAGACGTAACAAATACTTTGAAAAGCTGAGCCTATCATCGAGGGAGTTAGCTTCCATTCCTTTTATCTTACCTTATTGTAACAGCTGAAATGGGGCTCTGGAGAGCTTTCCTGAAACTGCTTCTTAATAGATTCTAAAGAGTCTCGGGTTATTTGAAGAATCCTTGACAGACACTGATGAAGGAAAACACTCCATGACACATACCATACACTTCAAATCTAGAGGGTCACGTGAGCAATTACAATTCTATTTCAAAGTTTGTTGGTGTGGAAACCTCACAAAAGAGTTGCACCTCCAAATAACTCCTTGCTCCCGTCCCTGATCCCATCCACAGCCCCTTCCGCACCCAAACCATGAGGGAAGAAGCCCTCCTGAAGCTTTCTTCCTGGGTCCCCTGGGGCTACACTTGTGCCTGCCTCCACAGGTCATCTGTGAATGTTCTTTATGCAACGTGGGTGTGTTTCCCAGAGGCTTCTAAAAACAGATTCAATGATTCTGGAATTCTTAAACCTCTTTTGTCAAAAAAATTTTTAAGATGAATTAATTAATTTGTCAAATCCTGCCACTCGGGTATCATGAGATTCAGATAGCAATAGATGCCTGCAGAATAAAGCATCATTTCCCACTAGTGCTAAACATCTTTTTTCTTGCTCTTCTTTGCATTCCAATTCATGATTCTGAAAATATTCATGGATTGGTGCAATATTCACAACAGTTGTATTTGGCTAAGGAATATTTTGCAATATTAAACAATTCGTTTTTCCCTTAGATCTGTACAACTAGGTGGAACACCAAGAAGCAGGGTACCATTTCTTTACATTGGCAACTAGCTGGAACATGAATAATATAATTGTGAACACTTTTATATGAATATTTAGTAAAATAGAGTTTAAAATATTTTAAAACTTCAGCTTCATTTATTTTTATTTAAAATGTGATACTTATTAAAGTACATATTTTTGCCTTTAAATTTAATTGGTAACTATGAATATTAAGTTTTATAAAGCTGTATAAAAACAATAGCTTTACACAAATGTTCTATTTGTCATTTTGAAGGCTGTAGGGGATGAAAACTACCTTTCTTCCCTTCCAGGCTCTTTGGCTGGTCTAATAATTAAATTGACATAAGACAGTTTAACAGGAGAAAAAGAAATTTAATTTCATACATATGGGAGCTCATAAAAATATGAGACTCAAGGAAGGGACCAAAGCAGGCAGCTTTTTTACCTTTTAGACAAAGAATTTGTGAAAAATTGACAAGACAAATTTGTTTATCCAGCCTTCTTGGCCCTGAATTCCCTCTCTCTGGTGACGAGTACGCCTTTTGCCCTCTGGGTACAGGTAGAGTACCCTTCACATGGGAAAATTATTTCCTGCTTTCAGGGGGACAGTGGAGGGTCAGAGTATCCTTATTACACTGGCTGTTTCTTAAGTAACTTTAATTCAAAATCCATATATACAATGCAATATTACTCAGCCGTCAGAAAGGATGAATACCCAATATTTACATCAACATGGATGGAACTGGAGGAGATTATGCTAAGTAAAATAAGTCAAACAGAGAAAGACAATTATCATATGATTTCACTTATTTGTGGAACATACGGAATAGCATGGAGGACATTAGGATAAGGAAGGGAAAAATGAAGAGGGGGGAATCGGAGGGAGAGACGAACCATGAGAGACTATGACTCTGAGAAACAAACAGGGTTCTAAAAGGGAGAGGGGTGGGGGGATAGGTGAGCCCAGTGATAGGTAGGTATTAAGGAGGGCATGTATTGCATGGAGCACTGGGTGTTATATACAAACAATGAATCATGGAACACTACATCAAAAACTAATGATGTACTGTATGGTGACTAACATAAGAAAAAATTATTAAAAACATCATCAGTATTCCAAAGTGACATATTTTGGGATGCCCTGCTCTGAACCCTATCATGGTACAATTTCAAGATAGGAAGATAAAACATGTTTTATTTAACAGTTTGTCAATTGATTTTTAACTTACAAATTCCCAGGCCACATAAATTTTAGGGGCAGGCCTGTTCACCTTTAGTCAAGAATTCCCAATTTTGTGTTCAGTTTCACTTTACCTGGATAGCCTCTTGCCAGGCTCCTCTCTGCATACTACTCTTCTGGAGTTTTCTTGGATTCTCAGAAGGACGTAAAGAGGGGCCAAAGTGATGAAGCTTCTCCAGTTTCCACCCAGGATATTATCTTCCATGCTCTGCTCTTTCTTCCAGCACTCATCAATATATAAAGGCACGATCTCAAGGTTTAGTGGAATGAAAGCCATCAAATTCTCACCAGAAAGTTGGGGAACTATTCCCAAGTCTATCCCAGAAAATGTGTCCAAATGAAAAGAGTTTCCTTTTTCCCCTTCATCTTATGACATTATGACCCATTCCAAAGTCATAAAAGATTTATTCACATCAAGTATATAATGTATGTTCTGTGAGTAAAGCAAAATTTTCTGATCAGTGAGTCATTCTCTCAAAAACAGAAAAGAAAAATTACTCATGTGGGCTACAATTATTTGGTGAAAATTTCTGGAACATTACTTCTTAACACTCCTCATATTTTTAGATCTTTGACTTATGGTCTAAATTTAAGAAGTTAAATACCATTTGAACTTTATTTGGAATAAACTACTCATCTCATTATTTTAGGAATGCCTGAAATCTAGCTAATGGGGAGGGGAATACGTCCCCAATTTATGCTCTAAGGTCTGCATGGATCTCTCAAGATGTAATACATGTGTAAGCTGCTATTAATAATAATTTGTCATGATTAGGGAAAAAATTAGGTAGTCCTTGACTGTCAGGTTGTTATCCTAATGAAAAGCTGTCAAGATAATTTTATTTTACCCTGAAATGTCTCCATCAATTAACTTTAGCTGATTGCCAGAACATTAACCTTGGTTTGCCTTTCAGATCTGCTGTTCTCAGAATGCTGTGTAAATAAAGATATGGTATCAAATATGTCACCGTTTAAAGCTGATATGTTGGATTTTTTCTATGCTATATAAATAAAATCTAATGTTCTAATCATGAAAAATGCATTGAGTATTTTCCTGGTATTAAAAAAGTATACCTGAAAGTGTCAAGTGAACTCTAAATCTTATGGCAGGTGCAGGTCTGATACAGGTTTTTCAATGTCCATAGAACTACCTTATGATCACATGAAACCATAATATAATGACCCCATAAGTGACACTCATTGTTACAGTTAGTACTGGAAGTGACACTTATCAGATCTCCTTGACAATTCTGGTGATAGTAGGCTCCCCAGGAAGGTTATACTCATGGTTCACATAAGGGAAGCAGGTCCAGATGTCAGGAAAGAAAAAAATATATTAGTGTTTTAATGGCCCCAACACAACAGAGTTTTGGCCAGTGATAACATCCTTAAAACCCCCATATCCACCCAGTTTTGTTCCTTGGTTTTCTTCTGTTGGAGTTCTGTTATCTCCAGAAAAAAATGAGGTGTTGGTACAGCGAGTAATGATTCATAGATCTCTTGCCACAGAGTTGAGTTCTTAATTACTCCAACTGCATTTGGGGAAAGCACAGGGATACTGCATTACAGATAATATTGAACTTTTCAACAATACAGCAAAATTTTATATTAAATAGTCTTTATGTACTTCTTCCTTTACTTGACTGAAAACTCAAGGACAGGAATAACATACAACACATGACTGCCTCCTCAAATATCCAGCATGATACCAGAGGTTCAAATATTGTTCGTTGATTGAGAGAGAAAATGAATGGACTTGTGTTCTGATCAAATGTTTGGTCAGGTATCCAACTGAAAATAACTACGAAGACTGAGGAAAATACTTATTAAGCCTTATTAATTGCACTGAAGACCTTGTAAGAATGTGGGGATTCTTCAGGCCAAAATCTATCATAAGAGGAAAATCACTTTTACTCTGGGAGCATATGCTGAACCTGGCAAACTTGAACTTCAGTTTTCATGGCCTCACTGGAACAGGAACAGAAGCCGCACTCAGAACCTGCTGACGGGGAACTTTAATAAGAGACCTTTCCCTCATAAAGTTCCATTCACAGTTTAAGTCTGAACCAGATGCAAACCACCTCTTTTCCCAACATGAGGATACTTCAAGGAAAGTTGCTTTGGTGCTGAACAAAAATGGGAAGAATGTCCCTAAAAAGTTATTTTTATAAAGTTGGCCTGGGGCACCTGGGTGGTGCAGTCGGCTGAATGTCTGACGCCTGGTTTCAGCTTAGGTCATGATCTCAGGGTCATGAGATCAAGTCCCCTGCCAGGCTCTGCACTCAGCATGGAGCCCCCACCCCCTTGCCTCAAATAAATAAATCTTAAAAAAAAATTGGCCATTATGACAGTTTGCAAGCTAAATTTAAATTCACTAAGAAAATATAACAAATGTACCACACGTGTACAGGATGTAGATGGTAGGGGAGGCAGTGTATGGTAGGAGAGTGGACACGTTAATTTAAAAAAGTTAACTACAGGAGTCCTCAAAAATCTGAAACTGAGTTTTTATCTTAAAAAGTTTCCAGGGGTGCCTGGGTGGCTCAATTGGTTGTGTTCAACTCCTGGTTTCAGCTCGGGTCCTGATCTCAGGGTTATGAGGTTCAGTCCCATGGTGGGTTCTGTGCTCAGTGTGGAGCCTACTTGGGATTCTTTCCACCTCCTTCTCCCTCCTCTCTTGCTCCTTTCCCTGCTCTCTCTCAATAAATAAATAAATGAATACAATCTTTAAAAAGGTTCCAAACTTTTAGTGTTTCATGATCCTCTCTTCAAGTCCCCTCTGAAAGAATGTACCAATACTCTAGGCCTTGAGAATTCCCACAAATATTTTTGTAAGGACATGCACACAGTCAAAACCCAAAAATGCCCAAGGAAACAAGTCTAAAGTAAAATCCAACAGAAATGGAGCTCTGAAAAATTTCAAATGTTGAAATAATAAAACTCATGATTTAAAATAAATCAAATACAAGCTTGAAAATATTTTCAGGAAATATGAAATATAAAATATGGTGTAAGAGATTTGAATGACAATGAGATAGTACTTTCAGAAATGATAAATATAATAATTGTAATAGAAAACTTAATAAGCGGATTTACCAGCAGATCAGATACACGTGAACAAAGTCACCATAAATTGAAAAATAGGCCAAACAAAACAATTCAACATGCAGCACAGACAAAAGATATACAGAGTCTGAATGTACAGCTATGAGACAGAGAAGATGAGGTAAGAAGGTGTAACGTACATATAACTGGAGTTCTACAAAGAGGAGAAGAAGAAAGAGACTTGGGCAATATTTGAAGATAATAATGACTGGCATTTTCCATACCTGAAAAATGACATTGATTCATAGGCATAGGAATCTTAAGGAATCCCAAGCAGGATAAATACAAAGAAATGCATATCTAGTCATATCATAGAGACCTGCCCAACAACAAAGACCACTGAGAGATTTAAGGCAGTCAGAGAGAAAAATATGATTACCACAAAGGAGCAACATTTCAACTAACAGACACCAAGGAAGCTATAGGAGAATGGAATGCAAATCTTCAATTTGCAGAGAAAATACTTGCCAACAAGATAAGGGAGGGAAAAAAAGATAAGGGAGAAATAAATTCATTTTCAGAAAAAAATGTTTGCCAACAGCAGACTCTCACACAAGGAAATTCTAAAGGAAGAAGTAAAGTGAACACATATCTATGATGCAAGAAGGAATAAAAAGCATAGAAACTGGCACGTATAAGCACACATAAGTGAACACATTTAAGCATAAGTGAGTGATAATAGAAATGCAAGCGCATCCTGTCCAGACCACATAGGTATTTTGATCTCTTCTCACTACTTCCATTACTGCCACCCTAAGCTAAACCAACATCATCTTTTGCTTGGATCGTGGCAATGATCTTTTCTAAAGTGTCCTTCTGGTTCTGCCCTCAGCCAGATTGATTAGTTTAAAATGTAAATTGGTTCATGACATTCCTCTGCTCAAAACTCTCCAATAGCTCCCAAATCAGTCAGAATAAAACATAAAGTCCTTATAGATCTACAAGGCCCACATGATCAGGCCCCACATAACCAAGCCCTCCATTTTGTCTCTGGCTTTATTTCATAATGCTCTTCCTCATTATCTTTATTCCAGTTGAACTGGACTTCCACTGTCCTTTAATCTGCCAGTTATTGCTGCCTCTGGGCCTTTAAAAGTTCTGCTCCCTCTGCCTAGAATGTTTTTCGCTTAGAAATACACAACTCTCTCCACTACTCGAAAGTGACCTTTTCAATGAGACCTGGTGGGAAAAAGACACTCAGAGTATATTCCTTCTATTACTTGGGTGTTTGACGTATAATCATTCTTTAAAGATTGTGGTTTATACACTCCTCTGTGTATTTCAACACTTTACCAGCTGCCTGACCACTATTTGTGACATTCTATTGGTGCAGCTGAGGATTAGCCAACTAAGGTGGTAGTTTTATTTATTTAAGGTGTATTAACTCCTACTCCTTTCCCAAGCTTATGGCAGGCTTTGGAAGTAAGTATGTCTAGGGTCAAATTCTACCTTTGCCATTTACTAACCAGCCTTGAGCAATTCCATTAACTTTTATGAGCCTGTGTTTCTTCAACTTTGTAGGGTTGATGAAAAAAATATGAAATAAGACAGGTAAGACATCTCTCACCAGTATCTGATACATAATAGATACTCACTAAATGGAAATATTACACCAGAGTACATTTGGCTGACCCAGAGGTGAGGAATATGAGAATGGGGATAGAGGAAGAGTCTAGGAGGGAGAACAGAATCCATTTCTTTCAACAAATACTTTCTTCAAAATGTAGGTAGGATTTAGGTCATTAGACAGTTTTTGTAGGTAGATTCATCTGTGATCACAAGGAGCTAAGACAGGAATGTGAGTTTCCTGAGGGATCATTAGGCCAACAATCTTTCAAAGGAGGCTCAGTGCCTCAAGAAAATCTAGCTATATTCTAGAGCCCTCCTGAAGAAATGAGTTGTGTTTTATCTCAGTCTGAACCTACAGCTATGTCTGGCAGCTGAGGCCTTAAAGATCTCCTACATCCCTCAGGAAAGGAAGGCACCATTGGCTCTGTCTTTAAGCCTAGTTCTCTTTCTGATTCCAACAGCACTTCATGGTTGAAGTTTCCTAGGGAACCCTAAAGATCCCTTCAAATGAAGTCCCTGATGCCATGGTTCTCTCTGCTGCTAGAAGGTCCTCATTTTTTGGTCTTGTATTAGTCCTTTATTCTGTCACATACCTGTGAATTTACATACTGATACTGGCCTTGTATCAATTTACCTCAGAGCTAATCCAGGTTTCTCTGCAAGATTGTGCTCATAATTTTTATTTGATCTTAGTTTTTGCCTAGTTTTTAAAAATCTGATTTTTACATTTTCCTAGAAGAAATAGGGTCATGAGCTATGTTTCACAATTTATATAGCTGATTACATGTCCTCTGATTTTGTGTGTTATTCCAACAGCTTCCTTCCGAAAGTTCCCTTCCCTACTTTCCATGCTTTGTATTCTGTCCTTTCATCATGTAGTACTTGCTCTGCTATTATGAAGGATTGGGCATATTGTGATATGAGTAGTATGGATAAGGCAGTATTTTCTCTTTCCCCAAATATTCTGCTTACCTAGAATAGGACCTAATACAAACTTAGTACTATTTGTGCAGAACCTAGCAGATCTTTATAAGAGAAAGAGAAAATGGTATAATGTTGAAAAAGTACTGAGAAGCAAAAAGATGCTCCTTCTGCAACAAAAAGAGTAAATGACTTATTTCTGGAATTGCCTAAAATGAAGTAACTAATATCTAATTCATATTTTTTTCTCTATCCTACTACATACAAAAAAAATTTTCCTGTACAGATCTGAAAGAGTGATTTTTCTCTCCTGGCCCTTTCTATCCCCCCACTCCAAACAGATTTTGTTTTCCTTTCAACCTGTGAGAGGGGCATTATGTATGCCCTGCATAGGGCTATAAGGGACTTATCTTAATTTTTGTTTTTTATAATTTTTTAAAGGATTTATTTATTTATTTGTCAGAGAGAGAGAGCACAAGCAGAGAGAGAAACTGGCAGAGGGAGAAGCAGGCTCCCCACTGAGTAAGGGGCTGATGTGGGACTCAATCCCAGGACCCTGGGATCATGACCTGAGCTGAAAGCAGATGCTTAACCGACTGAGCCACCCAGGTGTCCTTCTTAATTTTTATTGTATTTATGTCATTTCCCTTGTAGGACTTCAGTAGAACAGATTTATAAGTGAACACACAATTTAAGATGATACTATTATTCTAAACACAGGAGGATGTACTCCATAATTTGAGGCAAAAAAAAAATCACTTATTTATCTATGCCTTTAAGAAACTCATCATATTACTGGAATAAGAAATAAACATGATGAGGATTCAGCAGAGGAAGAGATAACCCACTTTACTGAAGAGACACCATTGAGCTAGACCTTGATGAATGCGCAGGATTTAAACATGCAGAAAGACATTCCAGAGAGGTAAAGAGAGAACAGAATGAGCAAAAACTATTAAGTGGGAAGGGATCAAGACCATGTGAATACCAATAAGGTCTTAAGTGTTCTGCTATCTCTACAACTATTCACCAAGTGGTAACACAATAATTTCCAAAAGAACTTTTATTTCCCAAAGATTTACTTAAAACATCTAAGCCATATCACATTAGGAAATTACCATGTAAGATAAAATTATGAATGTCATTTCTATCAAGTAGTAAGAAAAAAAAAAGACTTTTCCATCATTTCAGTACATTTCTTCTACTATCATTTACTTATCTTTCTTGTTAAAGTAGTGAATAAAGAGGCTGT
The DNA here is from genome assembly GCF_029215605.1 of Mirounga angustirostris. Taxonomy (NCBI): domain Eukaryota; kingdom Metazoa; phylum Chordata; class Mammalia; order Carnivora; family Phocidae; genus Mirounga; species Mirounga angustirostris. The sequence continues at coordinate 121,611,718 of NW_026991715.1, read as the reverse complement.
GACACAGTCCAACTTCCTTGCAGAATATTTCTGATTATCTGAACACTCCAGTGACTGAGAGTGCCTTATCCAGCCTAAGGCAACATCAGATTCTGTACTGTGGGAGGTGGGAATGGATTTGGAAGGAATCCAAGTTGGTTGTTGAGAGTCTTGACTATCTAGGATGTAATTTCCTTGGTCCAGCGGGACAGTTCTATGATAGTAGAGATTATGTCTCTCCTGTTCACTAAATATTTCCCAGTCTTTACCATAATGTCTGGTATATTTGTTGAACATAAAATGTTCACTGACCAGGTGGTCTCTTGCAGTTTGGGTCTCTGTACTTATAAAATCAGGAACTGAAGACAGAATCAGGTATGATTTCTTAATGTTCTTTTTTGATGATACACTCTAAGGTAGAGTTCACATAGTGACCCACAAACAGGTTTTGTTTGATCTGCACAGTGACCAAAATTTTTAAATTAAATGCCAAAAATCTAAAGGTTCACATATCAAATATACATGAAAAATCAAATTACATTACAATATTGTGCCAAGCAATTTGCTTGCCTGATGCCAGTCAGGTTGTTTAAATTGGGCCTGCTCTCTCTAGTATACTACACTCCATTTTACTTACTCCCTATTACTTACTACAGCTCATTTCTCTGGTCCCTATGGACATTTGACTTTGTGATACTCTAAGTCTTTCATAAAATTCTCTTCCCATTTAATACATGGGAGTATAGACACACCAAAAAAATGTGTAATTATATTCAGGCCTCCATTAAGTATCAAAACCTGAAAATGGCAGTCAAATCTACTGAGACTTTCATCCAAGCAATTATGTATTCCTCCTAGCTTTGAATTTCTCCTCACTGCCAAGGCTTTGCTGTCCCTAATGTCAAAGCCTTTTCAAGATTCATTTGGAAAAGAAAAAATGTGAAATTCTATACAATTATAAAGCAGTTTTTGTAGAAACTGTAGCAGCATCTATATTTTACAATTCTGAATCCATGATTTTAAAGATTAATTTTTCCATGAAGCATTAGCTATACTCACTCATGCTATCAAATTAAATAATTTCCCTCACCCAGACCCTAGATTGTTTTTTGTGTTGTTTGGAATGACTAATGTTAAGAGTCCGAGAGGCTTTTGGTCCATTGTCAAAGGTCCATCTTCTATGGTCTATGAGGAGGCTGATTTTAGAGGACAGTGGAAGTTGGTGCTTTTATTAACAGAAGAAGGAAACAGGCTTCCAAGATTTGGGCATGTGCTCATGGTCACAAAGTAGTTAAGTGGCAAAACTAGAAATAAAACCTATATCCCTTAGCTGCCATTTGAACTCCTTCTTCATTACCCCTTGCTGACCATGTCCCCCATCGCCACTCTTTCCTTTTCAGTGCTATAGGGAGAAGAACCATTACTTTCCAGAACAATGGTGGTAATAAGTTTAATCAAGGCCCATTCTACTAAGGACAGAGATGTCAACACACTTGTGGAATTTCACAGTTTGCCTAGCTTTTTGCTTATTTCTCTAGAATCCTTCCTATCTAAAAATTGTACTGTTACTCCTTGAAAAAACACTGGTTGAAAATGGAATTTCACAAAAACTAATGATGTAATGTATGGTGATTAACATAACAACAAAAAAATTTAAAAAAAAGAAAATGGAATTTCACTGGAAAATTCCACAGCTTTAATGTTGGCCATGGCTAAACTTTAGTCTGTATTGGAGAATGGCCAAAGCATCTGAGAAGTTAATTGTTCTGTTATCAGTCTATTAACCAATTAATTAAGATTGATCACCAAATTATGGACCCTCATTGTGTGTGTGTGTGTGTGTGTGTGTGTGTGTGTGTGTGTGGTGGGGGAGGGAGCATTATAGGGTCTCTAAAAGATAAACAAGGCCTAGGGAACAATTATTTTCCAATCTGTGTGAGACTAATTGAAAATATGGTAGGAATTCAGTAATGAGACTAATAGAGTGCTCTGGATTAAACTGAGCAGGCTGCTTGGAAGAGATGGGACTCCATCTGGGTCTTAAAGTAGAAGGAGATTACAGGTAAGTGCAAAGGAAGAAAGGTAGTAAAAATGCATGAGAATTTATACCAAAACAGGAGCAAGCATAGAGGGTCTACAGGCTGCAAACAAGTGGCCCTTAATTACTATAGGAGTGTGTGGGAAGTAGCAGAGAAAAAAGTAGTAGGTAGGGTAGGACAAGACATAGTGTTTAGGACTGAATAACTTTCAAGGAAGTGACTGAGTATCTAAATCTAAAAATAACCAAATCAAAGATAAATAAAAATAAAATACATTTAATATATACATAAAAAATAGGGGCGCCTGGGTGGCTCAGTCGTTAAGCATCTGCCTTCGGCTCGGGTCATGATCCCAGGGTCCTGGGATCGAGCCACGCATCGGGTTCCCTGCTCGGCGGGAAGCCTGCTTCTCCCTCTCCCACTCCCCCTGCTTGTGTTCCCTCTCTCGCTGTGTCTCTCTCTGTCAAATAAATAAAACCTTTAAAAAAAAAAAAGTGCACCTGGGTGGCTCAGATGGTTAAGCATCTGCCTTTGGCTCAGGTCATGATCCTGGAATTGAGTCCTGCGTCAGGCTCCAGGGACCCACTTCTCCCTCTGCCTCTGCCTCTTTCTCTCTCTCTCATGTATAAATAAAATCTTTAAAAATATATATAAAATAAAATAACAAAATAGCCCAAACCTAAAATAAACATTATTTGTTCATCTTGTTTAATGATGGCATTCTCTACTAATAACACTGTATTCCATTCTAGGATAACCACTCCCTCCATCCCACCACTATATACATGTTGTATTTGTCATTATAGACCTCAGATGTGCCCACCTAAAAGAACCTGTTTCCTAAAGAAATTTGTTTACTTTCCAGGCTTTGAGATGCAAGACCCAGGGATTTACTCTGAGAGCTGAATTTCACTCAAATTCTTTCATGACATTTTGTGCCTTTCTGTAGACTGGGCAATGGTAAAATGGACCTTTGCCCCATTTTAAGTAAATCAGCTGCAACTTGCAGACTTGTTTCTAGGGCAAGTTTCCTTTTTGGTTTGTTTTTAAAGGCTTATGATTTATGTTTATCAGTACTGACATTTTTGGAAAGGAAGAAAAAACAAATTCTATATTTAAGAAGGAGAGTAATGGTGAAAGGAGTAAGTGTATAGTCAGCTCTTTCTCCCTATTTCCTTCCCTCTCTTCCTTTCTGGCTTTTTCTTTCCTTTCTTCCTCCTTTCTTCTATCTATCTATCTATCTATCTATCTATCTATCTATCTATCTATCATCTATCTATGCATTACCTTATATTTGCTACTTAAACCATAATTGATTACAGTGGCTTTATTGACCCTTAGGGGAGAAGATGGCTTTTTGTTTGGTCAAATACCTTGATCAACTAGTTTGGGCACCCAGATAGCAATCTGGAAGGAGAGAGATAAGTAAAGAGAGAACAAACTGTTCCACAAACACAAAATAAAAAGGAATTTGCAGATACAAAAAAATGGGGGTGGGAAGGGAATGAAAAGAAGAAGGAGCTAATCATCAATATGGCAGGAGGGACCTCCAGAGCCGTATCATGTACAGAGAGACTTCTGGGGGCAGGAATAGCCAGATGACCACTAAATATTGCTAAACATCTCTTCTCTATCATTCCAAACTTAAGCTAAATCTCTACCCATAAAAGTTACTTGTGTGGGTAGAGATATGGGGAAATTAAGGAAAGCAAGTTGCATCTCATGAATATACCAATGGAAGAGAACAGCAGGTGGATATGAGGCATGAGTGAAATGAAGAACTCAGAAGGAATAAGAACTTACAGCAAGGTCTGATCATGAGAATGTCAACTCCCTGGAATTTGAAGAAATCTTGGAGAGTACATCAGCATTTCCATTTGATAGGAACAGGAGCTTAAAGCAAATTTAATACAACTCTCAGGTAAAGTAATGTCATTGTACATATAGAAGATATCTACACACTCATCTATAGTGCACATCTATATCTTTATCCAAAGATAGATATACCTTGGTGTTTATGTTCCTTGTAACAGATCATGGTTTAAGTGCTTGTCATGAAACTTAAGTTATTAATATATTAACCATCTCAGAGCCATTTACATTGCAACTTTCTTTAATTCTGTGTTTTTAAATATCTACAGGTCACCTCTACCTTGGCAAACATAATATCCCATAATTCTTCCCTCTTCTTTCCTTTCTTATTTTGGTCTCTGGCCATATCATTCTTCCAGTTTCCTAATTAATAGATTGAAGACTTTCTTTGGCAACTCTTTCTTTTTCTGTACATTCCTCAAGCAAGCCTTTGGGTATTTCCTTTACAATATGTTCTATATGAGTGCCCTTGGTTTAGTATTCTTATTTACTAATAATTATAGGTTCCCATTACTTTTATTCTCAATTGTTAAAATTTGTTAATTAGTCTCACCACCTTGAATCTCCCTTCTTCAACAACCATCTCTGGTTCCAAACCATCTGTGTTGAGTTTCTATTTAGCTAAACTGGAAGTATATTTCCCGTAATTCCCTTCCCTGCACAGTTCTGCATTAGCAACCGGAGAAAATTGTGTGAGATTGGGAAAATGAATGAGGCAGCTGACACCACATTCTGAAAGCTGGTGTACAGCATCAGGTGCTTTGTAGCTTGTAATGTGAGCCAGCGGATCAGTTGATCTGATATATTCTGTATGAGTGTAAGGTGTTGGGTGACCAAATGATGCAGCGATAGTGATTTGTACTACATTCCTATTCAACTTATTTGGCCTGTGCAGACAACAGATCTTGGAGAAAGACAACAGATTATCTTAAGCTTAATCAGGTAGTGACTCCAATTGTAGCTGTTGTTCCAGATGTGGTTTCATTGCTGGAGTAAATCAGTACACCCCCTGGCACCTGGAATGCAGCTACTAATATGACAAACGCTTTTTCCTCTGTATCTTTTGGTAAAGACCATCAGGAGCAGTTTTTTTTTGTAGTTCACAGAGCTTACTTTCTTATCTCAGGGAGTCTATCAATTCTCCAGTCCTATATCATAATATAGTCTGTAGGGATCTTGACTACGTCCCCATTAAACAGGACATCACACTGGTCTATTACATTGATGATAATGTCCTGATTGAATCTGATGAGCAGGAAGCAGCAACTGGTTTAGATACCTTGGTAAGACATATGTATGCCTAAACCCCCCAAACATTCAGGGGCTTGTGACCTTAGTGAAATTGGTAAAGCCCCAGTTATCTGGGTATATCAAGATATTCCTTCCAAGGTGATAAATAAGGTGGCATCTGGTCCATCCTACCACTGGAAAAGGGGCACAACACATACTAAGTCTCTTTGGATTTCTGAGGCAGCATATAATTAATTTGGGCATGCTCCTCATACCTATTTACCAAGTAACCCAAAAGTTGGCCAGTTTTCAGTGGGGGCCAGAATAAAAAGGCTCTGTAACTTGTCCAGGCTGCTATGCAAGCTCTTCTGCGGCTTGAGTCACATGACAAGGATTCAATGGCATCTGATGTAATGGTAAGAGATAAGAATACTGTATGGTATCTCTTATAGGTCCCTTCTCTGTAAGCCAATAAGAGTACAAACCTTTAGGATTCTGAAGCAAGCTATCCCATCCTCTGCACAACTGCAGAGGATGAGAGAGGTTTTTTTTCTTTTTGAAAAATAGCGTCTGGTTTTCCACAGGCCCTAGCAGAGGCTGAGTACTTGAGCATGAGCACCAAGTTACCAAGGAACCTGATTTATGTTTGTCAGAACTGTCTCTGGGTTAGGGTTAGCCATAAAAGAAATTTCCATGTGATTTGGAAGCAGAAATGAAGCAAAAGTTATGGACATTGTTACTAATCTGTTGGCTCATCTGTTGGTATGGATCAATAGCCAGGATGGTAGCTCCTGCAGTTTCTGCCAGATGTCCTTCTTCAGCTTCTCCCAGTCCTGAACCAGGTGTGCATGTCCCTCCATGGGGAAGGATGCTGGCTTCTCCAGGCCATACTTGTGCTCAAAGTTGGAGGAGAAAACACAAACGGGGGTTCTAGTTTATCTGCATGGCTTCCCTTTTGTCCTCACTTCCCCAGCTTCACATTCAGCTTTTCTTCCCAAATGCCTACCCTGCTAGCCTACTTTAGGCCACCACCAGACACAGGTAATGTTCTCTCAGAAAATTCGACCCTAACTCCCTCACTAATTGTATAAATTCTAATTCCTATGGAAGCCTCTTACTCCTTTCTTCTCATAGTGGTTCTGCTTCATTAAATAAACCCTAACTAAAACACTACCATTGTACTTTCAAACTTACACACCTGTTTAAAAAAATTATTTGATTCAAGTATAATTAACACACAGTGTTATATTACTTTTAGGTGTACAATATAATGATTCATCAATTTTATACATTACTCAATGCTCATCATGGTAAGTGTACTCTATCCCCTTCACCTATTTCACCCATCCTCTGACCTGCCTCCCCTCTGGCAACCACCAGTTGGTTCTCCATATTTAAGAGTCTGGTTTTTTTGTATCTTTTTTTTCTTTTTTCATTTGTTTTGTTTCTTAAATTCCACATGAGTAAAATCATATAGTAGTTGTCTTTCTCTGACTTATTTGCTTAACATTATATACTCTAGATCCATCCATGCTATTGCAAATGGCGATTTTATTCTTTCTTATGGTTAAGTAATATCCCATTGTATGTATGTATGTATGTATGTATGTATGTATCTATTTATATATCACATCTTCTTTATTCATTCACCTATAGACACTTGGGTTGCTTCCATATCTTGGCTATTGTAAATAATGCTGCAGTAAACTTGGGGGTGCATATATCTTTTCATATCTGTCTTTTTATTTTCTTTGGGTAAATACCCGGTAGTGGAATTACTGGATCATACGGTAATTCTATTTTTAATTTTTTGAGGAAATTCCGTACTGTCAACTTTCCATATTTTACATTTAAAGTGGTTCTCTTATAAGCTCATAAGTTGGGTTTTATATATTCACAACCACTAAAAAATCTTATAATTGGAATATTTATTCTGTATTTATTGTTATTTCTGATACATTTTTATTTGTATACAACTTTTATTTTTCTTCAATTTGTTCCACATGTTCAATATTTATTTTACTTTACTTCCTTTTTTTTTTTTTGCCTTCTTTTGAATTAATTCAGTACTTTTGTTGTTAGTTTTACATTCTTTCACTATTTTTTTAGTGGTTACACTCACGAATCTTTAATTTACTCAAGTTTAACAAAACAAACATATTCACATTTCCTGCAGTTACTGATATATTTGGGCTTACATATGCCAAGTTATGATTTTATGTCCATTTGTTCTAGTGTTTTATGTAACTTTTCCTTTATTATTTTTTGGGTCCCTCAGTCCCTCACTGGTGACCCAAAGCCTTTTGCCCAAAAGTGGCTAAAATGACCAGGGGTTAGAGAAGTTTCCTCTTGATATAGGGGTCTCAGGAACCGTGCTACCAAAATCCACTGGTAAAGCCCTGATTTGGGCTACAATTACAATGAGAAACTGTAAAAGTACATGAGCTGATAGAGTTACGAAAGTCAGAATACTTAAGCAGGTGTTATATAAGGAGGTTGTGTCAACTTTACTTGAAAGTCTTATGGGAATGGATATTATGTCTGGCCAGGGAACACTTCCCCTACCCAGCATTGTGAAACCAAAACCTGTTGATAAAGTCCTAATGGAGGCCACAGTTAGGAATATAAGAGTTGATGGAATTAAGGCAGAAGTTTGTAGGAGAATTTGTATGTTTGAACAGGCTTTTTGTGAAGTGGTTGCAACTCTTTTACCTGATTGTATTATGGGTATGGACATTTTATCTCACTGGGGAATGTTTCCCCTACCTAGTATTGTAAAACAGAAGACATGCAAATCTGCCCTTCAAGCAATATGAATTGGACTTGCTAACTGGGAAGGTAAAGAGTGAAGCTATATATGAGACCACTTCTGCTTTTGAAACCTGACTGGATCAAATGGAGGCCTACAAACTTGAATGGCCTAGCTCTGGGAGACATTTTCATGTGATACAAGGCTAGACTGAATAGTTAGCAATAACTGAATGAGATTTTAGTAGTATGCTGCTATCTTTTGACTTTTATGGTTGTTTTCCTATAAGGGATTTATGTTTGAAGACCAGGGGGTAGACTGCAATATTGTGATTTATAAGAAATATATATTTGATTATTCAGATGACCAAAATATATTTTTCATATATATTTGGTCTTCATCCACAGTTCCTGGCTCACAGTTCCCCAAATCCCTGGAATTCCCTAAGTGTTGAGAGTGATCAAGGTGTCTTTTGTTATGTTAATAAGGTGATTTTTTTTTTGATCCCACCTAGGGACCAAGAGAACCAATCCTGTGATTAGAGGGTTGGAATTTTCAGTTCCACACCCAGACTGCTGGGGAGGAGAAGAGGGCTGGAGGTTGAATCAATTGCCAATAGCCAATGATTTAATCAATCATGACTATGTAAGGAAGCCTCCATAAAAACCCAAAAGAACAGGGTTTGTAGAGCTTCTGGGTTGGTGAACACTTGGAGATGCTGGGAGAGTGGTGTACCTGAAAATGGCATGGAAGCTCTGATCCCTTACCCCATGCATCTCTTCCTTCTGACTGCTTTTGAGTTATATCCTTTTATAATAAACTGGTAATCGAGTAAATAAAATGTTTCTCCGAGTTCTGTGAGCTACTCCAGCAAATTAATTGAACCCGAAGAGGGGGTTCTTGGGAACCTCTGATTTACAGCCAGTCAGAAGTACAGGTAACCATTTGGGCTTGTGATTGGCATCTGAAGTAGAAGGGTAGAAGGAGCAGTCTTGTAGGAAGGAATCTTACTTAACCTGTAGAATCTGATGTTATATCCAGGTAGATAGTGTCAGAATTGGGTTGAATTGAATTCTTGGTGTTGTGTGGGAATACTCCCCCCCTACACACACACACAACCCACCCCTTCCCCCCTACTAAACACATGCACACCCCACAGATGGTAGAACCTCATTTACAGTTTCAATGTCTTTTTTTAAAGAATTCACTCTCCAATTTATTCTTCCTCCTTTAAAATTAATGTGTCATTTGTTCCTCTTGTTGCTTTTAAGATTTCTCTTTGTCTTTGACTTTTAGTGACTGGCTACTGATATGCCTGGGTTTGTTTTTGTTTTTAGTCCTGTTTAGGTTTGGTGGAGCTTCTTTAAATCTGTGGCTTAAGTTCTTTTGAAAGTCTTGGGAAATTCTTAGCCAACATCTTGCCCATTAAATTTTTAGTCCCATTCTCTTTCTTCTTCTCCAACATTTTTATAGATATTTGATATTTTTACTGTGTTCCGTGTGTCTCTTACACACTTTCCAGTTTTGTTTTTTTATCCATTTATTCCTTCTCTGCTTCAGTCTGGATACTTCATCTTGTTCTATCTTCCAGTTTACTGATCCTCTCCTTCACTGTCTCATCTGCTCTTACACTCATCTATTGAATTCTTAATTTCAATTTATTATATGTTAGAATTTCTCTGGTTAAATTCTCTATCTCATCATCTACCTTTCTGAATATGTTAATCTTTTAAAACTTGTGTCCAATGATTCCAACATCTGAATCACCTGTTAAAACTTGTGGCAATAATTTGAGGGTCTTTCTGAGGTCCTCTTGAGAGTTTTTTTCTTTCTGTTGAGTGGTCATATTATGGATAGATCACCTTATTTCACTCAGGGACTGAGAGGTTTTGAAGATGGATTTTTGTCCTTACAAAAGGATGGTCTATTTCTGGTCCACCCTTACTTCTTAGGTATAGACCTTCTGGGGAACTAAATTTTAAGATATTTACTAGGACCTTTCCTTTTCAGCTGGCCCTGATTTCTAATTTTTGTCTTCCCAGCTTCATGAGGCAATGTTAGCTCTTCAAAGCTTTTCGGACTCCTCGGCTGTCACTTTATATTTACTTTCCCAGTGCTTTGGATCCACAAATCTTATAAATTAACAAATACCTCAAGGGGAAAAATGCCATGGAATGTCAAGCTTAGGAATGTAAGACTAACTGCACTGTGTTGCTTTTTTGCTTCAGAAAATTAGGTGCATTGTATACTCTTTGTACTCAGCATTTTTTGTGTGTGGTGGTGGTGATGGGTATTTTATTCAGCTTTTCTGGTTGCTTTCTGTGGCCAGATTTATCTATGGCAATCTATACCACCATTACGAGAAGTAGAATATTCCTTGCATGCTTGCTTTTTAAGAGTAATTTTTTTTCATTGTGCCTTCAAAAAAGGTCTTATTTTTCTTTTTCATTGTTTGCCTCACAAAAGTAGGTAGACTCAGAAATTATGTCCCATAATTACTGAAGGTGCAATGCTGGTTTTTCATAACTTCTTATTAGAAGGCCAGAATAAGCTCTGAGTACTTTTACATTTTTAAATCAACAGGTGTCCTTGATGATGAATGAGAACTGAGAGACCACCATGAGAATTTACATTCATCTTTAATGGCTAAATTGTTCAACATTTTAAATTGCCAGTAATTTTTTTTTAAGATTTTATTTATTTATTTGACAGAGAGAGACACAGCAAGAGAGGGAACACAAGCAGGGGGAGTGGGAAAGGGAGAAGCAGGCTTCCCACAGAGCAGGGAGCCTGATGTGGGGCTCGGTCCCAGGATCCTGGGATCATGACCTGAGCCGAAGGCAGATGCTTAATGACTGAGCCACCCAGGTGCCCCAAATTGCTAGTAATTCTTGAATTCATATGCTACACTTGGCCAGGAAGAGAATAGATAATTGAAAACCACAGATAATTCAGTATCTCTTTTTGGCCACTGGTTTTAAACTTTCTCTCCAAACTCAATTTTCTTAAACAGAGAGTTTATTGTACATAAGTATTTTTCATGTTCCAGAAGACACACAAACATAAAAGAAAATTTCCAAAGACAAAAGAGAGCAAAAGTAGAAAAGCAGGGGTCCTAAAAACAATCTAAACATGAAAAAATTATTTCCAATGTGAAAGAGAATTTTTTGAGTGGCTACTATGTATCAGGCATTTAAGATACATTTTTAAAAACAGACCTGTGAGGAAAGATATTATATCCACTTACATATTAGAAAACAGACCCAATGAGTTTAAGAAACTTGTTCAGAGACATCCCACTAGTGGGTGACATTCCTAGATAAAACAACTACTTATTATTAATTAACAGGGAGATTACAACGTTTTTTAATTCCAAGTGGAAAAGAAATCGAGAACATCACCGTTTTGAGCAAATTAAAAAGGCAGTCTTTGAACTTTTAGTTATTTTCACATTTATTTTTTTTATTGAAATTTTTATTGAGATGATTTAAATCTCTTATTCAATAGGAAGAAATAATATTGAGATGTCCAATTCCCCAGTACATGTTTTCCTCCAATGACATTATCTTGCAAAACTATATTACAATATCATGTCCAGGCTAATGACGTTAATACAACCCACCATCTTACTCATATTTCTCCGTTTTTACTTGTGCGTATTTGTGTATATGTGTGAATGCACATCTGGTTCTATACCATTCTATCACATGTGTAGGTTTGTATAGCCACCACCACAGGTAAAATAAAGAAGAGCTCCATCACCACATGGACCCTTCAAGTAATCCTGTTATAACCACACCCACCTCCCTTTCACTCTTCCTCCCAGGTCCCCAACCCTTGGCAACTACTATTCTGTCCTACATTCCTAAAACTGTATCATTTCAAATATGTTACATAAGTGAAATCATATAGTCTATAATCTTTTGGTATTGACTTTTTCCACTCAGCATAATTTCCTGGAGATTCACATTCCTTTTTAATGCTAAGTAGTATTCCATGTTTTGGATTTACCACAGTTTGTTTTACCATTCACCCACTGAAGGACATCTGAGCTGTTTCCAGTTTTTGGCTTTTATGAAAAAAAAAAAACAAAAACAAAACAGCTATAGACATTCATGTATGGGTTTCTGTGTGAACATAAGTTTTAAATTTTCTGGGAAAAATGCCCAGTTGTATTTGCTAGGCCATATGGTAATTACATGTTCAGTTTTAAAAGAAACTGCCCAACTGTTTTCCAGAGTGGCTATCTCATTTTACATTCCCAAAAAGAATGTAGGACTTATTTAATATGTCCACATCCTCAGCATTTGGTGTTGTCACTGTTTTTTATTGTAGTTATTCTGATACATGTGTAGTGGTATCTCATTGTGGTTTTAATTTGCATTTCTCTGATGGCTAATGATGTTGATTGTCTTTTCATGCTTCTTGCACTTGTTTTAATTCCATTTAGCACTGAAATTTGCATTATTGGTGATTGGAAGAATAAAACAATTTTTAGATTTTTTTTTTTAAATTTATTTGACAGAGAGAGACGGAGAGAGAGAGAGAACACAAGCAGGGGGAGTGGGAGAGGGAGAAGCAGGCTCCCCACTGAGCAGGGAGCCCGATGCGGGGCTCGATCCCAGGATCCTGGGATCATGACCTGAGCTGAAGGCAGACGCTTAACAGCTGAGCCACCCAGGCGCCCCAGAATAAAACAATTTTTAAAAACCCATCCTCATATCCTCTCCTCCACTGAGACTCCAGTTCCTTTTGATTAAATTTCTCATCCAAAATCCAAGAGACCATTTCTCTACATTCATATTGCTATATCCCTAGAACCTAGCACACTGCTGGCTTACAGCAGGTACTTACGTCAGCTATCAATTTATTGCCTTTCAACTCCAAATGCACCCTTCACTGTCTTCTCCAAGATAATGGGAGTGGACCCTGCAAACAACACTCCTTTGTATCTCCTTTAAATCTCCTTTTTCATAACTGTAGTTATTATAAGGATGCTAAAATGGATATTCATTTATATATTTCCTTTGAAAACCTTTTTGATATGAAAAATTTCATACACTAAAGTGAACAGTATAATGAACTCTCATGTACCAATCATCCCCAGCTTCAATAATTACCCAAATTTTGCCATTTATTATCTCTTCCCCAATTTTTTTTTTTTTAAGATTTTTTATTTATTTATTTGAGAAAGAATGAGATAGAGAGAGCATGAGAGGGGGAAGGGTCAGAGGGAGAAGCAGACTCCCTGCCGAGCAAGGAGCCCGATGCGGGACTCGATCCCGGGACTCCAGGATCATGACCTGAGCCGAAGGCAGTCGCTTAACCAACTGAGCCACCCAGGCGCCCTCTTCCCCAATTTTTATAGTGTTTTTTTTTTCCCCAGCGTTTTTTTTTTTTTTTTTTTTAAGATTTTATTTATTTATTTGAGAGAGAGAGAGTGAGCAAGCACACAAGCATGGGGAGGGACAGAGGGAGAGAGAGAAGCAGACTCTCTGCCGAGCAGGGAGCCCGATGCGGGGCTCCATCCCAGGGCCCTGAGATCATGACCTGAGCCGAAGGCAGACACTTTTGCCAGAGTATTTTAAACTAAATCCTTGTCATATAACTGCACCATGAATACCTTTCTTGATGAGGTCAAGTCATAAGCTGGAGGACATAAGTTGATTACAGGGCAAAGGTTCAAATGCTTTCTTCTTGTATTGTTGAAAAACAAATACATGCTTTCAGAACATGATCAATTAGGCAGGTGTACCTCTTGGAAAGTTTTATTATTTTTATTTTATTTTATTGAATTAATTACTCTTCTTCTGGACTACACACCCCTGTTCTATACATACAGTTGATAAATCTTTTTGCTATGGTCTTGATAAAATGAAAAAGATGTTTCCTTATTAAATGGAAAGTCATAGGAGATAAACATATGCATCTACTCTATGTATAGGACTCTGACTTTAAGCCCTCATTTTTCCCCTCCTCCCAATAGAACATGACTTCTAAGTTTATGCCTGAGTTAACTTTTGTAAAGATGTCCAGTTCTACCACAAACTCAGCTGTTCTTGGAATATTTCTGCTTTTCCATGATACTATACGACAATGAGGTCATTTCACAATTGCTTCTTTTCTGGAAAACACAGCTGGCTCAGTTTGGTCAGCAACGTTCTCATTGCTGCATTTCCTGAGACACCACAGTATTTCACTGACCCTTCCCCAGAACAGATTACATCTATATAATATCCTTTCAAAATAAAACATCCCAAATCAAATGACTACAATAGCCACTGAGTGGTATGCTCCTTACTCTGGACCAGCATTGTTCTAGTTCATATCTTTTCAATAACTATTATCTCACTGAAACTTTAAACTCAGATTTTCTTAAACCAAGCATAAGTGATGGTTAATTTTTGCCCTCCAACTGCTCCTTACCAGGAGTACTACATTGTTTGTGGCAGAATTCCTCCTGATTTTGTACAGATCACAATAATTCATGAATTACTTGATCTCTCTGTTTTGTGGGTTGTTTGGTTTTGATTGTTAAGAGTCACTTTAGCTTTTTTCTAAACATGGTTACACATTTTACTGAACAACCTGTGGTATATTTAAGGATGTGCTGAACAGAGGCAAGTATGAAATCTAACTTCAAGACCCCTCTAAACAGTCTTTCATGGTCCACATACTTTTCCTTCATAGAAAAGGGAAACTCAGCACAATGATAAATTTACTCTTAAGTGTGATTATTTTATTAAAAGCTACTTCTCTACATTCATATTGCTATATCCCTAGAACCTAGCACACTGTTGGCTTACAGCAGGTACTTATGTCAGCCATCAATTTATTGCCTTTCAACTCCAAATGCACCCTTCACGGTCTTCTCCAAGATAATGCGAGTGGACCCTGCAAACAGCACTCCTTTGCCAACTAGCATGACATTAAGCTTTGTCAACAGAACTTTCTGAAGAGACACTGAAGAGGAAGAGGTTTTTCCTCCCAGTGGATATACCTCTTGTCAGGGTCCTGCAGGTCACTGTCTTCTACTGTCCAGCCCCTGCAGCAAACACAGCTTCTCTAGAATCCCAAAACTCCAAAAGAATTGGCTTACCTAGTTCCTGACTCCTGCAGTGTGGGGTGGCCAGTAGGGCCCCAGTGCCAGCTGTTGGCCCCAGCATTCCTTCAGGGAGCCTTGCAGTGGAGTGCCGCAAGACGCTGCCCTGTGAATGACATCCCTGTCATCTCTTCAGGTGGTTTTGTGGCTACCTCTGAAGGGTGGCATTCCCTTGGGTACAGCTTCCTCTGGCTCCTCAAAGACCAATTTCTAGCAAGTTTTGCTACCATGGCACCACAGTGACTTCTCTGCCATCTGTGAGCCAGCGCTATGCACTTTCCAACAAGGTCTGGAGCTCAGCCCTATAAGCCTCTTCCTAGGATGTTCCATCTTAAACCCAGGGTTATGGCTGTTCCTTAAGTCTACTATTCATATGTTATTGAGACTTCTCTCTCCTTCTTACTAGCTAATTCCTCAATATTCAAATTCCATTACAGTTAACAATTCTTTACATTAAAATCTCTGTTCAGGGATGCCTGGGTGGCTCAGTGGTTGAGCGTTTGCCTTCGGCTCAGGTCAAGGTCTCAGGGTCCTGAGATCCAGTCCTGTATCGGGGTTCCTGCTCAGTGCGGAGCCTGCTTCTCCCTCTGCCTGCCATTCCCCCTGCTTGTGCTCCCTCTCTTTCTGACAAATAAAATCTTTTAAAAAAATTTCTCTGTTCAATTTACCATGTAGTGTCCACTGATTGGACCCTGATAAAGTGCTCAAAATATATCTGTTGAAATAAGAAGAGAAAAAAAATGAGGTAAGAAATAAAAAGAGACCCCTAAATTATTACTGTCATATCCCAAAACAGCTGTGTATTTATTTGCAATTATTTGGAATCAGAAAGTTATGATCCTGCGCCACTGGATTCTTTTTCAGTAATTTATCCACTCTATTCATCCCATCACTAAAAATTTATTGAGCAATGAGTCTGCTGAGCATATGTCAGTAGGTTTCCTGGGATATGAGAAAGCTGGTGAGTCTACAAAGAGAATCCAAACTATAAAGCACACAGAAATTTCCTTGAATATCAAGATTTCAGGAAACTAGATTTAAGACTACCTTTAAATCAGACTATACTTCTGTCCCTCTCCCTCCAACTCCTACCAATAAATAAATTAATAAATGAATGAGTAAATATAGGTAAGTAATTTAATTCCTGTTCTTCAAAATCTCACTGTCAGGAAATGCTGCTTAATGTCTAAATTAAATTCCTTGCCCCTCCTTTTCTTCTTCTTTCC
The DNA here is from genome assembly GCF_029215605.1 of Mirounga angustirostris. Lineage (NCBI taxonomy): Eukaryota > Metazoa > Chordata > Mammalia > Carnivora > Phocidae > Mirounga > Mirounga angustirostris. The sequence continues at coordinate 121,595,521 of NW_026991715.1, read as the reverse complement.
AGGACCTAGGGCATTCTTCAGTAGTTATACACAGTACCTCTTTAAGTTCTTATTAAATCACTCCTTTAGCTTCTCTTGTTCAGTTAAATATGCCAGGTACTTTATTCTTTCCCTGTAGTTTGATTCTTTTAAATTCTGTCTTCCTGAGCATTCTCCATGTTGATCACATGTGTCTTAGTTCAGGCTGCTATAACAAATACCATAGACTGGGTGTTTTAAACATTAAACCTTTATTTTTCACAGTTCTGGAGGGTGGAAAGTCCAAGATCAAGGTGCCGGCAGATTCTGTGTCTGGTGAGGCCCTTCTCCTCATTTGCAGATGGCTGGTTTCATGCTGTATCCTCACTTGGTCCCCTTCTTAGGAGGGGACTCATCCCACCATGAAGGATCCACCTGCTTAACTTCCTCTAAACCTCATTACTGCCAAAAGGCCCTACCTCTATATACCATCATAATGGAGACTGGGGTTTCAACATATTGATTTGAGTGGGGGTGGGGAGGGGAGGAGACACAAACATTTATTTAGTAGCAATTTCATCTTAAATGCCACTGTTCTCTCTGTGACAAGCTCATATAGAGTTTGATACTACTGATTTAATGTAAGTCCCTCCTCAAATGCTTTGGCCTTCTATATGTTTGTTCATGTATTTGGGTATCTGTGATATATTAAACACCTTTAATTAAAATAATGAAAACATTTCACATTTCGAGTAAACTTATAATATACCTAAGATAGAAATTATGTTTATGGAAAGTTTAAGAGTTAGGGAGGGAGAAGGATAGAAGGACACAGAGAGTTACCTGGAAGGCAAATCATGACAGAAAGATTGAATAAGCACTCAGACTACTTGGAAGAACTGTTTTAAAGCACCATTTACATATATGCTAATATAATCATCAATTCTTTCCTATTAATAAAGCAGGTTCCTAAAGAATCTTTTCCTATGTAATCAGTTCTGTATATACTTAAAAATATAAAAAAATGTTTCTTTAAAATATTCTTAAATAAGACATTATGCTAATTGAGAAAGGCCTTAGATGACCTCCTTCAATTTACAGATTCTAAGATGAACATTTTCCCACATTTTAACCTGAAACTGTAATGTATTTCACAAATGACAGCATCCTACAAGTGACTTGGCTCCTTCACCTTGTGGCAGCCGTACTGCTCTGGAAGAGGCTGAGGCAGGCACCTCAGCTCCCTCCCATCCTTCTTCTGACCTGATTCACACCCCTAACCTATCCCCTGGACAAATCGAACCCTTATCATTGAGAAGCACCTAGACTGTAAATGTATACACTTCAAGACAAGTGGATTTCCTTGGGCCATTAATGGCCCATGATGTCTATTAGCTGAATAAAACATCCATTAACAACTTTTTTGTTTTAAATACAAAAAGGAAATACTAGGCAAACTCATCTGAGACTGAAAGCCTAAAAAATCTTAATATGTATACAATAAAATTTATAAATTATAAAAAGCAAATGCAGTCATAGTGCATTTAAGTTTGATGGTGTCTTCAGATATAAAGACCAACAGAATAGAATATCCCAGAAATAAATCCATGCATATATAGTTAACTGATCTTCAACAAGAGTGTCAAAAATACACAATGGAGAAAGGATAGTCTTAACAAATGGGGTTGGGAAAACTTGGTATCTGTATGCAAAAGAACAAATTTGGACCCTTATCTCAAATCATACATAAAGATCAACTCAAAGTGGATTAAAGATTTAAACTTACGACGTGAATCTATAAAACTCCTAGAAGAAAACATAGGAGAAAATCTTCTGAACATTGGTCTTGGCAATGACTTTTTTTAGATATGACACCAAGAACACATGCAACAAAAGGAAAAATTGACTAGTGGGGCTACATATATATAAGGAACTCAAGTCAATAGCAAAAATTTAAATAACCCAATTAAAAAATGGGCAAAGAACTTGAACAGACGTCTTTCTAAAGAAAACAAATTGCCAACAGATGTATGAAAAGAGGTTCATCATCATCAACCAAGGAAATGCAAATCAAAACCACAATGAAGTATTGCCTCATACCTATTAAGATAGCTCTTATAAAAGAAAAAAAAAGAACAAGGGGCGCCTGGATGGCTCAGTCGGTTGAGTCCAACTCTTGATTTTGGCTCAGGTCACGATACTAGGGTCCTGGGATCAAGCCCTGTATTAGGCTTCATGCTCAGCAGGGAGTCTGCTTGGGATTCTCTCCCTCTGCCCCTCCCCCCACTCACATGTGCATGCTCTCTCTCTAAAATAAATAAATCTAAAAAGAAAAGAACAAGTATTGATGTGGATGTGAGTAAATTAGAACCCTTGTATACTATTGGTGGGAATGAAAATGGTGCAGCTGCTAGAGAAAGCAATATGGAGATTCCTCAAAAAATTAAAAATAACATGATCCATCAATCTCACCTAAATGTCCATTGACAGATAAATGAATGAAGGAAATATGGTATATACATACAATGAAATATTAATCAGCCATAAAAAAAAAGAGGAAATCCTGCCATATGCAACATGTATAAACCTAGAGGACATTATGCTAAGTGAAATAAGTCAGTCACAGAAGAACAAATATTGCATGATTACATTTATATGAAGTATCTAAAACAATCAGACTCATAGAGACAGAGAGTAGAATGGGGGCTGCCAGGGACTGGGGCAAGGGGGAAATGAAGAGTTGCTGTTCAATCAGTATAAGTTTCAATTATGTAAGATAAGTTCTAGAGATCTGCTGTATTACACTGCACCTACAGTTAACAATAATTTGTTAAGAGGGTAGATCTCTTGTTAAATATTCTTTTTTTTTTTTAAGATTTTATTTATTTGTGAGAGAGAGAATGAGAGACAGAGAGCATGAGAGGGAGAAGCAGACTCCCCGCTGAGCAGGGAGCCTGACGTGGGACTCGATCCAGGGACTCCAGGATCATGACCTGAGCCGAAGGCAGTCGCTTAACCAACTGAGCCACACAGGTGCCCTCTTGTTAAATATTCTTACAATAAAAAATTGATGGCATCTAATATTCAAAGAGAGGGTAGTAACAGATATTCTCACAAGGTATGTGTCTTGATGGCCCTAATGCCTTCCCATCCCCACACCCACCCTCAATAGCTCCACAGGCTCCAGGACTCTGACCAATTTTCTTCTTTCCATGGACCTTTTCTTTCCCAGTGAAGGGAATGGCACTAGATCTCACTGAGTGATACTCTCCTCATGTCACCAATGACACTTATTTTCAGGCTGTCAATTTCAACCTCATCTCTGGAGTTCAACTGAATGGGTCTGAGCCACAACTCTGACTTTGAACATGGGTAAAGGTTAATGACAAGGAAAACAAATTTCAGAAAGGTGTTTAGTCACAGAAATGAAGCAATGCCCATCAGCCCCTCCTATTGACGTCAGCTGAGCATTCTTACCTGTGGTTGCCTACATAGGGCCTTTCATATGAGCAAACTCAGTAATTTCAAGTCTTCCACAGGAACAGTTTACTTGGTGGGTGCCATTATCCTTTTTATTTTTACTTCTACCCATTTCCTTATAAACTGTGTTATACACAAAGCTGTGTGGACAGGGAGAACAAAGCTCCAAGATCTGTCCCATTAGGTTTAAAGGTTTGGGACTCTGTTTTATAGCTTACCAGAGAGCAACAAATCTAGTTCTATTCAGGGATTTAATTCACATCTCATTAACTACCTTGGCAAAACCCAACATTAGCTTTGATAGGCTAATTTGATTAAAGAATTGATGGACATTACTTCTCTCAGACTAATGAAGTTAATTTTAATGGCGGTAGTAATGTCTCCCTGGAAGATTACATTGAAAATGAAATTAGCTAGCTAGCATTTTTAGGTGATTTGTAAATTATGAAATGCTAAACAAATGTGATTATCACAGGCCTCTGTATTCCTTTGTTGCAGTTTCTAGATTCCACCTCTTGTGTCTTTCCCTTTCTTTTCCTATCTCTTCCTTAGAGGTCTTACCTAGTTACTTGCCTGAGGGAAATCCTCAAGGCTGGCCTACTATCACCTCATGTTTTCAACTAGTAAATTGATTCAATATACATATTTGGAAACCTACCATGGACAAATCATGGCGTTGTTATAGAAATATACAAGACATTAAACACACATATGCATGAGCAAGCACATGCATGCACGCACACACGTGTGCACATACATACGATGTATATTACATTCCAGTGAGGCCATTATGCACACATTTTGAAGCAATATTTGGCTGAGAACCAGTTAGACAACTCTTAAACTCTTACCCACACCGAGTGCATACAAGGCTTGGAAACTGGAGATTAGAGGAGTATTTATGGAGAAAATTTGGAAGGAGATGTTGGACACTCTAATGCCAAGAAGGCTAGTTGGGAGATGCTACCTCCGGTGGCCAGATCAAGAGGGAAAGGCTTCAAAGGGAACATCAGACTTTATGTGAGCTTCTGGACTGGTGTCTGATTTCCTCCTGAAAACTTTAAAGGGTAAGAGATAGAAGGCCTAGGAATGAGCCAAAGAAATAGAATGACTACGTTGGGTACCAGGGCTCCTATAGTTTATCAGTGGAAACAGGAGTGTTTCCTACGGACTCAGTGTGGTCATGCGATAGAAGGACCAGGAAAGCTTCCTGAGGTCATTTCTAAGTGGACCATCCAGAGTAACACCCCATTATATGTAATAATGACCATGATAATTAAGCATATTTAACCTCTAAAGCCAAATATCATTTTTGTTTGATTATGGTTTTTAGGGAAGGAACTATCTTATCAATTAGTTACCTGGACTGGTGTAGGCATCACTCTCATGGGACTTGCTGCATGGTCCATAAAGGGTGTCTTTGGATGATTTTACACAGACATAATGGAAACAAGAGAATTCAAGTGTATGCCAAACAGACATGCATACAGATCACATGACATCTAGTGATATTTATGCTTAAACCCACTTTGATATTTAGCATGGTCTTAGGTGGGAAGGCACTGTAGATATTAACAAATAAAAGGACAGAAACAATTCTGTCCCAAGGTTATATTATGACACACAAAAAAATCTGTCAGTATTTTTGCAACGTTTTTCAATGTATTAATTAATACATTGTTATGTGTTAATTTTACAGATATATTAACTATACCTTACAGAACCATGGTGAAAAGCAGTACATTCTGCCTATTTTAAAGATGGAGAATCCGAAAGTAAGTTTAAGAAACTGAAGATCACACCCTGGGTAAAAAAGATTAGTGCTAAGAAACCCATCCACTGAATAAATCTCTGCCTATACTTCCATTGGAATAATTTTCAAAGTTGTGTTGAATATACTGACATTGTAAGAAAAAGAAAACCTCTACCCACAAACTTCCTACCCACTGGTAACACCTATAAATGCTCTTATATGTGTTCTCTTGGCCCAGCTACAAGCAGTTTCACTAATATGCACTTCTTTTTTTTTTAAAGATTTTATTTATTTGATAGAGAGAGACACAGCGAGAGAGGGAACACAAGCAGGGGGAGTGAGAGAGGGAGAAGCAGGCTTCCCGTGGAGGAGGGAGCCTGATGTGGGGCTCGATCCCAGAGCCCTGGGATCATGACCTGAGCTGAAGGCAGACGCTTAACGACTGAGCCACCCAGGTGCCCCCACTAATATGCACTTCTGCTGACCAGATCCCTCCCAAGACTCAAGAGTTATCAAAAAGAGTTACAATTCATACTCTGGTTGCAGATGACAAAGACCCACAAAACCCAGCCCAAGTGAAATGAGAGACTTTGGGCTCATATACAAGCATGGCTGGAGGGAAGCTGGCCTTAGGCGTACTGAGAACCAAGAACCCAAATACCACTAGGATGCTCCTTACTTACAACTCCATGTGCTTGTGTTTCAGCTTCTTTCTGCCTAACTGGACCTCAGCTGGTAGGGGATGTGTGTGTGTGTGTTTGTGAGAGAGAGAGAGAGAGAGAGAGAGAGAGAAGGGGGAAAAGGGGGCGTTGGTTCCAGACTCACATTCTAATTGCTTAGTGACTAGAGAGGAATAAGAAAGTTAGCTTCTCTTTCATCTCCAGTTTTTAAACATGGGAGAAATAACCTTACTGGTACATCCTGGGTCATAAGCCCACCCTGGGTATAACTGTGGAGAAAGGACAACTATCAAAAAAGGCATAATCTGAGCACACACCCAACCCCTTGGCCAGCGGATGAGTCTGTTACCAGAGGAACAACACAGATGCTGGGCAGACTATACCAGAGCCACTTCAAAATGCAAGCAAACCCCACACACCATCGGGAAGCATTTAATGTATGTATATCCTAAAGGAATGTAAGATAAAAGCAAAAAAATACATATTAACACATGAAGCCTGGGGTAGTCCATTTTTATAGATAATGATTGGCTCTGACGAGGAGTAAAATCAGAATTCACTCAGGTAAACATTTGTTCTTTCATGAAAAACGGTATCTGTTCTTTGGTAAGATAAAAAGGAAAGCAACAACTTGATTAGAAGCAGTAAAGTATGTGAACTATTTATTGTTGGTCTTTCTACCAATCTCTAGTATATTATTCCCATGACTGGTCACAACATTCCCAAAAAAGAAAAAGGACAATCACAGCGATCTATAACAGTTTAGATTATTTACACTATTTCTTAATGTGTTTAATATCCATGGCACTCTTTAATCAAGAATATAAAGTCATCTACTTAGGTTTTGCCTTTCAAAGTTGGGAACATTCTTAGAATCACATTATCCTAAAGTAATGGACTAGAATGATAAGTAACTAAGTCTGCAAATATAGCAACCATCAATAACATACATTTTTCCAAATTATAATTCTAAAAGATATGTATTATTCTCTGGACCTCACAAATTCCAAGAAGAGTCCATTTTTTGTTTTTTGGGTTTTTAAGATTTTATTTATTTGACAGAGAGACACACAGCGAGAGAGGGAACACAAGCAGGGGGAGTGGGAGAGGGAGAAGCAGACTTCCCGCGGAGCAGGGAGCCTGATTGGGGCTCAATCCCAGCACTCTGGGATCATGACCTGAGCTGAAGGCAGACGCTTAACGACTGAGCCACCCAGGTGCCCCAGAAGAGTCCTTTTTATCAGTACTGGGAAAATGTGCTTTCAATCCTGCAGCCAACCAGTTAAGACTATTTTAGATAGAGAATGTGATACCAAAAAAGCCTGTCTCCTCCCTCTAATACCATACCTGACAAAATCGTAGTTGTACCTGAAGAGAACGTGAGTTTAAATGATAACTGTCACCTAAAAATATGCATAAATTCCTATATCTGGTGCCAGAGCAATGATATATTGCACTGTATATGTGCCTACCTCTGTCTGGAGGACAGCTGTCTGACCTGTCCTTGGGTGTCTGGACTTTTCTCCCATTTGATACCCAGGATGCTTAGTATATCCCGTGGGGCAACTGGGTGGTGAGGAGGACACCTCTTAGGACGAGTTCCTTACAAAACCTACTCCATCATGTTTCTTTTCTTTTTTTTTTTGTAAAGATTTTATTTATTTGACAGAGAGACACAGCGAGAGAAGGAACGCAAGCAGGGGGAGTGGGAGAGGGAGAAGCAGGCTTCCCGCCAAGCAGGGAGCCCGATGTGGGGCTCGATCCCAGGACCCTGGGATCATGGCCTGAGCCGAAGGCAGACGCTTAACAACTGAGCCACCCAGGTGCCCCATCATGTTTATTTTCTAATACTAAAAGTTCACTGCTCTTCAAATCCTGGACTTGCTCATCAGTATTTCCTCTATTTTGATAAAGCTGAATTAAAAGTACTTTATTCAAGGAAGTAGCCTGGGCAGAAGAAAGAACAGTGTTCTGTAGAAAAAGGCATTCAATATTTAGAAACTTTTCTGAACAGAAACAAGAGAGACTGAAAAGAAAGAAAAAATTTAAATTTTGTTGTCATTGTGACTGGATTCATGGTAAATTATCCCCACAGCCCCTTGTGGCCTAAGAGGAGGTCTTGTGCAAGTAGCCCACTGGGCCTCAGTAACAGAGAGAAAGCCTCTTAGGGAGCCCTCTGGATACAGAGAAATACTGCATTATTTTAAAATGAGAAAACTGACTAGATCAATTAGGTTTACAACCCTCTTCTCATAATAAACCTTAGTCTTTGGCAAAGCACAGATGGTTGGTTTATAAAGGCAACTTCTTTGTGGGACGTCAGCACCAACAAACCCTACACCACTTGGTCTCTCCCATGAACCACGTACTTCTCCCATACAGAGATGTTCCTGTTTGCCTTATTGAGCACCTATTTAGTTACAGAAAGTGTGGGAGGAGAAGGGGTGTTTTAGGGAAACAAGATACAATCACAAAATCAGAGGCTCTAAAAGAAAAGTCAAGGGAGGCCAAAAGAAAAGCATAATCATTAAGACAGCATTTCTCCTACTGAAATTCATATATCATTCAGAACTAGTACAATGCTGCCTTGGGCATACTCTGGGTGGGGTTATTTTTCTCCCTCATTCTTCAATGAAAGTCTTCCTAAGGGCCCATCTTGGTACAATTTAGTGTACCTATCACAAAAGATAAAGATAAATCCAATGTGAGCACCAATTGTAAAGATAAGCCTTCTCAGCACTTATGAAACAAATAAGATAATCATTTATATTTTTTTTGTCTTTCACTAAAATGTCATAGCACACTTGAGAGAACAAAGTCTATATGGCTACATGCAGTGTAAAATGCTTGAAGAAAACTAGTCAAAAACTGCTCATGAGATACACAATTATGATTACTGATATCCTTTCAATGAACTATGTGATTAAAATGAAAAACGCACAGCCTGGGAGAAATGTCTATTCCACATTTCAAGTTGTGATCTGCCGCATTGGCATGAGTTTTGGTGAAACCTGGTAAAAGAAAGAGAAGAAAAAAATGACCAAATTGTAAAAAAAAAAAAACAAAACTCACGGCGTAAACATCTCCAGACTTGAATGATGTTGGTACCAAACAGCCTTACCATGGACCTCACCTAGTTTCCTCATTATTTTCCATTCTAAACCAAGACAGAAAACTCTTTTCTGTTTACATTTTGTGTATTTAGTAGTCCTCAACCTTCTTGCACATGATAGCTCCTAAATTAAGGATCATTAAGACTCGCAACAGAGAGGGGGTAGAGGAAGAGCAGACAGAGACAATAAAGGGTTCAGATAACCAAGCTCTCTACTGAACCGATCACTGAGCTCTGAGACTGATGCTTCTGAGACTACTCAAAACAGAGACACATAGTAAGGCTCAAGTCTCAAAATGGTCAAAATAAGTCTAGTCAATTCACAATTTTGTTAAGAGACAACGTAGTTTTGGATTAACTGGATACATATTAATGAAGGTAAGTATGATCAATGACAAATTTTATCAGAAATTTCATAATCAGAAATGGAAATGATCTAAAGACAGTAAAAAGATTCCAAGTCATCTTTAAAAAGGTAATAGCATTAAAAATATTAAAAATTGACCATAATTATGTTCAATGTACAGAACAGTACATGCATTCCTAGAAGTCTTGAAGCAGAGAAAAATGAGGACAGGTCTACATTTAATGGTAGAGCTGGTAGAAGAAACCTAACCGAAATGTAAGTGGTTTGGCTTAATTTTGGCTGATCTTTCAAGGTGTAATGCCAGGTACAGATGTCTTCATTCAATCTGGCAAATATCCATTGAGTCCTAGTAAGTAACAGTGCCCACGGAAAGCACAGTAGGGCATATTGAAATCTAGATGATTTTTTGAGCCCCTCAAGAATGAAGAATGGAAGTGGGCCTAGTTGTCATTTTGCCTTCCGGAATAAACAGTTCATATTTTGTTAAACTAATGAAGAAATGAATGAATCAAAGATTAAATAAGCTTCAAAGAACTAGAAGAAAGGTTTTAATACAGGTTAAGACAGTATTAAAAATAGAAGGAGCAGGCAATTATTTGGCTTTGATGAGGTTAAATATTTTTAGTTCATTTATAAACTGTTTCTGTATTAACTCTTCATAATGTCAAGAGTTAATGCCCCTTTTCCATTTTTCTACTAAAAGAATGACATGATCAGAATAAAAAGGATCAGTATGGCTTCATATATAGCTTAAAATAAATGACAGCTCATTCAGACTTGCCAGTTCCAAGAGCAGATACATAATAATAGACAAAATAATAGACATATAATAAATAGACAAAAATCACAGCCTACATGTGCATAGATCTTCAATTCTAATGAAAAGAATAAAAGACATATGGGCTCTGTGTATTTAGAAAGTGTGTCTCACAAACAACCCATTTTCTTTTTTTAAACAACAGAGCATCTGTAGAAATAATTTAATGAAATAAAACTTTTTGGGGGGGGAGATCACAATCAATAGAGGCTTTGTAGCATTTCCTTTAAAAGGAAATGTTATGCACTCACCTTAATTTTATAAACTAAACATATGATCATTTTCCTTGGCATACTGACCCCTGTTTGGGGCTCTAACTACCATTTATATCCTCAATATGGACTCTGACTTCTATGAAAAAAGAAAAAGAAGCTTTATGCAGACTGACCTGGCCTATTTTTGTAATGAAAAATATCTACTAAACTACTATTTTTCATCCTGTTCTCTCACAGTCTCATCAACATCTTAAGCCCATGCAAGCTGAAGCAGATTATCCTGCCAAGGTGATCCACAGGGTGATACAAGATTATATGATTTAAGTGTAGAAGATAAGCCAACTATTTGTTTTCCCAGTCCACTGAAATCCCAACTGTATACTGTTTAATTCTGTCATAATGCCAGTTCATAACAGATATTGACTATACATTTATTCAATTTAGCAAAGAATATCTACAGTTGGCTTCTTTCAGATTTCACTGCAAACATATAAAAATGCAGTATTCTTATTTAATTTTTGCCACTGGTGGTTTAGATGTATTCCAGCCTGGAGAGTAAGACCAAGGTCCTTGGGAGTAGGAACTATGCCAATTTGTTCTATTTTATTCACATTTCATAACTCAATATGGGACACAACTGGATGTTTAATAAATAGTCATGGATGACTAATGACCTCTGGAAGTTTATTTTACCACATGATGTTCAAATAGGGACTCAAATTTTAAAAAAATTTTAATTAAACAATAAAGACAGAAGGAAATATTCTGCTTCAAAAAAGGCCCACAGACATATATGGTAAAGAAAAAACTATTTTATGTGACATAAGCATGCATTAGAAAAGAAAGAAATGAATATAACTGTTTGAATTAACTACTCAGTGAAAAAAGAGACTTTGGAGATAATGCAATTTAAGTGGTGGGATTTCTCCTTTTCTTTCTACTTTGGCCCATCAAGTAACTGGCAGTAACACACGGAGTGATATACAGAAATCTGACATTTTCATTAGCTGGTCACAGCTTTAATATGAGAAAATGTTAGCCAACACATTTTCCAAATTATTTTGACCTATGTTTTTACACCCTTTCTTATTATGCAACAACCTGGCTGTCTGACTATTCCCTTCTAGAATGCGTATTTCCAGATCTACAGTGAAGACAGAGTGGGCCTTTTCTCAAGAAGAAATTTTGACTAACTTACATGAAGTCACATACAGAGTAAAATGCAGCCTATCAGTAATAACCACATGGAATAGCTTCTGAATGATCAAGAAATGTTATCCTCAATGTGCTTTTATGATTAAATGTATTTTATTGATAACCCACCTATTAAATAGAACATGTTATTAATTAGAGCATTCCAGTCCCTAGCATTACAGAAAAAGAATCTGCTATATGTGATTTCATCTGTCAGGGTCTAAAGAGATGCCACTGATCACCAGATCCTCAAAAGTGAGTTCTTTTGTTGAGATGGTTCAGTTGCTACCACACCTTTTCATTTTCGGACACTAACATACAAATTAAGATTTTATCTCAACACCCTAATTTGGAGGAAACAAGATCGATCACATGTTAATGTCAAAAGAGAAGGAGTGATATGGTAATAAAACAAAAACCACAGAGGTATTTTTCAGTGCATTGAGACATGGAAACTATCACTTAAAAAAAAAGGCAAAAACAGTAAAACTCCACCTTTTTCATCCTGACTTACCTACATGAAAGAAAAAAAAATAGATAACTATAAGGGTCCTTTCTTTGCATATTCTCTTTTGTACCAAAGAATTGAACATGATGTGGATCTCAAAATTGTTACCTGATGAAGAAGAGGTTAACTTATCCACATAGGGAAAAAATACAAAGAAGAGCTGATACATAAGAAGAATTGTTTGCTTTTATCACTGGAGTTGATAAAAGCAAATATACTAAATAGTTAAAGTATAAACAAATCTCATTTTTCCCCGAGGTTATTGAAAAGCTAATTAAAGATGTGCTTTTTGTGCGAGGTACTGCTGAGAGACTTCTTTTTTCCAAAGGGAAATTCAAAAAAGGTTAATAGACAAAGACCCTCATATAGTACCAGAAACAGTTATATGTGGATAATGAATTATGCAGCAAAATTATTTTCACAGGCATTTGTTATGCACTCACAGGCATTTGTTATGCACTAATAGGTACCAGCCAAGATGTACTAAGAAAGAAGTCTATGAAATATATGCATGAGTTATCGAGTAAGTTTTGTTAAATTTCTTCAAATTTCTTCCCATTATAAATATATTTATATATATATAAATATATTTCATTTTAACTAGTAAATCCCTTCTTAAAAAGGTATGTGAGAGGCAAATTCTTTTCTTTCAGTTCTTCAGAGACATTTCCCCTTTACTTTTGATTAACTTTCAATGGATTGAGCCATCCTCTCAACTCCCATTAGGTAGGTGATCGGTGATTCATTAACAAGCACTTAACATTAAAGGGTGATTATTTATATTATAGTACTATTCTCCTTGTTTTAAAAAAGAGACTTGTGGGTTTCTTAAATGTATAGTCCCCTGATGTTTATGTCCTTTGTAAGTCTCAGTTTTTATGCACCAGGTTTTTCTTTAAATGCAGGATACACCTATTTTGTGACTATAACTCAGTGTCGAGCTCATCATTCTAATATGTTCCATGGATGGAATTACCAGGCATCAAAGTTAATCAAAGAGAAAGCCAAAGTCAATTTAGTCTAGCCACAGCTGACAGGTAACCAAGAACAAAGGATTGCTAGGGACTTTACAGGAAGTAGCTTAGAGTTCAAGCTCTACCTTCTGCTTCCAGCAGCTTCTGGGGGTTCCTCCCCCTCCTGCTTCTGACTCCTGAGCCAAATGCTGGCCATGAGTCAGAGCCTGCTCCTGCTCCCACCTGCTCTCATCTGAAGGCACCCCTCCTTTTCACTCCTGTTCTCTGTAAAGGTCAACTCCAAAAATGATCACAAATTAATGGTTCATGTCCTGTAAACACCCATTAATCAAGCTCATGATATAGGACACGTGGCTGGATTTGTTCACAGAAACGCTTACCGCAAAATCACACCCAGTGCTCTTTTTTATGTCATCCACGGTCAGGCCTTCCCAGAGTTCAATCAGAGTCAGTCCTTTCTTGCTGTCCACATCAAACACAGCCTGTCAGAATCAAGAAAACAACAATGACAATTTCTATCACAGTAATTATTTTATAACACGAAACAGAAATAACCTCTCAAGTTCTTAAAGGAGAGACAAGACCCAGGACAAAAGACTCCGAAAATCAACAATGAGAAAATGTCAACTCTAACGATTACATTTTGGTGAGAATAAATGCCAGCTCCCTAATTGGCAATTAGCTGTGGAGCATTGTTGATGCCAGAAAATAAATGAGTGTCGACTACTGATGGCACTTGCCACCTTTGTAACCAGTTTTTTTTTTTTTTTTTTTTTTTAACTACTTTCCTTTAGTTAGGTCTAACACTTCTGGGTCAAAATTTCAATTAGATGAATAATGATTTGAAGAAAGAAAGGAACGCAGACAAGTAGGGAGGGAGGAGAAATTTGGAAGGTGAATGCACAAGGACGGTAGGGAAAGCTGATCAACGCTGCTGGGTAAAGAGTTACAGGAAATAAAAGAAGGCAGGCACTCAGAAATGCCTACAAGTAACTATAAAGGGATCGTAGTCCTGATCCTGAAAGACCCCCAGGTAAGTATTAAAACTTTCCCTGTAAGTCCAGTGAAAACACACAGGTGTGAGAGAAGAGCATGAGAATCTCCCTTCGGTATGCACTCAAATGAAGATGCTTGCGCTTGGGACAAGCATGAGAAGGCTAACCTCCCACTCTGAACACTCCTTTACAACACTCTGGTTGGTCACACCAGGTGATGGTAGTGCCAGTTGGTATAGGGCGACCTCAGCAGGCAGACTCAACCTGTTGTATCTGATTTAGGACACCTGCTGTTACGACTGGCAATATGACAACCTGAGTGGAAGGGACCGACACAGTCATATTTTAATATGACCTCCCACTCAGGAAAACCTTCTGAGATGGTCACTGGGGCTCTGCTGGGAAGCTTCAGCGTCAGGAGGCTCACTTGGCTCACGGCGATTAGACTGTCTATGGATAGGACGCTCTAACCATAAGAGCCCCAAACTGCTTCCCTCTGACTGTCACTCGCTGGGTCTACAAGTCGTCCTCCAGAGCAACAACACTTTTCCCACTCTCAGCTTCCACGGCTAGTTTCCTTTTACCCAGACTTACGTTTCCTATATCCCTCCCGTTCTCCAGATTTACCTTGCATTCAACTATTATTCGCAGGCTGATCTTGATTTTCAGCTAGCTTGGAAATCAAACCGTAAATTGCCATTTTAAATACACTCTGGCTTAGAAGGCTAATATGAAGATACAGCCACATGTAGAGGAAAAGAATCCTGGCTTTCAAGCTGGACTGGAATTCCAGCTCTGCAACATGCTAGCTAAGCGGTCTTTGGTGAACCTGTCTTTGCATGTATACATGGATATCAAAAAAACCCACTTCCCAAGATTGTTATACAGGACAAATAAACATACTCTGAGCACCTGGCATCATGCCTAAGACACAGTAGGGGCACCACACCTTAAGTTCTTTCCCCTTAATAGCTTAACTTATTGTCACCCATGTGTGAACTCAGATCAAAGACCTGAAATGCTTATTAGTTTCCAGTTAATTGATTTTTACCCCCATGAGCAAAACATTAAGAGGACCAGTGATACCTGCATTCTCTGATAAATTCACAGATAACCTGGTTGATTTTACTGGAAAAGAGGATTTAAATTTTGGAGGAAATGTTCTGGCAAACTTGCTTTTTGTTTGCACAAAAAAATGTTCCTAAAAAAACCTTTTTTTCAGCAGAAATATGTGTTTTGAGAGGAAAGAAAAAGGTCATTTAGGAATGTCTGTATGCTGCATTAGATTATTTAATTCCAAAATGACAACTTAAAAATTTTTTTAAATGGATACTTTTGCTTTGCAGAAAATGTGTCAAGCATTATTCATACTGATTTTCTTTCCCCTGCAAAAATGGAACAACTATAAATTTATCAAAATGGAATGAATAAAAAACTCCAGATTGTGTTATTAAGAATAGGCAGGGAAGGGATTTGAGGAGAAGATAACTGTGATATCATGAATATAAGGCTTCAGTGATCAGGGAGAGAAGATCTATGGCAAACTGACTTACTGCTTTTAAAAACTTTTAACATCTTTATCAAACCCTAATTAGCTCTCAAGGTCATATACTAGAAAGCCAAGCCTCTATTATTAAAATGAAGGAAATTTACTTTTGAATATTTAGGAAGATTTCCATTTAGTGGTATAAAGTATAAACAAAACCTTGATAAAAATGGGGACTACATTACAGATAAAGCAGTTAATCATAGCCCAGCTGCTGGCAAGGAAAGCATCTTTCACAATCTCATTCTAGCAGCACGAAACTAGGAAATCAGGGTCAAAACATCTCCAAAGCCTCTTTCAAATGGCAAACCAATGGAATTTTCCTTAGAAGTTGAAAATGGAATCTAGTCCCTTATCTGCCATGGCAGGGCAGAACACATTCATTGCCCTTCATGGCACTGCATTCTCATTCACTCTTGCAAAAAAGATTTATTGAGTACCTACTGTATCTAGAGCACAGGGGTAAACACGCACCATCCCCTTCCCTGAGGTTCCACAGCTGCCTTTCACTTTGCCCATTTTTTGCTATCATCTACAGTAAAGGCTCCAATTATCCCCATATGCTAATGACTTCCACAAGTTGAGTCCAATACTGACTTCCCTCTGAGCTCCAGATCCACATCTCTAATTGTTTATCAGAAAACTCTGACTGGAGGGCACCTGGGTGGCTCAGTCAGTTAAGCGTCTGCCTTCTGCTCAGACCCTGATCTCAGGGTCCTGGGATCCAGCCCAGCATAGTCATCACATCAGGTTCCCTGCTCAGCAAGGAATATGCTTCTCCCTCTGCATCCCCCCCACTCCCGTTCATGTGCTCTCTCTCTCTCTCTCTCTCAAATAAATAAAATCTTAAAAAAAAATCTCTGACCAGATGTTCAAGATGTTACCATATTCAGGAATATCAAACTGAGTGTGTCCAAACTGAACCCATTCTTTTCCTACCTCCCACTGCTCCTCCCGTCTCTTCCTACAGTCTAGGCTTCATTAGGAAATCTGAGGAAGGACCTCTGCTTTAACAGTCATATCCATTTCATCATCTAGCTAGGTTGAGTCCATCTGGGTCTCTCAAATCTGTCCTTCTGTCCTGTGTGTCCTGATATTTCTGGCCTACGTCAGTCACCGCAGGAGTCTTCTAACTGGACTGTCTCATACCTTCTCCCCCTACTCTGCATAAAAGTTACAGTGTTCTTTTTAAAATGCAAATCTAATCAATCTAAAATCATTGAAGGGCTCCCAACTACCTTCCAGATGAAACCCAATTTCTTAACAAGGCATTCACATTCATTCATTCATTCATTTTTGAGAGAGCAAGTGTGTGTGTGCGCATGCACACGCGAGTAGGGGTGGGGGGACGGACAGAGAGGGAAGAGTATCTCAAAGCAGGCTCCACACTCAGGGGGGAGCCCTACCGGGGGCCCCATCTCACAGCCCTGATGAGATCATGACCTGAACCGAAATCAAGAGTTGGAGGTTCAACAGACAGAGCCACCCAGGCGCCCCCACATTCCTTTACGATTTAGCCCTTCACTGTCTTTTCAACTGTAGTCTTTAGAGTCTGGTCCTGCCCTCACTCTAAACTGTTCCACTGGCAGGTCCTTGGGTAGGCTGCTTATTTTATAATTCCACCATGACTCTGCCTATTTTCTTTCCTTTGCCTAGAAGGACCTCTTTGGTCTTATTCTCATTTGTACACCCCTACTTGCCTTTCAAGACTCATCACTCATCTATCAACTTTCTCATCAAGAGAAGTGCAGTACATTTATTTATTCAACAAGCATTCACTGTGTATGGGCAAACACCATGCAAAGTCCTGGATAAACAGTAATGAGTGAGACAGGCAGAGTTCAGAGGTTATTTCAATAAAGTGGTCAGTATTGAGTTAGGGCATGTACTAGGATTCAGAGAAGCACCCAGAAGACTTGTGGAGAGATAGGGAAGATCTGCCTGAGAAGGAAACATATAGCTGAGACATAAAAAAAATGAGTAGGTATTAGCCAGACGAAAATGGTGGGAAGAGTATTCCAGGGAGAGAAACAGGATGTGCAAAGTCCCAGAAGAACATGGGGGGTGCGGAAGACAACACAATTCACAGCATTTCAATGCAGCTGAAGTGGGGAGAATGTAAAGGTGGAAAGAGAAACTGAGACTGGAGGAGAAAAGGTAGAGTCTGTGAAATGCCTTGCAAAACACAAGAAGTTTATATCTGGAATGCTTGGGTGGTGTAGTCAGTTAAGCATCCGACTCTTAGTTTCGGCTCAGGTTGAGATCTCGGTCGTGAGATCGAGCCCTGCATCAGGCTCTGCATTCAGTGTAGAGTCTGCTTAAGTTTCTTTCTCCCTCTCCCTCTGCCCCTCCCTCCCCACCAGCTCTCTCTCTCTAAAAATAAATAAATAAATCTTAAAAACAAAAAGAAAGAAAGAAAGGTTTGTATTCGATACTGTTAGAAGCTTTCCTGACACTCTCCCCAGGCTGATAGGCAGCCTCTCTCTATGTTCCTAACTCACCATCCAGCATGTATCACTATCATGGTCTTTATCACATGTATTACTCTAACTGTGGGTCCTGCTGGAGGCTGGGTGTCTAGCCCTCCTGAATGTGCTCCCTTGGGGCAGAGACTGTTCTCTTTTCTGTAACACACTATTGGGAATACTCTAATTCAGACAAAATGCTCACAAAATGCTTATTAAATGAATAAATGTATAAAACAATAATGTGAATAGGAAGAAAGGATATATAAGTTTTTAAAAATGGCAGTAAAGTTAAATAATATGTTCTACCATAAGGAAATGTAGGCGTAAGATGACAGGTGCCAAAAGGAATGGCGCATCACTCGAAAGATGAAGCCATGAGTGCTAAAATGACGAACATGAAAACTGCATTAGGCTTAAGGGATGGATAGGATTTGGGGAGGCAGAGTCACGTGGAAGATATTGCAGGTAAGAGCACTGACCTGGTAACAGCAAGGACAGAGCGTGCACGGACCGGGGAAGGGGAGAGGGCTTACTTAGAAGAGGAAGATCAAGGGGGAAATGCTGCTGGAATTATCCTTCTAAGGTCTACCACTTTCTTAAAGAAAACAGGATCGAGGACTGCTTTGTCTTTATTTTCAAAGTAATGGATTCTTTTCAATAAGCCCTGCCACCACAGTTTTGGAGGGGTTCAAGAAGTGGTAAGATTCAGGGAATAAATGGTGAAATAAAATATTCTGCCCTTTTATCTAACTTCTACTCTTTACAAGTCATCTTAATGGAATTCCACATAAACGGTCCTAGGGGAAAGCACCATTTACAACAGAATGCTGTTTAAAATGTGGCTTTGTAAGGTATTATGAACCTCCCCTCACAGGGCTGCTTTAGGGTGCTTCTTACCACACTCAGTGAGGGGCAGCAAACCAGGTTAACGGCAGGATGCCATCCCTACAGCTCTCAGCAAAAGGAAGAGCATCCAACAAACCAACCCTGATACAGGTAATTTTGTTTTTTGCTTTCACCAAGATATTGAATCAAAATGACACCCTCCTAGCTCACTTCTGAGACTTATGTCATTCCAACATTCTAGGTTCAAATCTGGGTCAGAAAAATGACTATAGACAACTGTCATTGAGGCTGCTCTCAGATCTGAGCAGTTTCCAGTTGTACCATTAGCCAAGATTTCCCATCTAAGAAAAAATCTAGGGAAGCATGAAAATGGCTGGTGTGTTCTGAAGTCCACTTTACAAAAAGAGAGCTGAAAGCATGCAAGAACCATAGAATAAATTTCTTGGCTATGGAACTATGGGACTTTTACTGCAATCTGAACCCAAATGATTAAAACCCAATTTTGGCTGACTTTCCCAAAATGAAACCCAACAATTTACACTTGTGATTTGGGAAAGCAAAGAAGAAAGGCAGGAATACTCTTAACTTTATATATATCATCTATCTTAGACATCTTAATAGTCCAAGTAAAAGGATGAATAAAACTTTTCTTTGATTATACACACTGTCAAAGTTACCAGGGAGAGCAGTTCAAGTGTGTATATGCGTATTTCCAGAGAGTTGCACGTTAAGAATTCTACATTTAGAAACATTAAACTGATGAATTTTCCTATTCAGTCTACCCACAGACTAAATTAATCCTATGACTACCAACACAACACCGTTTTAGAGGGTAACAAAAAAAATTCTAAAAATGCTTATAAATAAAAAAAAAGGGGTGACAGGCATTAGAGGGAATAAAAACAGGCACCGTACCTTTTCAGTAATGATGCGGTTGACACACTGCTTTCCAGTCAGTGGCAATGTACATTTCTCCATGATTTTATGTACATTTCCCTGTTTTAAAGAAGGAACATCAAAAAGAGTAGTTAGGGACCAATTCTTATTTAGAAGTAGAATAATGACAGGACAAACAGGAAGCATCAGAGAAATTGTCTCTTAGGTACAGGCTGTTTTAAAATGTTTGCACAGTCACACTTTTGCTTTCTTTCTGGAGACAGCTTCTGTCCCTAAAATAATTTAGGGAGAATACCAAATGAATAGCCAAAGTCATAAATTATTTAGGTGGGAAACACCTTGCCACAAATTGGACTTCTCAAGTCTCAGTCCTCATATCCTGTAATGAGAAATTTCACTTCTAGTGTCCTGCTTATTTTTCTCTTTCAGGGAACGGTCTCCTTGACAAACATGAGCTATTATTCACCAAGGACAGGAAGCACACATAACATACAAATGTCTAATACCCTCTTTTAAATTAATTTTGTTTGTTAGAGAAGTAAAACATACGTGAATACAGCAGTGCCTAGCCTCCCCTCCTTACTTTTAGACCTGTTCTCAACAGGAATCCATTTTATTTTACTTTTCTTAGCATTTTCTATCTCTACACATTTTTCCTGTTACCTCTTCGTTTTTAAATATTGTGTTTATCATGCTATTTATTTCTTGATTAATCCATTTTTTACTCTATCTACTAACTTCTTATTATGGCACATGAAGACTTAACTGTCTTACAAAACCCCATCCTCCTTCATCATCTGCAGTTCTTCAGTAGAGATGTGTCCTAATTCGTAGTTAACTCCGTGGTTAGAATGTACATTGTTCTGCCTAAATGACCATGTAAAACTGTTCACTGCAGGGCCAGGCAGTGTAGTACACCACGATTATATTCATATTCTCATACAGCTATTTGCGCTTTTCCTAGAGTTTGTCTGAGCCTCAGTTTGCTCATCAGTAAAATGTGTGAGCTGGCCGAAATTCGTATTTTTTTCAAAGTTTCTTTTAGCTACTGTACCCTTTCTTCAAACATAAAATAAAAAGGGATTAAGAGTAGAAAGCAGGTGGGGGAGTTAAGCAAAGTCAGTAAAGAGGAGTGGGAGGTACTGGCTTCCAGTTACAGAATGAATAAGTTATGGCAATAAAAGACACAGCATAAGAAATATAAGGAATATAGTCAATGATACTGTACTAGTCATGTATCAATGTTTCAGGACAGATGGCAGCTACACCTCTGGGGAGTATAGCATAATGTACAAACTTGTTGAATCATTATGCTATACACCTGAAACTAACGTAACACTGTGTCAACTATGCTCAAAAAAAAAAAAAAAAAAAGAGGGGAAAGCAGGTTTTCCCCCCTTCGCCCCCATCCTCCAACCCCCATCCCTACATCCCAGGTGTTGAGGTGGCCTCTGGGACACGTATGGAACACAGCTGAAACATTAGCTCTGATTATGACTATGATTAAGCTTCTTTCTAAGTATCAAGCACCAGGAGCCTAAATTAATATTTCCCTCATGGCTGAAGGCTATCCCATCATATTCTAAATCTTCTATTAAAAAATGGCAAAATGCTTCTACTGCTTCTTTTTGGATCTAAAAACACCACACATGATGTCATGTGCATTATCCAAGTATTTTCTGAATAAATGAATGGGGAGGAAAATGGAAGGTCTACTGGGAATCCCAGATGGATTTCAAGAAGACAAACTCTATTACTTTAATCAAAATGAGTGTGAAATACATATAAAATGGATAGACATTACACCTTTAATAACAAGTTATATGCTTCTGGATCTTACTGTATAAGAACATTTATAACTGTAGAAATAAAACCTCATTTTCACTTCATTTCTAATGCTCTATTTTCCTTTCCAGTTTCAAAGAAAGTTTGCACGTGTCAGAGAAGCTTAATTAAAGAGCTGAAATTAATAATGAATATTCAAGCTTGTAGGTTGTCAGGTCTCCTTACATGTAATATAACTCAAATAAGGCATGTCACAATGAATTCCGGGACTGCCTGGGAACAAAGTGAACAATCTGTGGGCCTCTGAAGAACATTTTTTGCAGGGAGCTCCTACTTTGTTCTCATTATTTGAGCAAGATCTGCGTCTGGTGTGAAAGAAACTACTTGGATTTTAATGAACAACCAACTCCGTTTTAGGAGAAATCAGGAATTTCAACAGACAGAACTGTGAGCTCCCAGAAGAGACTTTTTCTAGACTATTTGCTATATAAACAGTATAACGTATGGTTAAGAGTGTGGGCTGGGGCGCCTGGGTGGCTCAGTTGGTTAAGCGACTGCCTTCGGCTCAGGTCATGATCCTGGAGTCCCGGGATCGAGTCCCACATCAGGCTCCCTGCTCGGCGGGGAGTCTGCTTCTCCCTCTAACCCTACCCCCTCTTGCGTTCTCTCTCTCACTCTCTCTCAAATAAATAAAATCTTTAAAAAAAAAAAAAAAAGAGTGTGGGCTGGAGCCAAAGACCGGGGGGTAAAGTCTGGCTCTGCTCCACTGGCTGTGCAGAGTGTGTGGGCCTGTGCCCCGCCCCCATCAGCCTTACCCCATGGGGTTCCTGCAAAATGAGATGCAAGTGTCCGGCACTCAACAAGTGCTCTATAAATGTTAGTTACTATTGTTTATACAAAACATATTTAACATTTCTACCATCTACCAGGGAATTCTTTAGGAGCTCTATATGAAGTTAGACATGTAATTGTGCAGAAAATGGTCTAACCACAATTCCTGAGACTGCAGAACTAATGAAACCACATATGGCTGGCCTAGGAAACTGCCACCAATGCCTTCTTGCAGTGAGAACAATGTCACTAGAGGACTCCATTCACATTTAGCTTTAAGACACAACACATCTGCCTTCGGCTCAGGTCATGATCCCAGAGTCCTGGGATCAAGCCCCGCATCGGGCTCCATGCTCAGCAGGAAGCCTGCTTCTCCCTCTCCCACTCCCCCTGCTTGTCTTCCCTCTCTCGCTGTGTATCTGTCAAATAAATAAATAAAATCTTAAAAATAAAATTAAAAAAAATAATAATAAATCCTAAAAAAGAGATGGCAGGGTAGTGTGGTGGCAAAGAACACTGTGTTAAGAGTCCAAAGACCCATTTATTTTTCTCTTGCATCTGCCTTTGAACGGTCATTTGATCCCTTCAATTCCCTGTGCTGTGGGTCCCCCTACAATGGCCTTGTCTACCTTACTTGATCACTGTAGAAATCACACAAAATGCAGTAGTAGGAGGGGTGGAATCTACACACAAATATTTAGGGTCAGTGGGGTGTGGTTCATCCTGATCATTTTGCTTCTTTCTGTCTGTCTTTCTGTCTTTCCCCATGAAGAAATGCCACAAGTCAGAGGAACAGATACAAACGTGTAGCATTAAACATGCTCTGACCAGGCTCAGGGGCTCCTGATTTCACTATGCCCTTACATTTGCTAACTTCATCATAACCTTGATGAAGAGCTAAATCTCTGTCTTCCACCTGCTTCTCCAGTTTTTCTTTTCCCCCCTTGGTCTCTTAAAGGTTTCATGTAAGACCTGGGAAGTCACGTTTTCTTTTTAAATGATTTAGGGACTCAGTACTTCCTATTACTTGCTTCATGGTGATCTCTCTTTAATTCTTTAGATACTTGTGTGAAATCCTGCATCTAAATTCTTCAGTAACAAACAACTCTGGTTAAATGATAATAAATCCCCCTTGTTATCATGATGGTAAGCTTCATGTTATCACAATGGACTTAATCCCCAACAACAAGCTCTCTTTTTCACAACACGATGATTTTTGCATTTGATATCAGCATTTTATTCACCTGAGGCAACGGAGCGTGCATGTAATAAGGTTTTGCTTTAAATAAAATGCCATTTTATGCCCATCTTTTCTGTTAAGTGCTTTTTAAATGTGGCTGCAACATATTTCTTCTTTCAGGAAACTTCTTTGGGAAAGCCCTAATGATCAAGTACAGAGAAGGCAAACTCTGCTCCTTAAGGGACCAAGTCTTAAAGCCTTTGTTCATGCTACCTGAACCACACACCACCACAGACTCCATCACCCCACATTCAAATGGAAACACCCTCCCTATTCTTTAGGACTGGCTGTCTGAATACTGTAATTCAGACTGAAGGAACTCCAACAGAGCTAGAGCTGTAAAATACCACATGACTGAGTATCTAAGGGCCACCGGAGGCTGCTTTCTAGTCCCAAGATGTGTACTTGTACATTCCCAACATCTCTGAACTCACTAGGAGAAGCACAGCTAGCAGAAGTATGTGATGGGGCTTACAAGACTTTGGGGAGATAAATAAAGGTATAATCAAAGGGAGAAGCAAAGACATCTCAAGACAGCAGTATGAAACATACACATTTGTAAGTCAAGAGAGAAGCTGAGTGAATTATGGTTATTCTACCTCTTCTGCCCACTCCGTCCTACAGCTTCAAGGCTTGCATTAACACACTGAAAAGAGGGGCTACATAAGCTGAATTTTACAAGAGAATATCCAGTACTTAATCTGGTGGCACAATGAAACCTAGGACGGATCTCTCTTTGGGTTTTTGCCAAAACATCATAAAAGGAGCTTGAATGCCACTGTCCCTTGTCTTTCCTTCTCCCCACTGGTCTCAATGCTTACACCAAGTGAAAAAGCGTCTATATACATACACACAAAAACATACCTCACAGGGAATGTCGTATTACAAAACACACTGACTGTCAAATCACTATGAAGATTGAAAAGAAACAGAAAAGAAACATGGGATTGGCTAACTAAAGAAAATCAGGATATGCAGGGTAAAAGGACAAGATGATAATTACTCACACTGAGTTTATACTCATGGGGTATTTTTGGCCTTTACACAGTACCTATTTGGTAGGGATTCCAATAATCCACAAAGGACTTGAGCAGAAAGACTCAGCTAGCTCTGAAGTAGAGACAGTTGCTATTACAAAATGGTTTTTATATGTGGGTGTAATAACAGTTTGTGGTTACGGGCACATTCTCAATGGGAAGGCTAACCAAATGAGATAGTACATACAGCAAGGCATTTCCCTGAAAACAGTCTTCAGGGTTTTGAGATCTTAGAATAGAAGGCCATTTTTCTTACATATAACACAAAAATCTTTATCATGGCCTTTTATTTTCTCTCTAAAGATTGCATCCTATGATCTCTAGACTAAGGATGGTACAGCCCAGGCGTGAACAGGAGTGATTTTCTCTTTCCATTCATGAATTGTTGTGGTACATCAGAAAGCTTCTCTGTGAGTTAGTTTTCCTTTTAAGAACCGTGGATATTCAAAGCCTCAGAATTTAGAGTTACTAGCTTAATTAAATTTCTATAAGACATTTTAAAGCTTTATTGGTTGTTGGACTGTGTTCTGCTTTCTTTCTTTTCCATTATAAAATTTTTTTGGCAGGCATTTCCATCATTGATGAAGAAATAAAAAGGCAAAACCATGTAAGGATTTCTATTTTTTAAAGGTAAATATTTTTTTCCCTAAACAGATCCTAGCCACGAAATAGTCTCATCAACAACTTATAAAATATTGACAAGCTTCTATGAATGAAAACAATTAAACCAGCTGAAACCATGTTAATTATAAATTATTCCAACAAAGAAATACTTTATTTACCTTGGAATACTTATCAATGCTGCTGAAAATTATTCCAAGAGTGTTTCCCAGGAAAGAATTTTTTAAAAAAACCTTTCACATTTGTTGGACTTTGGTAACACATTTGGTCCAAAATAAATACGACTAATAAACCTCATTTACTTTATATAATTCCTCTCCATAGAAAGTAAAGACAATGTAAAACTGCATTCAAGATTTCTATAGGACACCTTTGCTATCAGATATAGATTAGACGTAATCAAAAATTTATTCATAAAGACTTATTCCCAATATCTTAAAAATATAATTATGATTCTTTTCATCCTTTCAGAATACAGAACTCCTACTGTAATAAAAATAAAATCTAAACCTGTTTTAGAAAGAGATCTTTGAGAAACAAACAGGGTTTTAGAGGGGTTGATGGGTATTAAGGAGGGCACGTACTGCATGGAGCACTGAGTGTTATACGAAAACAATGGATCGTGGATCACCACATCAAAAACCAATGATGTATTGTATTGTGACTAACATAACATAATAAAATTTAAAAAAAAGAAAGAGATCTTTCATTTATGTTCTCTAAAATAGGTACCCAAGCTTTGCTTGCTTCCAATAAATGACAACTATGACCGAATTTCTCTGCTTTTATGCTCTGAAAGTTATACCCTCAGGAAATATTTCCAGTACACAATACTGAGAACAAAGCACTTTCTTTTATATTGTTAGTGGTAATGGTACCTGCCAGACAAAAAAGGTTATTAGAAAAAAATGGGGGCCCAAAGGCAGGATACATGGATTCTCAGCTTGCTTTTGCTCCTAATTTTGTACTTGACTTTTACCGGAATAATTAACCTCTATGGCACTGGGTTTGTTTTCCTTTGCAAAGGAAGCAACAAGACCTACCTCACAAGAGTATTGTAATGATGAGATATGGAGGCAGTCGTGAAACTGCTTCAAAAAAGTTAAAAGTGCTCTACATGTTCAAAGTCTCTTTATTATTTGAAGAATTAATGAATTCAACAGGTATTTATTGAGTCCTAATGGGCATCAGACAGGATTCGCTTCAGCTCTTACAATGGACAGAGCCCCTGCCCTCACAGAACTTATATTCTAGTGAAGGCGATGACGGTCCATCAGAAGAGGGGGTACTTCTGTTTTATAGAATAGCTGGGGGAAAGCTTCTCTGACACTTTGAACAGAGACCTGAGTGAACTGAGGGAGCAAGACAAGAAGGTATCTAAGGAAGAGCCTAGAGAAGAACAGGTATTTTTGCAGGTACCTGTCTCACCAAAGCAAGGAGAGTCTTAGGGGAAACTCAAAAAGGGAAAGTGATCATTCTGAAACATGAAGCTTCCAGAAAAGGGCAGGTTTGGGTGAAACACTGGTACAGAGTTAGCTCTGATGAAGTTGCAGCCTGGTATGATATAATGAACACAAGCTTGACCAAACTGAGTGAAGCTCCTAGCTCTATCACATACCTAGACAAGTTTCTTAACCTGCCCACATCGCAGTCTTACTTAAGAGGGTCACTGAGAAGCTAACGAGATTCAGTATGTACAATGCCAAGCACAAGGCCTTGTACCTCATAAAGACTCAAACTGTTACTACTTTCCTTCGTTTTCTTGCCATTTTTAGAGGGCAGAAGAAGGACATGTTAAGAGATGAAAAGAAGCCTAAGAAAAAAGGTAGCTAGACACCAAAAAACTGCCTAGGAAGAAGAAAACAGTAAAAATATCTTGCTTCTGCAAAAAGCTTTAGTTAGGGATTTCTAATCAAAAGTTTGAAGAACCATTTCTTTTCCTGTTTCAGAAATTCTGACTGAGACAAAAGAAAAGACTTTAAAAAAAAAAGAGAGAGAGAGAAGGAAAGAATTTGCTAAATACAGGCCTAATGTTTTGAAAACGAATGCACAAAAATAATCTAAAATGAGTTGGGCTTCAATGCCTATGCATCAACATTAAAGTAACAACAAAAAGGAAGTCAGAAAGAGTTTTCTCCAAATTAGACATTATGTTCCAGAAAATATTTGGATTTGATTTGCATGCTTGGCATCCTTTTGCCTTTGAAATGAAGTATCCTGGATGCTTTTGCAAGGCATCTCTCAAAAGTCACCTGCGTTGGTTTCATTTCTATTGTTTCATATTTATGCTCTACTGCTTACTTTCCACTGTTTACAAAACAATTTATGATATTTTCATATTTATTACAGTTTTCACAACAAAACCATTTCATGGCACATATCGCTCTGTAACAGAACTCCCTCATGGGAAGCAAGACAGATGCAAATCCTCCAGCTCCATACTCTCCCAGGATGCTGCATCTCTAAATAAAAACAGGGCAAGGGATGCCTGGGTGGCTCAGTCAGTTAGGCTTCCGACTTGATTTTGGCTTGGGTCGTGATCTCAAGGTCCTGAGATCAAGCCCCGCGTCAGGCTCCATGCTGGGCGTGGAGCCTGCATGAGACTCTCTCTACCCCTCTGCTCCTCCTGGCAGCGCGTGCTTTCTCTCTGTCTCTCAAAAAACAAAAAAACAAAACAAAACCAAAAATCCAGGACAAATGAACTAACATTTCATTCAAATTAGCAGGTCTCAAGGTGAGAACAGGTAGACCTTGTGTTAAAACTAAGAATTATAAAAAATAGAGGGCAATGAACAAACAGCATAGACAATGAAGAGAGTACCACCCAGTAGCAAATTTTTTTTTTTAATTATTTATTTATTTATTTGAGAGAGAGAGAATGAGAGAGCAAGCACGAGAGGGAAGAGGGTCAGAGGGAGAAGCAGACTCCCTGCTCAGCAGGGAGCCTGATGCGGGACTCAATCCCGGGACTCCAGGATCATGACCTGAGCCGAAGGCAGTCGCTTAACCAACTGAGCCACCCAGGCGCCCCACCCAGTAGCAATTTTGCAAATCATCAGAAACCCATGGATTCAGGTCAGGAAGGCAATTAGCTCAGCTGGTTCAAAAACACTGAGTTGGGAACAAGGAACAAAGTTATACTGATAGCTCTGTAGTTAGAAGACTGGACTTTGGAATCACAGACGCCCAGTTCTAATCTCAGTTCCACTAGTTATATGACCTCACGCAAGGAACGTAACCTCTCTGAAGCTGTTTTAGAAACCACAAAAAATACCTGTATCAGGTTCATGGGCTTATACATGCAAATACACACAGCGTGCTTAATATACTGTCAATAACAGTAAGCTCAATAAATGGTAGCTGTCATTTTTGTAGGATGATGATGATACCATCATCACCACCATCATCATCACCACCACACCGCCACCAAATGTAAGCTCCACGATTTTTGCGTAGTTTGTCATTCCAAATAATAGAAGTACTTAACACATAATCAGCATTCCAAATAAAAGTATCTTACTTTTCAGAATAAGGACACTTGCTATCACCAAGTCCACCATTTTCTCACCCTTCCCAAAATGGCACTTCACAGTCTTAGTAAGAGGCCATATTGTCCACTTGAAAATAACTGTTGTTGAAAGGCCATATTCTGTTGTGTTTTTCATTTTGCATGCAGAGAGTAGCCACTCTAATCATCTTTAAACCTGAATTGCAACATCTACCCTGACATCTTTTCACTGAGTTTGAAGACATTATAGTTTTTACTTTTATTGTGTATGCAAATAATTAAAGAATACCCCACTGTTTCTTTCGCTCAAAGTTAAAGAACCACTTAGCTGAATGAGTATAAATAACTACTTTTATTTGCAACCTTTCTCTCTAAAATATAAATGCTATCAATTTGGACGAGCCTGAGAAAACAATAAAAACCATGACTGATGTACAGGATTTCGGCATACTGGGAATTTCCAAACGTAGCACACGTTACCTTTGCAGAATGCTCCATTGTGACCACCACTTTGGTCTTCGCACTGGACACTAGATCCATAGCCCCTCCCATTCCTTTCACCATCTTCCCCTGCAAAACAGAAATGGAAAAGAAGATGTAATTCTTTTTCACTTCTTTTAGTATGTGGCAGAACAAAAGTAACTGGCAAGAATAAGTCACTGGAATAATGAGTGAGACCTTTATTGCTTATTATCAGAACCTTTACAATATTAATATTCTGTTTCTCTATTATTCTATGATTGAAGGGTAAGTTCAGGACAAATACTATGATGTCACTTTTATTACACGTGGCTAACATTATTTTGTTGATGATATATGAGCAATAAGACACAATCAGTGGATAAGAAAAATCTTAAGAACCATTTCAGAATTCTGGCACTTTATTGTTACAATAATAGGAGATTGAAATCCACATGCCCCTGACATCCACTTCCCTCTATTTAAACACATAATTGGCACCACTGAGTCTTCAATTACAAACACTTTCTAAAGCATTCTCTTGGATTTCCTGCAGATTAAAATACCATTAGGTAGTAGGCTAAGGCACTAATGGTGTTTCCCTCGAAATGATTAATATGAAAAGGTGGGTCTGTCTTTCTAAAACTTGGCATTTATATTGCTCTTAGAAAAATAAGCCAAACAAAACAAAAAGTATAGCACTGTTAAGCAAAAACAGAAAACAGAAGCAGAAGCAGAGTTCTGGGCCTTTCACCATCACCATTCTATTTTTGTTCACCTGTCCATCTCCTCATTCATTAAACATTTACCAGCCACATTCTATGGGCCACACACTCTGAATAATTCCTACTGTCTGTTCTGTCTCCTGGTTACAGAGTTTTGAAAAAAGCAGGTGTTTCTAGAGATGATGAAATAATTTCTTACTCAAGTATACTGAAGAGAAAATATCTTCTAACATTGAAACCTCCTTAAAATTTTATTTATTTTTTAATCCAAGTCCTCTTGCTGATTTGACAGTAAACTCTCAGCTCCTTCTCCATAATTTCATAGCTACAAGTAGACTAGCCAATGCACTCACACCTGGCTTTCAAACATAGAGGTCTCAAGTCCTCTGATTTCAGAAACATTTTAGAGGCCAATGCCAACACTGGATGTCTTCGTGGACCATCTCCACTAAATGAAATGGGCAGCAGCTGGAAGTGGCTGAAGGGGAACAGCGGGAGGGGAGCAGGGAGCAGGACAGAAATGGAAGGTACAAAGTAAGTCTGTCTTCAGACATGTACATTTGATAAAGCAGAGTATCTATGTAATTTTATACTTCTATGAGCCATGCCTTCATCCTTAGCTGCAATTTTAATAAGCTAGGTATATTATTTTCATATTTCTGTAGAGAAATATATTTTCTCTACCTTTATGGGATGAAATATGAGTTAATTCAGAGATGGAAGCAATCAATGTCTATCATAAACTCCAATACTGAGGAAGTATGAGATTTTAGAGCATCAAAGGACATTAAAGCAAGTCCATTATAAAACGAATTAACCTGCTGCAGTAAAAACATCCATCCAGTCTCAGCTTTCACAGAACAGTGTCCTTGGGAAGACTCTAAGGGTATAAGTGCTAGCAGAATGAAGCAGCCAAAGAAAAGCAGAAACCAAAGTAGCATTTTAAAAACTCCCTGAATTAAAAAAAAAAAAATCCTTGAATTAGAATATATCAGAGGCAAATTTTTTCACCTGTGGCACAACAATGATAGGTAAAAGCTTATGCCAGT
This sequence comes from Mirounga angustirostris, assembly GCF_029215605.1. Taxonomy (NCBI): domain Eukaryota; kingdom Metazoa; phylum Chordata; class Mammalia; order Carnivora; family Phocidae; genus Mirounga; species Mirounga angustirostris. The sequence continues at coordinate 121,564,456 of NW_026991715.1, read as the reverse complement.
CTCTAATAAGAAGCTTGTCCAGTTCAGGCGAATCTGATTTATACATTTTAAATCATTGTCAGTTATTTAAGAAATATTTATAGAACACGTACTGGGTACAAAACACTGTGCTGGCAGGAACATAAAGAGCTTCAGAACATGATAGAAGAACCGTCTTTTTGTTTCTGCTGAAAAGAACATTCTTGCCCATATACATAAGCTTAGGTGCAGAACACTTGAGATCTATTCCATTAACCCGCTGAAGGACATTGGGAAATTCTCTGAATTATCTCTGAATCCATTATCTATAAACCAAGAGTAAGAATAGCTGCCCTCTCATAAAGCTGTTATGAGAAGTGCATGAGATAATGTATAGAAAATTATGGAATAAATAAAATTTATAAATTCATTGACATATATCATCATCCAGTCTATTTGGTTTACTGCATGTCTAGTATGATGAGCCTGTCACTATACTGGGTGCTAGAGTTAGAGATGATCACAACAGGACTCCTTTCCTCATAAACTTCATCATCTGGGGGAGGAAAAGCATCCATGAGTAATCAAGGAGATTTGGACCAAACTTCCTCCCTCTAAAGACAGACAGACAGACAGACAGACTGACTGACTGATTTATTTATTTATTTAGTTAGTTAGTTTTTTGAGAGAGAGAGTGAGAGAAGGGGCAGAGGGAAAGGGAGAATCAGATACCCCGCTGAGTGGGGAGCCTGACGCAGGGCTCGATCTCAAGACCCCGAGACCATGACCTGGGCCAAAAATCAAGAGTCCGATGCCTAATCAACTGAGCCACCCAGGCGCGCAAAACTTCCTCCCTCTAAAAGAAGCATTGCCACACTCCCTCTTCCCCAAGAGCCTTAGTGCTAAGTGCCTTTTCCCCCCGCATCCTTGCTAGTTAGTCTATAATTGTAACACAGTGAATTTCAACCTGTTTTTTCATCTTATAAGTGCTTGGATGAGTGAGGAGTGAGTGGATTAAACTAACTCATGCATGTTCACGTCCTAGCAGAGCAGGGAGGATGCCAGTGCTGCCTGTCCCTGGGGAAACGGGTGGGAAGAGGCGGCTCCCGGGGATCTCACGGAGGAGGTGCTTCACAATGGCAGTGTGCCAGATGGCCAAGAGAAAGAACACAGCATCGCCTAGGAGAAAGCATTTCTAGCAGGTTAACAGTAACACCTTCAAATATTTGGTTTTCCTGTTTTTTAAAGTAAGTTCATTGTATTGGAGAAAGAAAATAACCTATCTCCTTCCATTTCAGTTCCCAGATGATTTCTGAAACAGAATCAATTACTAAAGGAAAACAGTTCATTCTATCTATTCCGGCAGAAAGAAACAGTGTTAGATGAGACTTACTCTCCAATGCAGGTGGGAAATTCATCACTGCCCTTCAACCTACCTTAGCAGCCACTCTTTTGGGGCTCAACGACTTGTATTTCCCAGTTATGGACTGTAGTTATGGGTGGCCATGTGCCTGAGCTCTAGACAATGGAGAGAGGGAGGCGATACCTGTGATTTCCAGGCCCCTTATGCTCTTTTGCCTTCTGCAATGTGGACACTGACATCCAAGGTGACCTTGGAGGATGACTGAGCTTCCTCCAGGGTTCTTCAGGGTCTTTAAATGACTGTGTGCAGCAGAACCCACTTACTCAGAAACACACTGCACTGTTCGATATGAGTGAAAAGTAAAAAGTATGGGTGCTAAGCCACTGAAATTGGGGAGTCCTACTTGTTACAGCAGCTAGTGTGACTAATACAATGATGTGGTGCCCAAATAAGTTCTATGGAAGGGATAGAATTGGGTGTAGAATTAGAACTGTTAGAGCTGCACAAGAGAGGAGGGAACAGGCCTACGTTATACCTACTGCTCCTTAAGGGAGGGGACTATGCCAGATATGGAAATTTACCGCTCTACCCACATGTCCAACACAATGCTTGCCATTTTACAGAGACGTGAAACAGACCTCACAGCCATCTCTAACTCCCTCCCCAAAATCCAACATCCTATTCGACATACAAAACAAGAAGCTGATAAAACAGAGAGGTTACGAAGCTAAAAATATACCTTTACATAAATCACAAGAGGGAAAGTGATTCTCGGAGAAAAATAGGCCTGTGATGAAGAAGAGATTCTGGGCATGATTGAAACACTGGGCCAGGGTGACACAAAGTGTGGCTTTCTTTAAAATCTCATCAGCAAACATACATTTCTTGAATGGTGCAACTTCAGCTCTGAAATGTATTCTGGCTAGCATAATGGAGAGATGATTGCTGGATACTCATTTCACGGCCAACTCATCTTTTTGCAGTTAAGGACTGACTCCGGTATTAAGTATACAAAGAACACAGCAATAAGATGAACTAGAAATGCTGTGTGCTCTATTATGAATCACTTAAAAATTTTTCTAAAAAGATACTGACTCAAGCATTATCCTCAATTCACAAATATTTTTTATTCAAGGTCAATTATAAACCAGGTAGCAAAATAGGAATTAAGAATAAAAGATGAATACAGTTATCTATCTTTTTTCTAGAAAGTAGATTTAAACTACTTTCTTTTAAGATTTTACTTATTTATTTGACAGAGAGACACAGTGAGAGAGGGAACACAAGGCGCCCCTGAATCAATATTTTAAAGATATTTTACTTATTACTTTAATCCTATTTCCTAATAGGAGAATCTGAAAGAAAGTAAAAGAAATTATGTTAATAACATGATAACATTAAAAAAAGAAAAAAAAAAAAACCTCAGGGTGCCTGGGTGGCTCAGTCATTAAGCATCTGCCTTCGGCCCAGGTTAGGATCCTGGGGTCCTGGGATTGAGCCCTGCGTCGGGCTCCCTGCTCCGCGGGAAGCCTGCTTCTCCCTCTCCCATTCCCCTTGTTTGTGTTCCCTCTCTCACTGTCTCTGTCAAATAAATAAATAAAATCTTTAAAAAACAAAAAACAAAAAACCTCAATGTATCAAGTACAAATATTCAACTGCACTCCCAACGACGGTAATTCAAATTCTAAACATGACCTTTGGCGATGTTTTAAAGTTTTTACAGAAAGGTAAAATGAATACATTTGAACAGTTCTGTGAAATGCTGTTTAAAATACAATATAAAACATACTGAAAATGATTCTTGCCATCACCTTTATCATTAGTATATAGGTAGTAATGGCTTATTTGCAGATTTGTTATCTATATTCTGGTCTTAAGTGAGAAACAATGTACAATATACAGAAACAATTTTTAAAGCATTTTAAATTAATGCTATATGACTTACTGGAAGAAAAAGGGAATGATAACTGTGGAGTGATTTAATAATAAATCTAGGTCTTATGGCTCAATATTAAACACCAGAACGTTAAGTACCCACCTCAATCCAAAGGTCAGCCTCTTTATTTCTATCTCACTTCCCCATTATGAAAAAATACGAAAGAAAGGGCCTCTAAACATGCTCCTAGCTAAAGAATAGGAGTGAGGGAAAATAAATATAATGTCAATATTTGTTTAAATGTAAAGGAGAGGCTAGAACTCTGTTTTAGAGAAAATAAAAGATTTATAATTTGCCTTAGTTTTGCCAAGTTATAACAAAGTTACAGTAGTAGTATTTCTCTCTTCTGCGATAATTATACTTTATTCAAAACCAAGAAAAATGTTGTTTTCCTTTCAAAGATTAATTGTTATTTCCCAGGATGGGTGGATTGATCATGTAAACCAGCTAATATAGAACCAGACCTATAACTGAAGGCTTTATTACCAGGTAAGTTAGCAAAATTGCTTGTAACAAATCTCAGTTATCAATCATAATATGGGCAAAAAAAAGAAGAAAGAAAAGCATGTCACAAAGCAACTCTTGGACAAACTCAAAACTCCTGTTCTCTCAGGGACCTTGTTTCATCAACTATCTCCTTGGCTCCTGTTTCTCCATCCTCCTCCCCTCTCTAGCTCCCTGTTGATTCCTCAATGCACTAAAGTCTGGTTTCTGCCTTGACCACGCCTTTGGAGTGAGAACTACTCTATCTGCTCTCTAACATTTAACTATCTGATTCAGTAGACATCTTGGGGTTTATTTTACTATATTCCTGCACCTTTCTATTACATTTTACACTATTTTTTACCAACTCCTTGAAATGCTCCATTCATGGGCTTCCAAGGTACAATACTGCCCTGGTCTTCTGACTTCAAAAGGCTTCCAAGCTCCTTCCTAGCATCCCTTTTCCCACCCCAACTGTGTGTGTTGGCCAACTTAAAAGCTATGTCCTTGACCTTCTGCTCTTGCCTCTACTTTTTCTCTGGGAGTGACTTCATCTGCTCTCATGATATAAACTGCCCCTATCTCTGATGACTCCTAAAGCCATATTTCCAGCTCAGATCCTTCCTCCAAGTCTCAGACTTCAATATCCAAAAGTTTCCCAGATGGCACAATCTGTAAGCTAATTCCCAAAATTGTTTCCTCTTGTTCCTGGGCAGTTAGACAGTTCCCAGCCTTCTTTGAGATTAGGGCTGGTCATGTGAATAAGTTATGGCCAACAGATAGTGAGTGAGAGTGACATATAATAATTCCAGGGTTGGACCATAAAACCTTCTAGGCACTATGTTCCATGTTCTTCCCCTTTCTGCCAAATACATGTTGAAAATGGTGGGGCCATGGATAGAAGGAATCTCAATTCCCAAATTAGTGCACAGAAGAGAGCTGCCTGCCAATCAGGGATACTCCTTTTGGTTCTGTGTGAGAAACAAAAACTTCTTTAAGTTAATTATGACATGCCTCCACTCAGTATGGTCGAAATTAAATTAAGTATCTTCACCAAGTCAAATCTCATCTACCTACTAACTCCATCTCAGTTAGTGGCCAACCATCCACATCAAGGTCCAAACCAGAAACTTCCTTAGCTCTTGCCTCTCCTCATTATCTATGTGCAATCAGCCATTCAATCACAAAGAACTCCAGTTTTTCAAGTATTTCTTAAACTTTTCTCACCCAAGATCCTTGTGATTTCTCCCAAGAGTGCTGTAACAACATCCCTACTAGTCAACCTATGCCCAGCCTTGTCTCTCTCAAACCTTTCCAACCCACAGCCGTGAAAATAATCTCTCTAAAATGAGTATCTTATGTTATTCCCCTACTTAAAACCTTTCAGTAGTTCCCCCGTGTGCCAGGGCAGAGTCTAAGCACCTCAGTTGGGAGATGAGGCCGGGGACAACCCTCATTGTTTCCTCACACCTCAGATCCCATTTCTTGTGCCCAGCATATGGCTTCACACTATGCCAAAAGCTCCCACCCTCATTCTATTAAGTGTCCTCCAGCTCACTCTTTATGTATCAAATCAGGACTACTTCTTCCAGGAAGTTTCACAGGCCTCTGCCCCACCCCATCAACAAGATTTGATTAGGGACCTCTTTTGGGTGCTCTCACAGCATCCTTGCTTATCCCTATTGCAGAATCTGCCAAATGAGTTGCATGAAGATCAGGGTTGATATTCCACTGGCAGGTAGTGGCCAGGCCATACAGGTGGTTATTACTGAAATTCTTCCTCATGAGAGGCACCCTAACCCCTCTCTGAGCGACCTCTTCCTAACTCCACCGCCATCTATCTAGCCACTGAAAATACAACTGTGGGCCTCCAAGACCCTATCCAGCTTTGACTACCCTCTCTTCTGACTGATCACACTTATTCGGATTAATCAGTGCCTGTACACTAAAGAAATCAATTAACTTCATATAGAAAAAGTGAGTTCTGTTCCTAGCTATTAACTACCCTGATTCTCTCATTTTGTAAAATTATGAATACCACTCAATATGTGTCTTCATAGTTCACTTATGAAACCTTATCTCTCCAAGTAAAGAAAAAATTGCAATGCACATAAAATTGTGAATCATTAATTCCACCTTTGTACAGGAGATTAGTAAGCATTTATTAGGTGAATAGTTAGAAGTATGAAACTTTCACATTTTCTTTTCCTAAGTTATAATCGATGGGTGACTAGGTCTCTTTTGGTTATAAATGAGGCATTTTGGATGGGTTAACTTCTTTGTACAAGATCAGATAGACTCGCACTCTGTTCTATTTTACTGGATTAATAACATGGACAGGAGAAAAACTCTGTTATTCTTAGCTCTGTTTTGAAGGTATAATTTCAGTTTTCAGAGTCAATTCATAATTTTGCAGAGATGAAAACAGACATCAAAGAACCTGGCTAAGGGACTTCACCTTGTTTTATCAGGCCTCCTACAGAAGACAACAACAGAAAGAGCTTGAGCAAGTGCTCCAGGATACATATAAGGGGGTTCATTTTTATTTAAAATGATTAAGGATTCTTATATTATATATTATTATATACTTATATACATATAAATAAGTAATATTTAATTGAATTTATTAAACACAACTAAGTACTGGAGCTTCTGGTCTTATAAATTATCCAGAAACAAAGTAAGTATAATATTTAAAATCCAAGGATAAGTTATTTTCTACATTAACAACTTCTTCCTTCCCTTGGGTCACTGAGAGAAATGTATTAGAATCACAGGAAATTGCCATAGGTGAGCATTGTGACCTACGAACAGGAATTTCATACGGTTGGTTCAAACTCATGTTCTAATGATGGGAAATCACACAGAATTTATTTTAAAGGCTTCTATTATTTTTAGGAGATCCCCAGATAATCACAACAAACATGCCAGCTAAAAATACAAATTAAAAGGTAACAATCATTTTTATTTGTCTGCATGTATAAATGATAAAATATATTAATTCCTTCAACAACTCATTCACATGGAATACAAAATCACTACTACTTCTTTTAGAACTAGAAAATAGTTGTTTTTTAGAAATTTTATTTTCTGATTCCTAAAACAGGACCCGGGGTTGGTTGGAATGGAGGAGGAGGCGTGAGAACAAGAGCCACGCGCTGAAATACGCTTGCTCCATCACCTCCTCCCTCTGTCTGCAAGCTCTAAGGCGCACAGTCACAGTTATTGTAATCATGCTGCCATTTCTGACAGCTGGACAGAATCCCCAGAGAGAGACACAGTGACTGAGGAAATATTATTAAGGAATACATGGAAATCATTACCAGCGTTTTTAATCCAGAGTAGAAGAGATTTTAAAAAATAATGTAAAAGATCATTTAAAAGTAAAAAGACAAAAAAACCACTTATGAGCAACCATGAGAGTATGCTATGTATATTAAGTGTGGGTGCCCTATTAAGCAAGTGTTAGAGGGTTAGGTGGAAGGACATAAGGCCATTTTACTCTACACTTAATAAGTACTGTTTATTCCCAAGATGTCCTCCAGAGTCAGCTGATGACCCAGTTTAATGACTGCCCCATACCTCCTGGGGATTAACAGCTATGAACATTCATGTCAAATTGGTAACCCTTTGGTCATTACTGAAGAGTCTTTTAAGTTTTTCCTCCTGTGCAAGTCCCGATCTGTAACATGTTGACCTGATGGCTCTGACATATGAAGAAAAGTCTCACCTCTGGTTTTCTCAGAAAGCATACCCTATCTTCAGACCAGTATGTGGTCTGACCCCAAAAGGGAGAAGCACACCATCGTTTTGAGAATAACCCGCCTCTGAGAACAACAGAGAAAGCTAGGGAGCCATGTCACTGTGTGTGTGTTGAGGGGATGGGGTGCCTAACATCACAGGCATCAGAGAGGGGAGAGAGATGATGCTGGGAATAAAAGTGAAAAGTGAAGTCTTTACAGATTTATTTATTTATTTTTAGAGAGAGACATAGAGGGAGAGAGAAAGCTCAGAGGGGAAGGGCACAGGGAGAGAGAAAATCTCAAGCAGGCTCCACACCCAGCGCTGAGCCTGATACGGGGCTTGATCCCACAACCTTGAAATCATGACCTGAGCTGAAATCAAGAGTTGGATGCTTAACCAACTGAGCCACCCAGGTGCCCCAAGTGAAGTGTCTTTAAAGACAAGTAACAAGAAAAAAAAAAAATTTTGTGGGGGTGGGGGGAAGATCTTGGTAATGTAGAAATTAAAATACTGAGAATAGAATATTAAAAATATTCTTTTGAAGTAAAATACAAAGAAAGATTAAAAGAGTAGAAATATAGAGAAACAAATAAACTTTAACTCATTTCTTGATATGCAAGGGTTTTAACTCCCTAAACTCCATCATAAGTTTCTGATCTTGATGTTGTGATACTTTATCTCTAACTTCCATAATACTAGAGATGGATATTACATACATGACAAAATAGTATTAAAAACCAATGTGTGAGTAAAAAAAGCTTGATTATTTCAGATATTTTATATGGAGCCTAAGTTGAGGGGTATTTTAAATCTAGTACATCCTCAGGTGAGTAGCAAGAGTTGCAGTAAGTAAGAAGAATTTTATTGCTTTTATTGTTACAACACCTGGTGGGCAGACATGACTTCACATTCACCTGGAACTCATGCATGGCAAACACTTGGAGCTGGGGTGTACTTGCTAGAAATTATTTTTATTCCCAAGAAGGCTGTGTTCAGGCCTGGTATTTTGAAGGCAACAGTCTCTTGATAATCACTCTGCCACACTGCTGTTCAGGAAAGAGTTGCTTTTTTCCTCTAACCTCAGGAAAGTTCTTTATTATTCAAAGTTGTATGACTGTGGGTTAGTACAAGCATACTTTGTTTTACTGTACTTCACACATACTGTATTTTTTACATATTGAAGGTACATGTCAACCCTGTAATGAACAAGTTTACTGGGGCCATTTTTCCAACAGCATTTGCTCAGCTCATACCTGTGTTATATTTTGGTAATTCTCATAACACTTCAAACTTTTTTGTTCTTGTTATGGTGATCTGTAATCTTTGACTTTACTGTTACAACTGTTTTGGGGTGCCATCAGTCATACCCACATAAGATAACCTTAGTTAATGTGGGTGTTCTGACTGTTCCACCAACTGGCCACTCCCTCATCTCTCTCCCTCTCTTCAGGTCTCCCTATTCCCTAAGACACAACAATACTGAAATTAAGACAATTGATAACCCCGCAATGGCCTCTTAGTGATCAAGTGAAACGAAGAGTCCCACATCTCTCACTCTAATTCAAAAGCTAGAAATGATTAAGCTTAGTGAGGAAAGTACATTGAAAGCTGAGATAGGCCCAAAGCTTAGGCCTCTTGTGCCAGTTAGCCAAGCTGTGAATGCAAAGGAAAAGTTCTTGCAGGAAATTAAAAGTGCTAGTCCAATGAACACACAAATAAATATGAAAGTAAAACAGCCTTACTGCTGATGTGGAGAAAGTCTGAGTGGTCTGGATAAAAGAGCAAACCAGCCACAACAATCCTATTAAGCTAAAGCCTAATCCAGAACAAGGCCCTATCTCTACTCAATTCTATAAAGGCTGGGAGAGGTGATGAACTTGCAGGAGAAAAGTCTGAAGCTAACAGAGGTTGGTTCATGAGGTTTAAGGAAAGAAGCCGTCTTCAAAACATCAAGTGCAAGGTGAAGCAGCCAGTGCTGATGTAGAAGGTGCATCAATCCAGATCTAGCTAAAGATAAATAATGGAGATGCTACACTAAACAGGTTTTCAAGGGACATGAAACAGCCTTCTCTTGAAAGAAGATGCCATCTAGGACTTTCATAGCTAGAGAGGAGAAGTCAATGCCTGGATTCACAGCTTCACAGGACAGGCTGACTCTCTATTAGGGGTTGACATAGCTGGTGAATTTAAGTTGAAGCCAATGCTCATTTACCATTCCAAAAATCCTAGGGCCCTTAAGAACTATGCTAAATCTACTCTGCCTGTGCTCGATAAATGGAGCACAGCCTGGCTGGTAGCCCATCTGTTTACAACATGGTTTACTAAATATTTTAAGCCTACTATTGAGACCTATAACATGCATACACACAAAAAGATTCCTTTCAAAATATTACTGCTCACTGACAATGCACCTGGTCACCCAGGAATTCTGATGGAAATGTGTAACACAAGATTGGGGGACATTCTATAGGACATCTGAGTTACTTCCCAAACTATCAAAGTCATGAAAAACAAGGAAAGACAGAAACTGTCACAGAGAAGTCTTTTTCTCAGAAGAAACGTTCTTTTCCCAGAGAAGACTAGGGAGATACGACAAATATTATGTGGTATTCTGAATTGGATCCTGGAAAAGAGAGAGAAAATTAATGGAAAAATTGATATTAATAGTAATGTTCCTGAAAGACTTTTACACTGAAAACTATAAAACATTGATGAAACAAAGAAGACACAAATAAATGGAAAGATGTCCCATGTTCATGAATTGGAAGACCTAATATTGTTAAAATGTCCATATTACCCAAAGTGATCTACAGATTCAAAGCAATGCCTATCAAAATACCAATAGCATCTTTTTCACAAAAATAGAAAAAAACAATCCTGAAATTTATATAATAGTCAAAACAATCTTGAGAAAGAAGGCAAAGCTGAACTTGTTTTCCTGAAATCACTCCCTGATTTTAAAATCCATTACAAAGCTACAGTAATTAAAACAATATGATATTGGCATAAAAACAAAGAGTAATGGAACAGAACAGAGAGCCCCAAATAAATCCAACCATGTACAGCCAACTGATTTTCAGCATGGGTGCCAAGAATACACAATGGGGAAAAGTAGACTCTTCAACAAATGGTGTTGGAAAAACTACATTATCTACATGGGAAAGAGTAAAATTGGAATCCTATAGGAGTAACAAAAGGGAACAAAAGCAAAAGTAGACAAGTGGGACTACCTAAAAAACCAGAAAGCTTCTGCAGAGCAAAGGAAACAACAAAATAAAAAGCAACCTAAGGAATGGGGGGAAATATCTGCAAGCCATACATCTGATTAGGGATTAATGCCCAAAATATATAAGGAACTCTTACAATAGCAAAAAACTGAACAGCTCAACTAAAAAATGGGCAAAGGACTTGGATATTTCTCCAAAGAAGACATACAAATGGTCAACAGTTGAATGAAAGGATGTTCCATACCACTAATCACCAAAAAAATATATTGCAAATTAAAACCACAATGAAGTATCACCTCATATCTATTATCAAAAAAAAAAAACAAAACAAAAACCAACCAAACAAACAAAAAAACAAACCCAAAAGGTAAGTGTTGACAAGGATGTGAAGAAATTGGAACCCTTATATATTATTGGTGGGAATGTAAAATAGTACAGCTGCTCACAAAAAATAGTATGGTAGTTCCCCCCAAAATTAAAAATAGAACAACCATGTGATTTAGCAATCCCACTCTTGGGTATATATCCAGAAAACCTGAAATCAGGATATCGAAGAGATGACCTGCACTCCCATGTTCACTGAAGCATTATTCACAATAGCCAAGATACAAAACAGCCTAAATGTCCATTGACAAATGAATGGATAAAGACAATGTGGTGTATAAATACAATAGAATATTATTCAGCCTTTAAAAAGAAGGAAATCCTGCCATATGCTGCAACATGGATAAACCTAGAAGACATTATACTAAGTCAAATAAGCCAGTCACGGAAGAACAAATACTGCATGATTCCATTTACATGAAGTTATCTAAATAATCAAACTCATAGTAGCAGAGAGTAGAACCATGGTTGCCAGGGGCTAGGGGAGATTGGAAAATGCAAAGCTGTTCAATGGGTATAAAGTTCAGTTACACAAGATGAATAAATTCTAGTGATCTGCTGTACAATATTGTGCCTACAGTTATAATACTGTATTGTGCACCTAAAAATTGTAGTGTATTGTGCACCTGAAAATTGAAAAGGGTAGATCCCATGTTAAGTGTTCTTACTACAATTAAACAAAAAAAAAGACCAACACCCCACCCCCACCCTCAAAACAATAATACAGCAATGTGTGTCTCTTAGTTTTGACAAATGTACCGTGGTAATAGATTGTAATAATGAGGGAAATTGGGTGAGAGAATATGAAAATTCTTTGTGCTAGCTCAGAAGCTTTTCTAAAAATCTAGTTATTCCAAAATACAATTTTTTTTTTAAATGTCAGTATGTGGCTTGTTCCTGTGGTTTTTGTTTTTTCATCAAAATAACAAAACGGAGATTAGTTCTCTCATTTCCCTCTGTGAGGGCCTCTCCTAATAACTCTCCCAGCTTATTGCTAAAGAACTCTGTAAACTCTAACTCCCTAAAAACAAGTAAATTTATGACAGTTAAATGAATCTGTGCTTTCTTTTTGGCTACAATGTTTTCTTGTCATAAGTAAACTTTATATTTTTGCAGGACCTACCATTTACCAATGCAGAGTACACTAACATAAAGTCATAAGTTAGTAGCTGGATAAAGAATAAGACAGTTCTGAAACCGCTTATGTGGGTTTTTGTTGTTGTTACTATTTTTCTTTTTTCTTTTTACCGTTTGACCCTCCTCACCCACTTCTCATAGCCCCATCACCCACCTCTGGCAACCACCAAACTGTTCTTTGCATCTATGAGTTTGCTTTTTGTTTTTTCTTTTTTTTATATTCCACATATAAGAAAGATCATATGGTACGTCTTTTTCTGACTTATTTCATTCAGCAAAATGCCCTCAGGTCCGCCCACATGATCACAAACAGCAAGATTTCGTATTTTATGCCTGAATAATATCCACTGTAGATACACCACAATTTCTTTATCCATTCATCCATCAATGGACATTTAGGCTGTTTCCGTATCTGGGCCATTGTAAACAAAGCTGCAATGAACATGGGGGTGCACATATGTTTTTGAGTTAGTGTTTTTGTTTGCTTCAGATAAATACCCAGAAAGAGATTTGCTCATTCATATGGTAGTTCCATTTTTAATTTTTATTATATTATGTTAATCACCATAGAGTACATCATTAGTTTTTGATGTAGTGTTCCATGATTCATTGTTTGTGTATAACACCCAGTGCTCCATGCAGAATAATACCCGTCACCAGGCTAACCCATCCCCCCACCCTCTCCCCTATAGAACCCTCAGTTTGTGAATTGTGTAAGACTGTTGAATCACAGACCTGTATCTCTGAAACAAATAATGCATTATATGTTTGAAGAAGAAGAAGAAGAAGAAGAAGAAGAAGAAGAAGAAGAAGAAAGAAAGAAGAAAGAAGAAAGAAGAAAGAAGAAAGAAGAAAGAAGAAAGAAGAAAGAAGAAAGAAGAAAGAAGAAAGAAGAAAGAAGAAGGAGAAGGAGAAGAAGAAGAAGACAGGAGGCAAAGAATGAAGGGGGGGAAATCGGAGGCTGAGAATTTTTTTAATTAGTTTTTTAAGATTTTATCTATTTATTTGAGAGAGGGAGACAGAGATAGCAATGGAGGGCACAAGCAGAGAGGAGAGGGAGAGGGAGAAGCAGGTTTCCCACCGAGCAGGGAGCCGGACGTGGAGCTTGATCCCATGACCCTGGGATTATGACTTGAACCAAAGGCAGATGCTTAAACCATGAGCCACCCAGGTGCCCCTCTTCTGCTCATTTTTTTTTCTTTTTTTGCTATTGAGTTGTAGAGGTTCTTTACATATTTTGGATACTAACCCCTTATCAGAATTATAATTTGCAAATATTTTCTCCCATTTGGTAGACTGCCTTTTCATTTTGTTGATACTTTCCCTTGCTATGTTTTATTTTTCCCAATAAACTTTACTATCCAGGTTACTGTTACTTTGATTAGCTTGTCCTAACGATAGCTTAGATTTCTGAGAAAGTTTTTTTTTTTTTAAAATCAAACATGGTAATGAGAACCTTTATAAAACAGTGTTCTGCAGCCATATTATTATAATTTTGTGAAAACTAAAGACTGGACCTTTGTTCTGTGACATATAAAATACCATTTTTATTTTTTGCTATTGTTACTTCATTTTTCTTGCTATGGTTTACTTTTTCCATATTGAGCATCTTTTAATAAACACAATTTTATGAACATAATTCCTCATTACCTAAACAGTACTTGCAGAAAGTAAATAGATCTAATTCAAGCTTTCCTTTACAAAAAAGAGAAAAATCGACAAGAAAATGTTAAATACATTACTTGAAGTTAAAGAACAAGTCAGAAAAAGAATCGGATAAAGTCTTTCCCTAGTTTCCAGAAAGAGGTAATTGAACCCCCAAAGAAGATGCTTCCTATTTTAAAATATTCATTATGTTGAATTTATTGCACTATTTTTCTTTCTTACTGTTCCTAATCTGTTGGATGTTGTTAATAGGTTTAGTTAAGAAGCAGACAGAAAACCTAGAGATGCCCTATGTAGCTTTAGTTTAAACAACTTCTAAAAATACAGTCAGATCCTTTACGACCTAAATCATAGTGACAACTCACCAACCAGAAATCCTTATCCAATACTGTTAACGTTAAAGGATGTAACTATAATCCAGAAATATGCAAAACAGATAATGAATGGCTAAAAAAACATGTCAAATCTCATGTTCCTGAATTAAAATGTATGAGTCTCCCTCAAAGGACTCTGTGCCAGGCCTCCATGCAAAACATTATTTACTTTTTATGCACAATTGTAACAAAATTAGTAATCTGTTCTCCATCCAAAAAAAATTTGGATGATCTGAAAAAATCATGTATGGAATACCTTATTCTCTAATAGTTCTGTTTAAATAAAGTATTATTATAAATATTCTAATGATCTAATGGAGTTACCAAGTGATAAGATGAGCAAGGTTGAATTTACTGGTACAATAAAGTTCAAAAATGCTCTTTTACTTAGGAAAATTCAACTATATTGGTTTAGGAGGGAAAAGGAAAGGAGAAAGAAAGCTAAATGTAAAATGCTGGTGATTATGCCTGGCATTCTATTTTGATAGTGAAGGTCTAGAAAGAGGATAAGATGTGATATGGGAAACTGATATTCACTCAGTCTCAACTCCATATGCCTCTCATTATGTGAATTTACCAAGATAACTCTAGGGTTGAAAGATAATGTTATTATACTTATGACCCCCAAATAGAAGCCAACCAACTGTTCTATCTGGTTCTTAACAACATAGCCATGATCTGATCTAGAACAGTTCCTGTGTGTCTTAGCAATTCACATCCCAGTGCTAATATGATCAAATGCTGGAAGTCTTTCTAAAAAATTATGGAATCAAAAATGAAATCAAAACTAAAATTAAAAATTACCTAAGAAATGAATAAATAAAAGAACTTTATGTCTAAGTTTATAGAATGCAATTTAAAATTATGGAGAGACCTAAATGTTTTTATAACTAAAAGAGAAAGCTTGAAAATAAAGCATTCAATTTCTAAATCTAGAACTAGGATAAACAAAAGATAAATAAGAAAAAGGACATTAATAAATTACTTATTTTTTAAAGATTTTTTATTTATTTATTTGAGAGACAGAGCAGAGTGTGAAGGCACAAGCAGGGGGAGGAGCAGAGGGAGAAGAAGAAGGAGACCCTCCCCCCTCACTGAGCAGGGAGCCCGACATGGGGCTGGGAGGGGGGTTGGGGCTCAATACCAGGACCCTGAGATCATGACCTGAGCCAAAGGCAGCCACTTAACTGAGTCACCCAGGTGCCCCAAATTACGTATTTCTCAAAGTATACTTGGGTAACTTTAAAATAGGCAAATTTCTTACAAGCCTAATTAAAAGAGAGGAGAGAATATGAACACTTACAGAATTAGGAATAAAAAGTAGATAAGGTAATAGTTTTTGAGGATACTAAAGAAGTTAAACAAGAATATTGCACATTGTTCTGGACAAATAAATGTGAAAATCCAAAAGAAATGTTTTCTAACAAAATAAAAATTAACAAAACTGCTACAAGAAAGGTTATAAAATTTGAGGTGACCAATAAGCATAAAAATATCTTATGGATTGTTAAAAATTGATCATTTGTATAAAAAAGTAATAACATCTATCAATATCAATTTAAATAATGATATTAATAAATTAAAGGTGAACTGTGTGATTAAATCAGTAGTTAAAAACACATTAAATAAGGGGTGCCAGGGTGGCTCAGTCAGTTAACTGGCTGCCTTCAGCTCAAGGTCATGATCCCAGGGTCCTGGGATCCAGCCCTGCTGGGCTTCTGGGTCATCAGGTCTGCTTATTCCTCTGCTCCACAACCCCTCCTACTCTCCCCCCACCCCTGCCCTGATTCATACTCTCTGGCTCACTCTCTCAAATAAATAAATAAAATCTTTAAAAAAAAAAAAATTGAATAAAATTCAACAGCCATTCACTTTTCAAACTATAAACAAAAAGAAACTTCTAAAACAATATAAAAGACATTCTATTAAAAATACAAGCAACAAGCATAATATTAAAAGTTAAAATTCTAAATGAATTCTTATCAAAATCAAGAAAATCCTTAATCACTACTACTTACTCATATTGTTTTGAATATTTTGTTAATTAAAGAAAAACTAAATGACATGCATTTTAGAAAAGAAAACTTGTTATTTATAGATAAAGACACTGTAGAATATCTAAGAGAAGTCTAAAAAAATTATACTAGCTAATAAGAGAATTTTAAGAGTGAATAAATACAAGATAAATATACAAAACCAATAGTTTTCCTTTATATTAGCAAGAACACTTAGAAACTGAAATGAAGTATCCAGCTTGAAACACTGGCAAAACTGAAAAATAATTAGGAATAAGTGTAATGAAGGATGTAAAATGAGACCTGTAATAAATGACAAAATATACCATATTCCTGGACCAGAAGACTTAACTCTTGTAAATCTGTTATTCCTAAATCAACATATTTAAAGTTTAGTGCACAAAATGTTTTACACAGTACCATCATTCACCCCTATTTTTACCATATTCACCACAGAAATAAGTTTGCTCACCACTCTACCCAAAGTGGTTAATATACCTAATACAACAACAACAAAAAAACAACAACAAAAAACAAAAACACCTAATAAATTTGTTGAATAAAACCCATCTCATTCACCACATTTAAAAAATAAAGAGCTGAGGTCTAGAAAGGTTAAGTAACTTCACAGAGATAGAGAGACAATTCAAAGTATACTTGAAAGGAAAATGGAAGGTTCTTTGTATTGGGATGTTGCATTTTTCAAAAGTAAACTTTTCCTCATAATGGAAACAATATTCCTATTAGATTACAAGATAGGAGAGATGAGTTCCAGGATTAGCTTAGTTACTAACTAGTTTTGTGACCTGAGTCAGATCACTTCATTTTTCTGGATTCAAATTCTCCAATAAAATTAAGGTGCTGTATAGCTGGATGATGTTAAAATTATATCTATACAGAAGTACAGATGAAACAAGATTGGCCATGAATGGATAATTGTCTAAACTGAATGTATGCATTTTACTATTCTATATTTGTATATATTTGACATTTTCTCTAACAAAACTTTTTCTTGTTAAAAATGCTGACCAAAAATTATCTCTAAACCAAAAGAGTAAAATGAGAAGTAAAGATTTCATCAACTAGAAATGCCAAATCCAGTTATTTAATAAAATTTAGTCTTCAAGATTCATTAGCCTTTAGCAGCAGGGTCACATTGTCTTCAGCCCTTTAGATTTATTCCCTGCTAAGTTGTATCGGCATCATTATTTATGAAATAACTAATAATGGTTTTCTAAGAGACCTCATCTAGCATTTGTAATATTTCCTCCCTTTTTTTAAAGTGGGTTGTTTAATGAGAAGGGGCTATAGCAGTCATACAAATACATCACTAGCCAAAGGGATAATAATTGAATAATTGAAAATATCAAACTCACTCATTGCTCATTCTCTCTGTAAAGAGGGAGGAGGAGGGGGAAAGAGGAGGAGGAGGAAGGAGAGGGAAGGAGGAGGAGGAAGAAGAGGAGAAAGAAGGAGAAGATGAAGACAACAACCAAATTCCCATTCCATGCACAGAAGTCTGCCTTCTGACACCAGAGAAAATGGAGGGTATACGATCAAAGACATTCTTACAATAGCTGCTGGGGGGCCAGGTAGCACCACAGCTTGGAATCAGTCAGAAGTCTAGCTCACCTTTTTTCAGTCTCTGGTTTGAATACATGAGTTCCAGTACATGGTTGAAGTTCTTAGAACTAAGGAGTTGTTCACAAACACATCATATGCAACATAGCAAGGAGGGAAATACTTCCTTTCCTCCAGCGCCCAAAAAGACTCAGGTAGCAATTAAAAGACAAAATTTCCTTAAGATCACTGAAAATTGAGATTTCCAAAAAGAAAGTCTATTTCATATTCTCATATCCCTTTGCCTACTTAGAAGATTAACACTGGTGGGGACCTAAGCTGAGTGAGCTGACTTGCCAATGAATTTGCTATTGTTCATTCCTGATCTTAATTTTTTTTAACTTCTATTTAGGATTCCCCTTTGCAATGATTCCCATATTTTTACAGTTCTGTTTCAATGTTTCTCATTTAAGAAATATTGAAAGCTGTAATTATTTTAAAAATCCTGGCAGAAGACCTGAACTCTTCCAAAGAATTCTTCAATTGATAAATTATAAAAAACAATGGTAAATAAAATGGATAAAATACTTCATACATGAGATTTAAGCTATTTATATGTGATTAGGCAGTGAAGATTACAGAATCTGAGTGTGAGAGCTTTAAAAAATAAGATGCAGAAAAAAGCACATGCAAATGGTCAATCCAGCACCTTTCACAACCCTAGCTTGAACTAAGATCATACATACAGCCTGTATCCTTCCAATTGCAATAGGTTGTATGCCACACAATGAAACAGTAACTTCTTTATCAAGTTTACAGAAATGTTGCAAGAATATTTATTTATTTTGCAGGAAGTTTTATCTCTATCATGAAAGGCATTAGTTAAGTGCTTCCCAAAAGAACGTTTAGGTGAATACAAAGTATGTAAGAGCAAAGGAAACTATGATTAAATTCCTACGTCATAACTGGGTTATATAAGTAAACTTGAATGGTTAACTTTTTTTTTTTTTTAAGACTTTATTTATTTATTTGACAGAGAGATAGAGAGCACAAGTAGGCAGAGGGAGAGGGAGAAACAGGCTCTCCGCTGAGCAGGGAGCCGGACGTGGGGCTCAATCCCAGGACCCCAGGATCATGACCTGAGCCGAAGGCAGCCACTTAACCGACTGAGCCACCCAGGTGCCCCTGAATGGTTAACTCTTGATCCGTCTCTTTATCTATAATAACAGGGATGGTTATATTTAACTCACATCATCCTATAAGGATTAAATGACAATAAATATACAAATATATAATACCTGGCCAATGGCATGTGCTTAATAGCTATTACTTCCCTCCTTGTAAAAATATTAGATTTATAATTTAGCTGTGGCTTTTAAACTTACTCATAGCGTTTAATCACCCACAAACAGTATCCTCCAAGTAAGAGGATAATTCCTTATAAAACTAATGTATCAAATATGTTAGTCTATAAATATGCTTTTAGCCTGAAAAATACTGGATGTAAATAATAAAACTAAGAATTTCAAACATGTTTTCCAGATAGTCACAGATAAAAGCACTTTTGAATAACTAAATATAGTCTCCAAGTAAAGAGCAATAATAGCTTGTTTCTAATAAATTTCGCAAATACTAACTTGTCTTTTTAAAAAATGTATGCTCATTTGTGAAACTGCTGTATAAGAAGGAATCATTCTTTGCTCTTGGAAATTTTGCAAGCATTAAATGGGTCTCTAAATTGGGACAGGAAATAAAGGTCCATCCATTGGGTCAGAGCAGTTTTGGGTTTTTTTATTCTGACACTCCTCCCTCTCTCCCCTTCCTCTTCCTCTTCTTCTCCACCCCCTGCCAACTAGGGGTCAGTCAACTTTTATTCCCCAGGTAGAATAAACAGAGCTTGGCTAGGTTCTTCCATAGTCCTCTCTTCTGTCTAGGGCAGCTGGGAAACAGACTGGGCTGGGGGATCGCCCTGATGTACAGAAACCATAGATGGAGACACCCCTACATGTATGAAGGCTTAGCTGAATATGAGCTCAGAGGAAGACTTTATGGCAGCAAGGAAACAGATGTTAAATCCGAACTTCTTTTATCTTGCTTTTGACGAATGTACAAGGATGACAGCTAGGAGACACCAGCATGTGAGACAGATCTCAGAAGCAGAATTTACAGAGAAAATGGTCAAAAACAAGTTCCAAGACCCAGGACGCTTGGCAAAATCAAAGAGTCCGGTAGGTACAGAGGACTGTGTGTGAAGGACTCTGAAGAAGAGCATGCTGTGGTCCTACTCCTTCTGCGCCAGCAACAAGGAGAGGTTAAGTGTATGCCTGCCCCTCACTCAAAGGACAGCAGAGCCTGGATGACAACTCCAAAGCATCCCGCCTCCAGGAGAGTCAGGACACAACTGGGGAACGGCGTGCCTGACTTCTACCTGAGAAAGCTGAAGTGACTGGGGGAAGCGGACAAGGAATGCATGAGTGCTTCCTAGGTGTGGGTCACAAGAAGGCCGGCCTGAAGATGCTTTAACATTTTCTCAATGGGATGCCGCACAAATGAGAATCTCTGTGTGAAGTAGACCACAGGAAAACTGGAAGCTGCAGGAGAAACCCTCAGCCATTGTTCTCCAGGGCAGATGCTGCAGAAGGGGCCCAGAAGGGGGTCTCCAAAGACCCCACACATAGAAAAGGGATCAGCTTTCTCCGCAAGGACCAGAGAGCAGGGAAGCAGCTCATAGCACTTTGTAAGAACTCTTCCGCCCTATTTCCTTGCCTTCTGGTTCTCCTGAATTTTTACCCAGGTAGATGCCGAACAGTGAATTGGGGGAGGAGGTGAATGAAGAAAAAAGCAGAAGAATGCCACACAAAACCTTTCCCAAATGCAGACAGCTGGCCTTGCCTCTAGTTGGGGAGTCATAGGGAGAGGAGATGCACTGCGTTTAAAGGTATGTTGAAGCAATGTTCATTATTTTGAACTGGACTCTTTAAGTCTTGAATCAAAACAGAGTTTGCGAACTAAAGTGACCCAGTGACAGTTATTATATTATCGGATAATGAGCTGAAATGTCACGCAGAAGGAGAGTTTCCCTAACTAAATAAAGTTAAAGACACCATAGGAGATAAAAATAGCTGTGTTTTTATTTCATCCCACATGTAGAGCTTGTTCAACATACTGGATACAGGAAACACACACACGTTTGTTACAGCTGGTCTGTTCAGACACATTCACTAACACAGAGAACAATCACCATGAATGTGATCTTTAAAATGACCAAAGACAGCAGCACTGAACAATATTTGATAAGAGATAATTAACTGCTAACAGCTAAAAGGAAGGCCTCCAGAACAAAAGAGAAGAGGACTAAGTGAGGAGTAAGGCAGCAGAGTAAGGCTGTGCTGGCTCTTTAAACAGTCTTAGATGGCCGTTTTTAAAGAAATGCAAAATAATAGAATAGAAAAAATACCGGCATTGGTAATAGAATGAAAACAGTTTGAGTATGAATTGGGATAATTCTTCTGGACAGTAATTCATTATGCATCAAAAACCCTAAAAAATTGACCAACATATTCTACTTCTAGGGATTTATACTAAGAAAATCATCCAAGAAATATATAAAGACGTAAGTTCAAAAATGTTATTAATGGTATTAAACAATACAGAAAAAAAAGTAGCTTTCAAATATTGTAAAACAGGCAGTACAGGACTGTGATCTCTGAGAGAAGGAAAACCAGTGAGGTAGGCCTACCAATGCCCCAGCCTACTGCTTAGAAAGGGGAACCCAGTGCAGGGAGGGGAACCCAGGTGGAACCCAGTAGCCCTGCTGGGTTCAGAGAGACCTAGTCAACTAGAATTTGAATAGAGATCTCAAAATACAAAATAGAGGTATTTGTTGAGAAACTAAAGTCTTCTCTCAACTAACCGTAACAAAGTTGAAAAGCAAATATTGAAAGAATCAGCCTCAGTGACATCTATAAGACTTGTACTGTAAGAAACATCAAAGGAGGTCCTTCAAGCAGGACAATAACATTAGATAGCAATCTGGGTCAATGTAAAGGAGAAGTGCAGGAAAGAGCAAATACATTGGGAAATACATAACTTTCAGATATAAATTATACTACATAATAAAAATATACAAAACATACACTTTTTTTTCCTCATTTTCAATCTCTTTAAAAGAGAGTTGAATGCTTAGGACAAAAATAACAAAGTATCATGCGGTTTAAAACAAATGCAGAATAAAATGTATGACCAACAGGATAAGGGCAGGGAACAGAAGTTTACAGCTGTATGGTTCTTACATTATATGTAAAGTGATATGGTATTACTTAGACTGTGATCAATAAAAGGTGTGTATTGTAAACCCTTGAGGAACCACTGGGAAAAAAATAAGAAAATAAGTCAATAAGTGAAGATAAAATGGAATCATAAAAAATGCTTAACTGACCCAAAAGAGGGGGAAAAAAAACTCAGATGGGCAAATGGCAAAAAAATCATATGCTGATAGATTTAAGCCCACATGTTGATAATCATATAAATGTAAATGGCCTAAACCTCCAATTAAAAGTCAGAGATTATAAAACTGGATAAAAGATCAAGACCTAACTATATATTAACTACAGAACTCACTTAATATAAAGACATTAATAGGTTGCAGGTAGAAAAATGGAAAAAAATACACCATGCAGAGTGACTATATTAATATCAGACAGCAGACTTTAGAATACAAAATATTACCAGAAATAAGGTGGGATATAATAATAGAGGTTAATTTGTTAAAAGAGCCTAACAACCTTAACTGCGTACTAATACAACCAATAATGGATCTCTAAAATATACAAAGCGAAAGGTAATAAAACTGAAAGCAGAAGATGCCAAATGCACAATTACAGCTGAAGATTTCATTACTCCTGTCTCAATAACTGATAGAGGACATAGAAAACTGATAGATAGAATGCTATCTATCTACTTGACCTAACTGAGTTATAGGACATTCTACCCAACAAGAGCAGAATACATATTCTTTTCCAGTGCAGCTGGAACAGTCACTACAAGAGACTGTATTCCAGGCCATAAATAAATTTCAAACTTAAAAGGATGGAAACTATATAAAGTATGTTCTCTGACCTCAAGACAACTAAACTAGAAATTAGTAAAGTTATGTGGAAAATCACCAAATATCTGGAGGTGAAGTGACATACTTCCAAATAACCAACAAGTCACAGAAAAAAATCACAAAGGGAGATTAGCAAGTATTTTGAAGAAAAAGGGAACTGAAGATGAAAACACAGTATGTAAAAATTTGTGGGATGTCACTAATACAGTGCATGGAGAGAAATTCATAGCATTACTTGCTTATATTAGGAAAGAGGAAAAGTTTCAGACCAATGACCTAAGGCAGGAGTCGTCAAGCTTTTCTGTGAAGTGCTACAAGGCCAGTATTTCAGGCTTTGCAGTCCATACAGTCTCTGCTGCGACTACTCAGCTCCGCTGCTGCTGCACTAACAGGGCTATAGCTAATACATAAATGAACGGATGTGGCTGTGTTCCAGTAAAACTTTATTTCAAAAAGAGGCAGCAGGCCAGAGTCGGCACACGGGCCACAGGCGTGGACCCCCGCTGGAACATCAGCTCCGTAACCGCAGAGAATTTCATCTGTTTTGTTAACTGCTGCATCTTTTGAGAGGCAAGAACTGTACATGGCCCTTAATACTTGCCTAATAAATATTTGTTGAGCGAACTAATTTAATCCCCAGAACAAGCATATGAGTTAAACACTCTCATTTTATAAATGAGTATACTAAAACAAAATGATCTGCCATACCACCAATAAGTGACAGAACTAGTATTTTAAGCATAGGTCTAATCCCTAAATTCTGTACACTTTCCACTACATTACACTGATATGGCAAAAGTATTACTGAATAACTGTAAAGACATAATACCACACATACATATTTTCTCCACCATTTTCCTTACCTCTGGTTTGTTGAACAAGACAAATATGTTAAATCCATCTCTACATCTGTATGTTTATATATTTATGCTTAAATCTTTATATTTCTATATCTGTATCTATGGATTTAATATTTAGACTATACTTGATGCAATTAAACCACTAGATTAAATCTTTTTAATTTTTAAATTTTTTCCCAGCTTTATTGAGATATCATTGACGTAACATTGTTTAAATCTTGAACGCAAACCTCTTTAGTTGTACAAACAGAAGACTAGAGAGTTAGCTTTATTTAAAAAAGACACAACTCGAATACCAAACCAATTTTATGCACTCATACATCTAGCATAACATGAGTACACCAATTCGTATTTCTTCTTTTAAAATGCACAAAGAAATTAAAAAACTGTGAGGGAAAAACAAACACAATACGTCCTGTTTTCCTTTGCCTTAAGACTCCCTCGTTTCAATTCTCCCCACACAGAGGGAGCAGACCCTTGACTGCTGTGTTGCTCACACGGAGCAGCCGTGTCCGGCAGGCCATGGTTGCACGGTTTCCGTGACTAGCTTCCATTGCTGCCCATACACATCTGCTTCCCTTCACAAGTCAATAATCTACGGCAGCTGTTTTCCAAAAATAGGCATTAGGAAAGCCAGAGCAGTTCTGAATGCAGATTCAATGAGCTACACATCTGTCCACAGTTTCATAGCTTGCCTGGGGTTTTACCGTCGTCACGATAATCAGGGAACTCGAAGGAGCCAATGACTATTTTGTCACATTTTCTCTCTTTGGATGCTCAGGGCAGAATTTTTAAAACTCTGTGTACAGGAGACCAGCACTGCATACTAAGAAGCTATGAAAGGATAAGACAAAGAGTATCCATACCATTTGCCTGCCTTAAAAGCGTAATGTTTATTGTAATCTGACATCGTGATGATTGATGGGGATGCCATGATGCAGAGAAACTCAAGGCTTTACAACCATTGAAAGATTATTCAACTCAGTAAAAAGATAAAAAGTATATGAAAAATGATATAATAAAGCCAAACTTTTCAGCTTAACTGCCAGATCTTGCAATAAAAATATATCTAAATTTTAATAATCAACATAAATCTTTGGGACAAACAGAAATAGATTGTTCACTGAAACTTTATATAAAGAGGATAAGCTGTATATTATCCATAACCAATAAGAGCAAGAAATGTGTCCTCAAAGGGTTTAATTTTTGGTACTTATCATGAGCTCATGATAAGCAGGTTGTACTAGCTACTGTAGAACATAGTCTTGCTTACGAGAGTGTACTTTAAGGCAAATATTCCCTCTTTAATGTTAAGAAACAGAGCACTGAAGAAGATAAAAATAGCCACTATTTATGGAGTGCTTTTAGTGGCCACTTTTCATTTTCTTCTCAATTAATCCTAACAAAAACATGTGCTCGGGATTGTATGATTTGTTAGGGAGAGAACTGAAATTCAAATTTATTACAAACTAAAGCTCATGGTCTTGACTCTTAACCTATTCTGCATTCGAAAGAGTCAAAATATACACTATGCATCACATATGAAGAATCCAAGAAGTGATTATCAGTTACTAAAGGAACAAAAGAAAAGCTCACCAGAAATAACACTACTGAGGTGCCTGGGTGGCTCAGTCAGTTAAGTGCCCAACTCTTGGTTTCGGCTCAGGTCATGATCTCAGGGTTGTGAAATTGAGCCCTGTGTCGGGCTCTGAGGTAGGCATGGAGCCTGCTTAAGATTCTCTCTCTCTCTCTCTCCCTCTGCCCCTCCCCACGCCCCCTGCTCACGTTCTCTCTCAAAAAAAAAAAGAAATGACACTACCAACTTCCACTACCAAAAGAGTGGAACCAGACACAAGTCCACTTTTTATGATTAGTTTTTGTTCCTTCGGAACTCCAGAGTTCTCCATCACCACCCCACCAGGTCCAGTCATTTGGAAACACATGAGCGCTGACAGTATTAAGAAAATTATAAAGTAACAAACCACTGATATTTTAATCACTCACAGGAATCTCCACAGGATATGTAAAGATGTGATACATGTTGAAAAATCTTTCCTACACAGGACAACTACAGAATGTATGTGAGAGCTTCCAGCCTCTCTGTGTGTTAAACCATAATATAAACAAAACATATACTGACTTTTTAAAGATGCCCGTGTTCCCCGAAGACAAAAATGTGTTGAACATGTTTCTGCTCCATGCTAATGACCACTGTGCAAATTGATTTCAAAACTGGTTAACAGTCCAAAGAAACAGACATTTAAAACTCGATTATTTCTGTTCATAGTAACTAATTCTATTCCCTTCTATGCCAGGTACCCCCAACTTCTTTTTCTCAAGTTACCACATAATAATAAGCCATTTATTTAGCTTTACTGTGTGTCAAACTCATATACATCATATACAAAGTGATATGTACTTCGTATACATTACATCATTCATTCCTTTATATAACCCTAAAAGTAGGTAGTATCCTATCATTCCCATTTTACAGATGAAGAAAAGCAGGCAACTGCTTCAGGTACACTGCTAGCAAGGGACAAAACCGGGTTTCCACCCATGTCTGTCTCACTACAGGGCCCTTGCTCTTACCCACTAAGCTATGAGAGCCAGACAGGACACCTGAAATAATCTAATCTTCAATCCTCATTTTATCGATAGGGATGCTTAAACCTGAAGAGTTTAAGTGACATGTTCAAGGTGACACCTTGATTACTGGGTAGAGTCAGGGCTAGAACCCAGGGCTTACATTTTTATGTTCCTTCTACTACTCCATATGGCCTTTTTCTAAAATTTGAAAATAGAAATATATTCTGATTTTCTATACAAATAAGTATTCCCAGAAACTGTCGATCTGATTCACCGTACAACATTCAGGAGATCCTCCCTAATTTTTCTGAAGCCTCCAAAAGCTGCCAACTCTTACAACCATGGCTGATTTAGAATAAACATGTTTAAACTAAAATAACAATATATTCCATAGTTTGCTAAGTGTTCTTATTAGTAATGGTTCAATGATATTTCTCCCTTACATTTTATTTCTTTTATTATTTTTATTTTAAATAAACTCTATCCCCAATGTGGGGCTTGAACTCATAACCCTAAGATCAAGAGCAGCATGCTCTACCGACTGAGCCAGCCAGGTATCCCTCTCCCTTACATTTTAAATGTGATTTATGATTATTCTTTAATATACTGGTTCTCAAACTTGGCTACAAGGTTGCTTTTAAAATGCTCAGTGCCGGGGCGCCTGGGTGGCTCAGTCAGTTGAGCGTTTGCCTTCATCATGATCCCGGGGTCCTGGGATCAAGTCCTGCATCGGGATCCCTGCTCAAGAGGGGAGCCTGCTTCTCCCTCTGCCTGCAGCTCCCCCTGCTTGTGCGTTCTCTCTCTGTCAAATAAATAAATAAAAAATAATAAAATAAAACACTCAGTGTCTAGGCTACATCCCACATTAATTAAATTGGAAAACTCTGGGAGTGGGACCCAGGCGTCAATATTTTTTAAAACTGTCAGGTGATTCTAATATGCAACCAAGTTTGAGAACCAATTAAATTATTAATAATTTAATAATTATTCAAACTTTAAAATAATATTTCATGGTTTATTAGATCAAAAGAGCTCTCTAACACTGTCATCAACTATATTAATTCACCTTCCTCAAAAAATTACCAGAGAAAATAATCTAAGCGATTTCAGAAAAACTTTCAAATCATAGAATACCAGCATCAGTTGCTTAAACTCCTTATAGCTGACGATACAGAAAAACACACAGAAATCCTTAGGTATACACACAGAAAAAGTAACCTGAGCTACCAGCCAAAATGAGCTCATAATCATGGACATGCATTATTTGTTTCCATATACATATCAAAAAGCAACAACCTGGAATGTAACAAACCACACTCATAAATTAAGTCAACTGATTGCAGTCCTTTTTCCAAAGCTGATTCTAAGTGGTTTTTCCTTGATTTAGGCCATTAGTAAGTGAAAACTGTTTGCATTTCACAAGCATGTTTAAACATCACAAGTTTTGTACTCCATAACAGAAGACAATGTGATTGATTACAGATGAGGTCACATGATCAACCAATCAAGAGAGGTTTTTAATCACCATGAATAAGAAAATATAGCATCAACATAAAATTAATGAACTTGTTAACTGTTCTTTCTAGTTATAAAAAGAGCTATAATAAACATTGGTATTTCTTATTTTTATCAGAATTAACCCATTTATTTATAATCTTCCCCAGTTCTCTGTTCCTCATGGAAAATTATGTTTTGGTCCTGACCCTACCTTTTTAGTTCCAACTACACAGTAAACAGGCAAAGTCAAATAGTTCTCAGTAGCTGTTGTAACAAAATTTGACTAAAATATTAAATATTATTAAAATATTTCCTTATTTTTATAATAATTATATAGTGCTCTCATAGCAATTCAACAAGATTTTGCTTAAAAAATAATTATGGTGACCCAAGCATAAATTAGAAGAAAAATGTCTACTTACAGGTATCATCCAGTTAGCCAGGTCACCATATTTGGAAACCTGCATTGCTCCTAGCATTGTTAGATTGACATGCCCCCTGAGAGAGAAAAAGGAAATATAAAGCAAACTTCACAAGCTTTATGTCCCATTTGCTTGAAATTGCCAGCAATTAAAATAATTCTATACCCTCCAAAATAAATTTGCTTTCCCCCACCCAACACCCGATTTTCCAAATCAATCAGCTCAAGCTGAAGTAGAGAAATAACCATTAAGAGTTCTTGAAAAAAAGTATAGCTTATATCGTCTCCAAAAACAAATTAAAAACAGGTGTACACAGTGACTTTGTTTCCTTTGGTGAGGGGGAATGTGGCTTGATTTGAAGGCAAACACTAGCTAGAAAATGAAAACACAGTTTTGTAGAAAATGTGAGGATCCTCAGAAAGAACTTTAAAAATGTTTACTTCAATATTCTCAGCACATAGATATATATTCCATTTGGGGGGTTCTTTTAATAACAGTGAGTTCAATGTTCCAATTCCCAACATTCAATGTGAATAATTTCCTATCCTGGTGCAGCTGAATGAGCCCATGACCATTTTCTGGCTGGGAGACATGGCTATGTTTCGGAGCCTTGCTAACATGTTCAGGGGATGACTCAGTTCATTCCATGCCATGTGAAACATGAGGGGTTCCGTTGTTACATACCCTCTAATCATCGCAAATGATTCATCGCTGGAGAAATAAGAGGCTCCTGGAAGAACAGTAACTGTTTCCTTGCCTAAACACACATACACAAGAAAGGAAACAAAGGAAAGAAAAAGCTATTAGATTTCTAAGAGTGGAAATCATGCAGAGAGAGGTCTATACCTTCTCTGCTTCCTAAAGAACTGAGGCCCCTTTAACCAAACTGCTGTGGCAATGGGGCTGTGGGAGACACAGTGGGAAGTGTTGCCCTACGAGGAGGAGTATTTAGTCAGTGGCACTGTTCAGATTTGCCCCTGCACAGTGACAGCAGAAAGCAGACCAACTTTTAATTTTATTACTGTTTTTGAAATTCTCTACAAAGCACCCCCTGTCGCCTCTAACCATTCCCACCTCTCCCCAGCCCCAATCCCTCCACAAGCCCCTGCAAAATGCTGATGAGAGTGAGGGAAAAGGTGTCCCTGGGATGCACCTGTCAGAATCCAGTGCTACTGGAAGTCACTGGAGCAAAGAGATTGTGGAATAAGCATGAAGAAACACAACTTTGAAGGGAATGACACAGAAGATACTCCTCAGATGTTTCTTAAAAATCAAGAAATGATCTAGAAAGTGAGGTGCCCCCTAATTCCTTAATATCATTAGGCCTGAATCTCTTCTTTTAATCTCTCTCAGCCTCATATTTCCTTTCTTGCTCCTGTTTCTGTTAAAACTCATAGGACTTTGATGAGATCAGGAAATAGCATCCTAATGCTGGCTCACATATTTAATGGTAACTTCCAAGAGGTCCTCTTGGAAAGACCTCTTCCAACACTTATACTTCATAATCAAAGTTCACAGCTGGAAAGGATCTTCAAGGTCATCCAGTCCCCACACAACCAATCGTATCACCTGCCTCATATACTTCAGCTGTTTTCTTTTTGTGATCCATTTCCTGTTTGTTCAGTGCCCAGGAGGAAGCTTCTGGTCTTAACCAGAAAAGTGCTCACATGCCACTTTGCCAAACAGAAGTCAACTGTATGAGAACACCACATGCATTATCCAAGTGTAATAAAGCCGTCAAAAAGAAGGGGAAGAGAAGTTATGATTCGAGGGCTGGACCAGAGAAAAGCTGGACCAGAGTGGTCAGATCATGCCCAGGTGTGCAACGTAGCTGTACCCTCACAGCTTCTCAAGCCTTGCCTGAAAGCTAAATTCTCTAATGACATCCCTCTCCATTTGAGCTCAAGTAGAGAGAAAGAGGCTATTTTTATCAAGCTGAAATATTTATTCCCCAAGGGAGTTTGATTCTAGACAGGGGAAACATTTTCACATCTTCCGAAGTACTATAAAGATGAAAGGTTTGGAAAATACTTTCTGGTGTGGTCAGTAGGGGCTTTTAGGAAGCACATAAGATTTGGATAATGCATGCAAAGTCCTTACTACAGCACCTGGCACAGAGAAAGGACTCCATAAACATCAGTTTTTATTATTGTCATGTTTATTATTCTCACTCCAAACCAACTTTATAAAAGAGACAATGCCATCGCCCCTCTAGGGATAAATGCTACAGGACCCAGCAACTGGCTTATATGGTGGAGTTATACAGCCAGCCTGGGAGCTCTAGGTTTCAGGACAGGTGAAATACAACTAAACTTGATCCTAACGCAACTTCCATATCCAGCAAATTCGGTTCTTCACCATTCCTGTGAGGTGGATATGCAAGGACCAAGAATGTGTAGGACAAAAAAGCAGAGAAACATAAAAACCTCAATTCTTTGTTCTGCAGGTGCTAAATCACAATGACTTCTAAAGGGCAATCTCCACCAGCTGACAGTACATAGAAAGCATTATTTACCGCTCACAGGAAACCTGGAGATCAGTGCGAGGCTTTGGCTCAACCGATATGATTTATGGAGCATAGTTTTATTTAAGAGCCCAGAAAACAACGCTCATAAAAAATAGTTATTGTCAGGCACCTGCTAATACATTCTGGCATGTTATAAATTACATTCTCTGGAAGCCAAGTTAGTTGTCAGTATTTTTAAATATCCAATATCTAAATAAAAATAGATGTCCTGAAGTTGAATCCATGTTTTCAAATACAATGTCCAAATTTGGTCAAGAAATAACTGTAATCAACATACAATCAATATCTTAATGAAAAAGAACTTTCTTATTTGACTATTCCTGATTAATTTCTGTTTCCTCCAGTTCTTCTCTGTGTCTAGATCCTTTCATGATATTTGGGCAAACACAGTTCTTCAATTTCATAGTTACTGAGGCCTTTGGCTCATGATTTAACATGTCGTTTACTCAATATCAAGTAAATGGCTGCTTTGTGCCTTAAATAGTGTTACAAACCAAACACAGATGCCCTAAACTAATGGTTCTCCAACTTTAACACCCATCAGAATTACATGGAGGATAGATCTCTGAGCTAAACTCCCAGAGTTTGTAATTCAGTAGGCTTGTGATGGGGCCTGAGAATCTCTATTTCTAATTAGTCCCTGGTGATGGTGATGCTGATGCTGTACCACACTTCGAGAACCACTGCCCTAAGCAAAAGGAATATACTATTCAGCTAGAGAGATAAATACACATGAATAGTTAATTACAAGGCAAAATGAGAGACACTAGATGTGTTATAGGTTCAAAGGAGGGGCATTTTTGAACCACAGAAGATCAAATGAACTGGAGCTTGAAGAACGGGTATAACACATTTCAATAGTAAATTACTGATAAGGAGATGGGGATGCAAAAAGAAGGGGACAGAACCAAAACTCTGATAGGCACAGGAAGAGCAAAGGCATGGAGGAAGGAAGGCATGAGTCACAATCAGAACAGATCCAGTAGTGCAGGATGGGTGGACAGGGGAGTCCTTGAAGGGTGTAGTGGAAGATGAAGCTGGAAAGGGCAGGTGCAACTATCAGATAGATCTTGAATGCTATACTATTTGTACCTTAGTCTGCAGGCCTGTGATTCTTCATCTGTGGCACAAGGGCCTCCAGAGAAGGCATTATTGACATTTGGAGCTGGATAACTCTTTGAAGGGGGCCTGTTTCAGTTATTGTAGAATAACTGACAGCATCCCTGACCTCTACCTACTCCCTGACGATAACACTGGCAATCAAAAATGTCTCCAGACATTGTCGAATATCCGCACTTGCTTACTGAGAACCAGTGCCCTAGAGGCACATGACAGGGGCCAGGGATATTTATAAGACATGAGGTTAACATGGTGGTTCTTTCTAAAGCAGTTTTAATCAAAGGTAAGTCATTTAAAACACTGTATATTAAAAGAAAACACAATTAAGAAATAGAGAAGACAGATGGTTAAGTGTCTGCCTTCGGCTCAGGTCATGATCCCAGGGTCCTGAGATCGAGCCCCATGTCGGGCTCCTGGCTCAGCGGGGAGCCTGCTTCTCCCTCTCCTTCTGCCTCTCCCCCTGCTCATGATCTCTCTCTATCTCTGTGTCTCAAATAAATAAATAAATAAATCCTAAAAGAAATAGAGAAGAATGCAAAATGTACATTAATATGAAAGCTGAAATGTGAGACTCACTGGAAATTTCACAATTGTATCAGAATACTGCAACTCTTAACAGGACCTCTGAAATGTTGCTGTAAGCACAGCCTTCTGCCCCTTTGTAAAACTTAGGTTAGCAGTGGGTATAGTGCAATGTGTAGAGAAAAAGGCCAGGAGACTATGTGTGAGTCCAGTCCTAGCAATGGGATCCTGGGGACATCACATCACTATTCGGGGCCTCAGTTTCCCAATCTGTACAGTAAGTTTTCACGTGAGGCTCAAATGGTATATAAGTATGAAAAAGTATGCTGCAAACCAAATAGTGCTGTAAGGTGGTAATTCATTTTTTCATAACCTTGAGATTATTTAGAAGGGATCCCTAGAAATAGTTGTGCTATTTTAAAATTTTAATACACTGATTATACCCAGAAATAGAACTCTTTGTATTTATTCCAAGGGATTTCTATAAAAATCCTTTCAGGGACACCTGGGTGGCTCAGTCGGTTAAGTGTCTGCCTTCAGCTCAGATCACGATCTCAGGGTCCTGGGATCAAGTCCTGCATCAGGCTCCTTGCTCAGGGGGGGAGACTGCTTCTCCCTCTGCCTGCCACTCCCCCTGCTTGTGCACTCTCTCTCACTCGCTCTCTCTCTCTCTGATAGATAGATAGATAGATAAATAAATAAATAAATAAATAAATAAATAAATTCTTTAATTAAAAAAATCCTTTCAAATTAATACAAGCAAGGGGCTGATCTTCCAGGTAACTTCCAAATTTGGGGAGTTGAGGAGACCACCAACATATATTCTGGGCTCTTTAGCTTGAAGTATTTCCTCCCTAATTTAGACAGCTCCAAAATCAAAAGTAACATAAATCCTAAGCAGAACTTGGATGAAAGAGTTAAAATATTAATAAGGTGATTTGCAGCTTGGTTTCCCAAAAGCAATGAATTATTGTTTTACAAAGCAGTCTAAGACTATGCATGGTATTTCAGGAGTTAAAATATAAAACTAGTGGCTTCATTACAATTGAGTTACTTTTAAGCTCATGGAATCAGAAATGCCTACTGTCCAATAATCACTGAAAAGATTAACTACTTTTCCAAGGAAAGTGGGTTCTATGAACTCAGGCCTAAAATGTGGAAAACAGAGTTATTCATTTTGCAAATAACTCACTAACATCATAAATTAATCAAACCAAGCAGCAAATATTTTCACAAATCAATGAGCTATTGCTAAAGGGTACAGTACAATTAAATTACAGCCTTAGTTAAATGTCATTGCTTTATCACAGTGGGCCTTTCAGGGTTGAGTCGTGTTAGCTAATTCAACTATTCAACCAGAAGCGGTTTTACTTCCAAAAATTCTAAGTTTCAAACATCAATTCTACTTGGCAGCTGGCCTTTATGTTCAGCTAATATTGCTGCTCTTCTGAGATTTTCATGTACTATTTTTGAATGTGATGTACGAATAATACTTTTGTGGGGGTAGAGTGAATTCAAGAGTAAAAGAGGGTAAAGAAAACATGCTAGAGTATAAAAATTAGCTTCTTATGAGCAGCCTCAATGTAAGGATAACCTTCAGCCCCAAAAAGCATGGGCAGTCACAACGGCCAAAGGGTCTGGCTTGGTTTTTTCTCCTCTAGGCTACTACTACATGCAACTGTATGTCACAGTCAAATAAAAAGCTTAATAATAAAAGGCAAAGCATATAAATGTGGGAATGAAGAAGACAGGCTAGAGTGACAGTTCAAAAATCTCTATTACTCACATCACTGGGTTGTACTTAGTGGCAGAGTACAACTCTAAGTAACCTTGAACCTCTGAAGGATATGCTCTTCTATTCCAATGATGACTAGGGGACAGTAAGTATTGCTCAGAACAAAAACCCCTGTGTGCCAGATCTTTTCTTTTTGCCTCTATGGATCCACTTGTCATCCTTCACATCACAAGAAGGCAGACATATTTCAACCTGGGATTGGCCAATGGAAGGCACAAGAAGAAGATCCAGTAGAGAAGACCCCCACCCCTCGTCCAGGTTTCTGTAAGATGGCTGCATTCCTCTACCAAAGGCCATAGACCCTATTAGGTGGCCCTCTCCCACTGCTGTCCCTTAAGGCCTCAGGGTGACAATAACTCCCTGTGGTGCTTCACCATCCTTTCCTGGTTTCCCTCAATCTTAGTCATACCCTTGTAAATTGTCCTTTCCTTTAATTCTCATTACCCCATTTGGGGAGTGCTCTCTATGTATAGCCTGGACCCTGACTGATTGACCCACCAAAGCTCTTGCCGTTATATGTAGCCCCACCTGCAATTTCTCCATTATTTGAGTCTTCCCTAAGTAAGAGATGATCTCTGAAGAGCAAGCCAGGCAAAGAAGAGACTGGGAAGGCTTCTCTCCCCCCTCCTCAGTGAAAAACACAATTGGAGCACTCTCCAGGAAAAGACAAAGAAATCACGCCCAACTCCTTTCTCTTATTTGGCAAAGAACTAAATTAACAGCAAAGGAAAACACTGGAAAAACATGTAATGAGGGAGTTTACCTGCATTGATTAGATCTGCATCAACTTCATTTTGTAGTGGATATGGACCCTATCAAAGCACACACTGAATTAGTAAGTTTCTCACTGAATAACGTATTAAAATCATAACAAAAACAACTTCTCTAAGAACCCTAGGAAATTACTATCAAAAGACTTGAGATGAACCTTTTAAAAATAATTCCAGTATTTTCATGGCTGTTGCTCATATTGATTAGTCTTTCCTATACTAATAACTGTGATAAAAAGTATTTCTTAAAAATTACCAAAGTTTGAAAGAAATGTTACATTATTAGAAATATAGGTCAAATAAAACAAAAATTTAATTATTTAGTACGTACTATGCAGTCAATGTTACTCATAAATCTTCCTGGTGGTATCAGTGACTACAAACAAAATGGCTGCCTTATTTGACCAGAAGGATGCAGAGGCAAAGTTTCATCTTTTTGGTATGCAGCATCTAAAGGCTCGAATTTGGAGTCCTATCCTTATCTCTCACAACACCTAAGTTTTGATGCCCTTATTTTCCCTTTGCCTGGTTACTCCCAGTTTTGCTTTTTAATTTTGTATGTATTTTTATAAGGCATCTCTACATTACTTGAATGGGGTGAGTAGTTTCATAACATAACATATAGTAAACAAAACAGGAGGAAATGGAAAAAGGAGTCAGGGAGGCAATAAGACACAATCAAGAGTGAGGAAATCTGAGCTGGGAAATTCTAACATGCTTTCAAAAAGAGGGACCAAATAATGTATCGTTTAAATAAACTGAAGTGGCAACTAACGTTTTAGGACTATGTAAATTTTCCCTTTAAACACTGACCATGGATAATATACATCAACTCATTTCCCTGGTCTCCTAAATGAGGGAATTGATCACTCTATAAATAATCACATTTTTAAGATATGGGAGTCTTTGACTGCAATATGAATCTTTTATCCAGACTCATATCAGTTTTGTGCTTCTGAAGATGGTCATGATTACTGCCTCAATCAGTATCAACTATATGCTCATGATCACTATTTATGTCTTAAAGACGAGATATACACTTTCCATATATACAATTTTTATTGCATTAACAGTTAAGATCTACTGAGAACAACAGGAGGTTAGAAATCTTATAAATTGGCCAAACTACAAATAATCTCTGCCATAGTTAATATTACATTAAAAATGTCATCCAGAAAACAAAAGTATTTCTTATTATTATAGTATTTAATTAAAAGTATATCCAAATTCTGTGAGAATGTTGAGCTCATCTGGAAGGTTAATCTTGAGGAAGAGAAAAATTCTTCCCTTTTGAACAACATGGCCTCAAAATGAGAATTAGCTAAGAAGAATTTTTTTGAATTAATCAAAAAATGTCCCTGTTCCTCAAGTAAAAACCTTACTTTTCAGTTTCTCATTCAGAGTCTTATTGATCATTATTTAAATACAGAATTTTTTATGACCTTCATTATCTTGTCCAACCACACAAAAATTAAAGTTATCTGAACAGGACACTGTGAGGTCTCTCTGAAGCAGGTACACGAGGGGAGGTAGACACTGACAAGCTGACACAGGACAAACAGAAAGCTCAGATAGTCAGGAAACTACCTTAAAAATAAGGCTGGGAACTTTAACAACTTATAGAAGATTTCACTAGATGGACTATCTCGTTTTCCACCGAGACTGGATAAATAAAACATTAATCTGTCTTACCAAACCCAGGATTCCATTTTCACTTTGCAGATGAACTGTGATATTTGGGCTGATAAAGTTGCTGGCCAGAAGTGGGATTCCTATGCCCAAATTAGCTGGGGAAAAAAGATGTTAAGGTCCACTATATAAAAGGTAAAAAGATTATGCCATAAATCTGCCACATATATAAATCTGAACTTCTGAACTTTAAGGGCACTTGCTCTGAATGTAATCACTGAATACATTCTCTCCTCACTCTCCAGGCACTATTTTGTAATCTCTTTAAAACAGAAAATCTCTAATTTCAATAACATTAATGTGCTTTCCTGTAAAGATATCAAAGTGGTGGCTTCAGAGGTCATTTTTATTGTAAGACATATTTTATTTTCGTTAATGCGCTTAGC
Source organism: Mirounga angustirostris (assembly GCF_029215605.1). Lineage (NCBI taxonomy): Eukaryota > Metazoa > Chordata > Mammalia > Carnivora > Phocidae > Mirounga > Mirounga angustirostris. The sequence continues at coordinate 121,527,327 of NW_026991715.1, read as the reverse complement.
AAATTTGAACTGGTAGATTACGACTTATTGTGACTGATATATTATTAAACATGCCTTGACCTTTGTTTAAAAGTAATTTTCACTATTCAAAACTCCAAAAAAAAACAATGACTTAATATTCTCAAAAAGGGGTATCATTTTTAAATTAAAAAGAGTTTTCTGACAATACCAAAATGTCTGTCTAAAACCATAATGATTCCTTTGGGTCACTGGGATAACATTCATTGGTAACTGAATTCTTCAAGATACAAAGAAGAAGGAGGAGGTGACTAAGTTTCAGTGAATATAATTGAGACTATATAAAAAGTAGCTAAGCTAAAGCACTGAAGAGCTGAGAGTTTGACTCTTCTTCCTCAAATGATCAAAATTGGGTCCTGATTTGTCTGTAATGGTGTAGATTTAATCTTGTCTCCCAACACAAACAGGCTGATCAAATCAGAGACACCCACACCACCTGGAACTGCTGTCCATACTGTCCACTACCACCACACGCTGCAGGACTGGCCAGAATTAGAGCAAAGAATGATGGCACTCTGATGAGATTCCAGGAACAGTGAGATCTTTATGAGTCAGAGCCAGAAAAAATAAGGTTTGTATGTGATGCAATATTACAGACTATGAAGGCTGGCAAGACGATTCAATGAACCAAAACACTGCTTGTAGACATGTTAACTCTAAGAAGCTCTGACAATAGCTACTTGGCTCGTTTCTTACCAAATCACAATCTAGTGTAGTGTAGTTGGTACTTTGTTTCTCACAGTGATGTACAGATCACACTGAGATATTAATTTCATTATGAGCAAGTATTTTCAGATAAGGGAACCCCAATGACAAGCTTCATACCTGAATTCTTTCACCATATTCTATAATTTTTTCAGTTCTTTAATGCTTTTTAGTGGGTCAAATGCCAGGGATAAAGAAGTCTGTGTACTCTGGGTTGAAAAAAGTGGGTAGTATGGAGAGACCATTTATATGAACTTGCAAATATTTTTCATAGGCAATACAATAACAGCGAATAAGAACACCTAGAAGGCATTACTAACTAAAATTAGTGGTATCATATAGTCAGTGTTTAAATGTCAGTGGGAAAACAATTGACTGGAGGTCAGAAGAAAACGAAGGACCTAGCTTTCACCTGCTAGGTTAACTGGTTGATGCTCTATCTTGCTGATATAGGAGCTGAAGAGGAGGTACCATTATATTCCCCTCCACCATGTGAATTCTCTCCATAACACAACGTATAAATTGGAAAACAAAGAAAAACGAGGTGGTGGAGGTAAAAATAAAGTAGAAAAAGGGAGTTTCCCAAGTCAGTATCAGTCTGAAAGATGATATTTATGGACGGGGGAAGCTCGCAGAATGTAGACCCTTGACATGTTTCTAGATCCTCCTTTAGGAACTTTAAGTATGGCTTTAGTGTATTTACCACTCAACAAATATTTATTTTATCAAACACTATTTGTATTTATATGCAGTATTTGTTATTGTATAGTTCAATGTTTGATGTACTGAAAATCAACAAAATGGCAAAGAGACTCACTGTTAAACACATTCGAAAACTGAACAGTAATGGTACTAAATTATCTCAATCTACCTTTTTTTTTTTTTGACAAAGTATCTAAAGCAAAATTTGAATCATTCATTGAGTACCCTTACAAAACATTAGACATAAAAGGGTACACTCATGGGATCCTTGTCAAAGGCAAGAGGGGTTGTTAAGAAGTTGGATCTTATGTTTCAATGAGTATGCAAATGTCAGAACATAGAGAAAGTAAATAGCACTGTTGTAACTAGTACTTCTGAGATTTGAAACCCTCATCTTGGGTAATCTCTTTTCCCAATAACCTTTAGCAAAATGCCAAACTGTATATTAGAAATCCATTGTATAACAGAAAATAGCTAAGCAAATTTTGGTTGCCATTTTGTTTCAAGAAGGCAAACAGATTATACTTCCAATTTCATATACCTCGATATCTTTAGGTTATATGCCACATTTTTAAAAAATTGATCCATTGCTTTAAAAGTTAAAGTGAACTGGAAAAGAATCACTATGCAGGAGGCCTAGCAGCCTGATGCATATAGAAAAAGGGAGGACTATGTCTCTGCCCAGCCCCAGAAAGATAAAGGATACCATACATGCCATCCTCAAACTCAAGAGCTGCCCGCTTGATGATACGTTCCCTTACATTATCTCCAGGTTTACTGGATTTGGTTTTTACATCTTCCTCTTTTCGGACCGATAAACGCTTTAAAATAAACAGAAATAAATTATTCATGGTTGAAGTATACCTTGAATTTTATTACTGCTGAAATATAAAATTTCACCAGAAAAAAATGTTAAGTCTCTCCCATTACTACTATGAGGCAAATCTATAATACAACAGAGAGTTCTTTTTTAAAGAATAACATCGGTGGTATTTGATGACAGAAATAATTTTTTAGAAAGTGAAAGAGGTCAGATTTGTTTGAAGAAGAAGATATACTTGTTCTGTTTTTTGAAGCAAATAATTCCTCTGTTACTGTCACACTGACTGCTACTACTATTACTTTTATTAAGACTTCTGCAATTGAATTCTCAGGTGCTCAAGGACTGAACCAGAACCAAGAAAAGGAACAGACCCTGGGACTCTGTTTTTGCAGGGCTGTCAGAATGCTTTTACCAGGTGTTGCTACTGCGAATTGCATATTTCCACCTGCAGAGTTTGGACTGGTTTTGCTACAAGTGCATCACAGGAATCATAAAAATATCCAGAAACCAGCCAGGAAACTATTTCCATTACTAAATCTCCTTGACATAGACTCTGGTTTCTATTTGCAAAAATGTCCCACATCCTTTCTCCCTAGCCCCCTAACATTAGTATTAGATTGCAAAATCTCTCTGTTTGACACACGGCTGATGGTATCTCTGATTGCCCAGTATCTCCTACTGGATGTCTATTCTGTTGCTGCTCCCTACACAGCTGTGAATCTTGATATCAATTCTGGCCCAGCTGAACATTCTTTATGCTCTCAGTAGCCTTAGAATACTTCCACTGCTCCTGGTACCTACTCCTTGCCATGATCTCATATCTACTAGCTGCCCAGAGACTGGTGCTAATGGGAATGACATTCTGGACTTTATAAAGTGCAAAGCAACTTCAAGAAAGACACTTCTGAATAATCAAACACTAAGTCCAACAGGGCTAAAACCTTCTCTACCCTAGGACAGCCAGTCAAAACTATGCATTATAAATTAGGATAGTTACAGAAGCCTGAAGACACAGCTCAGAGAATCACGTAACTTGGTGATATACACTTGGTAAACACAAGTCACTGTTGGACTAGACAATAACACAGACGATCATGTCCCCTTAGGATGGACACATGAGAAGCTCCTACTAAGATCCAAAGCAAACTTTCCATTCAGCTCTAATTCCTTATCATCTGGAATAGCCCCAGGGGCACATATCTCTGATAATCAGGTTTATAAATACTAACAAAAAAGCTAAGTCAATTACCTCAATTCTTTTCTCATATTTTTCTCCCTTTATAAGGCGATGTACATAAATCTTAGGAATATGGATATCTTCTGGGGCAAATGATCCAATATCCACAATTTCTTCAACCTAGGCAAAAAGAAAAAAAAATTTAAGTAGAGCTTAAACTGAACATTTTTTATTTTTAAAAAAGTGAAGTATATGCATTGTTACCTCCAATTTAGATTATATATACAGTGTAAAAAATGCACATAAGGGTGCCTGGGTGGCTCAGTTGGTTTAGCATCCAACTCTTTATTTCGGCTCAGGTTGTGATCTCCAGGTTGTGAGATCGAGCCCAGAGTCTGGCTCCACATTCAGCAGGGAGTCTGGGATTCTCTCTCTTCTCTCTCCCCCTCCCTCTCTCAAATAAATAAATGGATCTTAAAAAAAATAATACATATACCCACACACATACACGTATATATATCAAAGAGAGACAGAATATATTACACACACATACTTTTAGACCCACAAAAAAAGAAGAAATTCAAATTTCTTCATAAAATACAGAATATAAATCTCCAAAACTTAGTCTTTGCCTAAAAGAGTCTCAGTTACAAATCTGTCAAATGGTTTCTCAGTACAGCTGCTTGAACTTTCACAAATTGCAGCTCAAAATTTGAAAGCACATCCCTTAAGCCCTGATTTTCAAAATTAATGGGAGATTTATCATATCAAAGACAAAAATCTGTAACAACATCTTGCTTGGTCAATTGAAGAGCTTTTTAAATATAGATACAAATGCTATTTGTAACAGTTACTAATTATTTCTGTTATTAGCTTCCTAGGATTGTGACAGAACTGCAGTTGCTGAAATAATTTTACTTAAAGACAGATCTTAATTTCAATATGGAAATTCAAAAAGGCAATATCAACTAATAACTAGAATACTCAATGTAATTAGAATTAAAGTCATTCACAGAGCAAAAGGGCATTTTACAGCAGTATGAAATGCTCCAAGTTAGTCTGCTATTTTGTATTCATTAAAAAAAGACAACATAGCATTTTTATATCAATATAAAAAGAACCTCAGAATAACAATGATCAAGAAAAACTAAGGTTAATGCTGTTGGGGTCAAAGAATTATCTTTCTGGTACCAAGAAAAACTATTATCTTGAAGACTGGTGGGTGCTCAGTTCAATATATACCATACCCAAAGCAAAGAACTATTTGCTTAAATGAACTAACTTGTGCAAGGTGAGTTGCACATGCCTACTAAACGAATAACTGAACTCTCCAGAAGTTTCGAGGTCAAGTTGCACTTTTTATGCTATTTTACCCTGTATGCCCATACCATACTCCTCCAATGAAAGAATACCAGGAGTTACAAGAGTCATTTTAGTTATTTTGCACTGCTCCCACATAGCTGGAAAAAAAAAAAAAAAAAAAAGAATGTGGTAGATAAAAGCTATCTTCAATGATAATTAGAGGGTTCTTTTTTTTTTTTTTTAAAGATTTTATTTATTTGACAGAGAGAGACACAGTGAGAGAGGGAACACAAGCAGGGGGAGTGGGAGAGGGAGAAGCAGGCTTCCCGAGGAGCAGGGAGCCCGATGCGGGGCTCGATCCCAGGACCCTGGGACCAGGACCTGAGCCGAAGGCAGACGCTTAACGACTGAGCCACCCAGGCACCCCGATAATTAGAAGGATCTTAACCAAAATCAAACAAAAATTCCAAGTAAGAGTCAGTAAACATGTGGGGATCCAAGCTGAAATAGTGGGTAGAGATGCATACCTGCATTCATCTGAGAATGAGTTAGAGGGAGGCAAGGGATTCCCCATCACTGTAATCTGTATCTACCCCCCTAAGGCCTCTCTATGCTCTGGTATTTCCAACTCAGGGTGGTGACCAGGGAAGGAGGAGGTGGATATAGGAAATGCGGAGCAGCTAGGCATTATCACTACTTCTTCAAATAGCTGGAATTTTAGCCATCAGAGTTCATTCATATTTTTATACGTATTTAAGCCTTCAAAGAGGCTCTGGACTTCAAAAACTTGTTTATACATTAACCCATTATCCTGAGGATTTATATGAAGACTTATTATTCATGAAAATATTGGCCACAGCATTTGGTAAAATAATAATGAGTTGGAAACAACCTAAGTCGTCCACAATAGGCTAATGGTAAAATATATATGATACATCCACATGATGGATCAATACTTTAGTTTCCATACTTATGACACATCATAATTTAATGTTTCATAAAAATGAAAGATTTTTGTACAAATAAATATTTACAGATATGTTCTTTGGCACAATTATCTCTACACCTACAAAAACCCTGAAAGGAAATACAAGGAAATGCTAATAATTATTGCCTCTGGGTAACAGTACAAGTTATTTTTCTTTCATTTCACTTCTATAATCAAGGGGTGAAAAACCTACAGAATTTTTTTTTTTTTTAAGATGCAGCAGACGCAAAGTAAGGAGGTTCCCAAACTGGGGAATACATTAAGTGGAGGATGTCATAAATTCCTTAATTAGTTAGACATGTACCAAAGGACATGTTAAAAAGCAAACAGGAACTCAAAGAAAAACTGCGGTTTGTAAACTCTAACAGCGCTTATGACATTATGAAATGAATTAAGGAAACTCTTTTGCCTACGCTTTTTAAAGATAATACGAATTATTCTCCTGATGCTGTTCCAAAAGTCCAGGCCCTCATATCTCTTGCTTGAATTACTACAGCAGCTTCCTAACCAGTCTCCTTGCCTTTGCCCTTCAGCAAGGACAAGAAACGTAATGGAAAAGGAAAAAAAAAATAGTAATACTTCTCACTTAAACCAGAAATGCTGATGGTAACCAATCACTATTGTCTTCTGATTCCAAAAAAATAAAGTTTTGCCCCAAAACACCAAATTAAGACAAAGTTTCTTTATTGAGGGCAATGACATCATGATTTCACCACAAATAGGGTGACAGAATGTGTCCTGACAAAAGAACTCTGACAGAAAGCAAGAATCTGGTTAAATGTAGTCAGTTCTGTGCTTTGTCATCCTGATAGAAGTGATTTTCCTATTGTAGAAAACACATGTGCAGCATTTGTCCAAACATCAACACTCAACAGTATTGAAAACTTCTATACAAAAATCAAAGCTTTTCAGAGTCGGTTAGCAGAGTTAATAGCAAAGGAAGAAAATATTTGAAGTACAAACCGAAAGAAGAAAACATATGTTTTCAGACAATCTGTGAAAAGGGTTTAAAAAAACCGGAGAGGCAGAACTATCTTAATGAAAGCTACTGAAGGGACTGAAGGCTTCTCTGCTGGTCTTGTGTGATTTGGAGAAAGAACAGTAAGGAGGAACCAACGTGGGGGGGCGGGAACAGTCTAGTGAGATCAGGCGATGACGTAAGAGCTAACGGAAATCTGAAAAGAAAAAGACGAGTAAAATGAGCTTGTTAAGAAAAAAGTAAAAATAAAAGCTCACAAGAGCACTCACTAACCATGGCAGAAATGTGTCTCCCGAAATCAGAAGTGGGAAATGGTAGAGATGCATACCCGCATTCATCTGAGAATGAGTTAGAGGGAGGCAAGGGATTCCCCATCACTGCAATCTGGATCTCCCCGACTAAGGCCTCTAACAGCGGCCTTACTGTTACAAAGTAACTGTTTCTTTACAAAGAAACAGTCTCGGTGCAAAGCAGTGAGCAGATGTAAATGTCCTCAGACAAGAGCAGGATGGAGGACAGGTAGCGAAGAACAACCCAGAGTCTTCCCGGGGCATTAGGCACAGTTGCTATGCAGCACCATCTGGTTCATCTAGAAACCCAGACACTTGAGGCATCTCTAATTAGTACTTGTCTTCAGTCATTAGCAGGAAAATAGAGGCTAGGAAATGTTAATTCTTATTGATCTGAACTTTGTTTTAAAAAGGCTTTCTCTGCCCTGTACCCTTTTTAGTTTATCATTCCGAAAAGTTTTATTTTAAAGCTCAGAGAAGGCTAAGAATTAATCCTTGGGCGACAATGCTTTTGTTTTTACTTGGCAAACAGTATTTATATCTCAGGTAAGGGAACAGAGGAGCTGCAAGGCAATAACTTTCTTATTTTTTTAATTTTGTTTTAGTGACAGCCTGAATCCGTGATCGCCACAAAAAAATGGGCCCAACCTGCCAACCTCACTGTGACACAAGATGAGGCCTGTTTTGAGAGCAAGGGGAGAATCACACGGCAGGGTTCTTTCCTGAGTCATTTTAATGTTCAAAACAGGTTAGGAAGAATGTAATTCTTTTGCCAAAAAATAAAAAAAACAACAACAAGCAATAATGTCTGGAATCATGAAAAACACTGACCCCAAATTAGGAAAAGCTGTGGAAGACCAGAAAAATGGAAGAGGGAACCATGAGCAATAACAGAAAACATTACAAATTAGATGCAGAGGTGCTCTGGATGGTAAGATGAAGAGAAAATGGGGAGCAAAAGGGAGGTCAGCATGCAGGGTATCCTTCCTGAGAATCCAAAAAAGGGGGGAAAAATTTCCAAAGGAGCAAGGAGGTGCATATTGTATTAAGCTTCATGCTAGGGATGATATGATTAGTACAAAAATAAAAGATACAATGGCATGGAAGCTAAAAGGGCCTGGAACAAATTATATATGGTCTTAGATGTCTATACATAAAAGTGCAAAGACTGAAAAGATGAGTGGCTATTAAAGAATTTGGAACCTTAAGAACAGGGGTAAATATGATTGCACAGTCATTACTGAAACCTGAGATATTCTACAATGTTCAGTGAAAACAAGCTGACAGAAGAACATGCTATCTCAAGAAAAATATGCATGTGCCCGGGAAGCCACAGACCTAGTGATGAAATGTGGTGAAGTACATCTAGTGTGAGTTCAAAAGGAGGAAGAACATCACACTAATGGCCATATAATGAGTGCTCACCAAACTAAAGATGTAGAGGACATACTTTTAATAGAATGTCAACATTTCTGAGAAATAAGATAGTCATATCATGAGAGGCACTAATTATCTGAATATCTTCTGTTCATCATATTCCTCTGATAAATTCTATATTGCCTTCTGACAAGTTCTATATTTCAGAAGGAAAACGTGAGAGAAATCATGATTCTGGACCTCTAACCAATAAGGATAAACTTGGTAAAGTAGAAATGATGGAAACCCTGAGAGAAAGTGACAATGTAAAATTGGAATTTGTACTAGACCAGGAACTGAATCCTGGACATACAAAGAAATGTATCCTGGTCTTTGAAGAAGAGCAGATTTCAAAAAGTTGAGAAAAAAAGAAGCAGGATCAAGTGGTCAGAAACTCTAAATGACAAACTTAAGAGACTTTCAAAACCCCCATTCTGACAATAGGAGAACGGACCACCTTGACAATGAACAGAAGAGCACATAAAGAAAAGTGTAAGAGGTGATAACATGGGTAACTATGTGGTTCTGCGTATCTCACAAGGGCTCACACAAAAGACAGACAAGTATGATCTAGGACAAAATGAGAGTCACATGAAACCTTCAGAGGTGTGCCAAAAGGCACAAAATTGGAATGAGAGGAGTCATATACAAAATGCTACAGATGATGAAAGAGTGGTTTCTGGGGTGATTTTGCTGTTGCTGAATGGAGAATTCGGAAATGGTAATCAGCACTGCTTGAGACAGATGACAGAAACAAGTACAGCAGTTCGACTCCATCTTGCTCCTGACTTCCCCATCAGCAAGAAGGAAAGGGCAGTACTAATATGGTTAAGGAGAAACTGAATTCCAAGAAGAGAGAGATTCTCTAATACTAGGCCATACACAAAATGATATACCAGGATTCTTTTTTTTTTTTTTCTTCTTAAAGATTTTATTTATTTATTTGACGGAGAGATAGAGAGCACAAGCAGGGGGAGCAGCAGAGGGAGAAGCAAGCTCTCTGTTGAGCAGGGAACCCGCTGTGGGGCTAGATCCCAGGACCCTGGGATCATGACCTGAGCCTAAGGCAGACGCTTAACCGACTGAGCCACCCAGGCGCCCCTGATATCCAAGGATTCCTAAAGAGCCTGATAATATGGTCACAGAATTATAATCAAGTGAAAAATGGTAGCGACGTTGGCAGATGGAGAGAGGGAAATAGACTCCTTTTCAAAATAGGGGCTCGGTTCACAACAGTATTCTAAAATGGATTATTAAACAGATAGTTTGTAAGGTCATGAAACAGAGAAAAGAATATTGTGAGGCACCAGTACAAGTTTCCCCCAGACCACACCATGCAGCATGGACTGCACTGATCTGCAGATCAGGCTAGCACACTGGCAGGCCCGGAGAAAAGCAGTATGTGATTTCACAAAAAACCTGACCAAGTTCCTCATGGAAGAGCTGTACAGACTTAGCAGGGAAATGTGCCTTGGATACATTCACTTAAAATCAACAAATACAAATTAAGCACCTACTAGATATAGCAATGAAGGAAACGGACAGGGAGTCTGCTATGATAGGTAGCAGACAGGTAGGTAAGTACTTGAAGAATCACAGAAGTACTTGATGGCTTGACAATCCTTAGAAGTCTCCAATGCTGTGCTTTGTAACCTTTGGGGGGAAATGTGTAGTTCTTTACAAATCCGATGAAAGCTACACACAAAGGAGTTTCCTGATCTATAAAATCCTTCATGAGATTTCGAAGTTTGGTCCATAAACAGCCCCCCTACTCTCCAGCCTCAGCTCGACCCCAGATTAGAAGAGAAGCCCACTCTAGTGGGGTAAGGTCTTTGGTCCTATCCTGTTCAACATCTTTATCAAGGCCTTAAATGAAGACAGGGAACACATTCTGAGTCCACTGTGGTTCAGAGGAAAGGGTCTGCGTGCAATGGGCAATTATGAACAGATACATTTCCATCTCTGTCAGAGAAGACAATCTCAGACTCATGATCTCCCAAGTATTTAGCAAAAGTTCAAGTGACAAAAACAATATTCCAGGAGTCCAAACATCCTTTTAATGTTCCAAGAAGAGTCTGCCCCTGGAGAAAACCAGTATCTTTATACCATTGTTATAAAGAGTCAGTTTCTCCTTCTTACAATCAAATGAGTTCTTTCATGCAATTATAACAGGGTGCCACGATAAAATTCTGTCTAGTTTTAATAGCAAGAATAATTGTACTTCACTTGATCTGATCATTAGTTTCCTTTATATGATATGTACTATCAACTATGTGAGTACTTTCATTTTTACTTGACATCTTGTACTCACTCATGTTTGCCATGACAGTATGATTTTTCAGTCTAATTCCAGCTCCATTTTAAAGCCCTACTATTGCTTTTCTTTCTTCGTATAGCCCTACTTTTAAATGTTGTTTTGTATATATTCTGTGTCTTGTAAGCTACTTTAGATCATCTCTGGAACAAAATTGGTAAAAATTAAACAGTGCATTTATTAAATTGGAGAACAATACAAGGCCAGAAAAAAAGAGCTGACACTATTAAGATAGAAATACTACCATCTGGGGACCCCTGGGTGTCTCAGTCGGTTAAGTGTCTGCCTTCGGCTCAGGTCATGACCCCAGGGTCCTGGGATCGAGTCCCACATCAGGCTCCCTGCTCAGTGGAGAGCCTGCTTCTCTCTCTCCCTCTGGTGCTCCCCCAGCTTATGCTCTCTCTCTCTGACAAATAAATAAAATCTTAAAAAAAAAAAAAAATACTACCATCTGGTCTCTACTGGTTAGGAAAATAAAATGGGCCAATATTAACTGAATGAAATTCAGCAGGGAACAAATATTGTAAAATAATACCTGGCCTAATAATTTTTTTGAAGTGGAAATATAAAAGGGTTTACCTAAGCACCAGCACAAAGACTACATGTGACAGAAACACCCAAAAAAATGCCAGAAAAATTTTCCTTTCTCCATTTGCTGTCCAGCCTCAGAGTTCAGGATAAACACCTTAAACCTCATGTCCCTCATTACAAAATAAAAACAATCCTTCCTCTCTACAATGTCTCATCTGAAACATGGGATGAGAAGGAAAACGGATGAAGCAGTTTGAACTCATTAAAAGAAAAGCTTTACCTAAAAATAGCTTAATTTACTAAAACTGTGATTAGCCACAAAATTAATAGGCCATATTGATTAAAAAAAAAAAAGTAGGAATATTACTTACTTCATGGACTACCCCAATAGTTTTTGTAATGGATTGTATTTTTTTTTTTTTTTTTTGAGAGACAGAGAATGAGAGAGAGAGAGAGAACATGAGAGGGGTAGGGTCAGAGGGAGAAGCAGACTCCCCACCAAGCAGGGAGCCTGATACGGGACTCGATCCTGGGACTCCAGGATCATGACCTGAGCCAAAGGCAGTGGCCCAACCAACTGAGCCACCCAGGCGCCCCTGGAGAGACTGTATTTTAAAAACAAATTGTAAAGCAGGGCACCTGCATGGTGCAATTGGTTAAGTGTCTGATTCTTGGTTTGGGCCCAGGTCATGAACTCAGGGCTGTGGGATCAGGCCCCATGTTGGGCCCCATGCTCAGTGCAGAGTTTGCTTGAGATTCTCTCTCCCTCTCCCTCTGCCCCTCCTGCTCGTGCTCTCTCTCTCCAAAATAAATAAATCTTTAAAAAAAATAATAAAAACAAATTTAAAAGCAGTTTATAAGTATTATTTTCATTTCCATGTACTCTTATATCCAAACAGTCTAGTCCATGATGGTTTTTTTGCTAGCATTTTTTTTAAATTTGACCAAAAATGCCAATCTTCGCTAAATATGTGATTTAATAACATTTAGGCAGTATTATAAATATCCAAATTTTATTTGTGATATCTTGGTCTAAAAGGAAATTTTATTAGGGCTGTAGCAAATCCAGAGAAGTAATTAAAAGGAGTACATCTACCCAAAGGAATTAAAACACTTCTAACACGTTCATTCAAAGCACCAGTCTTATCTACAATACTAGGGGAAAAAATTACACCATTATCACATACCCCAAGGAAAACAGGGAGACATGATATAATTAAAAGAATTAAACTGGGAACATTTTTCAATGAAGAGAGTTATAGAGAAACAGGAAGAGAAAGTCTGTGTTCAGCTTTACAGTCGCCAAAAAACTGCCTATTAGTGATGCCAACTGAAACTTTGAAAGGTTACTCTTTTAAGACTGTTTCCTTCCATTTGGGGTTGTTAATCATCCTTGGAGCTTTTTACAATGTAAAAACCCAGTATTTAACACATAAACTGCAAAGTAGAATTGGGTTAAACTCTAGCATTTCTGGAACACGGTTCACGGTTGCTTAATCTAACAGAGATTGGAACTAGTATTCACCTTGTGAGACTCGATAATTCTTAAATTTAAAATCCTTCACCATGTGGCAAAGAACAAGAGCTTTCTTTTTTCATTTCACCTTTTCAATGTTCTCTATATGTTTTCATTCTATAAAGCAGTAAGCAAAGGCATCCTATTCATTTCATTTCATCCTATCTTATTTCATGAAGAACATTAAAATGCCATGTTTCTTTTTCCCTGATTTACTATAAGGGGCGCCTGGGTGGCTCAGTTGGTTAAGTGTCTGCCTTCAGCTCAGGTCATGATCCTAGGGTCCTGGGATCAAGCCCCACATCAGGCTCCTTGCTCGGCGGAGAGTCTGCTTCTTTCTCTCTCCCTCTGTTGCTCCCCTTGCTTGTTCTCTCCCTTGCTCTCACCCTCTCCCTCTGTCTAATAAATAAAATCTTAAAAAAAAAAGGTAGACATAAGATGTAAAAATAAACTTCAAGACAACATACCTTTCCCACCCCTCAGTGTACAATTCCCAAAACTAGATCTTTAAGTCCTAAAGAAATTCACATACTCATCACCTTCTCAGCTGTGATGTTAGCAGTAAGAACAAGCAAATGCCCATTCCCTCCCTACAAACAGCAGGTACACACAATCGTTTTTATGGCTGGCATCACTTGGTTCCTTTTTTTTTCCCACAAAGAATTTCAGCCTCTAGTTATCACTAGGAAAGCAGAGCCAGTCCTGCCTCTGAGGTCATCGTTCACAGCAATGACTGAAAAACCTACGGTGAATGAAGCTGATGAACTCCCAAATCTAAAATGTCTTTTTGTCATATACAGCTCATCCCTGAAACTCAACACCACATTTGAAAAGTTAAGAATGATAATTAAAAGAAGCACCCTGATCTTTTAGACAGAATTTCCCTCCATTAAAGACAAGCAGCTATGGTTGATGGTAAACAGTAATTTGTTGATGCCAATACTTTTGTCCATACGATTCTAAGGCCATGTATTTTATCCACTTCTCCTATACTTAAAAAATAAGGAGACAAAAGAGCATGATATAGAGTACTGGGTCTGGGGTCAGAAGATGTAGATTCTGGTTTTAACCCTAATGTCATCTAGCACTGTGTTCTTATGTGAACCACTTAAAGTCATTTCATCTCTAAAATGTGGAAGTTGAGTTTTAAATGATGCGTTACATTCTTTCCAGTCCTTACATGCTGTAAGTCTACATTAGTTCTCGGATGTGCTATAAAAAGACCTTAAAGTATGCAAATTAATGTATCTTTTTAATTACTCTAGGTTGTTGAACACTAAATCATTCCCCTCTTACTGGGTGTACTTTGTTAAACGCAACACATGATTTTAATTCCATGCCACTTAGTTACCTTCCATACTCCTCTGGACTTACATGTTTGCTAGGCCAACTCTCACCTGAGTAAACAGTCAGTTGCATTTACAAGGCCAGTTTATTTGCCACCAGTTGATTACCTGCTACATATCTAGTTAACTACCATATGGTTTGTTCTACTTTAACTGCGTAATAAAAGCCTATTGAATGAGGCACACTATCTATTCCAGCCAGCATTAAAAGGCACATCTTGAGATAAAATGACCCCAGGGAAGTCGGAGGAAGCTAGTCACAGTAATAAGGAAAGGAATTACAGAACACCTGGTAGCAGATTATCAAGTCTCTCAGTTCAGGGCCTGACAAAGGCCTCAAATATAAAGCTGTCAGGAAGAACCACTGAGGATAAGGCATTTTTGCTTCCTTAGACCACAGCAGGATAATGATGCCAATCAAGTGGAACGAGCAGAACACTTCTAAGCCTGCAAAGTATTGCTTATATTTTAAAATTGCTGGCTCAGTGACTCAAACATCATTTAATGAGCATCTATTATGTGCCAGGCATCAGGTCAGATGCTGGGGATACAAAGATGAGTAGGACAAGGTCCCACAAGGTGCTCCTGGTCGAATGGAGGAGATAGGTAAACAGTGAATCACAGTACAAGTGGTGATAAATGCTATCATAGAGGGAAAGCTCCACTCAGAATGCAGAAATGAACCACAAAAAGAAGGGTGGGGAGGGCATTTCAGGCAGAAGAAATGGCGAGAGCAAAGTCCTGGACTCAGGAAAGAATGTGATCTGGGGGAATGTGAAGAGATTTAGGGCATGCAGGAATGGGAGCAGCAGAAAGAAGTCTGAAAATTTCATTTTATGAAATGAGGAACCTAATTTTGGAAAAGCTATCAGAAATGGCAACAGCCATCCTGAACAAAAAAGAAATGTGATTTCCTTCATACTTCAAAAAACTCACAAGAGAGTTCATCTTAACTAATAATGCTGCTAGAGCAGTTTCTTTTGACTATTGAGGCTTCTCTCCAGAAAAGAAATTTTTAACAACTTGGCAATTACATCCTCTCACTTTTATTAATTTTTGGTTGTGCACCTGGATTTTCTAGGGGCCTAGTAAAAGGACACTGGGAAATCTGAATATATTCTAATTTTAGAAAGCTGCCATATGCTATGTGCTAAAACTACAATAATGATACATGCTGAAATGTGTTTATAAGAAACATAACCAGTAACACAAAAGGGGTCAATGAGTAATGCTTATCACTTTTCCTCTCACACATTTCTTACTTAAATCATTTATGTAAGCCATGACTTTAAAATGCCTTCTTTTTTAAGCTATACTCTTGAACAAGAAAGACTTGGGAGAGTAACTCCTTAAAAAAAAAAAAAAAAAGCAGCCAATTTTTAAAATGAAACAATCTTGCATAAGCCCTAATTATCACTTCAGTATTTGTAGACGAGATCTATATTTGAAGTGGAAAAAATAACATTTTTTGACAAGGTCTCTGGAAGGAGTGAGGAAAGCCACTATTATTTTAATAGGAGTGACTTTAAAATCACAAGCTAAATTTTTAACACCAACATGGAATAAATCAATAAGTAGGTCAAAAGTTGTTAGGTAAACTAAAGGAGAAAGTAAAATGAGTAAAAGGAGTCTTTGTCCTTTTTTGCAATAAGACAGTTTTGTGAGAGAGTATCCCCTCGATTTATATCAGTCATACTGTGCCTTACTACTCAATAACCTTTCAGAGAGAGTATCATAGGTAAAGATTCCAAAATCATTATATTATGTTAGAAATTCCCTCTGGCCTTTTCTTGCCTTCCCTTTCTCAACAGAATCTATGTCATTTGCAGTGAGATGATTTTGTGGGAAATCATGACCATAAGTTTTAGAGAGCTGTCTCAAAACAGTGAATCAACAAAGCACTTGACTCACACCTTATTTTAGGAATGGGTTCGTTCTGTGGGTATAGTTGCCAGTCACGGTTACGTCTCTCTGAGAGCCTTATCCATCTTTACTTCCATAACTAAGTTACTGCTATGGGTTCAAGATGCTGTTCCTTTTGGGAAAAATGAAACTAGACAAAACCAGAGAAGGAGACAAACCATAAGAGACTCTTAATCTCAGGAAACAAACTGAGGGTTGCTGGAGTGGAGGGGGGTGGGAGGGATGGAGTGGCTGGGTAATGGGACACTGGGGAGGGTATGTACCATGGTGAGCGCTGTGAATTGTGTAAGACTGATGAATCACAGATCTATACCCCTGAAACAAATAATACATTATATATATTTAAATAAAAAGAAACAAAACAAATGAAAAAAGGGGAAAAAAGAGAGAAAGAGAGAGGCAAACCAAGAAACACTTTTAACTACAGAGAACACACTGCTGGTTACCAGAGGGGATGTGGGTTGGGGGATGGGGGAAATAGGTGATGGGGATGAAGTAGTACATGTATCATGATGAAAAAAATAAATAAAATGACTTTAAAAAAAAAAAAAAAGATGCTCTTCCTTTTCTAGTTTACTAGCTAGAGCTAATCCAAGTTCTTTCCCAGGGTGGAGCAGCTAGGAAGATAGCCCCAGGAAGCTGGGTTCAAACCACAGAGCCTAGCTTCAGATCACACATCAACTACAATCCTGCACTTCCTCTTCTCACTCACACAATTCTTCATCTGAGTGGGAGATTCTAGAACCTGGGAATGAAATACTAGAGACATTCCCTTTAAAAAGAACAACAGTCATACCAACAACACATAAAATCACAAAAGAAAAATAAATAGCCAATAAATATTCAATTTCCCTTGTCATCAAAGATCTATAAATTAAAACCATAGGGCAGCATTTTTTACATAGCAAATCATCAAAACAATTTTAAGTATAATATCCATGTTGTCAAGAATGGTTCAAAAGTGATACTTTTATATATCACTATGGGATAATTGAAATTACCTTCCTAGAGAATAATTTAGCAATATTTATCTAAAGTTTGTAAAATGTTTATGCACGCACACAAAAAAATTCACTTCTAGAAATTTTGTCAGGGGCGCCTGGGTGGCTCAGTCATTAAGCGTCTGCCTTTGGCTCAGGCCATGATCCCAGGGTCCTGGGATCGAGCCCCGCATCGGGCTCCCTGCTCAGCGGGAGGCCTGCTTCTCCCTCTCCCACTCCCCCTGCTTGTGTTCCCTCTCTCGCTCTCTCTCTGTCAAATAAATAAAATCTTTAAAAAAAAAGAAATTTTGTCAAAGAAAATAATCAGATGTGCACAGAAACAAGAACACTCACTAAAGCACTGTCAGTAATAGGGAAAGATGGAAAACAACATACAAGTCCAACAACAGAGATTTGTTAATATAAATTTGAGTATAACTATTGAAATAGCCTTTTTGGGGGGAATATTTAATGACCTGCAAAAACTTTATTGATGTTTTATGTCGTTAAATATATATACTTAACATATGTTATGGTCATATGGTCATAATTTCATAATATATATGAACAGGAATTAAAGAAATCAAGCCAAGAGATATCCAATTCCATCGTTCCTTCAAAGCCCTTGATTTCATGTAGGAAATGTCTCTACATCCCACTTTGGCCCATCCACAGCCAAATATCCTTAGACCTGTGAGTCAAGAAGGAGAGTGTCAAATGCCTAGAGTTCTAGCCCTCCTTTACAATACACCACTATAAATATATGCAGAAATAAGGCCAAGAAATAGAAAGGGGTCCTGTGGGGTTGGACGCACAAACCCATAGCCCACAACAGTAGGCAGGATCCCACAGCAATTACCACCTTTACCATTAAATTTAGCACCCATTGCTCCACATACAACTTCTAATTTCTAGGTGAGCCCTGTCTCATCAACTAGATTGTGAGACTAAGATAATCACTGTGTCATACAGAGCAGATCCCTATCATCTGTGAACTTAACAGTCATGTTTTTTACTATACTCCCAAACACCTCTGATTTTTGTTGTTTTGGTAAGCTACAAACTTGACTCAACGTGCACCTAGAATGCACTTCTAGCCGACTGTCCACTTCCCACATTTAAGTGAAGTGTTGTTTTTATCTCTACGTGGTCACATAGGACCTTTTAAAGAATAAAACTTTTATTTCTTTGTGAAAGTCGGCATATGTGAAAGTCTGCATACAATACCAGGAAAGTGGTACTTGGATATTTGGGACAAATACAGGAAACCAAATATCAAATTCAACAATGGCTCAGACTGAGAGCATGAACAAGCCCACTACACATTCTATAGGGAAACAAAAATAGGCAATTTATTAATCTTTCAGGAAGGGTTACAAGCAGCAGAGTGGGTTAGTACCAAGCACCTCAGTTGCTGGATTATATGGTAAGAGCATGTTCAGCTTTGTTAGAAACTGCCAAATTGTCTTTGGAAGCAGTTTTACCGTTTTTGCATTCTTACCAGCAGTGAAGGAACATTCCCATATTTCCATTCTCTCTAGATTTTGGTGTTGTCAGTGTTTTGGATTTTAGCCACTCTAATAAGTGTATAGTTCTATCTCATTGTTTGAATTTGAAATTCTCTAAAGACATATGATGTTGGCTTATTTGCCATATGTATACTGTCTTTGTATATATATACTGTTTATACAGATCTTTTGCCATGGATTGTGTTTTTGATGTGTATCTAAAAAGGCATTGCCAAACCCAAGGTTACCTAGATATTCTCTTAGTTATGTTCAAGGAGTTTTATAGTTTTGCATTTTATATTTAGGTCTGTGCTCCATTTTGAGTTCATTTTTATCAGTTATTTTACAAAAGAGAATTTAAATAAGAAATTGGAGAACTGAAAAGGCAAGAAAGCACTGAGGTGACACCAATTTAGTAAGTCCAAGAGGGAGCAAAAGGAAGTGACTGGAACTGGTACTTGGGAAAGGGGCTTCACAGAGCTGGGGTCCAAACAGCTAAAAGATGGCATGGGGCAGCTAGTGCTGGTGACTCTAAAAATCAAGACGAGGCTAGTACTGTGAGTATGGGGGGAAAAAATCAGGAACAAGAACCAAATGCCACTGCACATTCATTCAGGATTATTGTGTCTTCATAAAGAATTGGTCCCTTTATCATCATGGAATATCTCTATTCCTGATAATCTTCCTTGCTCTGAAGTCTGCTTGTCTGATGGTAATACAGCTACTCCAGGGCTATTGTGATTAGTGTTAGCGTTGTATTTCTTTCTCTACCCCTTTACTTTTAATCTATCTGTGTCTTTATATTAAAAGTGAGTTTTTCTCTTCAAATGGTATTGTTTGCCTTTAATATGCCTTAAAATGTTGAAAGCCAGGCATGATGTACTGGGTAAAAGAAACTGAGGTAAATAGGCCCTGAAAGTGAGGTTTTATGCTTAGCTAGCTGGAGTTTAGGTTGTGACTACTGTTTGCTGTAGCTATCGGTGTCAGAGGCCCAATTTTTCTGTGATGTCCTTGTTTTTTGTCTCCTCGTTTGGATTTCCCTAGAGACTTCTTTTTTTTTTTTTTTAAAGATTTTATTTATTTATTTGAGAGAGAGAGAGACACAGCGAGAGAGGGAATACAAGCAGGGGGAATGGGAGAGGGAGAGGCAGGCTTCCCGCGGAGCAGGGAGCCCGATGCGGGGCTCGATCCCAGGACCCCGGGATCATGACCTGAGCCGAAGGCAGACGCTTAACAGCTGAGCCACCCAGGCGCCCCGAGACTTCTTCTTAAATAAGGTCTGAGATAGGAAAATCTTTTAGTTGTATTTCCCTATCATGATATAGGAGCTCTACTGTGTGGTGGCCATTTTGAAGGTGGGGAGGACAGGGAAGCATCCACAGTTTTGTGATTAGGTCTGTCTTCTAGGGAGACTTTGTCCCCCACTGGTGTGACCTTCACCAGTGCTTCTCAGTTTTGTGGTTTCTCCCTCCTTTAGGAAGATGAGAGGCAGGCAGGGCTGGGTATTCCCCTTCCCACACCTGGAAGGCTAGAGAGAGCTGGAGTTGGATACTTCCTTTTCCCGTCAGTTAGGCTCCGATGAAAAAGTTTCTCTTGAAGGCAGGCCTTGTTAAGAAGATAATGAGATGCTCTGGGTATATTTCAAAATGGCCACTTCCCCCTTCTCCTGCCAGAAGCACAAGGAGATTTTTCTCCAACCTTTATTGCGAGAATCTGCTAGAGATCCTGGAGGTAAAACCCAGGAAAGTATGCCCCCACCCACCCAAAATGGGGCCACCTCAAAGTTTTTAACTCTCAAGCTTGTCCACATTGAGCCTCCTGCAATTCATCAGTTAGTTTAGGGTTTCCTACCCGAGTGTCGGTTCCCACAGCAATTTCTCCTCCAGTATGCTCTGATTCTCTGTATCATCCTGTTTGTCCCAATTCTGGAGGCAATGGTTTTCCTTGCAACCTCAATTCCCTGATGAATCTCTAAGAAACACTGTTGATTTTCAGTTTGTTCAGTTTTTTATTGTGAGGACAGGCTTGGTGACTTCCAGGCTCCTTAGATGCCAGACCAGAAACTGGAAGTGCCTACAGAAGTGCCCTCTTATCCATGAGGGATATTTTCCAAGACCCCCAGTGGATGCATGAAATTGAGGACAGTACCAAACCCTATACAAATTTTTTTTTCTATACATGCTTACCTATGATAAAGTTTAATTTATAAATTAGGCATAGTAAGAGATTAATAACAATTAATAATCAAATAGAACTATAATAATATGCTGTAATAAAGGTTATGTGAATGTGGCCTCTCTCTCTCTCAAAACATCTTACTGTACCATAGTCACCCTTCTTCTTGTGAGGATATGAGATGATAAAATGCCTACATGATAACATGAAGTGAGGTGAATGATGTAAGCATTTTGATCAGTATCGTTAGGCTACTACTGACCATCAGAAGGTGGGTCATCTGCTTCTGGACCGCAATGGACCACTGGGAACTGAAACTGTGCAAAGTGAAACTATGGATGGGGCAGGGGATCTCTGTATTTTTTAAGTAGATAATCATTGCCAATATTTATTACATAGAATCCTAAAATTTCTTAGAATCAAACCATTGTATAACATATCCACCTCATTTTTAATTGGAGGAAAACCATTCTAGCTTCCCAAATGTGAAGGCTCTCATTTTATAGCTGTTAGGGGACTATCTTATTTTATAAGTTTTAAGAGGTTAATACACTGAATGATTTCTAATTTTGTGTTTTATGGAAGCATTCACTTTGTCCTGCAGCTATACTTAGTCAATTGAAAAATTCAATTTGCTAAAGATCTATGACCCTGCCAGTAAGGAGGTAGTAAATTACAATAAAATGTTAATATTGCAAAGTATAAGACAAAATGCACCTTAAAATACACCTTGTATCCTTTACTTTTGCTTAAGCATGTAAGCTTTGGAAGCAGAAAGAAATGTGTTTGGATCTTAACTCTCCCCCTTTACTAGCTTTGCTATCATAAAATTTTTCCCTATCCTCATTTCTTTCCTCTGTAAAATAAGGATAATAAAACCTAACTCAATGGATAATTATAATGGATAACGTAAAGTACTTTGCACTTAAGTGCACGGTATAAATAGTACTTGTTGCCTCTGTTGTTGTTATTTTTATCATTACAAGGCTATAACTCCTTCACCTATTGTCAGTGCTGAAAATATTTCAATGACAGAGTCTACTGCACACTGTGTAGGGCATACCTTAGCGGTATTTATTCTACTTAGACCATTCTACTGCCCCTTCTACTTCCTAGGAATGAATTTCATGAAGAAATGTTTTCCATTCTATTTTCCTACGTCCTTTTATAAAACCTAGTTCTCATCAATCTACATGTAAAATGCTACTTTGTACATTAAAAAATATGAACCAACAAAGAAGAAAAATAAACAAAACCTTTTTGGATGCAAACATAATGCCAAAAGCATTGGCGAAAAAATCTATTAACAACTCAGAAGCTAAAATACTTTTTGTTGCAGGAACGGATTTATAGAACTGCTTTTGAAATTCTATTTAATACTTCCTTTATTTCTAAAGGTCTAATTCCACTTCTGAGATGCCAATTCTCAAAATGAATGAGGGTTGTAAATTCCTCAAACTGAGAGAAATTTAAATTATACCAAAACTTTCAAATTCAACAGCCTTAATCCTGTAGCTTTTTATAGTCAACCTGTATTTGTCTGAGTTTGGTACTGATGAATTTTTCTTCCCCGAGTTTTGTCTATGCCAGCATAGCTTTTCCAAAATTTAAAATGAAATTCAAAACTGAAAAGAACTTTTTCACAATACAAGGCAAAACTTGTATCCTTCTCCCCCCAATTATTAAGGAAACTAAAATAGCTTCTTTAAATGAATAATGCAGCTCCTTTTCACAGAAAGCATCAAAAAGATACTGAAGTTCTTCACATCCCTGTTTAACTTCCCACCCATAGGATTTGGATTTAAAATTCTCTTCAAAGCAATTAAATGTGGACTTAAGTTATTCAGTGACAGAAGCTATGTCCTAATGTTAAATTTCAGAAACTGAATGGAAGAGGTGACCTACATTCTTGGACATGAGTGGTCTTGGTTTCTTCATGGAATGAACCACAGAGTAGAAAACCATTGCTTTCTAGCAGTTGTTATTCTTGTTTTCTAATCTTTCATTATTTCTCCCAAATTAAGCAACTGTTTCAAACCTTTTCATCTAAAAACAAACAAAATAAGATATACTTTTTTCATGAGTTTGTAAAAATTCAATAAGGCAAAGCTTTCATAAGGAAGCAGTGAAAACACACCTGCAATCTAATTTTTTTATATGTAACAGTGTGCTTTATACTAAGGAATATGGAAAGTATCTATTTTTGAACACTTAGTCCCTCTGATGTTTGCAGGCAGTGGTGTGCCCAATGGTTGAACATAAATCATCCATGAATATCTGAGTCCCTCTTTATTCATTTTGTTTCTCTTGTTCCCAAAAGAATAACATGTTACTTTCATTCAAAAGAAGTCAAGATGAGTAGTCAGCACAAGCAAGTTTCCTCAGGGCACAAACTTTAGTTTTCAACCCAAACCAAAATATTTGAAATCTTCTGGACAAAAGTACCCAAGAGATAAGTCATTAACTAATGCTTCATTTAAAACATGACAGCTAAAAGAGGTCATCAATTTTTGAGCATATGCAACTTAGGTTAATGACAGATTTATTAAGAACCTTCCTTTCTTTAAGGTGTCCATGACATTCCCCTTAAAAGTCATCACACTTTTTGAAGGAAAGGATCAACATATTCAGGTTGATTTTAATGAGCCTTAAATATTAGGTAATTTACCGATTGAAGCTAACAATATCTAGGTTAGTTTTTTGATAACTAGGTTACGATTTTAGAAATTGGGGATCTGGGGCACCGGGGCGGCTCAGTCGGTAAGCATCTGGCTTTGGCTCAGGTCATGATCCCAGGGTCCTGGGATTGAGGCCTGCATTGGGCTCCCTGCTCTGCGGGAAGCCTGCTTCTCCCTCTCCCTCTGCCCCTTCTTGTGTTCCCTCTTTCGCTGTCTCTCTGTCAAATAAATAAATTTTTTAAATCTTAAAAAAAAAGAAAGAAATTGGGGCTGTTATGGAATTTTCATTCCCTTGGATCTCAAGAACCTTGGAAGACATGGAAAGAATAAGCAGGGTGAGCCTTGCCGGCTACCACACACGCACAGAGTTCCAAAACCATCCTCACTGGGTCAATGAGAACACTGGCAGTCATCTGAGGTTTAGTGACTAAAACAGCAGAAGGGATCAAGGTGAGCACATAGCACTTGAGAGCTTTAGAAAACATATTCAAATGCCCTTTCCCACTAGTGCTCAAAATAGACCCATGAAATGGGTAGACAGGAGATACTATAAAGAAGCTGGAATTTTAAAGTAATTTGTCCAAGGTCACGATGCTAGTGAGAGACAAAGATACAATTCTTAATCTCAGATTCTGTTCATAAAAAAAAAAAATAATAAAAAAAATAAAGAAATACACTGAGACTCCTAAGAACTCCGTCCCAGAACTTCTTTCCCTAAACGGTCTTTTCCATTCCATGACTAATTATCAAATATATGTAGATTATTCCCAATAGTATAACTCCCTTCCAGACCTCTCCACTGAGCACTGTACATACATGTCCACATGCACCTGGAAAGTTACCACCTGAATGCCTAAAAAAGCCAACTCACGCCTAGCAGAACCCTTGTTTCCCCTTCGGCCAAGTTTCCTATTTCAGGAAGTGGCACACCATTGCTTGAGTCAGGTTGAGGAGTTATTTTAATCTCTGACTTTCCTCTCCCCAGCACCCATATCCAGTGCATCAGCAAGTCTGATAGATTCCTCTGCCACAATACTATCTACCTCAATTCTATCACCCTTCCCCACCTGCATTCCACCATTGCCTCTTGCCTGAATCACTGGTCACCCTGCCTTCCTTCATGCCATCGTAAAACCCATTCCACACACAGTACCCACGCTACAACCATGACCCTTTCATTTGTGCTTAAGTCCCACCTCTTGTAAAATCCCATATACCTACCTACCTACATTTTCAACTTTGCAATTCTTCTTATTGATGAGCATCTCAAAAATAAAGCCTTGGTACTCGTCATAGCCTGCCAGTGGCAGATGGAGCTTGGAAAGTCAGGACTTAAACCAAGTCTTCCAAGTGTCCTTTTCTTTAGACCATTCAACCTCCTAGTGATCTAGCCCCCAAAACCTACCCATATCTCAGTTTTCTCATTTGTAATACTGTAATAAAACTGCCTCTCCTCCTATGTCACCTGGTGATAGGTAAGAGGATCAAATGGGTGAATATATGTGAAAGTGCTTTGAAAAACATAAAGCATGGCACAAACAGAAAATGATATAAAATGCATGTTACTGCAGAAATGTTGCTTAAGTATGGAGTTTTCTGAGCTTCTGTTTACAAGAATGAGGAGTTAAGTAAATCTAGCTAAGATAACTATCTTTTGCCTCTTGTCACTAGAATATATGTAGGCTGGTTCCAGCCTTCTCTATCGCTTCAGAGGACTGGTGCTATACAAGAAAGCACAGGGCTGCCCTGGTTAAGTCCCTGATCTCTCGATTTACCTTACCAACAAATACAAAATAACCAGACAGATCCTAAGTGTGTTTCTGACTAAAAACAAAACAGGAAGCTAAAAGCCACAGTTCGGAAGGCTGAGAAAATCAGCCTCACCATGCCCAAAGTCTCTCTACTCCTCTCCCTCCCTCTCCCCGGGATGCAGAGGGTACACCTCCAGAGAAGATGAGAGCTCAGGGCTGTAGTGTCCCTCCCAACGCCAGGAACACAGGATTACTCCAACGCCAGCCAGTCAGCAGGAGCTGCAGCTGCATGCCAGACAAGGCTCAGGTTGCAGAAGTCCTGGGTTCCGACATTCACCTGGCTCTGCGCTGTGGACACAAGAAACTGGCCCTCAAGAATGATGAGACCAGTCAAACAGGCAGGAAAAGGCAAGATGCTTCTAATAGAATCAGTCCATTGATTCATGATAATTGAAAGTCAGATTTACTGACAAAGGCCTTGAGATTTCAAAGAAATTGTAACAACTGTGGACGGATATGCAAGTTGTTGTATCTGATCCTCCTTTCATTATGGCTGCCCCCAAAAAAGGCTTGCCAAATTGCACATTCATTTCACTACCACACAAATTCTTATTATTTGGTTTAATTCTTCATTGATTTTTTTCAAACCAGTTATTATTCTATTTCAGTTCTACTTGAACCCATTGGTCTTTTAAGAAATAATACTGAGTGACATTTAAGATACTTAGACTACAGAAATGGAAATCATGCTGTAAATTAAGGGTCTGCAAACTTGTTCTGTGAAGTCCAGTTAGTATTTTAGGCTTTGTGGACTCTGTCACATATTCTTTTTTTAATAACCCTTTAACAATATAAAAACATTCTCAACTCTGATGTGGTACAAAAAGAGGCCATGGGCTATAGTTTTGCAACCCTTTTAAATAAAAACTGTGAGCTAATAGTATACAGAACATACACAGTTACATATAATATAAATCAGTCTTTATTTAACATGAATCATACTGGTTCCACAGGTTTCTTTTTCCTGAAGTAGGTACTACACTGGGAATGTTTTATATTACAGAAGGATGAGGAATACATCCTGATTATTTTTCTTTTCTTTTTTTTTAAAGATTTTTTTTTTTTTTTTTTTGACAGAGAGACACAGCGAGAGAGGGAACACAAGCAGAGGGAGTGGGAGAGGGAGAAGCAGGCTTCCCGCTGAGCAGAAAGCCGGATGCGGGGCTCGATCCCAGGACCCTAGGATGATGACCTGAGCCGAAGGCAGACGCTTAACGACTGAGCCACCCAGGCGCCCCCTGATTATTTTTCATGAGGCAAAAAATTCTGCCCAGATATTTTTTCCCCTCCCTAGGTGGTCATGGATAAAAAATGTTCACTAAGAATTAATGAAGCATCCTTTACAATGTACATACTTAGAGTAAAATGTAAAGGCCTAAGTTTATACAGTGCAAGCTGATAAAATGCAAATTTGTGAAGCCTCAAAAATTATAAATAGACACAAAATCAAAAAGCCAAAAATAGAATAAAATTCACCAATCCATCAAAATAACACATACATCCATGTGTTATTAAATGACTTTCAGGATCTCTGCACTAACAATAAAAAATAGCACCAAAATTTTGTAAGGATAATGGCATACAAATGACTTGCTGTAATTGGTATTTCTACCCCACAATGCAATGAAGTCCATTGTACCTGAGGTAATGGAACTCTCTCACATAGCTGCTGCATTGTTATCAAGCAACAAGAAATAAAATGTCAGGATTAGCACTTGATTTAATATATTTTATCATTAATAAACCATGTTTCTATTCTGCTATTCTTCTGGATATAAATGGTCATTAGCCTAAGAATTATATTTAGTAATCTATAAGAGTATGCAAAAAAAAAAGAAAAAGAAAAGAAAGAAAGCAGTAAAGTTAACACCGGGCATTCACCAAGTCCATTCTTTTTTAATATTTACTGCTTCTTTGGTGGCAAGAGCAGAATTAACATAATTGTAATTCTACTACTGAGGTTATTTTTGCCAAAACACTCAACTACTATTTGTCTTCCTTAAATACATCTTCATTAGCATTCAGGTATTTTCAAACCAATGTAGCATTTCATGAAAATTCAATGGTCTTTAACGGTCATGAATGATCTTTAAATACTTTATTACTTTGAAATAAGTAGAGTCAATCAGTTCAGTCAGTTTAGCTGTGTAAGGAAATTATCATCTTTTCTGTCAAAAGATTATATATCCGGCTAAATTTGTAGCATAAGAAACTTACAGATCTCTCTTTCAGAGTGGTTTAGTAATAATTATAAAATGAAATACAAAGCATGAATAAAATCTTACAACTAAAAAACTATGAGAGAAAGAAATGTAAATTGAAAGGTATTATATAACAGGTCTAAAACCAAAAATCAATGTAAATGATAACCACTGCTTACCACAACCATTCCAAAAGTTAACAGCTGGGCAAGTGACTGCATTCTGCCAGGACTCATGTGGGTTGGAGGAAAGAGGGTATTCGATCTTTCTATATTGTTTCAAACAGCTCTCTTACCTCCCCCCACGCTTTTTTAAAAAAGAATTTGTGTCAAGTGTTCAACTCAACTGGCCTGGGTTGATAAAGAAGACTGGAATAAATAGTTTCTTGCTGCCCTCATTCTAGTTAACTAAATGAAGTAGAGTTTTACCAGGTAAATACTTAAGGGCAGTAAGAGATATTTACATATCATGCATCACAC
Organism: Mirounga angustirostris; assembly: GCF_029215605.1. Lineage (NCBI taxonomy): Eukaryota > Metazoa > Chordata > Mammalia > Carnivora > Phocidae > Mirounga > Mirounga angustirostris. The sequence goes on along the minus strand of NW_026991715.1, from coordinate 121,499,465 downwards.
AGTGAATGTCAAACTTGACATTCTAGTCAGATTCTCATAAATATCATGTTTCCACATGTCAATCAAATTTGTGTGTGTGAATGAATTCCATACAGGGGTGACCACTAGTTGCCTGGGTATAGATATATGCGCTCCAAATTAAATCTGTCTAATGAGGTCTCTTAACTGGTTAGAAGTGCTTGTCTTATGTGGAGAGAAGCTTTAACTTTTTTGTTTAACCTACGTTTTTTCTTTTTACGGTCTCTTGCAAAAATGATGAGTTTCACAGCTTTAGAAGTTGTAATATCATAAAGCATTAGCAATGTCAAGATTAAGAATAAAAGACACTTAGGGGGAAAGGAATTATGTTTATCCCTCAGGCATTTTTGTGTTCTCTAAAGCAGGAAGGAAGATAACTAAAGTCTCTAAAAACATGGATACATTAACTGGCCTGCTTGGTGGAGATTAAATGTTCACAGAATCCACTGAAGTGATTAAGTCATGTCATTAAAATCCACTGTGTTCCCACCTTCTAAATGTAAAGTGAAATAACAACCAGTTTGATCACTTCTGATAAGATAATTCACGAGGAGTTATCAATGCGAAGTTCTCCAAACAGGGCCAGAGAGTCACAAGAGCCTGGAGGCTCCAATCTTAGAACCATTCTCCATTCATCTCAGAGTTTTAAAGTTAGATTTAGGCCTGATCATCTCTTGGGCACTATTACAAAATGAACTAAAAATACAAATTCTATTTCCCAAAGCCTCAGAAGGAGACATTGCTGTTCCCCTCAAGAAAGCTACCCTCATGGGGGGCTCCTCAGCCTACCACCCTGTAATGAACAAGGGAGAGTAGGTCATCCCTATTCCTCAAACCCACCAGCAATGCTCTTGCCACACGCCTCCCCACCTGCTACCCCTACCGCCTAGACTCCTCCCCCTCCAAGAGCTGAAGAGCTGGTGTCCTGACTCCCTGGGGGTCTCTACTCAGAAGGCCTTTTATTGATCACCTTATCTAAAACTTCAGTTTCTTCTCCTGACATTTCATGTTCCTTTTCATGCTTTTTGTTTTTTCTCCTTCACACATATCAACATACGGCATACTACGTACTTCCCTTATGTATCTCATGTCTATCTTGAGCAGCAGAACGTAAGCTCCACGAGAGCAGCGGTGTGTCTCTGTTTTGTTCACTGCTGGACTTCCAGAACCCAGAAAAGTGCCTCTCCTTAAAATGTGGTTGAGATATAATATCTGGGGTTTCTTTACAGATAATAAAGGAGGAGAGAAAGGGAGATGGGGATATAGATGAGGCAAGCGTGACCATGGGCTAACAGTCATTGCAGCTGAGGGATGAGCTCCTGGGGCTTCACTATAATCTTCTGTTTACTGTCGCATAGGTTCATCATTCTTCATAATAAACATCAAAACCAAAAATTTTTAATATCATTTATACTGCAATGAATCTTCGCCCTTCCTCACCCACCAATCAGAAACGACACACGTCTGTTCAGCAGACTGACAGATGTGTCATCTTTTCCTCTAGTTAATCTCCCAAGGAGAGATGGCACGTGCCAGGCATGAGTACAGAACACAGAAGTCACAGTTCCCAAAGCTTGCCTCTTCTAACACAAGTCTTAGGATAGCAGTCTGGGAAGTAATTTTCAATATGTCCATAACTTTTGACTTAGTGCATTTTTTTTTAAGGGGACTGATAAAACACCATATTCCTGATAATGGTTATGGCTGCAGGGGATGCAGGCAGATGAGAAAGAGTATGAGCAATCTTCTAATTCTTACCTTATTGGGTTCACAGGTGTTCAATGTGTCATTATGCTTCATAACCCACAGAGGCTACATGTATACGATATTTGCATGCATCAAGTATCATATAAGCAATTCTTTCGTATGCAAATATGCAAATATACCATAATGTGGTTATTATAAAAATAATCTTATTCAAGTCGGGATAATAAATATACTGTTTTAACTAAAAGCTGAAATTAGCTACAAGAGAAGAGGCTCGGTATAAACCATGCCGTCCTCTAACACCAGCCATGGCACAACCCTGACAAAACCAGCTGGGCTATTTCCGTCTCAGGCAGCCTCAACAGCCTTCGGCGGCTGAGTCAGACGACCTTTTCTGACAGAGCAGGCATGCCAGGCTGCTTGCAGGAGACCAAAGCTCAACAGTCTCCTGAGTGAAGCACTCCAACCCCTCCCCCTGGATTTTCTATTATAAGTTGCTTTTTAAAAATGCAGAAACAGGTCACTTCTAAGAAAAACCCAAGGTGGTGGGATAGGCACCCAGGAGACTGGCAGAGGGGCTCATGGGGAACTGAGGGGGATAAGAAGACCCCTGCAAAAGCCGAATGAGTTCCCTTAGGAAGACGGGACAGTCCTCACTCATTAAACACACAGAATGCAACGCCAAGAGTTGTTCCCTGGCTGGTTTTGCACTTAAACTTGTTAAGTTTATCAGGGAAGACGACTGCACCCACTCAAAGAGAAGGAGGTCCAGAAATATCACTGTCTGGGCCAAAAAGAGAAACATCTTTCTGGCATGTGTGCCAACATGCACACCCACTTGTACTATTTCTCCCAGTAGCCACTCAGTTCCTTAAGGGGATGGAGGCAGGTGGGTGGGGGCGGGGGGTACAGCTGGCATTCACTGTATCACAACTTTGTGGTGAAGCATGCAATTGGTTGCAGGTTTTAAGAAATATGAATGCAATATTCATATCGATTTTATTAAAGGGGAAAACAGACACACTCGGTCACCTCATTGGCTTTATACAACTTGTAAGCTTATGGAGAGCACATCTGAAAGAGGAAACCCTTCTGGAAAGGAGGAATATTCCCCCTTTTAGAGAAACTAGAAATAACTCATATGGAGGGCAAATTTGATACTCTAATTCAAGATAAACATCCTGATTTACTTCTTGACAGAAAACATTTACTGTAAATTAGAGAAGAAACTACAAACAACAACAAAAGCAAGAGGCGACTTGTATGTTCCTTTGCCACTCTGCTTCTAAGGCCAAAAACAATTTTGAGATGCCTAAGGGAACCATCGTTAATATTATAGATATTTATAGTTCTACTCTCCTTAAAACACGGATTAACAGTAGCTAAAAGGATGTACATGGGGCAAAAGGCTGCAAAGAAGCTGCACCGCAGAGCGGCACGGAGCTTTGGAAGACAGGCTCGAACCCAGGCTCTGCTTCAGAAAAGTCCTCTAGTTCCTCCTCTATAAGAGAAAGGAGATGAGCTAAGAGTTCTCAAAAATATTTTTTGACTGTCTGAAAGTACTAGAACAGACGTTCAGTCACCATATTTAAGGGAAATTTGTGGAGAGCTGCAAGGTTCCAAGAGGCTACAAGATAGAATGAACCGAGGTAAAGACTGAATGGACCCATCATAGAGCTACTGATCACAGGGTGAGGCTTTTCTCAAAGCCAGCTCCAAGGTATATGGTTGTGGAGGAGAAAAAGACCATGATCAGAATCACTGGCAAGGGAGAACAGGAGATACGAATAAATTAGCCAAAAAGCTCTCTGCTTGATTCTAATAGTTACCATTGAAATGGACGACTTCCAGAGATTTGGTATCTTTCAAAAGTTTGAAAAATCATCCACTTATGATGATTTTGAAAGTATTTCATAAAATAATGGAAATGAGCAGACACCTGGAATCAATCTCTCTATGGTTCTGTCCTAGCTGTGTTAGCTGTGTGACCTCAGGTCCCATATTTAACTCTCTTCTGTAAAGTAAGGATAATATTGGTTCCTACCTTATAAGATTATGAGGATTACAACAATAATGTACATAAAGAATACAGCAGTGACTAATACATAATAAATACTTGATTAACAGTAGCCATTATTATAGTAAGTAGCAGGCAGGAGAAAATGTGGGTAATTTATGATCTCTGAAGATTTCTGTTTAATACCACACTGCAGAGACCAGCTCATAATCATCCATCCCACTAGATCACCATCAAATAAAGCAGGACAGGAACAGAAGAGAATTAAGAATCCAGGAGGTCCATGAAGGTAACAGAGTTCATAGAACATAGCGAAAAAGAGGAGCTGGAGGTCCAGAGTACTCAGCAGACTTAGAATAATACAAAAGTCACAAAGTCAAATGGACTTTTCATATCAGAAAATACTCCCTCTACTCACCATCCCCAATTCCAAATGATTTTACTCTTTTGAGAACAAAGTTCTTATAAATCAACTTACGAGCATGAAGACCTCTTCTACTATGGAGCTTATAATAATCCATTATCGGGCGCCTGGGTGGCTCAGTTGGTTAAGCGACTGCCTTGGGCTCAGGTCATGATCCTAGAGTCCCCAGATCGAGTCCCGCATCGGGCTCCCTGCTCGGCAGGGAGTCTGCTTCTCCCTCTGACCCTAACCCCTCTCATGTGCTCTCTCTCATTCTCTCTCTCTCAAATAAATAAATAAAAATCTTTAAAAAAAAATAATAATCCATTATCTAAAAGCTGTTTTGCTTAGTTCCTAAGCTAGAATGACAAATTAGATTTCATCTTGATCATTGTAACTAAGCTCTGTCCAAACTTCTCACAGTGATGATGTTCTATACCTGTATTGAAGCTATTGTTGACAGTAGTCACTAGCCATATGCAACTACTAAAGAGAAAATTACCTTGTTTAATTTTCATTAATTTAAATTTTAAACGTTACATGTGACTAGTGGCCACCATGTTGGACAATTGCAGGTATAGTCCACTGTGAGTGGCTGACAGAAGCACCGTATTGAAAAGGATCCCACAGTGAGTCTGCGTCTAGCAGGGAAGAGTGCAGGGATAGATAGAGATGTCTGTTCTCTGACAAGGGGGGCTAGCCTTTACCATATTTACAGGCTCGGTTAAAGGCTCCCTATCCCTTATACCAGAAAAAAAACAAACAAAAAAACTCCTCTCTTTTCTAGTTATCTACAGTGATTCTCAGACACTAGAGGGTCATTTTCTGTTCTTAGAAGAAGTAAGATTGGCTGAAAAGAACCGAATTATAAAAGAAGAAAAAAAAGAACTTCAGCCAGGACAATGCATAATGCCCTTGGTATTCAGAGAAGGAATATTAGTTCCAGAAAGTGTTACAGAAGCACATAAAATCAACAGTGCTAAACTACCAGTTATTTTAAGCTAGGTTATAGGCTTTTTTTCAGTGATACCGTATATGTGCCATGGACAGGTCATTAAGATGATTTAATAAATAAAAGAAGAAAAAACAGATTATACAGTGAGAGTAAACCACACTGTCCATTTTGAATGCAGAAAATATACTTAAGCCATTGCAAAAGAAACCATTATGCCTGGGTTGAAAGTACCACATCCTCTAGAACTTTAAAAATAACTTCACTTTCCAAGAGAGGAACAGAATTCTAACATTTGGTTTTTCAAAAATACCACTGTGCTGCCTCCATGAAATACCATCTTGGACAAATGTATGCAGGAGTCCAAAGACGCCACATACGAAACTGCCATCACATGAGAAAAACCACGAACGTATATTCTCATTTCCAGATCCCACAATGGGTTCCTATAAAGCTCTCCCAAGGGAAAGCTATCTTAAACCTTCATGAAAATTTGGTTCCAGGGTGATTCTCAAAGTCTTAAGTTAAGAATCATTTTGAAGTCTCCTTTCAGGTTCATATATATATAAACAAAATGGCAGGGTTTGAGTGTAAGCCAACTATTTCTGTCTCAGAGCTTTAACCCTAGAAAGGCTCTAGAATTAGTCAAGTCTCTCCACACCATGAGACGTCCAAAGAAGAGTCAGTTAGTTCCTTAATTCAACTGCTCCAAACAGAACCACATCAAAGCAATTATTTGTACTACCCTCCTTCTTCCTTAAAGAATTCACAGTATCAAATACAGTAATGATATAACTTACTACTTTTCTGGGGTTCTGTATATAAGAATTTATCTTGCAATTTTACCCAAGGAGGTCTATTTTACGCAAGTACCAAAGGACAGTTATAAGCTAGCCAGTCTCATGGCTTGATCCCAAAGAGAGCATTCCAGTGAGACCCTAGCCAACCAGAAAGCTAATGTAACAGTAAAATTTCAACTATTACATATTTATTTTTTTAAAGATTTTATTTATTTATTTGCCAGAGAGAGAGAGAGAGTGCACAGCAGGCAGAGGGAGAAGCAGGCTCCCCACTCAGCAAGGAGCCCGATGCAGGATTCGATCCCAGGACCCTGGGATCACAACCCAAGCTGAAGGCAGACGCTTAACCGACTGAGCCACCCAGGTGTCCCTCAACTAATACATATTACGTAGAATCCTTCGATATCCAATTTTTTTTTTTAAAGATTTTATTTATTTATTTGAGACAGAGAGAATGAGAGAGAGAGAGCACATGAGAGGGGGGAGGGTCAGAGGCAGAAGCAGGCTCCCTGCCGAGCAGGAAGCCCGATGCGGGACTCGATCCAGGGACTCCAGGATCATGACCTGAGCCGAAGGCAGTTGCTTAACCAACTGAGCCACCCAGGCGCCCCCTATATCCAAAATTTAAAAGCAGTCATTGTTTATCCTCCAGAAGACAGATGAATTGTTGTACATTTGCTGAACTAATACGTAACAGCAAGTTTAAAAAGCAACCTTTGGAAAGCAGAAATAACCTCTTCTCTTACCTCTACCACTGTGGTCTCTGCAGCTTTGCACATCGGCAAGTTGAAATTTCTTGCACTTTTCCTATATTAGGAGTGGGGGGAAGTGGGAAAAGAAAACCAAAAATAAGAAGAGTTTCTCTCAGCTTTAATTATAGATTAAAAGAATTTCTATAAACGAAAAATCTGTGAATCTTTTAAAAGAATGTATCATATTTTCCGTAACTGTTAAAACAATTTTATAAATAAAAACAATGGCCACTTCATTCAATTACAGTTTTTATGGGGTTGAAGGAAAGAGGAACTATTTTTCATGTTCAACATATAGATCATACACAGAAAGATAAAACAGATATTAATAAATCTACTCTATTTAAAACTAATTTGCCTAAGTCTTTTAACTGGGATGCCACTTTGTTTCTACAGTTACATATTTCACTAAACTTGCTCTTGTTAAAATATTAAGGAAAGTAGCAAGTGCTTTATACGAGAAGGTATAGTAATTATATTCTCTATTAAAAAGAGACCTATTGCTGAAATAAAATGAAACATTCATTGGTAATGTGTGAGTCATCTATAAAGATCATTCCGGGGGACCAATTTCTAATGAAATTTTTTGACGTACAACACCCACATTAGACCCTGAGGTGTAAAAAATTTCCAGAAAGTGCCAATTTTGCTGATGGTTTTACACTCAAGTTCTTAAATTAATGCATCACCACCAACCATAAAAATTTTAATGTATTTTTTTGTTTCTGAGAGTGTAAGTTGACTAAAAAAAAAAACCTTATTTGATAGAGGGAAATGAGTTACATCTTTCTTTTACTAGCTCTTTTAGGCCACCAATGTTTATCTCACTTAGATTTAAGGATAAATATAAAGACAGGTGTGTCCCTGAGACATAAGTCCTTGGGTACTTTCACAAATTGCTAAGTTGGAGTCCACCAGCCATCCAGCACGTCCAGCATCAAAAGCTCCAAGGGCAGTGTGGCCAGAGGCAAAGGTGTGCAGGGCTGTCCTAACAATGGCCTAGACAGACCTTTTACCAGTTGTCCCCCAGGGGAGGTCATCCTAGAAGTCAGCATCTTAACCTAAGTCACTTGACAATTGCTGAAGAGCAGTCTCATCTCCTATCAATAACCACAGGCATAAGTCAATGCTGAGAACAGCCCCTGTGCAATCTTTAGATATTATAGCCAGACAATGAAACACACGATAAACTCAAGGAAATAGTTTAAATAATTCATTTCCATTTGCTTCTATACAATTTCATTAATCTTTTTTAAAATGCAAAATGTGTAACTGCCAAGATCAGTTGTAATCAAAAACTGGTTGAATTCAAGAAATCAAATATAGCATTAATATCATATAAGATCTTCAGAAATGAACAAAAACAGCATAAGAGTAATCACTGAGAATTTAACTGTGATCTCACCAAAGGTCCATTTGGTAAAGATAAAAATTATTACTAAAACAGTAAATGACCATATTATAAGAAAGAAAATTATTTCTGTAACCTAACAGGCAAAGTCTTCAAGACTTATAGGTGTATATTCAAAGATGGTACAATTTTCAAAACAACCATATAATTTATAATATATAAACACTTAGTATTTAGTATGCTCAGGGTTATCAAAAGATCTTGAAATCTATTAAGCCTTTGGCTTAATATCTGTGGCTATCCAAATAACAAGAATGAAAGTTTAGCATTGTCAAGATTAATCAGCTTTTTCAGATAGAACCTACATAAGTATTTCCTAGCGGACACCAACAGGACTGGAAAAGAACTGACCTAAATGGTTGTTAGCAAGCTCTTTCCAGAATATCCAAATAATTTAGGCATTTTAAGACAATGCATATTAATTATATAAAAATTAAATACAATTGTGTGCTTTTCTCACATTTGCTAAGTATGTCTCAACATTGTAACTTGTCCTGGCAACTAAAATACACACAGAAATATAGTCTATATGCGACTATATACAAGGGTATATCGATTCAAAACAGCTACCAAGCAGTGCAATGTGGGCACCGCCTAATCAGAACAGACCCCCACAAGTACACACCAGCAAAAATGCACAGCAGCAGCCTTGCACATGCATGCACACTGACCTGGGGGCTTGTACGACTGTAAGCCACTTTTTAAATGAATCTTTAAATACCAAACACATCAAGGTATCCATTTTGTAATCGTAATTTAGGAAATGCAAAGTTGCTGAAATGCATTTCATTAATATTTAAAAAAAAAACAAAAACATCATACTACCTGAAAATCACATTTCCTGCTCGGTCTGCCTTCCAAGCTTTCACCAAAGCAAAATCTCCCGTAATTGCTTCCTCCAAAATAAAATGCTGACCATTAAACTCCCTCACCTGCAGGAGACAAAGAGGACATTGTCAGATATGTGCTGTGGTAGAAGCAGAGAATAAGGATACCAGCCTGGTCAGGGAAGGTTTCTCAGAGGGAGGATAATCTAAATGGAGATCTCAAGGGTGAGTAGTGGTAGGAAACTAGGATTTAGTCAAAGTGGTGGAGGGGAAACCAAGGGAACAGCATGTGCGAAGACTCGGCAGCGAGAGCTTGGTAAACTTGAGGAACTGAAAGTTCTATATGCTTAAGGCATAGACTGCACGTTAGCACTCTTTTTATTATTTGTGTGCATAAGTTATATGTAGAGAACATGAAAAATAGCCCATCTTTCCCTCCACCGTGAGGGCGGGGGGAAACAAAACCATATAAGCTGCATAAAATGGGCAATGTATTTTGTACATAGTTATAAAAATCCATTCATCTCTCCTGATTAATCTATAACCATCTGATGACATTTTAATTGGAATTCCTAGAATTTGCAGATGAAACTGGAGAATTGACATGCCATAGCTTTCCACCTGTGAACATAACATATGCCTACATTTTCTGAAGTCTTCCCTTACCTCTTCGAATTGCTTTTAATCCCCCCCCCCAAAAAAAGCTTTGTGTATGTTTTTTAGGCTTATTCATAGGTACTTCTCGGTTTTTGATGCTACTATGAGTATTCTATGTTCTTCTATTACACCTCCTCTCTGTCATTACTGGTCTAATGGAATGCTATTGATTTTTGTATGTCTATTACCTTTTAATTCTACTACAGATGGGGGGAGGGGGAGGGAAAAGAAGCATAAAGTAAAACTATGCCGTGGCATTTTGTTCCTTTTTTCTTATTGGGGATTTAGCTCTGTGAATTGAAACAAAGAGAGGAAAGAATGTCCGCGCTGGGCTCCATCCCACACAGGATGGAGCCGTATAGGAAGGCAGAACTCCATCCTCGTTCGTACACCACCCCCTAGTGGACAAACCACGCGCATATTACATAAAGCTGCGGGACAAAGTTCAGTACATTTACCTTTCTTCAACTATGGTTTAAAGCTAAAGAACAGGGCACCTGGGTAGCTCAGTTGGTTAAGCCACTGCCTTCGGCTCAGGTCATGATCCTGGAGTCCCTGGATCGAGTCCCGCATCGGACTCCCTGCTCAGCAGGGAGTCTGCTTCTGCCTCTGATCCTCCCCCTCTCATGCTCTCTCTGTCTCATGCTCTCTCTCTAATGAATAAATAAAATCTTTTAAAAAAAAATAAATAAAGCTAAAGAACAGCTTCTTTAAAGACCTTACCCCACTTTCCCGCTAGAGAATATTAATGAATTCAGGGGATCACTGAAGAAGGAGGATCTTATGAATGTGAAACTTAGACGAATCATATGAAAGATATTTAAAAATTACACATCAATATACAGCTTTTTAAAGAGTTTCATGTATTTCAAAGTCATTACCATAAACACCAATGATGACAGATGAGTTATGTTGCATACAAATCTAGAAAACTACATACAGATCTAAATATATGCTAATCCAAGGCAATGTGAAAAAATTGGCTTTTTTTCCCTATTCCAATTATATAATTTCCTGACGGGTCTATAAACCAGCAGCTGCTGATGCTAGCCATTCTAAATTTTTAAAACAGGAAGGGACCGGTTTTGCCATACTAGCTATTACACTCACTGGAAAGAGTTGTGTGTTTCCCAGTTACCACTTCCTCTTTTTTCAGCCCTTTCTTGAATCCACTCCAATCAAATTTCCACCATTCCAGAAAAATCCTCTCTTCCAGAAAAATCATTCTTTAAGGTCACCAATGACCTCCATGTTTCTAAACCCAATGCTCAATGCCCTGTCCTGTTACCCCACGTCTTCTCACTCTGACACAACTGATCACTCCCTCCTTTGTAAAATTGCCCGTCTTCAAGTTACCATACTCCCCTTGGTCTTCACTTACTAGACACTTTCCTATTCTTCTTTGCTGCTCCTTTTCCTCTTCCCACCCTTTAAATGCAAAAGAAGTATTCACTACCTGTACTCTAGCCCTAGACACTCAGCCCCACAGATTTAAATACTATATGCTGAAGACTCCAAAGCTCCTATCCCAGCACTAAACCCTCCCCAAGCTGGAGACGACTGAGCAACTTCTGTTGGAGCCTCAAGGATGTCTCAAATGCATCCAGTCCCAGACAAGGCTCTTTGATTACCTCCACACTTTGCCCATCTCATTAAGCAGCATGCTTGGTTCTTGTCCTTTCTCACCCCGTAACCAATCCATTGGTAAATCCTGCTGGTTCTGCTATCAACATATGTCCTGATTCCAACCACCTCCCACAAGCTCCACTGTTAACCACCTCAGTCTAAACCACTTCCACTCCCTCCTGGATCAACAGCCTCTCAATCTCTCTCACTGGTTCTGCTCTTAGAACCCTACCAAAAAACTCTCCACCCAGCAGCCACAGTGATCCTTCCAAAATGTAACTCAGACCACATCTCTCCCATGTCTGAATTCTCTGCTGTCCCCTCACCACTCAATAAAACCCAAACTCATGTGATCTGGTTCATGCCTCCCTTCAGCCTCCCATCCTACTGCTCTCTGCCTCATTTACTCTGTTCCAGTCTCACTGCCCTGCTGTTCCACAAACAGAGCTGGCCTGACTCAGGACCGTGTCCTTCCCCTTCCTTCTGACCAGAGCACAACCCTATAATCTTCACCCACTCATTCTCCTGTTTTATTCTGATCTCTACGAACTGTCACTTCCTCAGAGAGGTTTCCCCTGACCCAATCTGGAACACCCCTTCCCTGACCAGTGACCATTCTCTCTGCCCTTACCGTACTCGATTTTTCTTCATGGCACTTTCTTTATTGACATTATGTGTTTATTAATTCATTCCTTGTCAGCTCCTCCACTAGCAGGGGGACTTAGTCTAGATCATCTCCTTTTCTACCATATGTGGGCCAGTGCCCGGCAAATACCACTGAATTAGGAAATTTACTCACCTCCTCTTCCTACCATATGTAGGGGAAATAAAGAGCTAGCAAGAATCATTTCAAGAAATTATCTGTCACGTTCCTAGGTAATTCAGACCAAACTACTAGATTTGTGCACCTAACTCCAGGCAAAAATGAACCGAGACATTCAGGACAGACTCCAGTCTATCCTATTATTTTCCCAGGGCAAGTTAATGCTCTAGCTTCTAGCAAACTCTCAAAGTATTAACCCAATTTTTCTGGGCATCATTATCTATATTACTAAGATCCATTTTAATAATTAGGCTCCTGTCTTACTTTGTCAAAAACTTTTTAAACCTTAATTAGGCAGTAAGGAAAGAAGCAAGATAGAATATAAAAAAAAATGTTAATCAAAACTTTGAGTCAATATAGGTCATTCTAAGCAAAAAAAGCAACGCTCCAGATGGAGGATGCTGCCAGCACAAACACTGAGCAGCAAGGCGCATATTCAATGACCTTTTATCTTCTCTCAAAACACGGAGGTGCAGAACATCCCTATAAGCAAAAAAAAAAAAAAAATTATAAAATTCACTATAGGCAAGTGTGGTAGGAGATCCCTCGATTTACTAAGCTGTCATTTCCTCAGAGCTAAGCTCAGCATTTCTGCAGCCTGAGTTAACGCTCTTGAGCCACGTGGCCAGGGAGAAGGGAGAGGGACTAAAAATACAGTAATGGATTACTGTCCTGTGTAATTTTTACAACTGCCTCAAATCTGAGTATCTCAAATATCTATATGTGGAGTCCTATTCTTTTCTAATATGTGAGTGAAGTTACCTAGTATAAAGGTACCCCATCCTACCCAGCACTTTAAATAAAACTAAATTATTCAGTCAGCTCAAATATGTCCAGTGTACAAAAAGAAGGATAAAGGAGACAGGATGAATGCTCTATCTTATTATGTAATTACAACTGTCCCCTCTTTTTCAAAATTGTAGACAAACTTGTGATGTCCTTGGCTTTTTTTCTCCTTCATCCACATCCAGAAGGGGCTTGAGAATGAAAAGTTTAATACAATATATATCATACACCTACTCTCTTTTCCACATGAGCATGATCAGAAGTTATAAATGCTCCTACGTTTGTTAAAACCTACCATAAAACTAATCTTGACTCACACATCTTATATAGATTACAGTTTCTTCCCATTTATTTATTCTGGTTTCTCTATGTGATTTTAATTATTGGCAGATGCTCAGTTTTAGCAGAAATTTTCCTAGCATAGGCCACATAGATGAAGGACAGGGTCTCTTCTTACACAGAGCAGATTTTATCTTACCTACCCACTGAGTGCACCTGGATCCTGTGCTGGAAGAGGTAGCCCGTGTTACCTGAATGAGAGCTACTTCTTACTCTTACCTCTCTCGGCTTACTGGCAACGGCAATGCTGCCATCTTTGTTGTATTTGATCGGTGCCCCTCCTTGCTGCACGAGGGTCCCGTACCCGGTGCTGGTGTAAAACGCAGGAACTCCAGCCCCACCTGCACGAATCCGCTCTGCAAGCGTGCCCTACAAGTGAGCAACCACCACACCATAAGAAGTTCATTAAGCACACTTCTGTACGCGGATACGGAAACATTTACAGACACAGTTCCTCCCTCTAGAGGTTTATCATCCTAAACAGTACCTAGCACTGTATATTGGTGTATTTCGCTAACACGGTATGCTAGATTAATTGAAAACAAGTATTGCCCCTCTAGACAACAATCTCTCAATTCTTAATTTGCATTCGAATGTAACTGCTTCTTTGTATCATCGTGCTCTCAGCTTTCTGGTCTCCCACTGCTCTCCTGACATCATATTCTCCAACAGTCTATTTGTAATATTTTAAAATCAATTTTCAAATCTGAAGTATATCACTTTAACTATATATATATATATTTAAAAATATGTATTTAAATTTTGTGTTTTACTGTATGCCCTATGTAGGTATAGCTTGAAGCTTATCATGAATAACAATGCCATTATTATATAATAATAATATGTTCATTTACTTAGAGTTCATTCTAAAACATTCTTAAAAGCATTTTGTCTACTACATTATCTAACTAAGAAAAAATCCATAGTGAGGCAGAGTACAACATACAGGTAATTTGGTTTTTAAAAGCTAAGAGTATTTCAAATCTTATCTTAGAGTAGAAACAACTGTATGCAAAGTTTCTTTATATCTTCTTTTGATCATCTTTATCCCTTTCCTAGGTACCAGTTGTTCAAACCTGATTTCCCTGGCTGCCCCCTGCCCCCAACTGCTTTCCAACCCAGTTCTCCCATAGGGGAATAACTCTGGCCCTAAATATTTCCTAACACCCACCCTAACCCTGAAACCTATTGTTACAGTCTAGCTACATCATATTCATACTACATAACTGACTGGTCACTCAGTAGTAAGAACTGGTTTAGGTCTTAGTAATACTATGTTAAAATTATTTCAGCCTGAAAACAATTTTCTACTTTAACTGGGTCCTTTAAATACTAAACTCAAAGTGGGGACTAAAAGTTGGGACTTCAGACACGGGCGTTTGAAGTAGGGTGGGATAATCTGGGGAAGGCAGGATCTGAAGCATAACTGACAATCTTCCAGGTAACAGTTTCTCTATTCTATCTAATAGTCAGAGATAAGTCCATTTTGTACTGTATTTTAAGTTAATAACATTCACAAGATTAAATCATCAAAACAACCATAACCGGGCGCCTGGGTGGCTCAGTTGGTTAAGCGACTGCCTTCGGCTCAGGTCATGATCCTGGAGTCCCGGGATCGAGTCCCGCATCGGGCTCCCTGCTCGGCGGGGAGTCTGCTTCTCCCTCTGACCCTCCTCCCTCTCATGCTCTCTGTCTCTCATTCTCTCTCTCTCAAATAAATAAATAAATAAATCTTTAAAAACAAAACAAAACAAAACAACCATAACCTTCTCTACTATAAGATATTTTTTACGTCTACCCTCCTTGAATACTTTATTCCTGCTCTCTGTCCAATTGGGCAAGGACCTAAAAGTGGACAATTTCTACAGACAGGCTCTCTGCAGCGACCACCAACCCCCCTACATCCAAATCCCAAAGGGAGTCCTAATCCCTACCACTTCATCAACACTTCTCTGGCTCACAGGCTGCAAAACAAGTTGCCCAAGCCAATGTTTATTTACCTGCCACTAAGTCGGGGAGAGAGACACTGACCTCTTTCAGCTTAAAGAAGGAATATAAAAGAAATACTAAGAAACTCCCATGTATATGCCCTCTGACAAAAGAAGGGATAATACAAAAGATAATAGAAGTAATTGAAAGGTTAATTTTCAAGGGCTCCACAACCCAAAGGAAAAGGTATCTCAATCTACAATGTGAAGAGGAAAAGTATATGCAATGGACTGAATTGTGTCCCCCACCAAATTCATATGCTGAAGCCCTAACACCCAACGTGATGGTATTTGAAGACAGGGCCTTTATGGAAGTCATTAAGGCTAAATGAGGTCATAAGGGTAGGGCCCTGATCCAGCAGGATTAGTGTCCTTATAATAAGAGACCCCAGAGTCCTTATTTGCACGTGTGCATCCTCTTTCTCTCTTCCTCCCCCTCCTCCCCTCTACCAAGAATCACATCAGCCTGTACTTGATCTAGTACTTCCCAGTTGCCAGAACAATGAGACATCACTTCCTCTTGTCTGAGCCACCGAGTTTGTGGTATTTTGTTACAGCAGCATGAGTAGACTAAGACAGGGTACCTTTTGTTATTTTCAAAAAACCTTAAATGAAAATGGATAAATACCAGGCACAGTGCAAGGCTTATGACAAGCACAGGTGCCCACACTGTGGGGTGATCGGGTGGGACGTGAGTAATGTTGTGAAGCCTCAGGTAGAAAAGTTCTCCCCTGCACGCTCTCTCTAGACAAGCATATACTGGGAGTTCATTATTGATTTTTAAAATGTTGCTATCTCACGTTATCACCAATTTAGTGAAGTCAGTGGTAATAATAATTCTGTTGACAAAAATAAAGCAGAGTGGTGGGTTCAATTTCAGAGATGAAGGCAGATGATGTCAAACTGGAAGACCAATACATATAACCTGTAGGCACAAATGGCTTCGAAAAGTTTCCTCTATGTTCTACCCAAATGGCTTGTTTTACCCAAATGGCTTCGAAAAGTTTCCTCTATGACAAACTCTTTAGCCAGTTAAGACATAGTGTACGACATGAATGGAAACCCGCTAGATTCAATTGTGGTAATTGCTTACTTGGTAAGGAACATCTATTCCCTGGAGACCTGGGCTCTGATTCCAGCTCTTATTCTGTGACATGGCCAGTTGTACCCTCCAGGGACTTCACTTTCCTGATGTCTCAGCAAGAACATATTCCTCACACATTTCTAATTCTATGATTCACAGGAACAGACCCTTAGGACAATCCCCAAGCATTTCAGCAAGCCCTACTGCAAGCTGCCAGCACAAAATGGACACCACAGTGCCAAGCTTACACATTTGTCCTGTAGCCTAGATATTGTTTACTGGAAATACCTCCCTTTTTTGGGGCACGCAACAGAGGCTTTTAGTCTTCTAGCAATCGACAGGAGTGACCTACAAACAAATTTCCTTGGCCTGGCAAAATTGCATCCTTTCTGCCTTACCTCTCTTGCAAAAGAAAATTGCTAGAGGGAAATAGGTAAATTTCAAACTAAGTTACTATTCTAAAAGAGGAGCAGAGAAATTTTCTTACCTGGGGTGTCAGCTCTACTTCTAATTCACCACTTAAGTACTGTCGTTCAAATTCTGCATTTTCTCCCACATATGAAGAGACCATGCGTTTTATCTGCTTGGATCGAAGTAAAAGGCCCAGGCCAAAGTTGTCAACCCTAGAAGAAAAATGCAAGCAACTTGCAATCAAAGCAACATCGGTTAGAACACTAATATCCCTGACTTCCGAAAACATGCAATATTATTCATTTAAAGGAATCTTCTCTGCTGGGCATTGAACCCATATTCTCTCGTAGTCTCCCACCACCCAAAGAGCCTTGCAAGGTGGCTGTTCTTTTCTTATTTTACAGCTAAGGAAACTAAAGCTCAAGACCTTTCAGTGATTTCTGCCGACAGATATCTTGGGTAGTAAGTGACGTAGCCAGTATTCAAACCCACACCAATCCTACAAGTCTGCCCTGCACCTTTCACTCTTTCCACTGCTCCCAAGTGATACTAGGGTAGAAGGCGAGCAGACTGGATCTTGCCCTACACTCTGAAGGCGTATGTAAATGCAAAGGCAATGCCACTCTCCTAACCTGCACTGGCTCCAAGCAGAGAAATTCATTCTGTCCTAAAAAGTGAACACGCATTCTTATATTTAAGAGAGAACAGGGGCGCCTGGGTAGCTCAGTAGGTTAAGCATCTGACTCTTGATTTCGGCTCAGGTCATGATCCCAGAGTCCTGGGATCGAGCCCCATGTTGGGCTCCTTGCTCAGTGGGGAGCCTGCTTCTCCCTCTGCCTGCCACTCCCCCTGCTTGTGCACACACGCTCTCTCTCTCTCACACACAAATAAATAAAATCTTTAAAAAAAGAAAAAAAAAAGAAGGAAATACCAAGTGTTGGCAAGAATGTGGAACACCCAGAGCTCTCATATATGAAGAGGAGAATGTCAACTGATCCAACCACTTCTGAAAAATTATTAGCAGTATCTATTGATGCTGAACATATGGATATGCTATGTCAGCAATTCCCCTCCTCGGTCTATGTCCAACAGGAATGCATACATATGTTCCCCAGCAGACAAGAATATTCATAGTCACACTGTCCATGATGGCCAAACACTGGGGCCTCCCCAGTACTACTCCTCAGCAGAGCAGAAAAAATGAGCAGTAAGAAGGAATCAGTGACCACCCCTGCAACAATGGAGGGCTCTCACAGGTAAAATGCTAAGCAAAAGAACCACAAGAGAGTACTTACTGACCTATTCCTTTTATATGAAGTTCAAAGTCACACAAGACTCACGGATAAGATCAGAAGTGAGGATAATGGTTAAGTTTGGTGGTGGGAAAGGAAAACAGTGACTCGAAGGAGCACAAGAGGGGCTTTCTGGGGTACTGGTCATGTTCCACTGAAAGAATCTGGGGGCTGGTTACATGGGTCTGCAGCCTGTAAAGATCCTTCAAACTTCAAACCTGTGATATGATCACTTTTCTATGTTACTCTGTATTATGCTATGATAAAAGTTTTTTTAAGAGACAGAAATACAGTGATAAAGCCAGAGCACCTCCCAGAAATAGAAGCCTTCATTTATGATCTCTCTCTCCTAATCCCCCGCGTACTCTCATGGCCTCTCCCCTATGGAGCCTGGGTCATCTACACTGTTGACTCATCCCATAGTCCTTTACTAAGTTCTTACTGCCCCCCAGGGCTAGTATGTCAGGTCCTGGGCCAGGGGGAGCTCTGAGATATCAAGGGATAAACATGTAAACCTATAATTACAACAGAGGATGAGATGTGCTAAGAGGTCTGCATCAAGTGCAATGAGAACACTGAAGGTCACCCAACAGAGAGGAGAAAGAGGTCCAGAAAAGGCTTACGGAAAATGACACTTGAACAGACTTGAAGAAAAAAGTCTTTGAGAGCAGAGTAGAGGTGTGGATGCAATGAACCAAAAAGGCAGGTGGGCAGCTTTGCAAAGGTGCACAGTGGTGGGACGGGCTCCGTGCTGAGTGTAACTGCAGTACGGACTGGAAGCAAAAGTGAGCAACAGAGGTAGAAGGCAGGCCAGCTTGTCACCTGTCACATGAGCCATACCACGAAATGAAGATTTCATCCTAAAGGATATGGGAGACCCTGTGAATAATTTTAAGTAGAAAATAACAGGGTATACAATTAATTGGAGAGGTTCAGTGACAAAAGGCCGGGAGATCAGTTAAGAGGCTTGAAATAATCCAGCAAAGACAATGGTCTGAACTAAGGCAGCCCCAAAAGGAGTGGAGAAAAAGGGGACCAGTCAAGGGATATTTGGGGGAAAATAAATCATAGGTTTGTTGCCCATCCTAATGTAGATACAGACCCAGTCCAGAATTCTGGCTTTGGCAATGGAACAGAGTGGGAGAATGGACTGGTGGTTAATTAGTCTACAGTCCCTAGTGACATCCCCTTGCTTGACCCAAGGAGGGATAAGTACGGTACCTTGTGTGACAAACCACTGACGTTTCTCCTAACAAGCTCGTCTCCCCCTTCACTTCGCTCTCCATCCCCACACTCCTCATGCCCACAAATGCCCATCCCCACTCAACTGACTCCTACTTCCCAGAATGCATCACTGCCAAGCCTCTAACCTAGACCAGGAGGTCTAGGCACACTGAATCCCTCCAAGTAGTCCAGGTAACTGTCAACCATTTGCTAAACTTGTTTATAGTTCTAGTCTTCCAATACTGAATCTGAGAACATTTTCCACTCACCACGAGTATAGAAGGAATAGCTACATGATTTATTCTTGCTTGTTTCAAAAGAAAACTAAAGCCTAAACAAGTATTTTCAAGAATGTACTTTTGAGATATGGAGAAATATGGAGAGAATGCCCTGAAGATTAATAATATGCTTGGCCACTAGAGGGATCTTGGAAAAACCAGTTCTTCCACACACTCACACACAATGCCCTCTCTCTGTTTTTTGTCTGTTTTTTACCTACTCCTAATTAATACTTAGCTGGGCCTTTTGTTCTTCAGGTTAACAATTCCATTCTCCTAAATTCAGCTGTACCTGCAGCCTGCCCCATCCTTGCAAATCTTTAGTACAAAAGTAATGGAGTGATCTGTCACTCCTCTCTCCTACTCTACATCAACAATATTGGAAAATCCTGACTCTATCTTCAAAATCTATCCAGAATCTGAGCATTTCTCACTTCCTCCTGTGTGACCTGCACCATCTCCTGCCTAAAGACAGCAACCTTCCCTACTTCTACTCCTGCTCCCTGCAATCCACTCATAAAATGGCGGCCAAAACCGTAAGAATAAAACAAAATGTGTCAGATCACGTCACTGCTCTGCCCAAAATGCTGCAACGGCATTCATGCAAAAGCAGGGGTCTCTAGAGGGGCCTGCAAGGCCCTGTAAGATGAGATGCCCTTGACATCTCAGACCTCATTCCTCCCACTTCCCTTTTGCTCACTTTTCTTCTGCTGACCTCCTCCCTGTCCCGCAAACACACCAGGCATACTTCCCAGGCCCTTTGCACTGGCCTCTCCCTGTCTCTGAAACTCTTCCCCAGGTAATGCAAGGCTCACCCCTCATTTCTTTCAAGTCTCTGGTCAACCATCACCTCAATGAGTCTCTCCCTGATTGCCTGACTTTATACTGAAACCTGCCCCTCCATTTTCACATTTATGGAACATTTGTTGAATGAATTTATTGCTTGATTTCACTTTCTCCCTTCTCACTGGCTCAAAATGAAAATCACCAAGTCCTCATGCTGGATATTTTCTATTTGCCCTTGCAGATCCATTCGCCAATCTCCAGCTTGCCCTGTGCTGGGATGGCTGACTGGATTGACGGACTCCCTTGCCCTCTGGCTTCTGACCAGGTGCGAGAAGGACATCATAAAGCTTTCTTCCAGGTCCTGGCAGCTCCCTCCTCTCATTCTTCAGGCCTAAGGCTGGCGGTAATAGCGCTCTCTGATACTAACTCCAGGGTACTTCAATACCCATATTGCTTTCCCTCAACTCTGACCATTCCTTTAAAGAGAGTCCCTTTGGTAAACTCTCTTCAGTTACCCAATATGAGAGTACTATTGATACATCCTCTGGAGCCCTGTCTAAATAGTCATAACAATAAAATAATCCATGAAAGTGAATATAGTCCATTTGCTTTCTGTAGTCTTTAATATCTGAACCTCCCTCCAAGTATACAGGTCCATATGATAAACCAGAATGTACTTCCCAATTCACTGACTTCAGAGATTTTTCCCATTACACACTCTTTCATGGATCTCTGTTTGGCTTTTCAACCCTTTACACATTTGAACTTGGCTCTGTTTGGAGATGACCTCTCTGTATTTGTTGATCTTGGCTCTGGAAACTATGTATATTTGGCCTTTGCTTTCTTTTTGGACTAGCAACTGGCTTGGCAACCAAGCAGTGCTTAAGATGCTCAGCCCAGGCTACCCCCTGACCAGGTACAGAGTTAGTGTTTATGCCTCAAATAAGGCTGTTAGGTAGCTTATAATAAGTGTCTTTCTTGCCACATACTTTCCAACTCACGAATTCAATAAACATGTATCCCTTCTTTACTGTGTATCAGACAATGATGATACAAAAATGAAAAAGGTAAAGCCCTTACAATAGGAAAAGAGAAGACAGACACAGGCCATCTTTTGCAAATGAGAAACATAACATTTCTAATAGAGAAACATGCATATTAAGGCATCTTGCAGCTCTTTGATATTAAAGGCAATTTTGATGGACTTTCAAAAAGATTATCTTGCTTGCCTTTAGGAGCCAACATTTCCCTAGCACACCTATGGAGGGAGAGATTTGACCATTCTCTTATGGTACCACAACCTCAGGTTCCAAACATTTTAGTGGTAAAAGAAGTCTAAAGCCAAGAATTCAATAAAGAGATATATTTGTGTAAAGCAAAACAGTATTTCATGGAAGACATAAACATTCCACAAATATTTGTCATGTTCTGAATCTGAAATTTCATTTTCTGAAATCTCATTAATTGGAAATTCTTGTCAAAACAAAACTCTAATCAAAATAAATTTGCAACCATTTACCAAACTGTATTTCTCTTGTTTCCTCTCATTTTAGGCATGCTTAAATCTCAGTTACAGTATATATTTACTCTGATAATATCAAGAATATCAAAAGGAAAGAACAAGCTATATTCGGATAGCACATTAACTTATGACACAGTTATATGGAACAAGTGAACACTCACTCCCTTCCATGAGCTGAGGAGAGAAGTTCAAGTACACATCCCAGGAAGTGGTTAGCCCTTCTCAGACAAAATAATCAATTCTTGGGGGAATGCTTATAATCAGACAAGATGGCCCACAGCTCTCCATTGAGACCTTCAGAGCTGCAGCAGCCTCAACTAATAATAAAGACGGCATAGCGAAGGAGCCACCCACCTTTATCTACTGGTTCAAAACCCCTGGTGCAGAACCAGGAATTTTATTTAGCATGAAAAACTGCTCACTGGGTCCAGAATTCCTACAGCTGACTAGTATAACACCACATATAGGTAATAGTACTGTAACCACAGGCACAGGAGCATATGTATGATCATACAGTACTTACAGGCTTCCACATGGAAGCTGGGCTGTCCCTAGAGTTGTTTAAATTCCCACCTTCAAGAATTGTAATCTAAAATAATCTTGTCATGAGGAAATGAGTGTGATTAATATAACACATCTATGCCTCCCTTACTTCTCTAATTGGTTGATATATAGTTTACTGTAAAACTTTTGGTTCCTACAGGCTTGTAATTCACATGTCAAAGTCTTCTAAAAAATCAGTGAAATGCATATTTTCAATTTTCCCCACTTTCCTAATCAATCCATATCAAAGTCCTGATTCATCTGAGTGATCCTAAGTGGGAATGTTTATCTCATCAAGACTAACAGTTAAGGGGCGCCTTGGGTGGCTCAGTCGGTTAAGCGGCTGCCTTCGGCTCAGGTCATGATCCCAGGGTCCTGGTGTGGAGCCCCACATCAGGCTCCTTGCTCAGCAGGGAGCCTGCTTCTCCCTCTCCCTCTGCCTGCCACTTTGCCTACTTGTGAGCGCGCTCTCTCTCTGTCAAATAAATAATCTTAAAAAATAAAAAATAAATTAAATAATATTTAAAAAAATAAAAAAGACTAACAGTTAATATTCCACACCAAGATAAGTGGTACCTCATGGCAACAGGTCTCACTGGTAACTAAAAACAAAACAAACACAGATCAAGAGCCCTGAGCTTTGGGAAGTCTTCCAATTCAGTTAGACCCTTACATAAACAGCCTTTTCTAAACGAGAAAGCAGTTATTACTTCTTTTTTTTAAAAGATTTTATTTATTTATTTATTTATTTAGAGGAGAAGGGCAGAGGAAGAGGGATACATAGACTCCTGAGCATGGAGCTGACGAGGGGCTCTATCCCAGGACCCTGAGATCATGACCTGAGCTGAAATCAGGAGTTGGATGCTTAAGTGACTAACCTACCCACGTGCCCCAAGAAAGTAGTTATTACTTCTAAGTTCTCTCCATTTACTCAACAATCCAAACCATCTTTGTTTCTCCAACAAAGCAGTGCTAAGTTTTCCTCATTTATCTGACTCTAATGGCCAAAACAAAGCTGTCATTCCTGTAGATCTCTGGGATTAAACCCACCTAATTAAGAGAATCAACTGCCAATGAGGGTGTACAAAGTGCTTTCTTTGTGTTCAATGATGGTTATCAGTATTTACTCTGTATCAAGAATTTACATTGATTTATACACCATCCCTTGTTAGCACTGAGCTATCTGGAAAACCCAACAAAGTACTGATAGTCAAAAGTATTTTTAATAAATACAAAGTAAGCTCAAATAGCACGAGGTGCATTTAAGAAATATCAAGTGATCATGAACAAGTTACTTCTCTATTTACGTATGAGTTTCCTCTATTAAATGAGGGAAATGGAACAGATGATCTCTACAATCCCATCCAGCTCCAGCACTGGTGGGGAAGAAAAAAACTACTGTAAGCAAAAGGATCAGTCTGTAGTATATACTGGAGAAGGACTACAATTTGGTATACAAAGAAAGACTAGAAGTCTTCAGAGGAACTCACAAAGGGGCAAGATCAATGAAGGCTAGAGAAGTTCTATAATTGGATAAGGCTTCTTTGAGGATGTGGAACTAAAATCTTAAAAAAAAAAAATAGATTTTTTTTCTTCATAACAAAATATATTTTAATGTGCATGTCATTATTAAAATGTTATGGCTATTGTTGACTATTTTGATATGAGAACCTACTGTCTTAAGTGCTGGCTGCATATCCTCCTCCTTCTACCAAGACCAGCAACATTTTTAATGGTTAGTGACCTCCTTATATATCATCTAGAATATGGCATAACCGAAAGAGAAGACTTGGAACAGATTTAAAACTGTTTGAGGGGCGCCTGGGTGGCTCAGTCCCTAAGCATCTGCCTTCGGCTCGGGTCGTGGTCCCAGAGTCCTGGGATCGAGCCCCGCATCTGATTCCATGCTCAGCGGGGAGCCTGCTTCTCCCTCTCCCACTCCCTCTGCTTGTGTTCCCTCTCTCGCTATGTCTCTCTCTGTCAAATGGATAGATAAAATCTTAAAAAAAAAAACAAAAAAACTGTTTGAGATCTTCCTCTATATATAATGATCTACAATAACATAAAGAGACATCTCTAAATTATAAAATGCAAGATCCAATTTGAAAATCTGTATTTTAACAATGTATTTGGAATTTAGAAAAATAAAAGCACATCGGATTAAGATATAAATCTATGCAAGTCTGCTTTACTTATGATTATGAAGGATGGTACCAAAAATATTTGAAGAAATGTAACCTCCAACTCTTGAGCTTGTTAAAAACTATCTTGTGATACTTGAGCATATTTTTCATTTTATTCATAAACTTTATATAATTATAGAGAACTGTCATTTCTTTCAAGCCACTTGTTTTCAAAATGCACACTTACCCTGCATTGTTGCTGACTGCAGTCAGCCCTTTTACTCCAGTCTTCAGTAAGGCTCCTATAAGATTTTCTGGAATTCCACATAACCCAAAACCTATTAAGTGAAAAAGACAATTTGTGAAAATGGTAATCTCTCAGGGAAATATATGTTATCCTTTTCCATAAAAAAAATGCAAAACACGTTATTAGATCTATTAAGCAAAATATACAGATGTATCTCAGCAATTCGGGAAGTGGCTCATAGCTATACCCAAATGTTTTGCACCATTAGATAGCATCAGACATAACCGTCAAACCTTTGAATCATAAGAATAAAGCCAAGTGCAGCCAGTTAATATTAGCTATACATCACACACCTTGCACTTAACTGCACATCTATTACTGTCCAACTTTATAATTCAAACTTTATACAGTTACTTTTTCAAGCATGTTTGTTTTATATGCCTGAGTACATTTTGCAGAACCGGAAGCCTAGACCAATGACTTTTAATTCTTTATAACTTCCGCAATTTGTCAAATAGTATTGGGTTTAAAATGGACATTCAATGACTGGTCAGTTGAATGGATGAATGAATGAACAGCCGCCCTAAAAACAAGCCTAGATACCTGTGACCAAGGCCTAGAAATAAGAAAAAATAAGAATAAATAAAAATTATAAGAATCAGGCAGTGAGTTTAATGAGTGTGAGACAATGATTCTAAAAGACATTCCAAACAAGGTGCAGCAATGAACCCAGAGGCTTCAACAACAGAGATGCGTATATGCTTTTTACCTCCTAAAATGAGGAAGGACAAAAGGAATAACTAGGTAGCTGGTGAGAGCAATGCAAACGTTTTAGTTAAACCGAATTCCCAAGGATCTAGGAATGTTTTCAAAGCTACTAATAAGACATCACCATTTAGAACTTCAGCTTTTCAAAATAAGAGAAAAAGAAACACAAAGGGAAAAAGTGCAACGTTAAGTGCTAAACCCTGCTAAATTTTCAAGATGAGGACACTAATAAAATCATTACATAATGAAATAATTACATAATATGCAATAAATGCATAATATGCAATAAATGACTAAAAATAAAATAAGTGGCATTTCTGATCTCCACAGCTTCGCCACTGTGATTTCCCTGCTTTGCTAAAAACGTAAGGATGTTACCATCACCAAAAGGAAAACAATACTATTACTCACCACCAACCAGTACCGTTGCACCATCAGGGATGTCTTTTACAGCTTCCACTGGATCTGTATAAAATTTGGTATGGCGACGTATGCTGGTTGAGAAGTAGCAAACACATCCCTAAAACATTTAAAAAAATTTTTAAGTGAATCATCATTTGGAGATACATCTTAATTTTGCATGTATACCAGTGTATTCACTTTTCATACATACAAGGATAATTTCACTCTCTGCTCTCTGAAATAGAGTGGGGCCATAAGTAATTCATCTTAAGAGCAGGAAGGACATACTCTATCCATAGATTATCACCAGAATTCCCTTGTGATCATGATGGATATCTTCCATTGTATAAAGGAAAACTCTGTGTCATTTGTGGCCACCCAAGATTGAAAGTAGATAGCTCATACACTGGGACTCAAACTCACAATAATGATGCCATCAAGCATCAGTTTCTTTTTTTTTTTTTTTTAATTTTTTTTTTTAAGATTTTTTATTTATTTGCGAGAGAGACAATGAGAGACAAAGAGCATGAGAGGGAGGAGGGTCAGAGGGAGAAGCAGACTCCCCGCCGAGCAGGGAGCCCGATGCGGGACTCGATCCCCGGACTCCAGGATCATGACCTGAGCTGAAGGCAGTCGCTTAACCAACTGAGCCACCCAGGTGCCCCAAGCATCAGTTTCTGATAGTGAGCTAACCTTGCATTCAGTCAACAAATATTCACTGAGAATGTACTATGTGCCAACTATTCCGGTGTTTACTCCCATCTAGTATATATTAAGACATGACTGCCACTCTGCAGGAAATCAAGTACGGTGTGACCAGTATACAAATACATAGTTGGGCCCCTGACCCAATCTTACATCAGTGAATGCCTCCTAAGGGAACAAGCAAGGAACAGCACACAAAAAGACCCATCCCCCTAAGGGGCTTGGAGTTTATAGATGCTGAGAAAAATAGCAAACTATTATCTGCAAGGAAGGCATGGCTAGTCTTACCACAGTGACCTATTTGGTGCAAAAAAGGTTATCTAGTGAACATTCATCATCAGTTTTAAACAGTTTCCCTCTTTATACTTCATCCACAATATGGATAGAAGAAAATCAGAATTGACTATGTTGTAATCATTCATGATAAATATCACCTCTCTTTATGCTCATTATATATTCAACCTAAAAAGGGAGGGAGAAAAGAGAAAGGCTCCTGACTCCTCATATGCTGCCACCTTAAGAAGTTCATAAATGTGGGGCTCCTGGGTGGCTCAGTCATTAAGTGTCTGCCTTCAGCTCAGGTCATGATTCCGGGGTCCTGGGATCGAGCCCCATGTTGGGCTCTCTGCTCAGCGGGAAGTCTGCTTCTCCCTCTCCCACTCCCCCTGCTTATGTTCTTTCTCTCACTGTCTCGTTCTCTGTCAAATAAATAAATAAAGTCTAAAAAAAAAAAAAGAAGTTCATAAATGTAAGCTCACACATGCTGCCTTATTGGTCTTTGACAGACATCCTATGGGGTCAAGGTAAAGCATTAATGAGTTTCTAGCATTCTTTTCTTCCTCTATAAACTTCTTTCATTGAAAGTGTCAAATAGTACAAAAGTTTATTTCCTTTAAGAGAATACTGAAAGTCAAATGAGATATGCAAAAGTAGAGGTTACCCAGATGACTTTTGTCCCTTTAAATTCAACCTTGGTTCAGGTCTGGTGAAGAGGGGTCTATCCTAGCACACCACTGGGAAATACGTGGAGGCAAAGCTAGCAAAGAATGAGCTCGAGCTGCAGAGAGCTTACTTCTCTGTCCTATCCTCAGCAGCGAGGATTTATTGGATTTTGTTTAAACATGTACATATACATACAAATATATTTTTTTTAAATCTTGGAAATTAAAAGTTTGATAGCCTCAAAAAAGAGGACAAAAGATGAATCATAAAATAAAGTTGAGGATATCTGCTCGAATACAGAAAAAAGAAAAATACAGATACTCTAATCCAACCAATTCATTTCACAGATCAAGTTTCTGAAGCTGAGCAAGATCTCGTAATGTACCCAACATTGTGTTACAGCAAAACCAGATCCCAGGTTTTAGCCTTCATCACAGCATCCTTCTACCACAAGCTGTTCCTCTCTGTGACTTTTAAAAGCCCACCGTCTTATTCTACTTCAATTTCATTATTTACAGGTAACAAATCCTTACGAGTGCCCTATTTTTTAATAAAGAACTCTATTGTTATTATCTTTTCTAAAGAGTGAAGAAGTCATTGCTCTGTACACCTTAAACTGATACAGTACTGTTTTGTCAATTATAACTCAAAATTGGAAAAAAGTCAAAGATGCAAAAACATGCAATAAATACGCTAATGCTAATCTCTATCTCTTACCAAATAAAAAGGGGTGAAAAGTCAGGGCCTCAGCAGGAGGAAGAAAATAAAAGAACTCATCTACACTTAAGTAGTCAGGGGGTAAAGTCCTCTGAACTACTTATCCGTAGACTGAGAAACATGAATCCTATAGAGAGGAAATCAAAGAGAAAACTCATTTCTCCTACAGATCCAGGACACTTAACACATTCACAAGGGGAAACAAAAGTATATAAGCATAGACTTGTCAGGAATTCTGTCGTTTCAGTTGATAGTGTCTTCATTACAAACAAAAATTATTGAAATGCTTGCCCCACACCTTAAAAAAAATACCTCAGAAGGGGGCTCTTGGGTGGCTCAGTTCGTTGAGCATGTGACTCTTGTTTCAGTTCAGGTCATGATCTCAGGGTTAGGGTTAGGTGAGATCAAGCCCCACATCGGGCTCTGCACTCAGCGCAGAGTCTCCTTGTCCCTTCTTCCTCTACTCTTCCCCCGACTTGCTCACTCTCTCTCTCAAATAAATAAAATCTTTAAAAAAAAAACTTCAGAAGCATTTTAGAGAAGACTCAAGTGTTTCATATTTATCTAGATAATCAAAAGCTAAAAGAAATGAGTGAAATGTTTGCAGGCAATGTGAGAATGGTTCAAGATAATGAAGAATTTACACCCAACTTTTTTTTTCATTTTTCCACACTTTCAGTTAATATTTGTTGACCTTTGATATCTATTTGTTATATTGACATTTAATATCTATTGCTAAGAAGTCAATAGTGTGACATAATGAGCCACACTCCAGTAATCTCTGGGTCAAAATACCTTTGTTTCAAATTCCAGTTTAGCCACAATTGCGAAAAACAGAAAATTGCAAAATCTGAGTGTAAGAGGTGTTGATTTTAAGTTTACAAAAGGATGACAGTTGTTTCTTAAGGATGTAGTAAGGATTAAGTAATGGTGTATCAGACCCTGTGCTTATAGGCTTCCTTTGGGCAATGTAACCCTCTCTCCATTCCCCACCAGGGCAGTAAGATTAACTTGCCATTGACTGGGCTTTAGTTTTCACATTTAACCTCCCCGCTCTACCTTACCTATACACACAGGCATGTATTACTGATTCTACAAAGAATTTTTTTTAGCATGACCTATGCTCTAGCAAATTAATCCATGCCGTCCTTGTTGAGGGTTTTGAAAAGTGGGTTCCAGCTTTAAGATTACTTTAACATGTTTATTTTGTTTGTAGTCAAGTTTACCATTCTAAGTATTCACAGATTACTGGGCAATCTGACTGTACAAATGCAGGTAGTGAGGCAAAGAGGAAGGAGAATGTCTGAAGCCAGTTGCACCAGAATGTTTCCTGTGGGTCTTTAGGGCTTAGAGCCTCGGACGCAGCACCCCAGAGAAAGCCTCTCGGTTTGTTTACTGCCCACATTCTCTCCCATTCTCCCAGCCTCTGGGAGTCAAGGAGCATCCCTGCTGACATCCTGTAAGACTGAGCAGGGGAGGTGTCTTTTTTCCGTAAATAAGTGAATTCAAAGTGAAGCTCTACACTGCTCATAAATTGACTTTTACCTTCTAAAATGCTAAAACAATGAGGTGAAAAGATTCAAGCACCATCTGCTACACAAATAAATAAATAGCCTTCAAGTCTGCAGAGTCCTCCTTTACATCTGGGTAACATATTTCATTTTGTTTTCCACTCTCCCGCCTTCTGCAAAATTCCATTTTATGGTGCCCCTAGTTTCTGCTATTACTATTGGAGGAAGGAAATAATAATGACTATACTGCAAAACAACAGTCAAGGTCCTGAAGGATAAGAAATAATCAAAATTCTTATATTGCCATATTTTTCTATTTAATCTATTTCTCCTTTTAAAATTCTCCCCCTCTTCATCCTTTGTCCTCTAGTTAAATTCTTACATTTAGAATTTGAGGTCTGATTCCACTCTTGAGCCTAAATTTTATCTGATAATTTCCCAATTCAGAATCTCCTTCCTTTCTTATTTTTTTATTTTTATTTTTTTTTAAGATTTTATTTATTTATTTGACAGAGAGACAGCGAGACAGGGAACACAAGCAGGGGGAGTGGGAGAGAGGGAAGCAGAGCAGGGAGCCCGATGCAGGGCTCAATCCCAGGACCCCCAGACCATGACCTGAGCCGAAGGCAGACACTCAATGACTGAGCCACCCAGGCACTCCTGGAATCTCCTTCCTTTCTAACCACTTCTACCATTCTTTCTTTTGCCTAAATTTCTCTTTTTCTTGTCATTCAGTACTCCAGAACTCTGCCCCAAAATGCACTTCATTTTGAAGGTCTTTCAGGGAAAATCCATATAGCATACTGCTTTTTTATTTTTAAATTAATCTTATGTTAATGATATGAAACTGTACACCCAGGTGTCATTTACCTTGTTACCTTGCAGTTAAAAAAATCAGGACACAGGAAGACTGATACTGCCCACCTCAGTACCAAAGTTTGATAAACAGAAGTGGAAAGGAGAAGCCATATGGAGAGAGATGAAGAGGACCCTGTTGGAAGGAAAAGGCAATAATATGCAGGTGGATACACACACATACACACTTGGCAAGGAGAATATGGCATCAGCGCTAAGTGGAGGTGGTGATATGTGTCGTACCGTTTACCAATGTCAATGGTAAACTGACAGTACAGTATCTATCAAAAGTGGAATGTTCACCTTAAATCAAACACTACCAGTTATGCACTTATGACACGAATAAATAAATCACAAGGACCCTACAGTGAGTTACCGACACTAGGCCAGTTCTCTCAAGCAGCGGCATACTGTTTTTGAGGGAACATACATGTTCCTTTTATTCCAACAATGGAGTGATGCCCAGCACTTTAACGGAGCACAGATGAAGGAATGATGCATTCTGCCTGTGTATCAGAAAGCTTGAGGAGTTTGCCAAGAGTTAAAATACTAATGAGGATGGGGAACCCAGAAAGAGAAGCATGAATAAAGGTACAAATGTGAAAAGGCTCATTGTGCTCAGGGACATGCAGGATCAGGTCCGATGGAGAGAAGCTCGTGAAAATTGGGCTGAAAAGGGAGACTGGGGCAGGCCTTAAGGACCACACTGAGGTTTTGACTTCTTCCTTCAATGAGGAAGGGACAGCAAAGCTTTTGAAACAGATGTCACAACTCATATGAAAGACTGAAACAGGAAAGTGGCAGAGGAAATCATTCTTTCATTCACCCATCCATTTGTTCAAAAATATCCATTTTGTATAAAATATACTAAATACTGGAATACAGAGTTAAGACAAACAAAAAACCACTCAAGCATAGTCCCTGCGCTGATAAAACTTGCAAACTAGCAAGGGTAATAGTCATTAAATAATTACAAAAATTTAAATACAAATGTTAATATCTCATCAGGGAGCTATAAGGAAGAAATAGATAGCTGCTGGGAAAGAGTGCCAAGGACAACCCCAAGGAAATTTCAGGAAAAGGTGCATACATGACACTGGTTATCCACTGGAGGTGGAGGGAAGAGGAGACGAAAGAAGGGGTCCAAGATTTCACTGGCGGGATATGGGTGCTATTAGCCATAATGAAAACAAAAACAAAACAAGGGAGGAAACAACAGCTTTATGGCTGGTTCGCTGTGGGTCAGAAAGAGCTTGAAGCATCATCCAGGGGGACTGGACCAGTAAGTTATACCAGGGGAGAATGGAATTGGCAAGAGATCTGGGGAAAAAACAGGTTCAAGGAAGAAAGGTAGGTAACGTGTTAATGGTAGTTTCAGGGTCTTTTTCCAGTAATAATTTTCCAAAGTGAACGGAGAATAATATTAAATGCTCCTTCTGAAACAGTAATGGAGGAAGAATGATAACTTCAGATGGTGTATTCAGATCTAAGTCCATGCCAATGGCTCTGAAATGTAGTTCTCAGACTAGCAGCATTAACATCACCTGGGAACTCATTTACGTAAAGCATGGGGCCCCACACAGGACCTACTAAATCAAAAACTCTGGAGGTGGACCCAGAAACCAGTTTGCGAAAGCCTCCAGGTAATTCTGAGGCTCATTAAAGTTTGAGAGACTTAACTAACACACCCACACCCACACACACCCCATCTCATTTTGGCTGCTGGTTATGCTTAGCAGAAAAGTTCTCAAGGTTACTACCTCTGTTTGTCCACAGGGTTCTTTCATCTATATATTAAACATGTCTATACTATGCCTAATAGTGTGTAATGTTGAGCGGGATGGAGAATAAAGCATACAAGATTGTCCTTGACAACCAGAAACTTGAATCTTGTTAAGAAGTCATTTTAGGGGCACCTGGGTGGCTCAGTCGGTTAAGTGTCCGACTTCGGCTCAAATCACGATTGATCTCTGAGATAGAGCCCTGAGTTGGGCTCCACGCAGTGGGGATTCCACTTGTCCCTCTCCCTCTGCCTTTCTCCCTGCTCGAGCTAGCACTAATAAAATCTTAAAAAAAAAAAAAAAAGAAAGTAGTCAATGGATGCATTTGAAAAGTTAAACAAGCACACAAGTGTTCCAGTGTAAGGCAAGTTAGATGAGAATCTAAGGCCTAAATAAGCAGTAGGAGCACCAAGTGCCAAGCATGAAGAAACCCCTGGAAGCAGGCATTGGACCTATGATAACCAAACCTCAAAGAGGGAAAGTTTGAAGCTTGATAGGAACTTTCAGCGAGGCACAGGGAAACCTCTGCCACCTAAGAGGTTTGCTGGGCTTCTGAAGCAGTTTAACGCCATGGGAAAGTGAGTAAATTACACTGAGGCAAATAGGTAACTGCCAAAGTTTTTGACCTGGGCCCAAGGGTACAGGAGTGTCCTAGTCTGCATGTTCCAGCACCCGCAACAGTGTGACTGAAGGTCACTCAAGTGCCCTTTTAATAATGCTTTATAGGGCGCCTGGGTGGCTCAGTCGGTTAAGCGACTGCCTTCGGCTCAGGTCATGATCCTGGAGTCCCGGGATCGAGTCTTGCATCGGGCTCCCTGCTCGGCGGGGAGTCTGCTTCTCCCCTTTCTTGTGCTCTTTCTCTCTCTCTCAAATAAATAAATAAAATCTTTAAAAAAAATAATAATAATGCTTTATATAGCCAAAGCTATCAGCAATTACCAAAATGCTTCCTAAGAGGCATTTATGAATAAAATGTTCTAGTTCTAAATCATCCCCTAGCATTTACCTAAGGGGTTTCTCAGAGATTGCATGCGGGAAAGAGAGCATGGGGCGCGGGAGTTCTCTGTTGAGTACACACCTCGTGCAAGATATGCTTTCAAGCTCAAAACTATTTAATGCGCTACTAAGTACAAACATTATTTTGTTTTTCCCTAGCAAGGAAGGAAGAGGCTCCCGCGGTTACGATGGTAGCCAAAGTAAACCGCCCTCCAGGACCCAGCACTCTCGGCCTGTACTGGCCTCCGAGGGCTCCCGACAGGAACCCCACCTGAGCGTGGCCGTATAGGTAGGGACAGAACCCAGCAAAAAAGAATAAAGAAGACAGAGAAGAGAAGAGAAGAGAAGAGAAGAGGAGAAAAGCTTATCAACCCACAATGGCGGCGAAAAGTGCCTCGGAATACCACTTGGTGGAGAGCAGGCAGCAAGGGAGGCACAAGGTTTTCCAAGAGTTTGAAAATGGAAATCCTCCAACCCGGATGCCTGCGCCTCCAGAGCGCGAGCGAGCCACGGCCGGGGCACCACAGGTTTCTCCGTCAGACGGGGAAGATGACCAGGCGAGCGCTCCAGTCCGTTCCCCTTCGCACCGCCACGGTGCGACGCGGCCAAATAAGGGCGGACAGGGAGGGCACGGCATACCACCCCGGCGACGCCCAGCATCCGCCCCCTCCACGGCCAACTCGCGCGGACCGGTGGCTAACCTGCCCCGAAATCCCCAACGCAAAGTGCAAACCTGTCCCCTGCTGCCGTCACCCCTACCCGTCCCTCGACCGGCGCGCCCTCCCGAGAGGCTGCCCGCCGGGCGGAGATGCCAGCCGGGAGGACGCGTTGCCCTGGAGAACGCGAGCGAGCCCTGAAGGGCGCGGCGGCGGCGCTGCCAGACGCCCTCCCGCCCCGTTTCAGCTTCTCTCCGCGCGCTTCTACACCCGCTCTCGCCCGGCCGGCGGAAGCGGCTGCAGAAC
This sequence comes from Mirounga angustirostris, assembly GCF_029215605.1. Taxonomy (NCBI): domain Eukaryota; kingdom Metazoa; phylum Chordata; class Mammalia; order Carnivora; family Phocidae; genus Mirounga; species Mirounga angustirostris. The sequence continues at coordinate 121,465,210 of NW_026991715.1, read as the reverse complement.
CGCGCAAAAGCAGTCACCCGAAGGAGCAGCGAGGCAAGGCAGGCGTCGGCGCGTCTCGGTGCCCCGGAGACGGCGCCACGGGCGCTAACCCGTAGGTTGGAGCGGGCGGGTGCAGGCAGGAGAGAGGACGCGGGCACCACGTGGGGTTTCGTCTGCGCTCTGCCGGTGCGTGGCCTTCTTCACTAGCACGTTACCTTGGACCAGACGCCCCCGGTGAGGCGGGCGGAGGCGCAGAGCGGGGGCCAGGCGGAGAGGAGCTTGAGAGCCGCCATGTTCCGGGCCGGGCGTGGAGGAGACTACGCGCTGAGGCGCGCGCGTGAGTGTATAGGAGCGCTGCCGGGCCGCGGCGGCGTCAACGCGAAGGGAGGGAAGGGAAGGCGCTCGAGGGGCGGGTTGGAGGCTCGACCGCCCGTCGATGACGTCCTCCCCTCGCTCGCCCACTGAGGCTGCAGGTTTGGAGACACGCGAGGCTGGGAGGGGCCCGGCCGGTAGCGTAAGCCGGGTGCAGCCGGCGCGGATGGCCGGGGAAGCTCCCCAGCCCCCCGGCGGCGGAGTCTTGTCCCCGCGCCCGCGCGTTCCAGGCAGGTGCGTCGGCGCGCCCTTGCAAAGCGCACAAGGAAATTAAACGAGACCTTAGCTTCCTTAGCAAGTACACCTAATGCAATGAACAATCACAGTCCAGTTTCAAGTCTCCATAAAAGCATTTGCCCTTTCACTGTATTCTTTTAGCTCTTTTTCCCTGATGAATATTATTTTAATCAAAATCAATGAGGGAATAGGATACCAAGTTAGACTATCCAATTACCTTAGGAGAACTTAGAAATGCTCTGAATTTTCAACACATCTTAAGAAGTCGGAAAGAGGTGAAACTCGGTTATTAGAACTTAAGTCCCATTACTAGTCCTAATACAGCAGCTATCTATTGTACTGTATGTAGCTTACAGAATGTGAAAAAGCTAACATTCTCAGTTGGGTCTGCTTTTCCACTTTCGCCCTTCCAGAGGGCATATGAAATGGAAAACAGCTTTGTCTAACTGTGGTCATATGACTCACTTTTCTTGGCTGGTCTCACTCTGTTGCTTCTGGCTAAATTAAAGACACATATTTCAAGTCTTGTACTCTGACTCTAATTCTTTTTTTTTTTTTTTAAGATTTTATTTATTTATTTGAGAGAGAGAGAATGAGAGAGAGCACATGAGAGGGGGGAGGGTCAGAGGGAGAAGCAAACTCCCTGCCGAGCAGGGAGCCCGACATGGGACTCGATCCAGGGACTCCAGGATCACGACCTGAGCCGAAAGCGGTCGCTTAACCAACTGAGCCACCCAGGCGCCCTCTGACTCTAATTCTTGTGAGAAAAAAATCAGCCTCACTACTCTATGGTCAAGACACTACTGGTTTTTTGGTAGTTCACTGGCTGTGTTCTATACTTTTTAGATAAAATAGGAATAACTTGAACAAATTACGGAAAAGTTCTGTACAGATTTCCCTCCTGGTTCCACAAAGCCATTTCAATTCTAGTCTGTGTAAAAAAAACTATTTTTTTTTGAATATCTGAATTTTTCTGAACTAGTAAGAATAGTCCCCCCTTGCTTTGAAGGACAGTTTTTGACAAATATATTCTGGAAACTTTTCTTTCTGTAATCATGTACAGCTTAATTTACCCATTCTTAAAAATTGGAAGAATTGAATTGAATTCAAATCTTTTAAACAAAAGGTCTGATTCCAGAGATGCAATAAGGAAAGTTTATTTTGTATTATGTCATTTTATGTATGTGTATATATATATATCTCATGTGTTATGTTATTTATGTTCATATATACATTCATTTGTGTGTGTATATATATTTATATCTCCTCTCTATCAATTGAGTATAGACAGTTTGTCAAAGTTAGGTTGTAAATTGTCATTCTCTGCTTGAGGGATTTTTGTTTAAATTATCCTAAGATACTATTTATTAGCATATACTATTTATTAGCATCATCTCTCATTACTCATAAAGACATCCTGCCCTCAGATGGAGTATTTACTCCTCCAAGCTGTTAAACAGGGGTGGGGCATCTGAAGACTTGTTTTTCAAAAGTTGTTTGACTGGCATAACTAGTAATAGGAATTTTTTTTTTAAGATTTTATTTATTTGTTTGAGAGAGAGAGAGAGAGAGCACAAGCAGGGGAATGGAGAAGCAGGCTCCCCACTGAGCAAGGAACCAAATGCCGGGCTTGATCCCAGGACCCTGGGATCATGACTTGAGCCGAAGGCAGACGCTTAACCGACTGAGCCACTCGGGCTCCCCAGTAACAGGAATTTTTAACTAGGTCATTTGAGTCAATTAAAAAAAAAGTATGCATGCTTCATTGTATACAATGGTTTTTAATATATGGAAAACAAATCCCTTCAGACAAATAATTTTCCTCTAGTGGATTTGAAAGACATAAATTTGAAATTTTACATAAATCTGTAAATGTATTGTTTTATAATGCAAATCATCTCCTAATTTACTTTTATGTGTTATTTTCATAGATTCTTTGAAGCAGTGCCTTGTATTAACTAATGTGCATTTAATATTCAATGGATAAAAAGTGAATTAAATTTTACTCACAATGTAGGGGAAGAAAAAGTAAAATAAATACATAAGATGTTTGGAGAGAGGGGCGCCTGGGTGGCTCAGTTCTTAAGCGTCTGCCTTCGGCTCTTGATCCCAGGGTCCTGCTCAGCGGGAAGCCTGCTTTTCCCTCTCCCACTCCCTCCCCCTCTGCTTGTGTTCCCTCTTTCACTGTTTCTCTATCTGTCAAATAAATAAATAAAAATCTTAAAAAAAAAAAAAATGTTTGGAGAGGCTTCAACTCCAGGAATGAAAATGAACATTACTACATTAAGGCGCTAAAGAAACTTAAAGGAGCAAAACACACCAGAGCGATTTTGTATGCATTCAATTCTGATTGTGTTACTTCTGCTTAAAACCCCTCAGTCATTTTCCCCACTGCCTGTAAGATCCAAAGTTTAAGGTTCCTACCCTGGCATAGAAGGGGATCATCTCTGGTTTTTCTTCCTCCTGCATTATTTCCTTTATATTTCAAGCTATTCAGCGCTTGCCTCTTAACTTCCACAGGATGAATTCACACCACAGACATGGGTAGCAAATGGTAAAGAACATGGACTGTGTGTATAGCTAGGCTGCCTGGGTTCAGATATCGGCTCTGCTACTCTCTAACTGGGGTGGGGGGGGTCCCCGTGGTTAAGAGTTTAAAAAGAGCCTCAGAATGCAAGATGTAAGGTCATGTCCAGACCAGTGTCTGTTTGCAGTATTCAGTTGCTAGAAGATTAAACTTGTGAACTTATCTATTTTTCAGATGCTTTCTATATTTTCATAAACTGGAAAATATCAGGCAGGATTTAAACCCTTGACTATATGGTATTAAAGACTGCTTTAATCTTTACACCTCCGTCTTTTATGAGATGTCTTTGAAGCTGACCCTAACACCCACGTTTCCCTCATTCTGCCCAAGTACCCAACTTCAGTTTCAGTTTCTCTCTCTTATCTGTTTGATTGCAGTCACTTCCTAGATAAACTTCTTTTCTCTCTCAGAGTTAACCACCTCTTAAATGATCATTTCCAATACAGCTTTGGTCTTCTCACACACTCTCCTGAACTTTTCAGGAATCCTCATAGGCTACAAGATTAAAGTTCAACATCCATTTGTAGCCAAGATCTCTCTAATCCAGGCTCAGCAAACCATATAACCTTAACAGCTTTATAGAAGTACTTCAGAGGTTCCACAAACATTATATTTTGAAATTAAATCTTAAATTATTTTCCAGCTACTCTATCAATCCTAACAAAGCAGTAGCATGTACACTCAGTTGTGATGTATCTCTGATTTCAACATACTAAAGCTTACCAGATCGCAATTGGGAGGCAAACCTTAGAATAAAGTCTATCCTCTCAATGCCTATGCTTGAACTTAAAATATTAGTCAGTGATAACGAAGGCTGAGGCTCTGTACTTATCTTTTTATCATTTTCACTTCTGCATGTTGACACATAATTTTGTATAGATGTAGAATACTTGCATGCCCTGCTCAGACAAATCTACTGCCTAGCATTATTTCTCCTTACAGCATAGTAGTTTTTCAACAAGAACACCTAAAACACTTCATGATAATGTCGTACTATAGATAGCATTAGAAGTTGTTTTCAATTTTGGTCACTTCATATTCAACATTTGTATATGTAAACAAGAAGTAATCAATATTATTAGTGATTGACTATTGAAGCAAACACTTTCTGCTACTTTTCTTTCAAGCTTCTGATCTACTTTAATTGAAACAGATTTTAGGGATTTTAGGGCGAGCTGCAATATAAATCAGAATTTTCTTAGTATTGTGCACCCAAATAGAAAAACAAAAATAAGAAAACCATCAGGCCTAATCCCATGGTTGCAAAGTTTTTGTTCATCAAAAGAGCTTTGTTATCTTCACTGACTTCATTTATACCAGAAAAAATATTTCACAATTAAAATGAAAAAATCACATTTAAATTATAGAGTACCACTTTTATCTATTTTATATTATTTGGGTTATAAATACAATTTTATTTGAAAGTAAACATTTACTAATTATATTTGGAAACTGTGGTTTTAGCTAACTCAGCCCATCTTCTGTTCCCCATATATACCAAGGGCCTTCCGAGGTAGAGTCTTTGTTCAAGCCTTCTTTCCTATTATTAAAATAAAATGCAGGGGTGCCTGGGTGGCTCAGTTGTTTAAGCAACTGCCTTTGGCTCAGGTCATGATCCTGGAGACCCGCATCACCCACATGGGGGCTCCCTGCTCAGCCGGAGTCTGCTTCTCCCTCTGGCCCTCCCCCCTCTCATGCTCTCTCTCTCTCAAATAAATAAAATCTTAATAAATAAATGAATAAATAAATTGCAAAGGGGAGACCCTCCCCCCTCATGCTCTCTCTGTCTCTCATTCTCTCTCTCTCTCAAATAAATAAAATCTTAATAAATAAATAAATAAATAAATAAAGTGCAAAGGGGAGACCAAACTTGAAAATTCCCTAAGCAAACAAAATCATTTAAGCCATGTAAGCAAAACTAAATCTTATTTCATGAACGTAAGTGAAACTTAGGTTATTTCTTATAAATGCCTCTGATAATCATAAAATAAACAAGTCATCTTCCTAAAATGGTAAAAGATACACACTTAAAATTTTTTATTAAGGTGTAATTGACATATAACATTATATTAGTATCAGTCATACAACATAATGATTTGATAATTATATATATTGTGAGATGATCACAACAATAAATCTAGTTAACAGCCATCACCACATATAAATACAATTTTTTTCTTGTGATGAGATCTTAAAAATTACATATAATACAGTATTATTAGTTATAGTCACCACGCTGTATATTACATCCCATGATTTATTTATTTTATAGCTGGAAGTTTGTAATTTTTGACCCCCTTAATCCATTTTGCCTAATCCCTGCCCCCTCTGGCAACCAGCATTCTGTTCTCTATGACTTTGGGGCTTTTTGTTTGTTTTTCATTTTTTTAGATTCCACATACAAGTGAGATGATACAGTATTTGTCTTTCTCTGTCTGACTTATTTCACTTAGCGTAATGCCCTCAAGTTCCCTCCATGTTGTTGTAAATGGCAACAATGTCTTTTTTATGGCTGAATTTTGTATAGATCCATATACATAAAATGTATATATATACATATATAAAACAATATATCACATTTTCTTTATCCATTCATCGATTGATGAACATATAGACACAGGTTTCTTCCTTACCTTGGCTATTATAAATTATGCTGTAATGAACATGGAGATGCGTATGTCTTTTGAGTTAGTGTTTTCATTTCCTTTGGATAAATACACAGGAAGTAGAATTGCTGGATCATATTATAGTTCTATTTTTAATTTTTTGAGGAAACTTCATCCTGTTTTCCACAGTGGCTGTACCAACTTATATTCCCACCAGCAGTGTACAAGGTTTCCCTTTTTTACACATCCTTGACAACACTTATTATTTTTTGTCTTTTTGATAGTAACCATACTGACAGGTATGAGGTGTTAGCTCACTGTGGTTTTGATTTGCATTTCCCTGATGATGAATGATGTTGAGCACCTTTTCATGTACCTGTTCATTGGGTGATTTTTTTAATTTTTAATTATTTATTTATTTATTTACTTACTTATTTGCAGCATAATCCCACTAGTTGTGCTCTAAGAAAACTATTAATGCCTGCGATAATATATTTCAAAAAAATGCTGCCAAGAGATTGTGACACTCTTTATTTATTTCTGTATCATGTTCCATGTTTATTATTTTAGCTGCTCAGTAGAGCAGAAGCCAGGGTCACTTATCCAGCCATAGGAACCAATTCATTACATTATAGTACATCATTTTGAAAGTTTTATTATGCCACCACTAAAAAGGAAAAATTTTAAGTATGTGTGGAAATGTTTAGGATAATTGTAAAAAGCAGAATTCAAACTGTATTCAGTAATGATCATAGCTGTGTTATATAGTTTCACATAAGGCCAAAAACTGAAAAAGACCACTGAAAAAATGGAAAAAAATACATATAATGAGAGCAGGACTTTAGGTATTTTCTGTCATTGTTTAAAATATTGTATAACTTTTAATTAACCTTTAATAGCACTATACGTATAGTTTTGATGTGAGTTCAAAATACCCATTTCAGGATCTCGAGGTATTTGTACCCCCATGTTCATCACAGCATTATTCACCATAGCCAAGATGTGGAAGCAACCTAAATGTCCATTCACAGGTGAATGGATAAAGAAAATGTGATATATGCATACCTTACAAAAGAAGAAAATCCTGCCATATGTAACAACATGAATGAACCTGGAGGAATTATGCTAATTGAAGTAAGTCAGCCACAGAAAGACGAATACTGTATGATTCCACTTATATGAGGTATCTAAAAAGAGTCAAATTCATAGAAGCAGAGAGTAGAATGGTAGTTGCCAGGGACTTGGGGAGAGGGGATGTGGGATTTGCTATGCAACAGGTACAAAGTTTCAGGTATACACAGTGAGTCAGTTCTAGAGATCTGCTGTATAACGCTGTGCATGTAGTTAATATTACTGTATTGTGCATTCAAAAACGTGTTAAGAGGGCCTATCTCATGTGAAGGGTTCTTACAAAATTTACATGTTTAAGTATTTTATATGTATATATATGTATATACATACAAATATGTATTTCCGATTTGGTTACTAACTTTGCCTTCTCCAGCCTCAATCCGGGAATCCAAGGAGTGTTTCAGGAGACTGGACGTTGTGTTTCACATCACACACTAATCGTTCTGTGGCAGCCCACATGGAATGGCAGTGATAATCTTCCAATATGTACTTCTCTGTAGATGAATGGGGGTGGCGGCCTTCAGTGAAAGGCATCTACATGTACTTCAATGAAATAAAGCTATTAAGTTGGAAAAATAAATGAATCAACAAGATAAACATCTCCCCACTTATAAACCATTAATGGACACTAGTCAGTTCCCAGTAGTCTTGAGCTGTGCTACCCTCCAGGCATATCTACACTGTGGGTTTTCTGTCTACCTCAGAGTAACCTGAAGTCCCATTTATTGATGTCTAACAAAACACTTCTGAATGCTTAAAGGATAGAATGGACAAATATACTGACTAGTCCTAGAACATAACCAGTCTAAAAATATTGAAGTGCTATTCACTAGAATGCAGTTAGGAAAGTACTGGGAGGAACTCAAAGATATCTTTACCAGGAGATACTACACAGTAGTTAAAAAGAATAAGAGGGATCTACATGTACTTACAGGAAAACTTCACCAGGATATATTGTTAAAGAAATCAAGTTGCAGAATAATGTGTATGATGTGATTTCATTTATGTAAAGAGGAGTAAACCAAAATTATATATTTGTGGTATTTGTATGGAAAATCATAGAAAGATATCTGAAAAGAAACTAAACTCTTAACAGTGGTAATTCTAGAAGGTTAGAGAGAGTAGGAGTCCAAAGTGCAGGGGAATTTATAATTTTCCATCTATCTGCATTGCCTTGTTTTAATTTTTACTATATGTAATTACATACTATTTGTGTAATTTTTTAAATTAAGAATCAACAATTATCCAATAATTTCTTAAACTCTCAATTGTGTAGACCCTGAAATATTAAAAAGAATGACACATTTCAATATCTCCAAAACATTGACAAGTCAAAAAATCAGGGTAAAGCCCTATGACAGTATGATACTATGAAAAAAAAATTGCTTTTGTTTATTCATAGATGCCTGGAAGAATATTTATAGAAATTTCAATAGTAGCTACTTTTATTTCAGGCGATGTTGACTTTATTCCTTATGCTCTTATAATTAATACTCTTTTATTTCATTGTGGATAAAAGGGTACATCACCTCCACCTTCTTTTTTAAATATCTATAGATATCTGTTCCTGAAGAGGTGATAAAAACAATTTTAAAATTTCAAGTCATCAGACATTTGTTCTAGAGCAGGTTCACTTCTATACAGCAGAAGTATAAGAAGGAATGAAATATATTCCTTTCTTTCAAGGGACTAGAAGTGCAGTTTTTTGTTTTTTGTTTTTTTCTGAAGATTTTATTTATTTGAGAGAGTGAGAAAGAAAGAGAAGGAGCAGGGGGAGGGGCAGAGAGAGAGGGAGAAGCAGACTCCCCACTGAGCAGGGAGGACAGAAACAGATGTGGGGCTTGATCCCAGGACCCCAGGATCATGACCAGAGCCAAAGGTAGATGCTTAACTGAGCTGCCCAGGCACCCCTAGAAGTTTAGTTTTTGTAATAAATATCTTTTTGACATTGCTTAGAGAAGAGCTAGAATCTAATGATTTGGAAACAAGAGAGTCACATTCTTGTCATAGTTAAATGAATAGATTAAAAAATTATGTCTTTTGTGTTTTAGAATAATCTGTGGCCCTCTTTTCTGACAATAATTGAATAGCTGTGCAATAATAATTGAATTATCTATTGAAAGTCAACCCTAGTAATAAAAAAACTAGATTCTCTGCATGTTAGAGAAGGCTTATTTTTATATCCTTTTAGTTGAGGGGTGGGGCAGGAAGAGGAACAGAGGTATTCCCCATAGCCAGACCTTTCGTAAGTGTACCCATCAAATCATGATAAAAGAAAAATCCATCAGGAAAATATTACAATTATAAATATATATGCAGCTAGTATCAGAGTTTCAAATAAATGGAGTAAAAACACAGAAACAGAGAGAAATAGACCATTCAACAATAATAGGGACTCCAATATTCAACTTTCAATAATGGGTAGTATAACTAGGTAAAAAGATCAACAGACTTATCAAGTGATTTTCAAAAAGATGCCAAAACTATTCAATGGGCAAGAAATAGTCTTTCCAATAATTGGATATCCACATGCAGAATAAAGTTGGACCCTTTCTTCACACCATAAGCAAAAATTAACACAAAATGGATCAAAGACCTAAATGTAAAATGTGCTAAGCTATAAAACCCTTAGAAGACACAGATGAATTTCATGACCTCAGATTTGGTGGTGGGTTCTTAGATATGACACGAAAAATATAAGCAGCAAAATAAAAAGGACACCATTAAGAAAGTGAAAAATGACACATGGAATAGGAGAAAATATTTACAAACCATACATCTCATAAACGATTTCTATTTGGAATATATAAAGAAATCTTACAAGTCAATAATAAAAAATTTAATAGCCCATTTAAAAGTGAACAAAAGATCTGCATAGACATTTCTCCAAAGAAGATACACAAATGACCAATAAGTACATGAAAAGATACTCAACACAATTATTCCTTAGGGAAATCCACATCAAAAACAATACCACTTACACCCAGTAGGATGGCTAGAATCAAAAAGTGAAATAATAACAAGTGTTGGCGAGAAAGTGAAGAAAATAGAACCCTTACATACTGGTAGGAAAGTAAAATGGAAAACAATCTGGGAGTTTGTCAATTAAACATAAAGTTGCCATATTATAGCAGTTATTTCTTACCCTAAAAAAAGTGAAAACATATGGCCACACAAAAACTTGTACAGAAATGTTTATAGCAATATTAATGGCCAGAGGTGAAAACAACCCAAATTTCCATCAACAGATGATTAGATAAACAAATGTGGTAAATCCAAACAATAGTATCTTATTTGGTAAGAAAAAGGAATGAAGTACTGATACGTGCTACAAAAATGGATGAACTTGAAGATGTTATGTAAGGAAAAGGAACTAGTCACAAAGACCATATATGATTCAATTTGTATGAAATACAGCACAAGTATAAGCCATATTCATTATCACAGAAAGTTCTATTGGACAGCACCGGTCTGTCCAATAGTAATAAAAAAGCTGCTTGTCCTTTAGGCATGAATAATTTCTAACAAGTCTTTTAAGAGTTGGGAGCAAACAATTAGAAGTTGGATTCTTACAAGAATCTGGGACGTAAGGAGATTTGACTTCAGAAAGGAGAATGTGATATGATAAAAGCACAAAAAGATTTGAATCTGCCACACTGCTAACTCTGAAGACAGATGAAAGGGCCGTGAGTTAGGGAATGTAAAAAATGCAGCTCTAGAAGCTGGAGAAAAACAGGAAATGGATTCTTCCCTAGAACTTCTAGAGGGAATATGCCCTGTTGACACCTGTTGAAACTGATTTTGGAATTCTGACCTCCAGAGCCATAAGAAAATAAATGTGTGCTGTTTTAAGCCACTGATTTTGTGGCAATCTGTGACAAACTAATATAAACTGAATGGAGACCTTAGGCAAGTTTCCTTGCCTTTTCCAGCTCCTAGAGATTACTCACATTTCTTGGCTCATAACCCCCTTTCTCCATCTCTGAAGTTGGCAAAGGTGAGTCAAGTTCTTTTCATCGGGCATCACTCTGACTTCTGCCTCCGTCTTCCACTTTTGACCCTTGTGATTACAGTGGGCTCACCCAGATAATCCAGGGTAACATCCCTATTTTAAGTTTAGCTGATTAGCAATGTCAATTCCATCTGCAACCTTAATTTTCCTTTGCCATGTAAGGTAACATTCACAGGTTCTAGAAATTAGGACGTAGATGTGTTTGTGGGACCATTGCTCTATCTACCACAATGGGTCAATCATCCTCTTAATAAAATTGAAGATATTCAAAACTTTGGTTGGATAGTTGCTCACCTCTCCCTGGAAAGGAAAGGAGGTAAAATATTCAGAACTTTGTGTCTGACTGGATGGAACTGGAATGGGGCTGAGTGAGTTATAGGATTCCAAAATAATTCCAAGATAGGAACTGGGGGATCACAGATGAGGTAGGAAACGATAATCCCAGGTTTGGACATTTTAAATTTGAAATGCCTATGGCATTTGCAGCTGAAATGCCCCGTAAGCAATTTCATGTAACAGTATATGGAAGTATGAAGCTCAATGAAGAGGTTTAGGTTGGAGATAGGAGAGATTTTGTCATTGTATACATTGTATACATGGTAGCCAAATCATGAGAGTGAGAAATGTTAAACAGGGCAGAAAGGATGTGAGAAGTAAGAAGAGGAGATGGTATTCGAACACAGGTCTCTCATAGTCTGAAGGCACAGTTGGTAACTAGTGTGATATAGAGCATCCCCAAAGGGCCAGTGGTAAAGCAGCTGAGGTTTTGGAAAATGGAGAGATGGGGAAGAAGGTGAAGGTGGTAGCACATATGTGGAATGATCAGAGATCTAGGAGCCAAGAGAAGGGAGGTTCTAATCTCTACCACTCGCTAGTTGTGCTAACTTAAGCAAGTCATTTAACTTTTTCTGAGCTTCAGGTTTTTACCTATGAAACGTGGAAAATAATATATCTACTTGCTTCACTGAGTTGTTGAGACTTAGAGATAAGGTGCAGGAATTCTCTGGGAAGTTAAAAGTGCTACACAAATATAATTTACTTGAACAGTAAAGTAATTCCTTTTTTTCTTTTTTAAAAAGATTTTTATTTATTCATTTGAGAGAGAGAGAGAAAGAACAAGCTGGGAGAGGGGCAGGTGGAGAGGGAGAAGCAGGCTCCCCTCAGAGCAGGTCACCACTCTGACTTACTATGTGAGCTGTAAGTCATGCTGTATGGACCAAAATGTATTTTTGCCTCAGAATCTGAATTGGAAAAAAAATACATGTTATATTAATATCATATACACACATAAGATATATTATGCAGGATATATGTGCAGGTATGGTGGAGGGGGTTTGGTAAGACTGAGAAAAACAACACAGACTGAATAATACCACTGATGTTAAACTATAAAATGTGGTCAGATTGACTGAACAAGGGTTTATTGGCCCTTTGGATAATTTTCTGTTAGGGACTTGAAGAATCTGAAGTTTTTAATCTTCTGTATCTACTTAGGAAAACTGGTTAAAGCTCATTGGGAATAAGAGTCAAGGATTGATAAAAACCATGAGGACCATGTGGGACAGGAATGAGGAAGGAAAAGCCAGACAGAAGAGGTTGTTTAAAACCATATTACGGCATCACCTAGACCTCCTGTGCATCTGTTGGTTATGAAAGAGCAACATTTTCTTTCTGGCAGTGGTCTCAATCTCTCTGCTTTTCAGATATCGTAGGCATTACAAAGGGATTAGGGACCATACAATGCCATCTGTAGTGAACATTTGTGTTTTTGCTGCTCAGTAGCTAGCTCCAACCACCCTTTTCTCAGTACCGCCAGTTTTTAAAATAAAACTTCCTTTCTTTGCTTTCAGGTCTAATAGTTTGGCAGGGAGAGATGGACCCACCTGCTCCAAGGGACAGTGATGCCCTGGGGACAGTAATGGGCTCAGGGATGAGCTGCTGATCAAATTCAGGCGCATGAGGACCAGGCTCTTAGATTTTGTTCTGGTTGTTAGGAGATAAGGCTCTTCTTTTTGACTGGTTTCTAATTTAAAGTTGGGAGCCCAATGCTGCTGGCAGCCTTTTGCCACCATCGGTACCACCTGTTTGAAAATGGAGCCAACAGAGAGGCAAGGGGAATAGGCAATTCGAGAGAGACCTGGTTCTAATGACTTTATTTGGGCCTCTGTTTTTCAGTTACATCATTCAATAAATTGTTGTTGTTGTTTTTTGTTTTTAGCTTATGCCATTTTAGGTCTAATTTCTTATCTGTTACAACGAAAAAGCTTCCAGTTGATTGTGGTGCTGGAAAATATCCATTCTCCTCTCTTTCCAGAGTAATGGAACTGTGGCGACCAACTGCTTAGCATTGAAAATCCTGTGTCTCATGGAAGCCCTAAATTCCAGACAAACTAGGATCGTTGGTCACCCTAGGCGTCTCATGGGCTGTTTGTAATAAAGCCTACATTTTCTAGCTGCTTATACCATGTGATTAAGTTCTGGCTAGTTGGATATAAGTGGAAATGGTCAATGCAGCTTGCAGGAAATGCCCTTAAAAGGAAGGAACATGATCTGCCTTTCTTCCTTTCTATTGGCTGGAATATGAATATAATGGCTAGACTTCCACAGACCACCTCAGATCAAGAGATATTTCCTTCCCTAGGAAGGAAACACTTGTGGCAGAGCAATGAAACGAGATGGAAGAAATCTGGCACCCTGACACCACAGAGTGCTTATACAACTCTGGACTGAAAACTTCTAGACTTCTTGAATCAGAGAGCAATGAGCATCTATCTTAAGCCTCTATGGTTTTGTCTATAACTCATAATTCTAATTCACTGATACAATTTCTAATTTAAAAAAGCCCCTTCTGGGGCGCCTGGGTGGCTCATCCGGTTAAGCGTCTCATCTGCCTTCAGCTAGGGTCATGATCTCAGGGTCCTGGGATCAAGCCCCACCTTGGGCTCTCCGCTCAGTGGCTTCTCCTTCTCCCTCTGTGATCTCTCTTGCTTTCACTCTCTCTCAAATAAAATAAAATCTTGAAAAGAAAGAAAGAAAAAAGCCCTTTGTTATGTGTGTCTGCCTCTCCAAACATTACACTGATTATAAATTCACTTACCAAACTTGACTCTCTAATATGGTCACAATTTCAACATGAGAAAATGCTCATCATTATAAATAGAAGTCATCAATTTGGGCATTACTAGCAGAGATCACAGATGTAGCGGGACTTATTTATGATCCATGTCAGTAGCAGATATTTTTGCTTGCCTAGTTGACATCCGCTCCTTTCCTCCTAACAGAACCCCAATTTTGTACAGGTTTTCATTTCTACCCTTCTTCAACACACTCCTCACAGGTTCAGAAATAGAACTTGTGATAGTTTTATGTGTCAACCTAGGTAGGCTAGAGTATTCAGGTATCTAATCTAATTACTAATTAGTAATTAGATTAGTAATTAGTAATTAGATTAGTAATTAGATTAGTAATGTAGTAATTGATTTGTAGATGTAGATTCCCCCCCCCCCCCATCAGTTCTGTTTCTCTGGAGAACCCTGACTGATACTGACCTGGTCAGTATAAAAGTAATTTTAACCCTTTGTGAGTAATTGGTTCTGGACCAGGCATGTGACCAGATTGAACCAATGAAATGTGAGGAAATATTTGATCTGAAATTCTGGAGAAGTTCTTCCTTATAATTCTGTGAGAGCTTTCAGTAGTAACTGCCTGTCTCTTCCTCTGATGGTAGTTTCCTTAGATATGTGGCCTGTAATGGCTGCAGCCTTTTCACAGTCAGGCTGAGGGTAAAGCCAACATACAAAAAAGGCAGAGCCAAGAGACTTGCAGAGAAACGGAGCTAGGGCTGTGGTTTAAGTCAGCACTGAAGCCTGTCCTACCTCTGGGTTTCAGTTTCCAAATCATATATTTCCTCATTGTTTAGATTGTAGTTGATTTTTCTGAGACCTGCGGTCAAAATTATTCTACCTAATGGTGCCTGGGTGGCTCAGTCAGTTAAGCATTCCACTTGTGATTCTGGCTCAGGTCATAACCTCATGGTATTGAGAATGAGCCCCACATCTGGCTCTGTGCTGAGCGTGAAGCCTACTTAAGATTCTCTCTCTCTCTCTCTCTCTCTCCTTCTGCCCCTCCCCCTCCACAGTCTCTCTCTCTCTCTCTCTCTCTCTCAAAAAAAAAAAAGATAAAGTCTACCATCTTTAACATGGCATCAGAAGCCTTGCCTGATATGCCCCTACTAACATATACCCATTCTGTATTTTGACTCTAATTAGTTTCAGGATAAAGACACGGGAAACTTGATAGTTTTTTTCCTTGATAGGAAAAGTTGAGCAACTAAGACTTAGGGAGGCAAAGAAACCAAGTCCTCCCCCAGGAACCTCTGTAGCAGCAGGTGGGTTTCTGTGTGGAGCGCTTACATTTGCATGATTAGTCTTGTCTTTGTGCTTCTCTCTTCAGTGTTTCAAAGTACCAGGAGAAAGAATCTGATTGGCTTGGCTTCTGTCAAATTTTTACCCCCAGATCTATCTACTATCTACCATTCGATCTATCGCCACAAAGGCCGCTCTGTCTTATTGCCATACACCTGTGCCTGACCGCCTAATTGAAGAAATGAATTGGCCATGGCCAGAAGACAGGGTCAATTAATATAGACATGGCCAACAGGAGCTCACTCCAGGGTTTGGAGTTTATTTCCATGGTTGTGAGCGAGGCATTCACCTCAAGAGATAGCCTTTAAGCCTCACCTTGTTCCACTTTCCCCCCTCACACCAGTGTTACAGTTTTGGAATATAGGTGAGGTTCATTGGGGTGGAGTCCAGAGCCGACGACCAAGAAAGAATTCTTGAGGCATCTTTGATGCAAAATGGTGGTTTATTAAAGCATGGGAACAGGACCCGTGGGCAGAAAGAGCTGCTGCACTGTGGTCTTGAGGAGTGGCTGATTATATACTCAGGAGTTGGGGAGGTGAGGACAAAGAGGGTGTCCAGAAGGACTGTCATATGCTAAAGACTGTCAGGATACTGGAGGCTTCGTTATTGTCAAGCCAACGTTGTTTTTCCCTCTAATGAGGCACTAACATGAAGACAGTTGGGAGTTTCCTGGAGAAATGTTACATTCCTCCTCTCACACGTCCTTGTCAATGGGCTTCAGGTTCAAAAGAAATTCAATTTTATTTACATTTCCTTCTGCCTAAGCCTCCCTCAATTTCATGTAGGGGAGGGTGATGTTAAGGGCTTCAAGCAACTGAGTTATGGGTCTCTGGAAGTTAGGTAATTGATAAGAAAGCTTCTTCCTTGTAAATCACTAGGACATTTGTAAACTGAGGGAGACTCCTGTCCTGCAGGACTATGATCTCTATCAGTTAACCATTTGTTTTTCCTTTAGGGCAGCCAGGAGTGCCTGAGGAATGTCACATATATCAGTGGGGGTGGGTGGTAGGGTGCCAGCTTCTGGTTTGTCCTCAGCTTGCCTTCTGTTCCCTCATCACCAGGAGCTTTTGGCCTCCTTCCAATCTTCCAAACTGGCAAGCAATTTCCAAACTCAGAGTCATGGCATATGCTATGACTGTTCTGGTTATAGATTTATTGCCTATCAGCTCTAAATTTATCCTTTTTTGCTTCTTTTATGAAAAAATGTATGGGCCCTTTAAATATTTTTTTGTAAGCTGATACAATGCTAAACATTGTCAGTAGAGGGAACTAAAGAGACATTCCAAGACCCAAAAAGTCTTCCTGGTTCTAAATTTGATTTAATTTAATTAAGTTCTTCTTAGCTAATTGGATTTTATCCAATTATATATTAGTGATGAGGACAATGGTACAAATAGATCAATTATTTATTTTATAAGATATTTTGGTAGATTCATAATGAGTTGATTTCTCTGAGAAGTTTTTAAAATCTAGCATTATATTTTTATACTATAGGTTTGTTTGTTTTTTTTTAGATTTTTATTTATTTATTTGACAGAGAGAGAGAGAGCGAGAGCAGGAACATTAGCAGGGGGAGTGGGAGAGAGAAGCAGGCTTCCTGCCAAGCAGGGAGCCCGACGTGGGACTCGATCCCAGGACCTTGGGATCATGACCTGAGCCGAAGGCAGACGCTTAACGACTGAGCCACCCAGGTGCCCCTATAATATAGGTTTTTTAAAGTAAAAAATAACTTATAAAATTGGAGAAAATTACTCATTTTCTTTTTTTATGACAGGGTCTCTTTGGCTTCAAGTATTTTCTTCAGTGCCTTTCTTGGTGAGGGCTAGCTGTTACCTGTTTATATCGATGGTGAGACACTCTTCTTCAGGTGCTTATTTTGGTATGATCTTGGACAAATCACAGAATCGTGTACTGTAAGGTTTGGAGAAATTCATAGTCAAATTCTGTCCAGTTTCTTCATCTGGAAATGAAGGGCTGTACTACGTGCTCTCACATCCCTTCCAACTCTCTCTGAAGACACACACACTCTTGAGTTATCTGTTGAGCGATAATTCCCAGTGTCAAGTATGCTTCCTACTAAAAGTCCATGGTTGTTGAATGAATTATTGGAATTGTAAATTTATTTAAAATATACACTGAAGTGTCAAATGCTTATTAGTTTTGCTTCTTTAGCCACATTGATCATATAATGCAACCTTCCTGGCCTTTACATTCCTGATTAGAGAGTAATATACTGACAAGATAACATGAAATTTTAAACTAATAAACATCTTCTCAATACTCATTATGTGCCAGGCACTGTAGAAGGCACCGAGGAAAGAAAATTAATACATGATTCCTGTCCATCCCCTATGTTTAGGGTCAACTGAAGAAGAAAGAAACTGTTGTTACAAAGGTCAGCCAGGAAGCCATTGTGATCAATCACATAAATCACAACACACTATTTCCCTATTTTTAGTATTGCCTATTAAATGAAAAACTACCTTTCATAAAAAGTAAGATATTTTTCAAGATGTACTTTGTCAAATTGAGAAACAAAACTCTAGTTAAGATTTGTTTGACAAGAGGCAAGAATATAGAGAATGAAAAGTAGAAATTAGACTCGTTTGACTAAGCGCTTTGAAATTCACTCTCGAGAGGATGAACTTCACACATGAGCACATTGAGGGTTGAGATGTGTGGTGATGGAACTTTTTGTAAATGTAAAATTTTGGTACTACTGGACGCGAGACGGTTAAAGTACATAAATACGACCTAGCCAATGCAGTTCAGAAATAACACAAACCCAGGTGCTAAAATTAAGATTTGGAAAAGCGACACTCCAACGCGTAGACTAGGATTGGAGCTCCCCACCCAGACACACAATAACCTCTTGAAGACTTATATGTGCTTGCAAGGGGGCTGTCAGGCTTTCCATTTCTGACCAATGGGTTATAATCATTTTATTTTAGGCAACGCCCTCACTCCAAGGCCCAAAGGGGACAATCCTAATTCCGGACCTTCCCGTCTGCCGTATAGACTACAGCGGCAGCGCGGGCCAGAGACCTAACAGCGAGGTCGGCCAGCCAAACACCACCAGCCAGTCGCATCCACCCAGCGCCCCGCCGAGAAAATGGGGCTTCCCATTGGACCAACGTGAGGGCGTGGAGAGCTGCCGATTGGTTTAGAGGAGGGGCGGGAGAAAGGCGTGCCCTGACGTCATGCCCGCCCCCAACGTATCCCTATTGTTCCGGATTGTGGGAGGGAGGGGAAGACAGAGGAAGAAAATAAACAGTAACCGCTTTTACCGGCCTGTGCAAGCCCCCTTACGGAGCTGGGGTTCCCTCCCACCAACCGAACGAGCTCCGCCCTCACGCTCCGCCTGCGCCGGGGGATCAGCTGACCGCGGGCAGGCGCAGTCACGTGGCTGGGGCGCGCCCGCCCGTTGTGGCCATGGCGGCCGCAGGTTCCAGCGTGGTGAGGCGAGTGGAAGAGCTCGGGGACCTGGCTCAGGCCCACATACAGCAGCTTAGCGAAGCTGCCGGCGAAGATGGTGAGGGAGCGGAGGAGAGGGGGGCGGGCGGGCTGGCGGTCTTTCAAAGCTGGCACTCTACGCCAGTAGGGGCTTGGAGGCTTCGGCCTGTGGTGCGTATAGCGCCCAGACCAGAGCTACCCGAGGTGTTGCGCTTCTGACCCTCGCTGCAGGGTAGGTTGTCCACCCCCAGGAACTCACGTTGCCCTATGCCAAGGCATTTGCGTCGAAACTGCGTTTTTCATGACCTATGAAAACCTCTTACATCTCCGTCAAATCCGTGCTGCTCTTCTTTATCTTGAGAGCAACTGGGAAAAGGTTAAAATCTGGATAAAAGTACAAAAGTTTAAATGAGTGGTTGAAGCTGACTGATAGTACACAAATAAGTAATGGTTGTTTTGGGTGCAGTAAAGATAGGTAGGCATGCATAACAGTTACACTTTTTCATTGCTGCGTTATAAATTTCCATCTCCTGTTTTGGATTCTAAACCCAACTGTAAATAGTATTCTACCGCAGAGCTTTACACTGGTATAGTTTGGATGATTCTTCCATATACATCACCTCAATTCTCACGAGGGCTCTGTTAGTGTTAGAACACTTGTTTGGAAATGTCTAAGTGGTTTCCTTAGGACAGACTGGCTTAGAGAACTACCTGGACTTTTACTTTTTATTATTTATTTATTTATTTACTTCGACTTTTAGTTTTAAGTCCAATTCTGTTTTATTACATTTCAGCTTCCTATTATTTTTGAGTTTTGAGCCTTTACTACAAATAGGTTTTTAAATTCTTGTGGACTGACTCATTGTCATCAGACTTAAGGAAAATAGTAGTGGAACATTTTGCCAGATGATTGATTGTTGGTGAATTTATTGAGTAGGGTCCACAATGAATGGCTCAAGTTCCAGTGAAGATTATTTGCTGGATTATCTTTTCTTAGGAGTATGTTCTTCAAAACCCACAGATCACCCTGAAGATTTCTTTTTCAATGTGTGGTAAGCAAATACCAGGATTCGTGAGAATAGTTTATGGACTGTAGTGGCTATTACCTGGAAGTGTATCCAGGTTACCTTACATTACATTACAGTGATCTCCACCCCACCCCAGCTCCATTTAAACCAGTCTAGAGAGATCGAACAGTGTTTTTTATTCATTTATCACTGAACCCGAAAGCCCTTCTCGTTTTCCCATGGAAGAGTTCTTTTATCCATACTAGAATGAGGGGTGGAAGTAAAAGTAAAGTGCTACATATTTTTGTTGGGAGACTTTATTCATTTTTATTAAAGATTTTATTTTTAAGTAATCTCTACACACAACATGGGGCTCGAACCTACAACCGTAAGATCAAGAGTCGCATGCTCTACCAGCTGAGCTAGCCAGGCGCTCCTTGTTGGAAGACTTTAAAGTTGTGAAAATTTACTAAAATTAAAATGATAGTGATCCATGTTATGAGCTGTTAATCAGTATTAATAGCAAGATTTTCTTATTTTATGAAGTTTAATTAAAACATGGTTTCATGTTTGAACTGAACTTGGCATTCTTTTTTTTTTTTTAAGATTTTATTTGAGAGTGAGAAAGCAAGAGACAGAGCAAGAGCGGAGGGGGAGTGGCAGAGGGAGAGGGAGAAGCAGAGATCATGACCTGGGCAGAAGGCGGATGCTTAACTGACTGAGCCACCCAGGTGCCCCTGAACTTGGCATTCTTTTTCACACAACAAAAATAATATTCACTCAAAATGTGCCCTTTAATGTAGCAACTATGTATTTATATTAGGTTATAGGGATTGATTAGTTCCTATTTTCTACTTCAGATTAGATCAGATGCAGCCACATATTCCAAGAATGCTCTGTTTATTACTAAGTCAGTTTTTGTTTATTTCTCATTGTACAAACACAATGTGTTTACTATATGGAAGTATGCCATGAGAGGGACTTTTTTCAGGATTATGTAAGAATCACTTGTCTTTGCCTTGCCGATCATTTCTTTGACTGAATGGTTCCAGTAAAAGTATTGCATTTTATAAGTTTGCTAAAATGTGAGCTGTAACCCCCTCCCCTGTACTTACAAGTTTATGTGAGCTACTCCTTCAGCAATGGTTTACTGAATTCACTGCAAGTCTTTACATTTAAAATAATCTTGCAATTTAAAGAAGAAAATATCAACTCAGTTTCTAAAGCACATAAGGAGTGCCATATTCCATACAATTTCACTTCACAGTAGAATATTTTTTTCTGGGTTGTATAGATGCTACTTCAGGGCTGAGGAGAGATGGGAGGGCAGTTCAGGTGAATAGTGGACTTTAAAAGCAATCAGTCTGGTTTAGATACAGATTAGGCCTTCCCTAGGAAAACTTAAGGTCATAGTATGATTACCAGCAGACATAACTAAAGCTGGCGGTGCCTTTACTTCAACAGTGAACAGCTTATCTGTTTGTGTAAGTGCTAAAGCTGGATCAGATGGGCCTGCACCAAGTATTACATTTTCTGTCCATTGGCTAGTGTTGGAAAGGGTATATATTTTCAGAAGGGAAGCACAGAGGGGCAAACTCAAGGACTTTGGTGTCTAAATTTGACATGAGATGGTGCAGAAGGGTAGATAGATAGCACCTTGGTATGGACACTTTGTAGGTTATGGAGGAAAAATCCATAAGAAAAAGTGAAACCATAGAAGCAAAGGGAATATGACATTATAGAAAGGGGAGAAATTAGACAATGTAGAGGGGAGGGAGGGTGAATTGTTTTTAGAGGACATATTAGAATACTCAGTTCCTTCTTTGAAGGAATTAGGTAATTCCATTTCTAGGTTTTTAAAGGAATAAAATATGCAGGTGGGGACGCCTGGGTGGCTCAGTCGTTAAGCGTCTGCCTTTGGCTCAGGTCATGATCCCAGGGTCCTGAGATCGAGTCCCACATCGGGCTCCTTGCTCAGTGAGGAGCCTGCTTCTCCCTCTCCCTCTGCTGCTCCCCCTGCTTGTGCTCTCTCTCTCTCTCTCTCTCTCTGACAAATAAATAAAAATCTTAAAAAAAAAAAAAAGTGCAGGTGGATTGTAATTGTAACAGCTACTTACATAAATACATAAGCACAGGATAAAGTTATAATTGCTCAGAGCTTACATTTTATGAGGCATTTGATTTAATCATGTTTTAGAAAATACATTTATGGAATTATAAGTTCAGTGGAAGACCTTTCTGTAGATTTATGTGTATTTGTACTATTCCAATAAAAGTTTTAAATTTATTACTTAAACATTGCGTATGAACATCATAAAAGCAGCATTATGAAAATGAAAATACAAATTGCATTTATGAAATGATAGCTGGACCTAGGAAGTTCATTCTAGCTTTTCAGAATAAATTACCATGATAAATTTGTTAAGAAGTATTAGGCATTATGACATACTTCATGTTTTACAAAAGATATTACTACCATGCTGCTTCTTCAATGCTGTAACATAATATTTCAGATACACCATTTTTGTTTAACACTTTGAAACTATATGAAATAATCTTCACATTTTTATCTCTTACAGATCACTTTTTAATTCGGGCCTCTGCAGCTCTAGAAAAATTGAAACTTCTGTGTGGAGAAGACAAAGAATGTTCAAATCCATCAAATCTTCTAGAACTTTATACACAGGTACTGAAACAGATGTGGTTTCTGACATGTTATGGAGAAGATTGCTTATATAAGATGACTGACTCTAAAGTTTAGGTGTAGCGAAACCAGTTTATTCTCTATTTAAAGTGTTTGATTTTGGGGCACCTGGTTGACTCAGTAGAGTATGCAACTCTTCATCTCGGGGTTGTAAGTTAGAGCACCAGGTTGGGTGTAGAGATTACTTAAAAACAAAAACTTTAAAATAAAAATAAAGTGTTTAATTTTCATCAAAAAAACCTGTGTATATAAAACATAGAGACTTGAAACTTTGAGGCAATATACAGAAAAGTAAGATTTATTATCTAATGTGTTAAGGAAAAAATCTTGGGGATAACAGAACTGCTTCCCTTTATATAGAATTAAGCAAAACACTAATATATGTAATTTCCAAGTTCTTGAAGGTTATTAAGAGGGAATGAAGGTCTCTGTGAAGTCCCTGATTGTTTTTTTTCCCCTGAAATTCATCTTTTCTTGGGATTCTCAACACGACTCTCCTGCTATTGTCATGTAGGTCTATAAGACTTTTCTGTGTCCCCACCCCCATTTTTAACTTTCCTTTCAAATTCAGGTCACTGTATGGACAAGACCTGTTTTCTTGATTTTTCTCAAACACTGCTGAGGCAAGATGACATTAAGAAACATAATTTCATTACGTAACTAACATTGCTATAGCACTTTATAGTTGACAGAGTGCTTCATATGCCCTTACATGATTGTGAAAGTATAATAAGATGAAGTGGTTATAGAAACTAAACTTAGGTAAGCTTCCAGAGTACACATGTATAACACTTAGGTGCCTGGCACTCTGCTTTCTGTTAGGAAATACATAAAGCTGGGTTCTGCCTTCAGATATGGTTGAATGATATCTGTAACAACTTGTACTCACAAACCCTGAAGGGCCCACTGTTACTTGGCAGAGCTTTGCCTGGCTTTCTTTCCCTTTGGAAGACTCTGTGCTTGTTCCATGTCTTTCACATGGGAGAGTTCTAAACATTCTCTCTCTCTATATTTATATATATATATATATAAATATATAAATATATATTTAGTAGGCTCCATGCCCAACATGGGGCTTTAAACTCACGACCCTGAGATCAAGAGTCACATGCTCTACTGACTGAGCCAGCTAGGTGCCCCTAAACATTTTAATTTATTTCTAAAGATAAGATGAAAAACCTAGAGATACAGATTTAAATTCCTCAGGCCTCCTTGGACCCTAATTTTGGTTCTGAATCAACAGGTAATTCTCCATAGGATAATGATCTTGCCCTTCCTGGCATAGGCCTTCCACACAAGAACACTTAGCACTTAAGTAACCCTATATGCTAGTTAGTTATATGCTTTACATATGTTAATTCATTTTATCCTCAAAGCAAGGAACTTTGAAAAGCCATTTCTTCATTTTTACCACTAAAAGAAAATTGACTTGTCCTTGGTTAGTTAGGTGATTTAGTGGTAGACCTCAGTTTCCTTAGTCTTAGTTCAATAAATTAAAAAAAGAGAAAGGGTTGGGTAGTTTTTAGGTACTTGAACAGAGCATCTTATATTTAGGAATGCTGGGGATTTAGTGTTTAAATTACATAATGTTGGTGATATGCTGCCTTTATTGGGTGGCAGGATACATATCCTCCAAATGCTGGTTCTGCGTTTGAGGAAACAAATCCTTTGAAGATTCAATATATAAAACTAGAGGTATTGACCTTAAATTGATGTAGCAAGCATTTAGAAAATGTTCAAGAAGTATATATATGTGTAAATTGCAAAGGACATAAAAATTATATTTTTCATAATTATATGTGATTAGCTTATCTAAAGTCTCCATTTTATTTACTTACCTTTTTGGGAGAAGCAAGATCATTAATTCAATATTTTAGTAAAATACCTATGAAGTTCCCTATGAAGTCCATCTCAGATTATATTTTTCTATATATTTACAGATTCTATACATATACAGATTATACTTTTCTAGACATTTTTCCTACTTTTCAAATTTAAATACTGTGCTGGAAGATTTAACTGTCTAAAAAAGCATCTATATATGTAAAGTTAAACTGTAAGAATTATTCATGTTTTTATGGATACTCTTTTTTTTTTTCCTTTTACTTCAGGCTATTTTGGACATGACATATTTTGAGGAGAACAAACTAGTAGATGAAGATTTTCCTGAAGACTCTTCACAGAAAGTAAAAGAGCTGATCAGTTTTCTTTCAGAACCAGTAATTTTAGTTAAAGAAAATAATATGCATCCAAAAGTAAGTTTTGCACTCCTATAAATTATAATGAAATGGTGCTGATTCTTGCTGTATTGCTCTTCAGAGTCTGTAATTTTTCCTCTGGAATGTGTCTTTGTCTCTGTTTTAAATTAAGATTAAATGAAGAATATATGAGAGTTTAACACTTTAGAACAACATCATAACTAAAATATTACATATATGTTTCAGAATGTTTGCAGATGGAATTGTGTTGGAATTAATGGTGCCTGATCATTTTCTAAACACATTATTTACTGTTTCTGTTCCCTTTACTTTTGCAGGTACTGTTTTCTTGAAGGTCCCTAGTGATCTAATTACCACATCTCTTTTGTCCTTTTTACAGTTCTCATCCCCCTGGACATTTGCTGCCTTCCTTCCCATTGATCACCTCATCCCTCTGAGGTCTTGCATGCTCCTCTTCATGTCTCAGAGCCTTGCTCTTGCTCTTTCCCAGGCATCTCCCTTCTCTCCCATCCTGGAAAGATAGGCCCGTGCCAAGGATATCTTCTTAATCCTCTGATCCTCTGTTCTGTCTTTGCTTCATAACTTGTTCACATGCTTTTTACTGTCCTCTCTGTTTAGATGATTCCAAGATTTTTATTTCTAGACCTGGCTACTCTTTCAAGCAAATAATTCTTCAACTGCTGGCTCTCTTTACTTAGGTTTTTTTTTTCTCTGTGTGTTTATCAGGGGATGCTAACTGTGGAAACACATAATCTCAAGTTTTAGATGGTACAACACAGTAAAAATTTGATTGATTGATTTTTTTTAGAGGGATAGAGAATGAAATCACAAAGGCCTCATTTTAGAAAGCTTAACTCAGCGTCTGCCTTTGGCTCAGGTCGTGATCCCGGGGTCCTGGGATCAAGTTCAGAAGGAACCTGCTTCTCCCTCTCCCTGCCAGTGCCCCTGCTTATACTCTCTCTCTGTCAAATAAATAAATAAAATCTTAAAAAAAAAAAAAGGAAGCTTAACTCAGGAAGCAGCTTTTTTTTTTTTTTTTAAAGATTTTATTTATTTATTTGACAGAGAAAAATACAGCGAGAGAGGGAACACAAGCAGGGGGTGCGGAGAGGGAGAAGCAGGCCTCCTGCGGAACAGGGAGCCCGATGCGGGGCTCGATCCCAGGACCCTGGGATCATGACCTAAGCTGAAGGCAGACGCTTAACGACTGAGCCACCCAGGCGCCCCAGCAGCATTTTTTTTTAAGATTTTATTTATTTATTTGAGAGACAGAGTGCTTGCGCGCATGAGGGAGCTAGAGTGGGGGGGAGGGGCAGAGGAAGAGGGACAAGCAGGTTCCCCACTGAGCAGGGAGCCTAATGCAGGGCTCCCTCCCAGGGCCCTGGGATCATGACCTGAGCCGAAGGCAGACGTTTAATGGACTGAGCCACCCAGGGGCTGCTAAAAGTTTGATTTATTAAAACCGTTTTTATATATATCTTCATTATTTTAGTCTAGCAATAGTACAAATAAGTGTGATCTTGTTTCAAGTAACATTTCTGAAAA
Organism: Mirounga angustirostris; assembly: GCF_029215605.1. Lineage (NCBI taxonomy): Eukaryota > Metazoa > Chordata > Mammalia > Carnivora > Phocidae > Mirounga > Mirounga angustirostris. Next base: position 121,438,934 of record NW_026991715.1, on the reverse strand, counting down.
GTTATCCTTTTTTTAAAATTATTTTTTTATTGAAGTATTGTTGACATACAATGTCACATTAGTTTCAAGTGTACAAGATAGTGATTCAACAACTCTGTATGTTATGCTATGCTTATAAGTGTAGCTACATCTTACAAGGCTGTTACAATACCATTGTACCTTTTTTTCCCCTGTGACTTAACTGATTCCATAACTGGAAGCCTGTACTCACATTCACCCATTTTGCCCATCCCTCTGGCAACCATCAGTTTGTTCTCTGTATTTATGAGTCTGATTCTGCTTTTTGTTTATTCATTTGTTCTTTAGATTTCACATGTAAGTGAAATCATATGGTATTTGTCTTTCTCTGTGTGACTTATTTCACTTAGCATGATACTGTCTAAGTCTATCCATGTTGTCACAAATGGCAAGATTTCATTCTTTTTTATGGCTGAATAATAATCCTTTGTATATATACACCACATCTTTACCCACTTATTTATTGATGGACATTTGGGTTGCTTCCATATCTTGGCTATTGTAAATAATGCTGCAATAAACATAGGGGTGCATGTATTGTTTCAAATTAGTCTTTGTTTTGGGTAAATACCCACTAGTGGAATTATGCACTAGTGGATCCACTACTGGATCATATGGTACTTCTATTTTTAATTTTTTGAGGAACCTCCAAATTGTTTTCTACAGTGGCTGCACCAATTTACATTCCTACCTACAGTGTATGATGGTTCCTTTTTCTCCAAATCCTTACTAACACTTGTTATTTCTTGTCTTTTTGATTCTAGCCATTCTGACAGGTGCAAGGTGATATCTCGTTGTTTTGCTTTGCATTTCCCTGATGCTTAGTGATGTTGAGCATCTTTTCAAATGTTCTTTGGCCATCTCTTTGTCATGTTTTGAAAAGTATCTATTCAGGTCCTCTGTTCACTTTTTGATTGTATTATTTGGGGTTTTTTGGTGTTAAGTTGTAGAAGTTCTTTATGTGTTTTGGATATTAACCCCTTATCAGATATATCATTTGCACATACCTTCTCCCATTCAGTAGGTTGCATTTTCATTTTGGTGATGGTTTCCTTTGCTGTGCAGAAGCTTTTTATTTTGGTGTAATCTCTGTAGTTTATCTTTGCTTTTGTTTCCCTTGCCTCAGGAGACATACCTGGAAAAGTGTTGCTAAGACCAATATCAAAGAAATTACTGCCTATGTTTTCTTCTAGGAGTTTTATGGTTTCAGGTCTTACATTTAGATCTTTAATCCATTTTGAGTTTATTTTTGTTTATGGTGTAAGAAAGTAGTCCATTTGCATTCTTTTGCATGTAGCTGTCCAGTTTTCCCACACCACTTATCGAATGAAAAGTTATCTTTTTAATCAGATTATGAAAAACTTATATTTTAGATATATTAGAATCGGCTACTAAAATACTGAAACATTATTTTCTAAAAAATTGTAAATTGGAGTAGTTATTTTAATTTTCATGTAGCAATAGATTTCTATACTTCTGATTCAAAGTAAGGCATTCATGTGTAAGCTAAGTAAAGGGCAAATTTTGTGAAATGAAAGTGTTTTGAATTGCTCAATATTTTGAAATTAATTTTGATTTTTACAGATGCAAGGTTTCTTTTTTTAGCTATGTCTTTGTTGTTTCAGCCCTGCGATTTGCTTGGGGATGAACTCCTAGAATGTCTCTCTTGGAGACGGGGAGCCCTACTCTATATGTATTGTCATTCTCTGACCAAAAGGAGAGAGTGGCTCACAAGAAAATCCAGTTTGCTTAAAAAGGTAAAAGGGCATTCCTTATACATTTTTGATCATTGACATTTATAGGTTTAAAAAGCTGTCCTTGATGTAGTAAGAAAAGTAGTGGAGTCAACAGTCTGGGTTTACATTCCAGCTCTTTTACTTGCTAGCTATGTATTCTTAAACAAATTGGAATTATTGTGAAGATTAAATAAGATAACATGTGAAAGCCTTTGTAAACTGGTAAATTCTATGCTTTTTTTAAGTTTTGAATTTTTATTTTTTAAAATACAAGCTAGACAGTCTTTATTAATTTCTAAGCATATTTTTGGCCTGAAGAGAACAAACTTGGTTGTGAGCCTGTCTGTCTCTGTCAGCAGATCACTCATAAAGACCATCATGACCCTGCTGCTAGAACATTGTAGCCCTCTGATTCATCTTGACTCTGTAAATTAGTAAATCTTAGTGTTAAGTATCACTAAGGAGTCTAACTTGAGTTGATTGTACACATGGTTTATGTGGGCCTGAAGTTAGAGGTCACACTTGATATAAAAGCTTGATCATACTATTTCTAAATTGTAGTAAGTGCATACATATTTTAATAAATTGTTATTGAACTCATCTTTATTATCTTTATCCTTTTCTTCCTCTGATAACATTTTTGACAAGTATATTACTGAATTGTGTTCCTGGTTAATTTTTTCCCCCCATACGTTTTTGCTAATTGGAGCATTTGGAAGGTTACATTTATAAAAGTTTTGGGGGTGGTGGGTCCTTCTACCATTGTTTATAATAACCATAAGATATATCTACACATTAGCCAATTTTCTCTTGAGTAAAGAATGGGGAAAAAATTAACATTTGAAGTTTCTACAGTTCTGTATGTAATATTTGCAATTCTTTGGCTTTGACTTTCATTTAGTACCTTATTGATGGAATCAGTTACTTGCTACAGATGCTAAATTATCGGTGTCCTCTCCAGTTAAATGAAGGAGTTTCTTTCCAAGATTTAGACACAGCTAAATTACTGAGTGAAGGTAATGTGATCTCTTTTTGAAGTTTTCTGTTTTAAAGATTTTTAAAAAAAATTAAGTTTATTAGACGTAACTCTGATTTAAATGAATTTCAAGTTATATACCAAAAAATAATAAAAGGGCTTTTAAAAAATTTAAATGTCTTCTCATGTAACCCAGAAAAATACTGCTAATCTCTTTATAGCAATTCTGGGAGAATTATATATCATGTTGCTCTTTCACATAAAAACGGTCTGGAGCTGGTTATGGTGGCTCCAAGGCATCATCAGGTTCCTACATTTTTCCTCCATCCTCTTCAGAACTACAGCCTACAGCCTCAGAGGGAGGCACTTTATATAGACTAGCATGTAAACAGCACTTCCTAGGGTTGTGCAGCATGAATCCCCATTGAGGATACTGCATTCTCAGTGTCTTAGAATGCTTTTGGAGCTCCTGTCATCTCACCTACGTTTCAGTCTATAGGAATGGCAAAAGGATGTTTCTTTCAGCCAAGTCTAAAAGAGCAACCTTCTTAGAAGTTTCTGACACTAAAAATTCCACCTACATTTCACTGGCAAGAATTTAACTTCATACAGGTACAAGGGAACTTGGGATGTACAGGATAGCCCTTTACCTGATACATTGCCATCCCAAATAAAATTGTCTCTTAATAAGAAAGAAGGGAAGAACGAGTATCGGGTGGCAACTGTTAGTTCTTGTCATAAATATCTGTGCACTTAAAAATGTTAGGAACTGGGGGCGCCTGGGTGGCTCAGTCGTTAAGCGTCTGCCTTTGGCTCAGGTCATGATCCCAGAGTCCTGGGATCGAGCCCCACATTGGGCTCCCTGCTCAGCGGGAAGCCTGCTTCTCTCCCTGCTTGTGTTCCCACTCTCACTGTCTCTTTCTGTCAAATAAATAAATAAATAATCTTAAAAAAAAAAAAATGTTAGGAACTGGATGAATATAGAGCATCATTTGGGGTTTAGATTGAGGTGTGGGAGGGAAGAACCACTTATTTTTACCATCTTTTTGTAAGTGGAGGAACTGAGGTCCTGATAAGCCAGATGACCTGTTAAAGGTCACATACCTGGCAAGTGACCTTCGATTATATGCGTAAACTTTCTTTAATACTTCATCTGAAAATTTGAAATTATACTTCATCTGAAATCAAATATGGAGAAGAAGAAGAAAACTTAGGGAAGATTCTGTGGTTTAATTTTATAAGTATTTTAATTATTTTTCTTTGTTAGCTTCTGTAGACTTTTCCATTTTATTTGAAAACATTGCTTAGAAAAAACAGCATGATTTAAGTGTCATTAACAGGTGACTGACTACTGAAAGTTACTACTTTCAGTTAATTCAGGCAAGTAGCTTGTCCTAAAAATTGTGAATACCAAGTGCCATTCCAGTGGGCCTGATATTTTGACAAACATGGAGTATTTTGACTTATTTGTAGGAAGTATTTATTTCAAATAACTAATAAAGTGATTAGCTGCACTGAGAATGGCCTTTCTAAAATCTCACCCACCCACATGGATTGATACAAAAGAAAAAGCAGGGATGGGCACCAAAGCCTATTTAGAACCAAAGATAGTAGGAAGATCAGCAATTTCCCTTATTCTCCTATTTCTAGTCATAGGGTAGATACTTTTATGGCCTGGAATTTTCTCTAGGATATTTGTGGTATTGGTGTCTTCTCTTAAATCATAATTTGATTGCACTAGCCCCTAGCTTCCACTACTTCTTCCAACAGGACAATCAAAAGGGACAGATCTTCTTTCCAAGAAAAAAGAACACATCTGCTCCCTAGCACTTTGGCCACAGGGCTAGATCCTCTTCTGGTGTTAGTTTCTTGTTCTCATCTAAAGCAGTTTGCTCTTCCCTACTTCTTCTCTCTCAAGATGTAGATTAGAAGCCCGCAAGCCTATTTTTCATAGGCTGAATTCCTCCTGAGACCCCATTAGAGAGGGGGAAGCATAATTCTGAATTATCCTTAATATTAATTTAAAAAGTTCTATATGAATTATCAAAATATTTTTGTGGCCAGATATTAATGATAATTTACCCAACTTTAGGTAAAACTCAAAGCAGTGTATACTTAGTATGATTGTTTTTCTTTTTCCAAGGTGAGAATCATTTTGTCGTTCTCTGAACATTACTCATATGCCATTACATTTTCAGCTTTTAATAATTACCAAATAATGTCTTCAGTAAGCCTCTTTATGTCATTTCTGAGCCTCATTCTTCTGTGGGCCCTTATAGAAATAGCCTTGTCAGAATAATCCTGGACTCAAGTGGGTTAAATCAAAGTACTATTGAGCTTTGCACACCCTTGGTTTATGACCTTTTTTATACCATTGAGGACCTCCCCTGCTGCCTTCTCAGCAGCATTTTGGCTCATAGCTTAACCCAGGACCTGGATTCTAGATCCCCGAAAGGAGCAGCTCTGAACTAGCATCACTAATTGCCTAGGTAGCTTGTTAAAAATTAACAGATTTCCGTGTACCACCTGCAGGGGTCAGTTCGATATATGGAGTCTGGGAATCTGTTTTTAATAAGCTCCCATATTATGACGCAGCCAGATTTTAGAGTCACTGTTCCTAGTGGATATCAATCTGGCCAATTTTTTTTTTTTTTTTTTTTTTTTCCTGTGGATGTCCTCTTTCTGCCCTCATTCTCACTTCATGGGTTATTCTCCCCCTTCCTACCTGCACCCCCCATTATCACATATGTTTCACCAAGTGCACTGACTTGCATAGTGCAGAGTGGAATATTTTATTGAAAACTATGCAGACCATTAAGAGAAAGAATATCAAGGAAAGTTCATAGCAGCAAAAAGACTATATAGCTAGAGAGTAGTAGAATCCTCCGGGAAGTTGAAAGGGAGAAGGTGCCTAATTTACATTGTTCATCTCTTCTGTTGATACTTAATTGCAGTAGTTTAGCATAGTCTGGATCAGCAGCATCAACCTAAGTGCTAGGACTTCGTGAAAAATGCAGATTCACAGACTCAACCCCATACTCGAATCTGAATGTCTAGAGTTGGGGGTGCAGCAATCAACATGTTACTGTGTCCAGGTAATCCTAAAGTAGGCTCAAGTTTGAGAACCACACTTTAGCATATAGCCATTCATTCTCTCGTAACATTTTCCCACAGGATATCTGTGTCCCCTGTTCAGCAGTCACTCCTTGTTAATATAAAGACCGAGGCTTAGACTTGGGCACAAGTTGGATCCCAGATGTCCCCTAGGCAAACACTCCTCTCACCCTTCCCAAGTGGCTTCACTTTGTGGGACATATTTCTGCTCCTCCCAAAGCTCCAGCCTGCTTAAAAGTTCATCCTTCTCTCCATTTCTGTTTCTATCTTTTTATTCCCCTCCACCATTCTTTTTAGGAATAACTAGACAGGGTATAGGATCACAAAAATGAAAAGGATATGCATTCAACAAAATGCCATATCTAATACAAAATATAATTCTGAGTAACATCTAATGCTGTAACCAGCTTCTCTGAGGTTTATGATTTTTTAACTAAAATAGTGAAAAATTATATTTATTAATATTTATATATTATGTTTATAACAATACTTTATACTTATATATGTACATAACACTTTTATAATACATATATAATGTTTTATTCATAGAAAGCATAATTCATGTAGCGTAGCCTATCATTTGCATGAATGCTGGCTTCAGATTCTGCTCTTAAGTGACTTTTTTATTGATGGTTTAATGAGTCATCTCTCCTGTAAAACCTGTTCTTTCTCTTGGTGGTACTAGAACCTGAATTTGAGGTGAAGTGAAGGACATACTGTAGGGACAAATTCTGAGACTATATAAAAAGCTTGCAGTAGATTCAAGACAATGGAAACTATGATAGATTTGAAAGTTGGATTTTTCTTTTATTTGTATATCTAATACCATCATAGTCATTTCTGATGAGCCATATTAAGTGAGCAGCTGAGATTATGATACTCATTGATTTGAGGTAAACTTTTCTAATCATACATTAAAATAAATCATTTATTTGTATTCTAGTGGGTTCAAGAAGTTAAATAATCATGTATCTTAATAGCATTTTATGGTTTCTAAAACTCTTACATATTTTTATTTATGTATTCCTTAAGACAACTTCATAGAATAAGAGGTTGTATGGAATGCTCATTTTTCAGATTTGCAAACCTAGGCTCAAAGTTGCCCAAAATCATAGTCAATAATTTATACCCAGATCTTTTGATTCTAGGTCTGTATGTCTGTCTACCAAATTAATATATTTAGTGTGCCATAAATATTTAATTATATAATTACTTTATTTCATAACAAGAATGCTTTTAACTCTTGATGACAATCCTACATTGTATTCCTTCTTTTCTGGGAATATAAAGCATCTTGGTTATAATTTAACATCTTTCATAATTTAGAATTATATGGCCTCCTTGGGTCATATTTATGTATGATAATTTCTGTAGACTCTTGTAGAAATACAGGAGGTGTAGAATACTGGAACTGTATCACTGATCCTAGAATATACCCCAAAATAAAAGTTGGGTTCATGAGATTCAAGGAGTCTCTGAATACTCTAAAATTGTATGGAGAATTTGAGGTGTATATTCCGGGAGAGGTTCCATTGATTATATTAGCATCTCAAAGAGGTCCTAAAGAGAATCGCAAAAAAGTTAAGAACACAGTGGCCTAAATAATTATTAAAAAAAAATTCTCTGACAGTACTCTTTTTTGGGGGGGATGAGGGTGATGGACCTCTTTTATAGGTAAAATAGAGATAGAAATGCCAGTTACATGAAGAATGTATTAGTGATGATTCGGCTTTTCTAGTATAACTGTTAAGTGAGAAGGAAAAATGCTTAATGACATAAAAGGAATTTATTAGAGTTTAAATAGCCAGGTTTTCTTTTTAAACATTTAAATTCTAATTTCTCAACCTAAATGATTTTCCCAGGAATATTTAGTGACATTCATTTGCTGGCTATGATGTACAGTGGAGAAATGTGTTACTGGGGATTGAAGCATTGTGCAGATCAACAGCCAGAAAATCATGAAGTGGATTCTGGTGTTTCTGGAGCAAGCTACACAACACAAAAAGAACCCTTGGATTTCCGAGAAGTAGGAGAAAAAATTTTGAAAAAGTATGTATCTGTGTGTGAAGGACCCCTGAAAGAACAAGAATGGAATACAACAAATGCAAAACAAATTTTAAACTTCTTTCAGCATCACACTAACCAGTAAGTTCATCTGTTCCTTTTCAAACAGGAAAACAAAACAACCCGTGAAATGGAAAAGTTCCAGAAAAGAAGACATATTGACACTGTTTAAGAATGTTACACTACATAAAGATATCCAGCCTGGTTACCTATTTTAATGCCATCGCCATTTTACATTATATGTTTTTAAATCTATGAAAGAACGATTCTTTAATTTCTAAGATGGCATGTATGTTATTCTAACTCAGCCTGAACTGCAGATATTCTATAACTAATACTAAGTAGGAATCGAGTTTAGCTTTACAAGTTTTTTTTTTTTAATTAGTAGGTTTTTTTTATTGTGACATAAAATTGACCATTTTAAATATCTTTAGGTTATTTTTAAATCTATCTTGAAGTTTACTGTGCTTCAGAGATTAAAATCAAGTCACCTTATTGCTTTAGATATATGCTAAGGATCTAAAAATTGGCAAAGTAAAAAATTACAACTAGTATTCAGACTCCATTTCCAGAATAAGATAATGAAAGATGCTACAAAAGAAATGTTTCATTTTTGTTTTACCATTACTCATGGTAAAACATTTATAATTTTTATGCTTTTGGGCATTTTATAAAAATTTTCAAGTGATTTTCCTATTTTGTTTAAAAAACAAATGGTTTATCAAATGAAACCAAGTTAGGTTAGTCCATCATTAGCTCATATGTGTTTAGCGTGCACCTTTTCATATGTATTGAAATTTTAATATTTTTGTCTTTAATAGTAGAGATGAGTGATAAAGGCCAGAGAACCTGACTTGCTATCTTGCTTACAGTATTTCTGTCTACCTCGGCTCCTGTTGTCATGTTGGGATGATCTAATAACTTGCTGATAATCTTGACTTCTGCACCAGTGACTTCATCACATTCCAGGAACTTACTCCCATGGCTACACCTTGAATGAATATCACCATCTTGAGTTTCTCTTTCTGAAATCTTAAATTTCAGTAATTGATGACAATTCACATCTTTCCAGCTTTTCACTTCCTCATTTTTACTAATTTTTCTTTCTCCTTTATTTCTGTTCTATCTCTTTAGCTTCTTCACAGCGCTCTTCTCTTGACTGTTCCTTTCTCTCCTAAACCATCAGCCCCTTTCAGATTTTCTTCCTTCCCTATCCAGCCTCAGCCTTATATGGGACACCAGATGAAGTGTTCTCCACAGTCCCTTCAAGTCCATTGTCCCATTGTCTTTCAGTCTAACCATTCTGCAAGTATCAGCATTGAATTAATCCTGTCACCCACCTTTTCTGGAATGCTGCATTCCATGTGAAGTACATGCAGCCCTTCAGAGTGTAATCCCTGTAAGTATCTCAGCTTCAACTTTAGGAGAGCCCTCAATATAAGCCTTTTGTTTGTTTCTGGTGTCGCTCCTCTCCTTTTTCCATGGTGGCTAATCTAAACCTCTCACTTTCCTCATGAGGTCCTCTGTCCCCTCCCCTAGGATATGGCTCTTGGTCCTATCTTACAGAGAATTGAGACTATGAGGACTTAAACTTCTATTTCCCAGCTTTGCCCTACTCATTTTCCCCATTTTTTACTTTATTTTATTTTATTATGTTAATCACCATACATCATTAGTTTTTGATGTAGTGTTCCATGATTCATTGTTTGCATATAACACCCAGTGCTACATTCAGTTCGTGACCTCTTTAATACCCATCACCAGGGTAACCCATCCCCTCACCCCCTCCCCTCCAGAACCCTCAGTTTGTTTCTCAGAGTCCATAGTCTGTCATGGTTCGTCTCCCCTTCCGATTGCCCCCCCTTCATTTTTCCCTTCCTACTATCTTCTTTTTTTTTTTAATCACATGATGTATTATTTGCTTCAGAGTTACAGATCTGTGATTCAACAGTCTTGCACAATTCACAGCGCTCACCATAGCACATACCCTCCCCAGTGTCTGTCACCCAGCCACCCCGTCCCTCCCACCCCCCACCACTTCAGCAACCCTCAGTTTGTTTCCTGAGATTAAGAATTCCTCATATCAGTGAGATCATATGATACATGTCTTTCTCTGATTGACTTATTTCTCAGCATAATACCATCCAGTTCCATCCAAGTCATTGCAAATGGCAAGGTTTCATTCCTTTTGATGGCTGCATAACATTCCATTGTATATATACACCACATCTTTTTTTATCCATTCATCTGTTGATGGACAGCTTGGCTCTTTCCATAGTTTGGCTATTGTGGACATTGCTGCTATAAACATCGGGGTGCACATTTTCCCCATTTTTAGAACGAAAGAGGTTGCCTGTTGAAAGCCAGTCTCTGCCTATCCTCATTTCCCCTGGGGCTTCTTTTTTTTTCTGCCTACCCTTTAGGTGTTATTCTTCCCTGGAGGTCTATCCTTCTCTTTATCCTCTTCTCCCTCTTTTCCTTTCTTCTTTCTTTCTCTCTCTCTCTCTTTTTATTTACTCTTAGGTGATGTCATTCATAGCCATGGCTGCTTCTGACACCTATAATGTTAAGCTGACTTCTAGCCTTGCAACTTGAATCCCAGCTTCTGCTCTCTGAGCCTTCTTTCTAACTGCCTATTAAATGTCTTCACTTAGATAATTTTAGTACTTTTAAATTCAGTATGTCCAAATAACTAACCCTTATCTTTCATCTAAAATCTTTTTTTGGTTCATGTTTTGGTTGTTTTGATCTTTCACAGTGCAGGGCAACAAAGAGTGCCATAATCTAGTTTCTGTCTACCTTCCCTGTTTTACCTCTGCAATGCATCCTATGTAATCATGTTCTAGTCTAGTGTTCCTCAAACATTACAAACCCAGGCTCCTTTTTGATAAACATTCTGATAGAGCCTCTTGGTATAAGGAAAATCTCTCCCTATCTCTCCCCCTGTCTCCTTGCTTAACCTTACACAACTAAGATTTTTATTTAACATAGCTTTTTAACAAGTTTTACTATAAACATACCTTTTGTGCTTTCTAAGTATAAAGATTTAAATCATTTTTAGTATGGTTTTAGAACCACAGACTGCCCTCCCCCACCCCTTTTGGAGCATCATGATCAGTTAGTACTTTGGTTCCTTTCCTGACATGCTATGTGTTTTTTCCCCTCAGTAGTCTTTGAAGATCTCATTACTTCTGCCCTTCTTTGTGGCCAAGTGAATACCTACTTATTCTTTGGGACTCAGCTCCAGTGACACTGTATCCCTAAGGCTTTTTCCAGCCCTTTCCACTCAAAGTTAGATGTTCCTTTGCTTCTGCTCCCTTAATCTTCCCTCTCATGTTATCAAACAGGTAACACTGCTTTATGGTTCTTTATGAGTTGGTGAACTCCATATTTAAAAAAAAATTTATCTTTATACATTGTGCTTAATAAATAATAAGCCCTTAGTAATTTTTTTTTTAAATTTTAATAAGAGACATGGTTCTTAAGTGCAGAACTCTGCACAAAAGGGTTGCTGCTATTGGATTCCAAACTGCCATGCCCTCTATACCAGTGGTAGACAAGGCAAATAAGGAATTACTCCTCAGAGAAGTTAAGTATTATATAGATTTGGAACCTGAGAAAACCATAACTTTCTCTTCAGAAATGGGAACTTCCGTTTTGCCTTCATGACCCTTGTGAACTACTTGGGTCCCTCACTGTTTGGTATAGTTCTGAGGGTGCTACTGGGTGCTTTTTGTACTTTTCCATCCCCCACACAATTGGAGAGTAATTTGTAGACCATAACAGTTATAATGATCTTTACTCTGGTGTATTACAAAACATGGAACAACAGATTTTTTTTATGTATGTGTTAAAGCCTATGTAAATTCTGTTTCATTTAGAATGAAGTGTCTTCAAGATAACAAATACTCTACATAAGGAAAGCAGTATAATTCCCTCATTAACAATTATTATGTGCCTACTACATGCCAGGCTTCATCTTAGGCATTGATGATGTAGCTTTGTACACTTGATCTTAGCCAAAAGGCCGAGAAGCGATGATAAAGCTTTGTAAAACACCATTTTTTGGAGTTTATATTCTAGTGAAGGAAGTTACCACATTTAAAAAAAATAAATTTATAGTGTATTAAATGGTTAGCACTATAAAGAATAAAGCAGGGTAAAGTGCTTGTTATAATCTGGAAAGTAGTGCTATTTTATTTATGGCGGTTGGGCAGGCATTAGTGTTTTCAAATTTTATCCATTTGGTTAAATGCCTTGCACATTCAGTACATTCATGAAGTTTCTTTCTTATGGAAGTTCTGATACAGAATTAAGGAATGAGTCATTACTTAAGACCTTTTTACTTTGATTACATTTCAGGTCTTTTCTGCAGTGTGGGCTTTACTCATGAGTGAGTGATAACCTAAAGGCCTTGCTGTGTTTATTACACTGGGGGTTTCTCTACATTGAGTTCTTCAGTGGTTACGAAAACTTAAACTCTGTTAAAGGATTTTTTCATAATTCTTACATTTGTGTGGTTCTTTCCCAATGCGATTTTTTCTTTTTTTTTTAATGTTAAGTAGGCTTTGAAACTTAAAGGCCTATCTGCTTTGTGGCATTTATAGGGTTTCTGGCTACTGTGAATTGTGTGATGTTGATTAAGGTGTAAATCATGACAAGACTTTCCCTCATTCCTTTGCATACAGTAGAGTGAGGTGAGAGTTATGGCTAAAACCCTGCAATAAAATTACATTCCAACTTTTACACTCCCACTGTGGATTCTATGATGTTCCTTAATGTGAGAACTGTGTCTGATGGTATTCTCAGATTTACTTTAATGGCATTTTTAAAAACCCACAACTGGATGACATCCTAGTTTTGGATTGCTTGTCACTTTTCTCTTGCCATCTTCCAGGGCTCCATTTCTGATTCTAATAAGAATACCTTATCTGCAACAGAATCCAGGATTCTGTAGTTCTCTAGTGTCACTTCTTGTATTATTTTTAACACAGTATGAGATAATATGTTATTGGAAGTATTATATTAAAATACATTTAATGTATCCACAATTAAAGTATGCGTTATGTATTCATCCTGGTGTTCTTTACTGTTTTTCCTTTTCCTACTTCTAGTGAAGATTTCCAAGTAAAATGTTTTGGAGCATATAAAATTTTTTTTTTTTAATAAAACTATAATCCCATATTTGTATCTTGTTCATTTTCTTTTATATCTGAGTGTTGTATCAGAATGAAAACCTTAATTGTCTCAGTTTACTACTGACATCTGAATATTATTTCTTATGGTTCTAATAACTTTCAGACAGGGTAGTATAGTGGTTAGGAATATGGGCTCTGGAACCAGAGATCTGAGGTTGAATACTAACCCTGTCATTTTCCTAGCTGTGTGACTCCACATAAATTATTTAACCTTTCTGTACCTTAATATCCTATTATTTAACAAAGGAATAATAGTAGTACCTACCTCACAGGTTATTGACGATTAAATGAATTAATGTTCAAACTGCTTAATTCAATTGAATTAATTCTTGGGATGCTTAGCACATCCTAAGAGCTCAAAAGAGTTATTATTTTCCTTAAGTCTAGTTCTTTATATCAGTTCATCATGCTGAAAAATATTACTCATCAGCCAGAATAATTGAGTGACAATGTGGATGTGTGTATTAGGTAGAGATGGTGATGGAACAAGACTGAGAAATTGGTAACTTGAATGAACTAGTGGATACCTGGGATTCTATTACATTATTAACTCTCCTATACATGTTAAAAATTTTCATAATAAAAAAATTATAACTCATACATTTATAAATGTTCACACTTCTTTGTAAAAGCTGAGAACCATTTCAGTACTTTATACTTGAATTGAAACACATTTTTTTCTTGTGCTATTTCTTTCTTGCTCCTAGAGAGGGAGAAGAAATGCCATATGGTTAATTCGTGATTCTTTTTCTTGTCTGAACAGCCTCACAGAAGTAAGCTTCAGTTGGATTAGTTACTGGCCATTAGCAACAGCATGCAAGAAAAATAACGAAACTTTAAATTCAGATCTCATGGAACCTCAGTGTCAGGCTTTATTGGATTTCTGTTATTTGACATTTAGATCCCCAGATACTTATGAAGTATAGATTCAAGCCAGTAAGTACTGTGTTCACTATTAAGCATTAAGCACTCTGCTTAATATATATGAAGGGACAGTGTGTGTGAGATGTGTATGTATATTATGTTAAATATAATTATGTATTTATATGCATACACACAACTTACATATATGTTCCCTGTAGCCTATCATGATCCTTATAGACAGTAATAGCTTTATGAAGCTTTATGAAGTTGCTGATCCTTTAGTCTTGAAGACTAAAAATGGGGGATTAATTTTTCAACAGGTGATTTGGGTTATCTGTGAGAGACTGTTTTGACTAAGAGAGTCAACTAAACTAAAGAGGGACTAAATGAGATAATAAAACTATGGACAGAGGTTGAGTGTGAAATTTAGAATTTCCATACTTAATATCTTCACAAAAAGAAAGGATAATTGCAGGTTCTGGATATTGTAAGCAACTACTGGTTGACAATGAGTTTAAACCAGATTATGTAGAGATCTATTATGTCCATTCTCAAGAATGGAATTTTAAAGCCACTGGATTATTTTGAATGTATTTTTCTTGTTGCATGGTATAACCAATAATGCTGTCTTGCTCTTTATTGAATAATCCTAGAGACTTAAAATTTTATAATCTTAGAATGAAATATTCCTTTAAGGAACAAAGCTCTAGTTTTTGAGCAGAGTATTCTTTGGATTATATTGAGGTAATCTATTTGAAAATGAATGACACATAGTACTAAATAAGTATTTGTGTCCGTCTTACCAGTAGAGACTATACCCAGTTCAAAATAATAGGTTACCTTTGTTGAAAAGAAAACTACAGGCCCCAAATGGAATCACTTATTTTAAGGGCCTCACTTCAACAAACCTAAGACTTCATACCTAACCTAACTGCAGTTTCAGCCCTCTCAGGAAAGTAACTTTTTTTTTTTTTTTAAAGTAGGCTCCATGCCCAGCATGGAGCCCAACCCCAAGACCTTGAGATCAAGACCTGAGCTGAAATCAAGTCCCAGGCTTAGTCAACCTACCCACCCAGGCACCCCAAGAAAGTACCCTTCAACATGGAATTCCTGGTTAGGCACAAGGAAATTTACTGATAGACCTCTCCCATTCCCCTTAGGAGGATGACTTTGTTTACAATAGTGTACTTTTTGCCAGTAATTTCCTTTTTCCCCATCCCTTTCTGCCTTTAAAGATTTAATTTTTTAAAAGAAATATCTACACCCAATGTGGGGCTGAACTTAAAACCCTGAGATCAAAAGTCTCATGCTCCACCAACTGAATCAGCCAAGTGCCCCCATTTTCTGCCTTTAGTTTCAATTTTTAAAAAAGATTTATTTATTTGGGGGAGGGTGTGCGGCAGGGGGAGAAGGAGAAAGAAACCCAAGCGGACTCTACTCTCACACTGATCCTGAGTTCAGGACCCTGTGATCACAACCTCCGCCCAAGGCAGGAATAGGAACCTTAACCCATTGCGCTACCCAGGTGACCCTCTACCTTTAAAAATCTTTCTTGTCCTGCAGCTCAATGGAGCTCCTTTTCATTTGCGAGACGGATGCTTCCAGATTTATGAATTGCTTAATAAAGCCAATTTGATCTTTTACATTACTCAATTTTTTGTTTTTAAATATCTTTTAATGTGGGCTATAGCATAGTTTCTTAAAGCCTTTCAAAATAAGGCTGGACAAAGTGAGTAAAATGGATAACTGTTCCGACAGATTAATAAACTAGCAGGATTTCAGCAGTACCATATCTGGTTTCTCCTCTTATTCTAGCCCTATTTTGCTGCCCTTTTATGGGATGCCTGCGTTCGGGAATTTTTAAATGTACCTAAAATTATAGAGAGAATATAGACTCCTGACCTTGGCATGAGGTCCTTCGTGATTGGGCCCCTGGCCACCTCCCTGGTCCATTTTTGCTAATTCCCAAGAAAACAAACAGTAAATCGGAGACTAAAAACAATCAAAAAACTGCACACCCAGCACAGCGGTGCTGAGAAAGGAAGCAACTGGCTATTAAGCCTAAGGTAGCGGAAGAGGGCCAGCTACCGAATAAGTAGGGGCCACCCGGGCCCAGACGAAGTGGAAATGGGTCCCAGACAGAACGACTTTGGAGACGTAACGAAATTTTATAAAGGGGCGAGAGATTTCACGTGAGCGGGTGAGGTTCGCGGGGTCGAGGCCTGAAGTGAACGGGGCAGTTTCTTGGCGGGAGCTTCAAGCTCGGTTGCAGACAACACACGTGATTGGGCCACCTCTCCGCTCCCTTCCCGGTCCCGAGGCTGTGCGCGGGGAGACGTGGAAGGAGAGAGGCGCGGGGCGGGAGGCGCAGAGCGGGGAGCGCGCGTGACGCTGCGGCGCGTCACGTGAGGCGCCGGCGGCCATGGCGGGAAGCGAGCCCCTCAGCCGAGGCAGCTCCCCTCAGGCGCACCACAGCGACTGGAGCCGGCTAGAGGCCGCCATCCTCAGCGGCTGGAGGAACTTCTGGCAGTCGGTGGGCAAAGAGAGGGCAGCGCCGAGGGCCTCTCAAGAGGAGGCGGAGGAGGAGGCTAGTACCCTGACGCGGCTGCCGGTGAGTGGCGGCCACCGGCTGCGGAGGACCGAGGGGCCGCGCTGGGAGGGGCACCCCGCACCGGCGGCCTCTGAGGGTCTCAGCGCGCCCAGTCTGTGTCTGCCGCAGTCCTGCGGCCATTCCGGGCAGTGTCGTCACCTGGGAACACAGCTGACCAGAAACGCCGAGGCGTTGACCTTTAGTGCTCGCAGACGGACCGAAAGTCGCAGCGAGACGCACCGTCAGGGGCGCCCTGGTAACCGGCCAGGTCACCCTCAGGTCTTCTACCCGCCCCAAAACAAGTTTTGGCCCTAGAACACCCCGAACGTCAGGTTAAGGAAATGAGACCGTTGCAGACTTTCTGGTTAGGCCGGGAAAGCCTTCAGCGACCGTGTGCTCAGCGCCTTTCATCTCAGGTTCGATGTACCAGGACACTGCGAGGAAATCATGGCTATTCTCTGAGTGCGTATTTCAAGTCACAAAACTCACACTTAACTGACAATGACTAAGAAGTGCCTCAAGTTACAACAGGCCACAAGAATTGTGCACATCATTTATTGTTAAACTTTTCAGGCAGATGGGAAAATGGGAGAGAGGAGAAATTCTTAGAAATTATACAGATTCTGTATCGCCGCTGGACTGTTGACACCTCCCTCTGACGTCCATCAGAAATTAAAAACTGCAGGCTTAGAATGTTCTTCCAAGGTTCTTCCTTTTGGAGAAGTTCTTTGAAATACAGATTTTATGGAGAAACTCAGATGGCAGATTTACTCTTTGATTAGAACTAATGACAAAATCAGAAATGATTTGATAAAGGTTTTATTTTGAAGACTAGATTGTTTCCTTAAGTGATTTGTTAAGATATATGTTGTGGCAAAATACATGAGGAGAAATTAAAGGACCTGGTTGTTTGGCTTGAAAAATACCAGAACAATGACTGGTCTTTCATGACTGTTTCAGTGTGTCAACAAATTAAATGTTCAGATATGTTTCTCTTCTGATGGCGGGAAAATAACTTAAGAATTATAGATTCAATTATTAAAAATACTGTTACATTGACCTTTGGTTATCTATAATAATTCTTTATTAATTTTGTAATTCCTCATGGTACAATTATTAAAAAGATGGACTGTCCAGTTGACCTTTGGATTCCTAGTATAATAAAATATTCGTTTGTAATTTATTATCAGAAAACAATTTTTAAGATAAGTTTTTCATCCCTTTTACCTATTTGTTGTTTCTATTTCAGATTGACGTACAGCTATATATTTTGTCATTTCTTTCACCTCATGATCTGTGTCAGTTGGGAAGTACAAGCCATTATTGGAATGAAACTGTACGAGATCCAATTTTGTGGAGATATTTTCTGCTGCGGGATCTTCCTTCTTGGTCTTCTGTTGACTGGAAGTCTCTTCCAGATCTAGAAATCTTAAAAAAACCTATATCTGAGGTTACTGATGGTGCATTTTTTGACTACATGGCAGTGTAAGTATCTAGTTTTATGAATTAAAAAGAAGATACTAAATTTGACTGTATTACAAGTCAATAGTTTGAATTAGTCTTGGCTCCGCCACTAATTCATTTCTTGGAATTTGGTTGTGTTTGTAAAAGCTGGGGATTAACTTAAATTCCTTCATACGACCCTTTCAGTTTTCACATTTTGTTATTTACTTGTGGTGCCTGACTCTAGAGTATGTGAATAATTGTAGATAGTTCATATGCCAAGAAGTAAAACATTTCTTAAAACTTTCATCATCTTTAGAACACTTGTCATTTTGTTAAATAGCGAATACTTTTCCATATCCCAAAAAGGAATGATCAGTGATCAGAGACCAGTTCTTTAGCAGGGAGGAAAACCATTTTCAAGGTTCTGGGAAATGAGATTTTGTTACCACCCAAAAGCATTGACACTTTTAAATATCATGTAGCTGAGAGAATTAATGTTGTTGAGCAACTGTAGTGTATTGGATTCTATGAGGGATGCTTTATGTATGTTTACTTATTTAGCCATCACTGAATAAGAAAGTATTATTCTTGTGTTCTAGATGTGGAATTGAGGTTCAGAATGGTTATGGATTTGCCTAAAGTCATATAGCTTATAAGGGACTGTTCAGATTGGAACCCTGTCATGCCACCTTAAAAATATATAATGCCATTGGATCTGGATATAACCTACTTTATTGAGGGCCCCAAATTTAAGGCATTGTAAATAAAATTTAAAAAATATTTACATTTTAGGTAAGAATTGTTTTACTCTGTTAGATTTAGTATCTAGATACAGGATTTTTTTTCATATTTTATTTGAGTTATTCAGATCTTTCCTTATTCTAATCTAAATGTCAAGTCTTGTGAGACTGCTTGATTAAAATGTGTGTGATATGTTATATATAATTTCAGTAAGTGCTGTTGTACTCTCACTTGCTGGTTGTTACTTCTACATTGTCCCACAAACAACCATAGCATCAAGTATATCATGCTGTGGAACCAACTTTTCCCCAGGAATAGAAGTAATCATAGTAACTACCATTTGTGATCATGTAAAGTATTTTTTTATTGAAGTATAATTAACATACAGTGTTCTATTAGTTTCAGATATACAGTATAATGATTGAACAATTCTATGCATTTCTCAATGCTAATCACGATAAGTGTAATCCCCTTTTATTTCACCCACTCCCCTACTAACCTCCCCTCTGCCAACCACCAGTTTTTTTTTTTGTCTTTTTTTTCTTTGTTCATTGTTTTGTTTCTTAAATCATATAAATTAATTTCGGATCCTTCAACCCTGGGTTAATTGTTACTGCTCAAATAATGCAGATGAAAAAACTTAAGTTAATACTATAAGTGGCTCATATAAACAAAGTGGCCAGATCTACCTAGCCTCAAAGTTGATTTTTTTTTTCTTCTTGAATTATAAGTTTCGTAAATAAAGATCATTGTCTTGTTAGGTTAGTAATTGTCTTAACCACCTTGATTTAGTCAAAGGGCTTTAGGTTTTATTTTGATTTGGGTACTGTGTTTTAACTTTTGATAACGTGTAGAATTGGTAATTTAGAAATTTATAGCTATTGAAAGAAACTGTGTTTTTTTTTTCCACATGATTCTTAGTTTGCTAGGTTATCTATAAGGAACATTAGAGCCTCCCTGTATGTTTAACACTTATTAAACTGTTACACTGGAGGCTGTTAATAGGAGTACTTAAGAAATTTGGTTATATTGGTGGCCTTACTAATTTCTATCCTTTTTTTTTTTTTTTTTTTTATCTCTAGAGACATTTATGCTAACTATCCATATAGGTTAGTGCAATCTTGACACTATTAACATTTTAGACCAAGTGTTTAGACCCAACTGTCCTGCGCACTGTAGGATGTTTAGCAGCATTCTTAACCTCTGTCCACTAGATGCCAGTAGCACACCACGCACTGACCCCCAGTCATAATGACAAAAATGTCTGCAGACATTGCCAAATAAATGCTCCCTTGGGATGGGGAGGCAAAAATCTCCCCAGACTGAGAATCACTGTGCTATGTAGTGAGTTTTTATGACTGAACCAAGTGTTAGACCAAGTGTTCCATGAGAAAATCTAAATGAAAGATTAGAAAGTATGTAACTACTTCCTGGGGAGGACTTCCTTAACATTTGGACCACTTCTACTCCCAGAGTGCCTTTGGTTTTTCATGTCATGGCATCCAGCGTACATATTATAATGTGTCTGTTCTCCACTTCCCTCCATGAGGATTGGAACTATTATTGTATCTCTTGTGTCTAGCAGGTTCTCAATAAACTATATATTGTTGAATGAATAACTGGCTACGTTTTTTTCTGTGTTAATTTTCTAATTGTGACAATTTTATACAGCTATAAAATGTGCTGTCCATATACAAGAAGATCCTTGAAATCTAGCCGTCCTATGTATGGAGCTGTCACATCATTTTTACACTCATTGATCATTCAGAATGAACCACGATTTGCTATGTTTGGACCAGGTTTGGAAGAACTGAATACATCTTTGGTGTTGAGCTTGATGTCTTCTGAGGAACTTTGCCCAACAGCTGGTTTGCCTCAGAGGCAGATTGATGGTAATTTTCATGTTAGTGTGTAGTATATAATAGTTAAAACACTTTGAGCTTGACACTAATGTTAAATCTTAAGAAATTAATTTTTAATTAACTCTTTGATGTAATGAAATAGAGTAATTTTGTGAATAGGTGCCCCTCCTCCCCAGGTCCCAATGGACTGAAAGAGTTGATTTACTTTTTATGAGAAGTGAGCTTCCTCTTATTTCCTCAAATTTGTGTAATCCAGAATATAAGATTATGTGCAAGTAAATTATACATTATCAAGATGTTTGTACAGTACTTACCATATTTTAAAAGAATGTTAACAGCAAAAACCATTCAGCATCTACTATGTGCAAAGTACTTTGATATATTTTGGAATTTTTAAAAAGAGCTAAATTAACACCTTCCTCCTCTTTCTATGAAAACAATAATCATGTAGTTAGTTGGCAAGCAGAAGATATAATAAGTAACAATATAATCTAGCTTATGCTTTGCTTATTCATTTATTGAGAGCACCTATTAGATGCTAGAGGTGTAGCTATTTAAAACAAACATCAAAAATTTTTGTCTGCCCTGAAGATACTTGGTCTTGGTAAGGACAAAGATAAATATATAGGTGATTAGAATATGGAGTAATTAGCTCCCGGATAGAAAGATAAGGATCAAAGAAGGCTCTTCGTTGAACATGATGCCTTATTTGAGTCATTAGGATGAGTTAAAATAGACCATTAAAAAAAGGGACAGAAGTATTGTGAGCAGTGAGAACTACATTTCTAAAAGCACAAAGCTCTGGATACATATGACACATTTGAAGTAGTTCTATGTGTCTAGAGTGGGGCTAGGTGAGAAGACACGTGTATGCCATGCTTAAGCATTTGGGAGCTGTTGAAAGATATTAAACAGAGGAATGAGATGATCAAGATTGCATTTGAGAAAGATCTGGCTCCTGAGTGGAAAATTGATTAGAAGAGGCTATAAAATATGGAGACCCGTTAAGAAACCACTGTAATATTGTGAAAACATGAAGGATAGTGTTGACTGAATA
The DNA here is from genome assembly GCF_029215605.1 of Mirounga angustirostris. NCBI lineage: Eukaryota > Metazoa > Chordata > Mammalia > Carnivora > Phocidae > Mirounga > Mirounga angustirostris. The sequence goes on along the minus strand of NW_026991715.1, from coordinate 121,417,268 downwards.
TGTATGAGCATTATTTCTGATGTGGTTTTCATATTGGATGATAGTGCCATTCGCTAGGATAAGGAGGAGGAAGAGAAAGTTTTTTGAGGGATCTTTATAGGGAGGAGGACAGCTACTCTTTAGAATATGCTGACTTTGATAACTCTGGGAGATATAAGCAGAGATGCCTGCTGTAAGCAATCCACTTGAATGGAAGCTCCATTAGGGCAGGAGTCTTACCAGCTTTGTTCATAGCTGTGTTTGATGTCAGGCATGGAGTAGGCACTCAATATAGATTTGATGAATAAATGAACAAATGACTCAAGAGCAAGATCTGGGTTAGAAATCAAGATTTGGGAATCATATGGTGTCCACATGGACTTGGAAGTTTCTGAGGATGGAGAGGAATATTGTGAACCTTCCACATGAGGTGCTGAAATCTTCAGTGAATGTTTGGAGGAAGGGGTTATCAAAAGGAGATTCATAAATGATGAGGTTGAGGAAGGGGAGATGGTACTACATCTGAATGGTGTATCTCAAAGAGATGGAGTTTTGAAGAGGGTTGGTGAGTAACAGGACATGGCAGTGAGGAGTAAAGAGAACATTGACCCCACGTCTTTACCCTGAGATGTGAGAGAAGAAGCAGTTTTGTTACTTGAGGGTGTAGAGGAAGAGAAGTAGCCCCTAAGGGTAGGCCAGTTCAGGTAAGGCCATGAGGTGGAACACCTAAAGAAGAGGTTGGGGATATGGGGAAATTTGCTGATCATGAAATGTCAGTTTTATTCTCCAGACAGCAGCAGAAATGATTGTTTACAAATGCCAATCTAATTATGCATCAAACCCTGCAAGATCAGGGAAGAATGGGGGGATGGGTTGTTGGCAATGTGGTACAGAATAGTATAGAGATCGTACTGGGTTGAGGTTAGATGTGTTGAGAAGGTAATCTCTGGAAATTAAACCGATGAAAACAAAGATCAGAAATAACAGTAGAATTTGTTTCTATGATCTCTTTGGGGAGTTTGTGCACCAAATCTGGTGGCCAGGGAACTAGGGTCATGCTTGCAGTCCCAGCCACCAAGATTTCTGTATATGTGTTACCTGGAATGGTGACATAAGATGGCAAGACAGGTTAATTTAAACAACTGGATTGGTTATGATACAGGAATTAAAGATACGAAAAGTGGAGTTGTCCTAAAGTAGAGGTAAGATTATATTAAGTTGTTTTTGAAGAGCAATGGTTTTGAAGGAAAGAGAAATAATGCAATAGGCATTTTTAAGCCATCTCTCCAGTTGCTGTCAGAAGAATGGACAGTGGGGGTCAAAAATGGATGTAGGAGACTGGTTAGATGTGATTGCAAAAGTCCAGATGAGGGTATGATAATTTAGACTAAAAGGAGGGATTGAGGATGGAGAGAAGTGGACAGATCTAAAAGGGCATATATATATAGCAAAAAGAAGTGTAGCCATGAGAGAAAGAAGGATCTTTTCATGAGGCAAGAGGAGAATCAGCCTGAGTGTTAACACAGCCAAAGAAGGGAAGAGGTTAAGAAAGAAGGACAAGTAACAATATTGAATAATTCAGATAAAAGTAGTAAGAAGCTAGTATTTAGTACCTGTTATTTACCACTCTACTAGGAATTTTACATATGTAATCTCATTTAATGCTTACAACATCTCTAAGAAGTATGTATTATTTCTCTATATATTTTTAAAGATTTATTTATTTGAAAGCAAGAGAGAGCATGTAGAGGGAGGGGCATCGGAGGAGGGAGAGGGAGATAATCTCCAGCAGACTCCCCACCAAGTGTGGAGCCCAATGGGGGGCTCATTCTCACGACCCTGAGATCATGATCCGAGCTGATCAAGAATTGGACGCTTAACTGACTGAGCCACCAGGCACCCAGTATTATTTCTGTATTTTGATGTCAAAGCTGAGGCTCACAAAAAATGGCTATGTGGCAAATTCAAGATTATAACCTGTTTAATTTTCAAATTTCAGTATCTAAATATTTCTTCAATTTTCTACAGTGCCATTGGTGACTCCCCATCAATTTAAAAACATTTTCAGAGGGAGAAAAAGCCATTTCACTGAATGTATACATGGAGTATATGACTAATGAGAAACAAAAAAGTTGGAAAATGAGTCTTAGTCTTGATAAGTATTAGTTGCTGTTAATGATGCAGCTGCTAACATGATGATACAGAAAGGAATGCTATAAGCCTATTAGTTCATTCTTTGTCCATATTTTTATTACCATGTAAATGGAAATTGCATACAGCACCTTTTCTTCAACATAAACATTTCATTTTATTCCAAAGCTATATATAATTTGTCATGGACTTTTTGGTTGCTCTTTTTTTCTTGCACTGGATAATTTTTTTCAATGTGATCGTTTTCTATATTTATTAATGACTTGTTTTGATAACTGTAATTTTCTTCTCTAGGTATTGGATCTGGAGTCAGTTTTCAGTTGAGCAACCAACATAAATTCAACATCCTGATATTATATTCAACTACCAGGTAAGGCTGCCTACTTGGTGGCCTACCTGGGGCATCAGGACTTGGATACTTTGGGGGGGGTGGAGTCTGCTTAGTATTTATGTTTTATATTTACATTTTTCTTGTAGAAAGGAAAGAGATAGAGCAAGAGAAGAGCATACAAGTGCAGTTAACAAGATGTTCAGTGTACAGAATGAAGGAGATGATCAACAAGGAAGCCGGTATAGTGTAATTCCACAAATTCAGAAGGTGTGTGAAGTTGTTGATGGATTCATCTATGTTGCAAATGCTGAAGCTCATAAAAGTAAGCATTATTTTCTTTTTAAGAGAAGTTTTTTGCACAGCAAATAAAATACATTTTAGGCTTTACTGTGGCTTCTTAAGAACATGATGGTTAATTTAATAAATGTGATTCTATGACCATTACTGTTAATAGTGAGTTCTCAAACCTTGATGTGCATTAGGATCACCTGGGGAGCTTATTAAAAACAGCTGCCTGATTCCTATTCTGATGGCTTATAATTCATAGATTTGGGTTGTTTCTTGGGCATCTGTTTTTTTTTTTAGTAAGCACCTACAGAATTCTGATGCATATCAAAGTTTGATACTATAACTACATAGTATTTCTTTGTTGTATGCTTCTGCACTTATTATTGATGTTTTGTCTGCTTCTAGCTCTATTCAAATAATTTATGCAGATAACTGGAAAATTTTACCTTAGTTTTAATTACCCAGATAGTAGAGAGATGTGTGTGGTGGAGTGTTAATTAAGTAGATTAGTTAAGAACACTTTCTACATATTCTGAATAATTGCCCTTCACAATGCTATTTAGGCATAAAATCAGAATATTATTGGGCCACAAACCAGTATTGTAATTTTTTTCCCAAATCTTTTGTGAATAAGTTAGGGCTTATATTCATCTCACTCAGAACAAGGTAGCAACATTGCTGAAAGAAAGTTTGTGGTGCACTGAAGTTAACCAGAGCAACAAAAACTAAGTCCAGGTCAACTACTACTGACTAGTTGGAATCAACCCACTGCATTAGTGGTCTAATGGAAGAAGCATGCCCATTTCTGGGAATAGATTCTCTTACCTCATTCTCTATTGTTCTTTTACATAAAACATTTAACATTAAATTAAAAGTTATAAGACACAAAAAAGTCAAAATGAAATGACCCATTTCAGGAGATAAAGCAATCAGTGGAACCATACCCAGAGATGACTCAGATGTTGGCACTCTCAGAAAGGGACATTAAAATAACTATGATTAATATGTTAAAGGATCTAGTGGAAAAGATGCAAAATATGTGTGAACAGATAGGGATTTTCAACAGAGAGAAGAAAGCTGTGAAAAAGTATGGGAATGCTAAATATGAAAATATAGGAGGTGAACACTTTCCTTAGTGGATTTATCAGCAAAAGAAACCTTTGGTGAACCTGAAGATAAATTGAAATTATCCAGAGTAAAACACAGAAAAAAGAGGAGGAGTGAGGAACAGAGCATCCAAGAACTGGGGGAACCCATCAAGGGAAACAACTCAGGGGTCAGTGGACTTCTTCTTAAGGGGCCACATAGTAAATATTTTAGGTGTATAAGCTATATGATCTCTCACAGTTACTCAAGTCTGATGTTAGAGTGCAAAAGTAGCCATAGACAATTTATAAATGAATGGGCATGGATGTTTTTAAAAAATTATTTATAAAAATAGATCCATAGACCGTAGTATGCCAATACCTGGTCTAACTCGTGTGTAACTGGAGTCCCAAAACATGAAGAAAGAGAACAAGGAAAAAAATTTTTGAACAGATAATGACCAAAATTATTTCAAAATTACTGAAAGACAACACACCACATATTCAAGATGCTCAGAGAACTCCAAATAAATTTTAAAAAATAATAATACATAAAAATAAATATAGGTACATTATAGCCGAACTGATGAAAACCAAAGATAAAGAGATTATCTTGAAGACTGCAAAGCAGAAGGAAGAATACATATAGAGGGCCAAAGATAAGGACAGAATTCCTGAAAGAATTGCTGAAGGCAATGAAGGGAAATCTTTACAGTGTTGCAAAGTGGGGAAAATCTTGTATCCAAAGATACCTTTCAAAATGAAGGCAAAATAAAGACTTTTGGACAAAACCTGAGAAAGTTCATTATCAGCAGATTTGCATTACAAGAAATATTAAAGAAAGCTCTTCAGGCAGAAGAATATGATACCAGATAGAAAAATGGATCTTCATTAAAAAATTAAGAGCCCTGGGATGGAAGCAATGTAGTATATATAAGATTTTTTTCCTAATTTAAATTTTTTTATAATATGTAAAGGAAAAATGGTAAGAATGTATTGTGAGTATATGATTCTTTTAAGTAAGATATATGATACCAATACAGACAAATGGAACTACATTGTTATAAGGTTCTCCTATATGTGAAGTTGTGTAATACTATCTAGAGGTAGACTGTTATAAGTTGAAAATGTACATTGTAAATCCTTGAGTAACCACTAAAAAAGTGTGAGAGAGGTACAATTAAACAAGCCAGTAGTGAAGATAAAACGGAACCATTACAAATCTCAGTCCAAAGAAGGGGGATAAAGGAACAAAGAACAGATGGGACAAGTCAAAATCTAAGAGGTATATGATTAGATTTAAATGCACCCTGTTGATAATGACATTAAACATTTATTCATTTTCTGTCAATATAGAACAAATTTCCTTCAACCTAGTGGCTTAAAACACCTGTTAATTAGCTCATAGTTCTCTGTGTCAGAAGTCAGCACAGCATGACATCAGGTTAGATGGGTTGTGGCACTTTCTGGTGGCTCCTGGGAAGAATCTGCTTTCTAACACACTGAAGTTACTGGCTGAGTTCAGGTTTTGTTTTCTTGCCAACTGTCAGCTGGGAGCTGATGTCATCTTTTAGAAGGTATCTTCATTTCTTGCCTTGTGATTCCCTCTTCTCTTCAAATCCAGCAATGGAGAATCTTTCTCACCAGGAGAACCTCATCTCTTTAAGGGCCTACCTGATTAGGTCAGCCTCACTGAGGATAATCGCTCATTCTTGAAGTCAGCTGTGTCTTATAATGTAGCCTACTCATGAAAATGGTATCACTGATTCTAGATTCCTCCCACTCTCAGAGGGGAAGAGATTATACAAGGGTGTGAGTCATTGGGGGTCCTTTTAGAATCTTGACTACCTCACAATGTCAGTGATTTACACAGTCCAATGAAAGGCAGAGATTGTTAGTTTAAATAAAAGTGCTAGACCCAAGTCTGTGTTTAAATTGTTTAAACTAAGGTCTTTGAAAGAAAGGGTAGTGATAGCTACAAAATTTATGAGAGGAAAATATCTATATCAAAGTATTTTTTCCTTTAAAATATGGAGACATCTGAATGGTACTGTGACTTTTTTTCCTCTAATTTCACTGAAATTCCTATCCTTGAAGGTTACCTAATGTAATTTTGTGACAGATCAGTAAATGAACAGCTGTAAATGAACAGCAGTAGAGGCAGTTTGTTATGTTTGGATCCTGGTAATTTTTTTATTTCCTTGTTTTGTTTTTAAGTTTGTTTTATTATTTTTAAAATCTTTATAAGTAATGCAAATTAAGGGTTTTGACTACATTCTCTAGGACATGAATGGCAAGATGAATTTTCTCATATTATGGCAATGACAGATCCAGCTTTTGGATCTTCAGGAAGACCTATGCTGGTTTTATCTTGTATTTCTCAAGCAAATGTAAAAAGAATGCCCTGTTTTTATTTGGCTCATGAGCTGCGTCTAAATCATCTAAACCACCCATGGATGGTAAGGTCCTATCTTCTCTGGTGAGAAAAATCTTATTTTTCACTGTTCTCTATTTGATTTTATTCTTTCCTACTCATTCTCTTTAGTGAAATAGCATTCAAAAAATAGTTTTAATAGCTTAATCAGTGGGAGATACTTGATTGGTATCAGTAAGTTTCACCTGATCATTTGCTCACTACTTTCCTATCATAGATACAGTGAGATAGCAATTGGGGATTTTTTTTTTTTTTTTTAAATGCCAGTATCATGGTTTTTTTCAGCATTAAAATATTATGTTTTAAGGGTCATCAGAAATACAAATTTCATCTTATTGTTTCTTGCTTTCCAAATTTTATTTTAATCATGGAATCCTTTCTTCAAATGGAACCTTACATGAAAGCCCCTAAGTAAAATAAAGGAAAATAAAAATTGGAAATGCTTATGCTTAATAAGTTAGAGGATTTTCTTCCTTCCTCCCCATATACCTTCCATGGAGTTCTGAAGACTCTGTGGAACACAGTTGGAAAGCTACTGATAAAGGTGTACCTTCCTGAGTGGTGGGAGTTTTAGCTTGCCATTAGGAAGAGTGGCAGTCTTAAAAAATACATTTTTGCAACTGGATATCACGTTTATCAGCTGGCTAGCTGAATTACATTGAAAAATGTTTTAGTTTTCAAAGTGGATCCTTTAGAGGAATTTTTTTCTAATACATACAAGCAAGTCATAGAAATGGTAGTTCTTCCCATTCCCAAAACTAAGTTCCAAGATAAGTAATAAGCCTCATATTGGTAATAATTATAGACAGAAGATCATATTTTTTTTTCTAAGTTCTCTAGAAGACAAAACTTGAATGACTCACCCAAAGTTTACTGGGATTTTTAAAATCCTGTTCTTTTTTTAGTATCTAGAAAAATGTTTCTTTTAATCATAAGATTTTGGACTCAGTTTCTTACAGTGGTCTCTCTTATCTGCTCATAGGTCCAGGATACAGAGGCTGAAACTCTAACTGGTTTTTTGAATGGCATTCAGTGGATTCTTGAAGAAGTAGAATCTAAGCATGCAAGATGATCCTCCTTTTAGATCTGGGGAACTGAAACCACTTTAAACTTGTTACTAAGGTCATGATGTGGATATTTGCTCAGTCAGCCAATTTTGTCCTGCCTTTTTGCAGGTGGGCTTTATATTGGGACAGCTGTAACTGCTGTGTTTTTTACATAATTTTTACTTTTTACCTTAAATCAATTACAAGAAAAAAGTTTCAGTGCTAGCATTTAGCCCCTGAATGAGCCTTTTAAGACTTTTTTTTTGATAACTTTTATATTTTCTTTTTAAAAATATTAAATTCTGGAAAGGACAAGTTTGTACTTCCCTCATTCTTTGTGATTTCTAATTTCAGTTCAAAGGTTGCCCTGGTGGAGAACAGAAAATTTGCTAAGCTTTTATAGGTTCTTTTCAAGGGTCCTTAACTGGTTATCAAAAAGAAGTTTTTTTAATAAATATACTGCTTAAAGACTGGAATATTCATTGGAATTGCACTTATTGTTATGGCCATACAACTTCTGTTTTTTTGTTTTTTTTTTCCTGAAACAGTAGAAATTAACTTTATATCCTATTTAATACTAATTCAGTGAGGGCGCCTGGGTGGCTCAGTCGTTAAGCGTCTGCCTTCGGCTCAGGTCATGATCCCAGGGTCCTGGGACCGAGTCCCACATCGGGCTCCCTGCTCGGCAAGAAGCCTGCTTCTCCCTCTCCCACTCCCCCTGCTTGTGTTCCCTCTCTTGCTGTCTCTCTCTGTCAAATAAATAAATAAATAAAATCTTAAAAAAAAAAAAAAAAGAAATCCCTTATGGGTGGGCCCACACATTCTAAACCCATGTTGTTCAAGGGTCAACTGTATTTTATTCATCACAAACTTTTTTGTATAAACTTTTATTTTTAAAAGTATTGCCTAAAAATATTATTTAATCTCAATTACTGAGTTTTTTGGGCACCCATTTAAATTTTGCCCCTGGTGCACCTGGGTGGCTCAGTCCGTTAGGAGTCTGCCTTGGGGGCACCTGGGTGACTCAGTCGTTCAGCGTCTGCCTGCGGCTCAGGTCATGACCCCAGGGTCCTGGGATCAGCCCCGCGTCGGGCTCCCTGCTCGGCGGGAAGCCTGCTTCTCCCTCTCCCATTCCCCCTGCTTGTGTTACTGCTCTCGCTATCTCTCTCTCTGTCAAATAAATAAATAAAATCTTTAAAAAAAAAAAAATACTAATTCAGTGAAAATAACTTTCCTGGAACTTTTTGCTATTCCACATAACTGAAAGTTCATAAGATTCTAAAGCCAACTTCCCTATTCCAGACTCATAGAGAAAACATTCCATAAGACATGAGCATAAGACCTTCTCACAAATTGCAGAGGAACGGTTACAGCTTTCCTATGTCATTAGAACTGAGGACTTTTAACACTATAATAACAAGAGCACGGTATTTGGGTTAGGATTAGGGTTAGAGTTTTAAAAAAAAAAGCATAGTAGTGCCAAGATATGGCCCAGAATCCCTGAGTGGGTGCTGCTCCAAAAGGGGGGCTTCTACGTCTCGGGTACACTCATTCAGAACTTGGCTTCAGCAACCGGTAGTCGGGGGCAGGATGGGAAATGCGACATCTCCCTCCTGGGACGATATTTCCCTAATTTGGAGAGGTAGTATGGTTCTGCTTCCTTGGCTGCCCCAGTCTAGATTGGAATTTCCATCTTGCTGAGTTGAAGGAGGGATGGGAATGAGTGAGTCTTGGCTCCAATCCTAGACACTTCTGTTCTTACTGAGCTTTAGTAGATTTTTTTAAAAAATATTTCTTCATTTTCTATATGCTTTGGAATCATTTACAGATACTTGAAATGGCTGTTTGTTTTTTTTTTGTTTTTTAAAGATTTTTATTTATTTATTCATGAGAGACAGAGAGAAAGAGAGGCAGAGGGAGAAGCAGTCTCCCAAGGAGCAGAGAGCCCGATGCGGGACTCGATCCCAGGACCCTGGGATCATGACCTGAGCCGAAGGCAGACGCTCAACCATCTGAGCCACCCAGGCGCCCGAAATGGCTGTTTTTTAAAAAATTATTTTCTCCAGTTTCTCTAGGGAGCCATTCCACAGAACCCCTCATGCTATTATGCTGAAAATAGATCTCCCTATTTTCCTTTTAATATTTGTAGTACGTCACCATTCATTCCTGATACTGGTAATTTATGTCTTTTTTCTTCTTGACCAGTCTAGCTAAAGTTTTACTGATTTTATTATTATTCTTAAAAAAACCCCACATTTTTGTTTTACTGATTTATTCTATATTTCATTGATTTATGCTCTAATCTTTTCTGCTTTAAAATTTGTTTTGAGTTTTTATTCCATTTTCTTTTTTCTAGTTTTTTAAAGTAGAAATTTAGATCATTGATTCTATTGTTTTTAAAAAAAGTTATTTTAAGTAGGCTCCATGCCCAGTGTGGAGCCCAACACAGGCTTGAACTCACAACCCTGAGATCAAGACCTGAGCTGAGATCAAGAGTTAGGTGCTTAACTGATTGAGCCACCCAAGTGCCCCATTCCTTTTTTTAAAAATAAACATTTAAAGCTATTGATTGTCACCTGAGCCCTCTTTAGCTTCATGTAAACATTTTGAAATATTATGTATTTATTATTATGCAGTTAAAATATTTTCTAATCCCTTGAGATTAATTTTCAATCCATGGATTATTTAGTATTACTGTTTTAGTGTTGTTTAATCTGTTACCTACATATTTTACTGATTCAATGTCTCTTTTTATCAGAGAACACTTTAAAATTTCAATCTTTAAATTTGTTTAACCTTGCTTTCTGGCCCAGCTTATGGTCTATTCTGGTGAATATACCACATGCACTTGAAAAGAGTTTATATTCTGTAGTTGTTAGGTGGAATATTTTATAGCTATCTATTAGGTCAAAGTAATTGATAATGTTCAGATATTCTATATTGGCTATATTGATTTTTTTAAAGATTTTATTTTTAAATAATCTCTACAGCCAGCGTGGGGCTTGAACCCACAAACCCAAGATCAAGAGTCACTCTGACTGAGCCAGCCAAGTGCCCCATATTGATTTTTATATAGTTGCTTTACCAATTACCAATAGGCATTAAAATCTTTAACTATGTAGAATTGCCTATTTTTCCTTTTTACTGTCAACTTTTGCTTAATGTGTTTTGATGACGTTTTTAGGTACACATACATATATGACTTTTATTTTTCTGATGAATCAACCCTCTTATCATTATTAATAATGTCCTTCTTTTTGTTGATAATAATCGTTGTGAAATCCATTCTCTAATATTAATATAACCCCTTCAGCATTTAAAAGAATACGGATCTCGTGATACATCCATTCAACCTAAATCTGTCTTTATGTTTTAAGTGTATCTCTTGTAGATAGAATATAGCAAATTTTGCTTTTTTCTTTTTCCATTCTGGCAATACTTACATTTTAATCAGAATGTTTAGTTAATTTACATTTAATGTGATTATTGATATGATTGGCTTCAGATCTGCCATTTTATTATTTTTTTATCCCCTCTTCACTATTGTTTTTCTATTCTTTCTATTTTGGATATTTCAGTATTATTTAGAAATTTAAGTTTTTCTATTAGTTTTTTTTTTAGAGGTGGCTGTAGTGATTGCAACATATTTCCTTAGCTTTTGAAAGTTTTCTTATAGTTAACCTTGTACGAATTTCTATAACATGTACGAATGTTGTAACTGTGTGGGTTTCATTATTCTTCTCACCACTCTTTACTATAGCTGTTAAATGTGGTATATCACCATATGTTATAAACCTCAGAGGACAGTGTTACAGTTTTTGCTGAAACCATTCACATATATTACAAAGAAGTTAAAAGAAGAAACATTTTACAAAATAATAAAAGTGGTCTTTTATTTTTTCAAGATACATAAAATCCTGGGTTGACAATTTTATTCTTTTAGCCCTTTCAATATGTTCTTTTGTTTTCTTCTAGCCTCTGTAATTTCTGATAAGAAGTTACTCACTAATTACATTTTGATTCTTTTGTATATAATCGGTCTTTTTTTTTCTGCTTTCAAGTTTACTTTTTATCTTGGTTTTCAACCGTTTAACTACAGTGTGCCTTGGAAGGCCTTGTTTATAATTATCCAGCTTGGGAGTTACTAGTTTATTGAATATTCAAATTCATGTCATTTACCAGGTTTGTGAGATTTTGGGTCATTTCTTCAAATATATTTTCTTCCCCATTCTTTTCTTTCTTCCTCTTTGGGTCTATATTGTGTTAACAACACGTGTTACACCATTCGTTATTATTTAACCTGTCTCTGAGGCTTTCCATATATTTTTCTCTCTGTTCTTCAGTTTGGATAATTTCAATTGATCTTAAGATTTTCAAACTCTTCTTTTTATCTATATTTCGTTAAATCAGTCTTGTGAATTTTTATAATTTATTATTGTATTGGTTCTATAATTTCCTTTTGGTTCTTTTTTTTTTAATTATATTTTTCTTCTCAGATTTACTTTTTTTTTTCATTGAGGGGATACATTTCTGTACATCACTGAGAATGGTTGTAATAGCTGCTTTAATATCCTTGTCTGCTGAGACACCTGGGTGGCTCAGTCGGTTAAGCGTCTGCCTTCTGCTCAGGTCATGATCCCAGGGTCCTGGGATTGAGCCCCGCATAGGGTTCCCTGCTCAGCGGGGAGTCTGCTTCTCCCTCTGCAAACCCCCTCTCCCCCCGCCAGCTCATGCTTTCTCTCTCACCTGCTCTCTCAAATAAATAAGTACAATCTTTAAAAAAATTAAAATAAAATAAAATCCTTGTTTGCTAATTCCAAATCTGCAAGGGTTAGTTTAAGTTTTTTTTTTTTTTTAATTGAAGTAATGAATGTCATTTTCTTTCTTTTTTTTTTTTTTTTTTTGTATCTTGCAGAATTCTGTATTGTATTCTGAAAAATATGAATGTTGAGTTGTGGAGACTCTGGCTTCTGCTATTTTTCTCCAATGAGTGATATTTCTTTCTTTTGTTTAAACAATTAACATGGTTAGACATAAATTGCAAACTCTGTTCCTTGAGCAACAGTTCTACATTCAGTTTGTCTTTGTTATTTAAGTGAGCGCCTTGAGTTGGTTTTTCACACAAAGTTCAGCCAAAGGTATAGACAGAGAATTTAGTGATTCCCTTCCTGACTTTTTCTTTTCTGAAACTCCCTTTTTCCTCTCTAGTGGCTGCAGTTGTCATCAACAAAATCAAGACATTTTTTTGCTTTTCAGATCTGTTCTCTACCTTTTGTCAGAATTCCTGTTGGGGGCTCAACAATTTATTTTCACATTTGGAGTAGTTCTACTTTTTTCACATTTGGAGTTTGCAATCTAGTATAGCAATCATATTGTCATTGAAAACTTCAGTGGTCTTTTTCTTATCCCAGCAAAATCTCTCTTCTTGTGGCAGGTGTAATATTCCACACACAGATACCCAGACTAGGCAATTGGTCCTATAAAAGCAACAGCTCTTTGATCACCAAAAGAGCCTATTTATCCTTGGAATTTATTTATTTTTGAACCTACTGCTCTTTGATGGCCTAAAGTATAATTTTCATTTTATTCTGTGTTTTCTTGTTGCAGCAACAATCTTTTGTGACTTACACTCTATCTGAAAGCAAGCAAAATTCTTAGTGGTTTTTACATTGTCTTTTATACGCCTTATGATTTCCCAGATCAGTGTTCATTTGTCAAAAAATTTCTAGCATTTTATCTATACACAGTAGCTGAACTATATTGATCATTATTTTACACTGTGAAGAGTTCTTATGTCTCATTTTTCCCTTGATTTTCAGTATTATTTCATTTTTACTATATAGTGTGATGACTTTCTACTGTTCTTTTTTTCTCCTATTGGAATTATGTTTGCCTTCATATTCTTTGACCCTTGGAAGAAGTCCTAAGCAACTTTTCATAACATTTGAGGTCTGACCCTTGCTACAGTCTCAACAAATTAAATATCCTATATTTAAAATTTTCCAGTTGCTTATTCTTTCTACACATTTGTATAAGAACGTTAGAAGCAGCATAACTAAGTCATTAAGTGCAAGGATCCTAAAACCAGATTGGTCTGGGTTCACAACTTTATTACTGTGTGATCTTGGGCAAGTTTCTTATCTTCTATGTGACAGAGTTTCTCTAATTGTAAAATGAAGATAAATAATACCTCATAGAGTTCTTAAAAGGCTTAAGTAATAGGCTAATATTTTAAAACACTAAGGACAGTGAGTTGTACCAAAAAGTGCTCTAAAATAGTTTGTTCGATAAATTTTGATGTACAGAACAACACCATTATCAAAATGAGTTTTTCTTTTTAGTCTCATAAGAAAAACCTGGTGTAAAAAGCCCCATTTACTTAAGAAAGCATATAAAAGGCTAACAGTCGATAGATCTGGTGAAATAATTCAGGGGAACAATAGGCTCTTGATTTTTTCCTCAGAAATATAGAAATTTTAGTTAAAAATTTGGCAAAGCAATATTTACTTTTTCTGTTTGCCATGAATAGCACTATCAGTTTTACACCAGAGTACATTGACGGTCATTTTCTATTTTCTACCATGTAAAGTACAGTCTTAGCTTGTTTGTCAAATTGATATTATAACTAACAAAAGACTGTTCTTAAATTCTGAAAAACATGACAGTGCTTTCTAGATTTCCAGAAGGTGGTACTATTGCTACATACATACATAATTTCTTACCAAAAAAATAGCTATTTCAACTTAACTTTTACAATTTTGATTAGATTGGATTTTCAGTAGCATTTCCTAAAGTGTGTTTTGAAGTATAGTAATTTTCTTGATAAATGAATTAGCATAACATTAGTTCTTAGTGGGTTAAATAAAGTTAAGCAGGTTACACAGGACTATTTACTGTGAGGCATTTTTCATTTTACTCTTTTCACAGAATATAGGTAGATATAGATTAGTTACAAATATAGATACATTTATAGAACAAACTTAGAGAAAATGGCCTTATAGGAATTCAAACTCAATAAAATATGATTTAAAAATATTAGGACAATCCACAGAACGGAAGAAGATTTTTTACAGATGGTATATATGATAAGGGAGTTGTCTCTAGAATATATAAAGAACTATTTCAAATCAATAATGGAAGACAAAAGGCAGCAAGGGATTGTTAATTGATAGAATGAATGTATAAGGAAGGTGTGGTATATATACACAATGGAATATTAGCCATAAGAAAAAATGAAATCTTGTCATTTACAACAACATGGATAGACCTAGAAGGTATTATGCTAAGTGAAATAAGTTAGAGAAAGACAAATACCATATGATTTTACTTATAGGTGGAATCTAAAAAACCCCCACAGAAACCAATGGATAAACAATAACAAAAAAGAAACATGCATAGATATAGAGAACAAACTAGTGTTGCCAAAGGGAAGAGGGATGGAGAATAAGCAAAATAGGCTAAGGGGGTTAAGAGGTACAAACTTCCAGTTATAAGTCATGAGGATGAAAAGTACAGCATAGGGATATAGTCAATAATATTATAATGACTCTGTATGGTGACACATGGTAACTACATTTAGCATTTTGTAATGTATATAATCACTCTATTGTGCATCTGAAACTAATATGTCAATTATACTTCCGTTAATAAAAAATCAGCAACGTCTAAAGACGTTTCTTCAAAAAGGATACACAAATGGCCAATATGTACATGAAAAAATACTCAACATCATTAGCCATCAAAGAAATACAAATCAAAATCACAATGAGATACAATTTCACACCCACTTAAATGACTATGATAAAAAAGATAGATAATAAATGTTAAGGAGGTTGTGTAAAAATAGAAAAACACCTTGGTCAGAATGTAATTATTTTGGAAAATGATTTGGCAGTTTCTCAAAATGTTAAAGATAGTGTTACCGTATGACCCACTAATTCCAATCCTAGGTATATATCTAAGAGAAATGAAAACGTGCATACAAAACTTGTATATAAATGTTCATAGCAACATTATTCATAATAGCCCAAAAGTGAAAACAATCCAAAGGTCTATCAACTGATGAATGGATAAATAAAATTCTGTATATCCATACAATGGAATATTATTCAGCAATAAAAAGTGCTGACATGCTATAATAAGGATGAACCTTGAAAACATTTTAAGTGAAAGAAGCCACTCACAAAAGACCACATATTATATGACTCCATATTTATGAAATATTCAGAATAGACACAAAGTAGATTATTGGTTACCAATAGTGAGGGAGAGGGTGATGGAAGCATGGGGGTAGATGGCAATAAAATTTATTTCAAACATCTATCTAGACACTGGATTTTTTCTTGAATAGTTACACTGTATATTGCTGAATTTCATTAGCCAGTTCTGGGTCATGTGTGCTTTTTTTTTTCATGTGAAGACAATCTGTTACAAAGTCAAAAATCTAGGCTAATAATTTCCTAAATAAAATAGAAAGTATAGTAGCTAGCAATAAATTGCTTGATTCATTGTAACTGTATAGACCAGTATTACTTCAGCCTTATTTTTCTAGGTTATTATGAACATTATTATATTCAATAACCATTTAAATATTTTTTCTGTGAGCTTTGTGATCATCCATTTTGCCCATTTTCTATTGGATTTTTTCCCCTCAAATTTTAAAGGACTCTTCAGGTATCAGGGAGACTAGTCTTTATGATGCAAATGTTTTTTCCTCAGTTTATCACTTGTTTTCTGACTTTACTTGTTATATTTGCCAAGCAAAACTTTTTAAAATGTCTAATTTATCAACTTTTTTTGTTGCATCATAGTTAAAAATGCCTTACCCACCCACAGGTTAGAAAGGAATATATCCATATTTCTTCTTGTACTTGTGTGATTTCATTTTTTACATAAAAATCTGAGATCTATTTGGAGTTTATTCAGGTATATTGTGAAGTGTAAATCCAATTTTATCTTTTTTCCAAATTGATATAATTTTTTCATTATAATTTATAAAGTGTTCATATTTCCCCCAGTGTTTTGAAATACCATACTCTTTAAACACTAAATTTCTCTATGTAATTGAGTCTGGCCTTTCTGTTTTCTTTGGTCTGTTTCTCTGTATGCTCTAATGCCATACTATTAAACCTATTAAGGGGTTTTAATGTGTTCTAATATCTGATAGAGCATGGCTTCATCATTCCTCCTTTGAAAGGTTTTCCAAAATATTCTTTACTACTTATTGTTCAATATGACCTTTAATATTAGCTTTGTTAAGAAAACATTTTTATTGGGAATGCTATGTATATATACATATGCATATAAATACATATGTTACATATGTATGTAGTATCTTGGAGAGAAATTATGTTGTCAGGATATTGAGTTCTTTCCTAGAAAATGAATATGTTTCCATTGATTCAAGACAGGTGTGTTTTCAAGTTTTATATACATTTTGCACATTTGCACTTTCCTTATATCCTCTGGTTGATTATTTGTATATATGAAAGTTACCGATTTTGTGTATTAAATTTATATCCTTCTACTTTATGTTTGACTTAGTTTCTTATTAATAATCCCTTGGGAAAATTGGGCAGCTATATACAGAAGAATGAAACTTGACCTCTCTCTAACACCATACACAAAGATAAACTCAAAATGGATGAAAGACATCAACGTGAGACAGGAATCCATCAAAATCCTAGAGGAGAACATAGGCAGTAACCTCTTTGACATCAGCCGTGGCAACTTCTTTCAAGATACCTCTCCAAAGGCAAGTGAAACAAAAGCAAAAATGAACTTTTGGGACTTCATCAAGATAAAAAGCTTCTGCACAGCAAGGGAAACAGTCAACAAAACAAAGAGGCAACCCACAGAATGGAAAAAGATATTTGCAAATGGGACTACGGACAAAGGGCTGATATCCAAGCTCTATAAAGAACTTCTCAAACTCAACACCCAAAAAACAAATAAGTCAAAAAATGGGCAGAAGACATGAACAGACACTTTTCAAAAGAAGACATAAAAATGGCTAACAGATACTTAAAAAAATGTTAGCCATTTTTTGTCATTATCATTAGCCATCAGGGAAATTCACCAAATCAAAACCACACTGAGATACCACCTTACACCAGTTATAATGGCAAAAATTGACAAGGCAAGAAAAATTTGTTGGAAAGGTTGTGGAGAAAGAGGAACCTTCTTACACTGTTGGTGGGAATGCAAGTTGGTACAGCCACTTTGGAGAACAGTGTGGAGGTTCCTCAAAAAATTGAAAATAGAGCTACCCTATGACCCAGCAATTGCACAGATGTAGTGAAAAGAAGGGACATACGCACCCCAATGTTCATGGCAGCAATGTCCACAATAGCCAAACTGTGGAAAGAGCCGAGATGCCCTTCAACAGACACAGATGTAGTGAAAGGAAGGGCCCCAAAGACACAAGATGTGAACTGGGGTATTTACCTCAAAGACACAGATGTAGTGAAAAGAAGGGCCATATGCACCCAATGTTCATAGCAGCAATGTCTGCAATAGCAAAACTGTGGAAAGAACCGAGATGCCCTTCAACAGATGAATGGGTAAAGATGATGTGGTCCATACATACAATGGAATATTACTCAGCCATCAGAAAGGATGAATATCCAACTTTTACATCAACATGGATGGGACTGGAGGAGATTATGCTAAGTGAAATAAGTCAAGCAGAGAAAGTCAATTATCATACGGTTTCACTTATTTGTGGAACATAAGGAATAGCATGGAGGATTTTAGGAGAAGGAAGGGAAAATGAAGGGGGGGAAATCGGAGGGGGAGACAAACCTTGAGAGACTATGGACTCTGAGAAACAGACTGAAGGTTTTGGAGGGGTAGGGAGTGGAGGGATGGGTTAGCCCGGTGATGGGTATTAAGGAGGGCACGTATTGAATGGAGCACTGGGTACTATATGCAAACAATGAATCATGGAACACTACATCAAAAACTAATGATGTACTGTATGGTGACTAACATAACAATTAAAATTAAATAAAATAATTCCTTGGATTTTCCAGGTTTATAGTCATATGATCTGCAAATAGGGAGTTCTACTTTCTTCTTTTACAGTGCTTAATCTTCTATGATTTTGCTTTGCTAATACTGCCAATGTCAAAAAGTACTGAGACAATGGAACTCCTTCCTTGCCTTGTTCCTCATCCTGGTGGGAATGCCTCTTGTCAGAAGTTTCCCATTATGTAAGATATTAGCTTTAGGAGTGATGTTTAGTAATCATGTTAAGGACATATGCATTAAATAGTATTTTATTAAGTATTTTTTAAAAATGAGGGATAGTTGTCAAATTTTGTCAGAGGCCTTTTTAACTTCTATGGTGATAATATGATTCTTCTTAAATTATTAGTAGAGTAAAATATATTAAATTAATATTAAACCATCCTTATAATTTTGGAATAAATCTCTCTTGCTTCATACTGTATTATTTTCATATAGTGTTGATATTTTTTGCTAATATTTGTTTAGGATTATTTTTTGCATCAGTATTTAGAAATGAATTCGTAAGAATTTTAAAAATGTATGATATCTTTATTAAGTTGATGCATCAGTATTATACTTGCTTCATAAAAATAATTATAAGGTTTTTCTCCTTTTTTTGCATTCCCTGAAACAGTTTAGGTAGTATTGGGAACATGTGGTTTTGATACTTTGACAGAGTTATTCTATGAAGACATCTGATTCTGATTCCTTTATTACAGTATAGTTTTTAAAATAAGTTTCTCTACTTATTCCATGGAAATTGGTCTGTTTAATTTGCCTATCTCTATAGGATTCAGTTTTTCCTAAAATTATTTATTTCATCTAGGATTTTCTAGTTTATTTGCATAGATGTTTATAAACTACTGTCTTATGATTTTAAAATCCTGTTTCAAGATAAATTTCTCTTTATTATGTCTTACTTTTTATTTGTATGCTTTCTCCTTTTTCACCTCTTGATTAGTTAAGCTAGTACTTTGTATTATTGCTTATTTTTTAAGAACTAGTATTTTGATTTATTTAGCATTTTGTTTTTCTTTTTTATAACTCAATATCTGCTGTTATTATTGTTCTTTATTATACTTTAAATTTATTTTACTGTACTTTTTCTAACATTCTTTGTTGGGAATTTGATTATTTTTATATTTTCATTTTATTGATATAAGTGTTTAAGGCTATACATTTTCTTCTGACCACCACTTTTATTGTATTCCATAGATTCTTTGATTTTTATTTTTTTATTATCACGATTCTTTAGAAATTTAGAAATTTTGATTTTATTTCTTCATTTCCAAAGAATTGTTTAATAGCAAGTTTAAAATTTTTTTATTGAAGGGCCTTTCACTTAAGGGTCTTTGTTTTCTGTTTTTAATTAATTTCTAGTTATTGTTTTATAGTCAGAGAATGTGGCATTAATTTTACTTTATGAAACAACAGATTTTGGTAACCTCATAGATGGTCAGATTTACTGAATGCTTCATGTACACTTGAGAAAAAAGTATGTTCTTTTTTTGTATGTGTCAATAAGATCTACCTTATTGATTATATTATGTAGGTTATATATAT
Organism: Mirounga angustirostris; assembly: GCF_029215605.1. Classification (NCBI taxonomy): domain Eukaryota; kingdom Metazoa; phylum Chordata; class Mammalia; order Carnivora; family Phocidae; genus Mirounga; species Mirounga angustirostris. The sequence continues at coordinate 121,397,381 of NW_026991715.1, read as the reverse complement.
ATCTTTACTTAATGTTTTTTCTTTTTTTTTTTTAAGCAAGAGTGAAGTATTAAGCTTCCTTGTAGTTCTGTCTGTTTTTCTGTGTTTTCTGTAATTTATGCTTTGTTAAGGAAGTTACTGGATTATATGGTGAATATGTGTTCATAGCCATTACTTCTTCACTGTGAATTGGATCCTTTAGCATTATGAAATAACCTTTTGTCTAATTTGATATTTCCAAGCCATGGAATATCAAGATTTCTTATTCATTTGCATTTACCTTGTCTAGCTTTTCTGAATCATTTTGTTTTAAGTGGGTCTGTTTATTTAACAGTTGGGTTTTGCTACATGAGGCAATATGAAAATGTTTTTTAATAGGTGAGTTAAATTCGTTTTTATTTATTGATATAATTATATGTTTAATATTTACATATTTACTATGTATTATGTATTTGTTGCATTTCTTTTTCTATGTTGTTTATATATTTTTATGTTCCTTATCTTAATACCTTTAATATATACATACATACATAAAATAGTTATGTATTTATTTATAAATACTTAATAAAATAAATATTTATGTATTTTTAATGTATTTATATATTTATAAATATATTTATATGTTTGCTATAAATATTTATTATTACATATATACATATATAAAATATATATTTTACATGTTCTGTTTGTTTTTGTTCTTATAGTTATCTTTGTGCTAAAACCTTCATTAATGACCATTTCCTTATTTAGATTTTTTTCCCCCATCTTCTCTATTATCTTCTTGCTGATCTTTTTTACCTGTCTATTTTATTTACATTATTTTGTTGTTTTAATTTTTGCTTATGTCCCATATTATATTCTCAGTCTAATGTGTTGTTCCTTGGATGTCTTCCAGTTTTGTGTTTGTTTTGTTGATGATTTTTTCTTTATTTTCAGTTTTGTTCCTGAGTTAGTCAACTCTCATTTTACATCTTCTTGTTTTTATGTTAATTTTTATTTTGAACTTTTAAATATATTCTTTGAGTTTTTTCATATCACCAAATACTTGTTTAAGGATATTTAATTTAGATGGCATATTTTTCTGTGCTTTGTGGTTGTTTTTTGGGGAATAATTTTCATCATCTGAAATGTTTTGCTTTTCACTTTTTGGTTTTCTAATACAATACCTTTAGTATGGATGGTGTCTTCCTTTTTCTGTTAATTTTGGAATATCTTATATTTTCCTATGCCAGCAATAACAATTGTAAGGAGAAAAGGAAGTTCGGTGGCTTTTTAGATTTCTTAGTGCAAGAGTCCCCTCTTCTGTTGGTATGATGAAGTGCAGGTTCTTTAAGTAATGTCTACATTTTTTTGTGGGCAGAGGAGAGAGGATAATGGTGTCTTCTGATGTTTCTATATTCTTTTGTTTTTGTAAAATCTTTTATTTTCTACGACTTATTCCTTCTTTCCCCTTATCCCTCAAATCCATGGGGATTCAAAGCCATTCTTCCTTCCAAGTCTTTCTGCTCTTCCTGAGAAGGGGTACAACTCCCAATATGATTGCATCCACTTTCAAGGCCCTCCCTCTCACTTCCCCATAACCCGAACTCTGAACATCCAGATATCAGATTTATATACTATCAAAAGATAGCAGGACTCTATCTTTTGGAAGATGATTATATCTGCATTGCGCACCCCAAGTGCCACTTCCTGCTCTGTGGGAGATCCAGAGGTGGTTCTTCTGGTTTCTGAATGTTTATCTTAGTCACATGTAAATTTAAGTGTTATTCTGTTTTAGTCATGTTGTAGGCATGAGCTATTGGGCAGTTTTATTCATTGTCTCTGATCTGTATGGTATTCAGAATATATATGGAGATTCTAAATTTGGTGGCCCCATTATCCTGTGGAATTCCAAAGTCAGATTATGTTATTTTTGAACAAATATAATTATTAATGAGGTCTTCCATTTTTGAGCTACAGTTTCTTTCCTTATAATTTCTACATGTCAATCCTGGTTGTATCTTTTGAGACAACATAGAATAAAACAAATTTCTCTCTTATGTTCTAGCAAAAGCTGTTCCCCAGCCCATAAAATCTTTCCTCTGAAATAATCATCTATCAACCCTTCAACCAATACTCAGGTGTTGGAGTTTCAAGTCACCCTCCTGTCATCTGATCACTTTCTTTATCAAAGGTGCAAACTTCTCAGGTTCATAGTTTTCTGTAATATATTTACCAGCATAACTTGAGGACATTATTACCATAGGAAGAAGCTAACAATACCAATTCAAAAGTTCACTCTTAGAACAATTTACTTTTCTTTGTCCAAATACAATGACTTATGTAAAGAAATAAAGGAAAATTGAAAATGGGAACAAAACATGTTTTTATATTTTGCTTTTGACAGTGGACAATTATCAGTTGGCTTATTCACAAACACAGGAAGTATTTGTTCTGACTGGAAGAACATTTAATGTGTCTAAATATTTCTAACCAAATGTAGCAAATAAAATGTAGAATAGCCTGAGTGAATATGAATACTTATGAATCTTAATTAGGAGTCCAGTGCTGCAAAGTGAATGCTAATGAATTAAGAGAGCACTGCTTTGCTTGTTCTCATTTATGTGGCACTGACAGGGTTATGCCTTTTTTATGCAATGATGCAAGTAAATCCGGGGGTTGCTAAAATTTTTCAGTACAGAGCACAGTATTCTTAGAGGGTTCAGACAGAAAGATAGGAGAATGTGGCGAAATGGAGTGGGCCAGTGAAGTTCCTTACATGACTTTACCACCGCCACTTCCATGTGTTCTCATATCTTTATTGAAGAGCAAAGAAATAAAACTGAAGATTTGGGTACAGAAAGAAATATAAACTTAAGCCTAGAGGATAAAGTTTAAGCAAAAAAAAAAAAAAAAAGTCTACTACCCTACTAGTTTGGGACCGTAGGAGCAAAATCACTACTAAATATCAATAAATAACACTACTGCTTACTTCACAAATCAAGGTAATAATATAGAAAATACCTTATATTTGTGCATGATTTTCTAGTGTATCTACCACATTCCTCATATATCTCACTAAGTCTTTAGAGAAACTGAATACACACAAGGCAAGATTCATCACGATTAGGTGATTTGTCCATACACACTCAGATAGTGACAGAGCCAGTACTAACACTCATGTTTTTAATAGTCAATGGACCACGGCATATTGAGAAAGTGTAATGTATTTCATTGTTATCTTCAATACGCAAATACTTCTTAGACTTGTGGTTTTATACTTGTTGAACTAGCTTAATAAAAATTTATGTGCAATACATACATGCTTGCATATACAAGTGCTCACACATACATGTATGTGAATACATATGCAGATATCCATACCCACACACATGTGATGTTTTTCTTAACTACACAGCTTCCACTAAAATGTAAGCTCTAAAGGGTAAGGATTTTAGTTTCTTTTAACCATTGTCCTGTCTCCAACACCCAAAGGAGTCACTAGTACATGATGGGTGATCAATTAACATGTTTTAAATACAAGAATAATCCACTGGTATGTTAATAATTATAGCCATTTTGCAAATCATGTTTATGTATATTTGCTACATTATTTAAGAATAGTCTTTCTTAAATAAAACTAAAGCATGTAACCTGTGGGACAGGTTAGGCATACATAAATTAGGTAGTGCATATGCTGAACAAATATGGGAAGGGATAGAAGGAAGAGATAGGCACTTGACATTCATGAGGCATGAAATATTCAAGACAGTTATACACTTAAATTGGCAACCTATTGACATCCAATCTGGCCACAAGTGTCCTTTGCTGGGGCTGGTCAAGGGGTCAAGCTCCTGACCAGGAATATTTGCTCCTACAACTCTAATTGATCAAATGTGTGCAGGCTCTAGGTACCTGCCATCTGCTGAGTTGCCCTTCTCACCTTTAACTCCGGTCCTTATAACTGCATTGTAAGCAGAGAAGGCTGATGTAACAGAGAATAAGAGGGAAGAACAAGCCAGCAAGTGAGAGGGGAGGGAGGGGGAGAAAGAGAGGTTGGGAGAGGGAGATGAGGGGAGAGAGAGAAAAAAAGAGAACATACGAACATTGTGCAACACAGGATTCAGGCAGCATGGTACCTTTATCTTGCTTGAACCCTATTCTAGGTATATTAACCAACTTCATTTCTTTCCCCTTCCTTATTTTTTAAAAAATTTAATTTTAATTCCTATGTAGTTCTATTAGTTTTGGGTGTTATGATATAGTGATTCAACAGCTCCATATATTAATCACTGCTCATCAATTGTGCTCTTAATCCCCTTTACCTATTTGACCCATCCCTCCACCCATCTGCCTCTGGTAACCATCTGTTTGTTCTCTATAGTTAAGAGTCTGTTTTTTTGGTTTCTCTCTCTCTTTTTTCCCCCCTTTGTTCACCGTTCTGTTTCTTAAATTCCACGTATAAGTGAAATCATATGGTGTTTGTCTTTCTCTGACTGGCTTATTTTGCTTAGCATTATGCTCTCTAGTTCCATCCATATTGTTGCAGATGGCAGGATTCACTATTTTTTATGGTTTAATAATATTCTATTGTATATATGTATACAATATCTTTATCCATTCATCAACTGATGGACACTTGAACTGCTTCCATAGTTTGGCTATTGTAAGTAATGTTGCAATAAACATAGGGGTGCACATATCCTTTCAAATTAGTGTTTTTGTATTCTTTGGGTAAATACCCAGTAGTACAATTACTAGATCATAGGGTAGTTCTATTTTTAATTTTTTGAGGAACCTCCATACTATTTTCCACAGTGGCTGCAATGGTTTATTTTTGTTTATTTATTGTTTATTTTTGGGGTGTTGAGTTTGATAAGTTCTTTATATATTTTGGATACTAATCCTTTAACAGATATGTTCTTTGCAAATATCTTCTCCCATCTGTAGGTTGCCTTTTAGCTTTGTTGATTGTTTCCTTCACTGAGCAGAAGCTTTTTATTTTGATGAAGTGCCAATAGTTTATTTTTGCTTTTGTTTCCTTGCCTTAGCAGATATATCTAGAAAGTAGTTTCTATGACTGGTGTCAAAGAGGTTACTACTGCCTGTGTTCTCTTCTAGGATTTTTATGGTTTCAGGTTTCACAATTACATCTTTAATCCATTTTGAATTTATTTTTGTGTATGGTGTAAGAAAGTGGTCCAGTTTCATTTCTTTGAATGTTGCTGTCCAGTTTTCCCAGCACCATTTCTTGAAGAGACTCTTTTTTTCCATTGGATATTCTTTCCTGCTTTGTCAAAGATTAATTGACTTTATAGTTGTGGGTTCATTTCTGGGTTTTCTATTCTGTTCTATTGATCTATGTGTCTATTTTTGTACCAGTACCATACTGTTTTGATCACTACAGCTTTGAAATATAATTTGAAGTCTGGAATTGTGATGCCTCCAAGCCTTTCATTTTCAAGATTGCTTTGGGTATCTGCGTCTTTTGTGGTTCCATGCAAATTTTAGGACTATTTATTCTAGCTCTGTGAAAAATGCTGTTGGTAGTTTGATAGGGATTACTTTAAATGTGTCCCTTTTACAATTGCATCAGAAACAGTAAGATACTTAGGAATAAACCTAACCAAAGAGGTGAAAGACCTGTAGTCTGAAAACTTTAAAACACTCATTAAAGAAACTGAAGATGACACAAAGAATTGGAAAGACATTCCATGCTCATGGACTGGAAGAACAAATATTTTAAAATGCCAAAGCATCTAGTGTATTTTTAATTTCATTTATTGTGTTCTCCATTTCTCACTGGTTCTTTTTTATGTTTTCTTTTCTTTTTTTCTAAGTTTAAAAACAAAAATTTTTTTAATTTTTTATTAACATATAATGTATTATTTGTTTCAGGGGTACAGGTCTGTGATTCATCAGTCTTACACAATTCACAGCACTCACCATAGTACCTACCCTCTCCAGTGTCTATCACCCAGGCACCCCATCCCACCCCCTACCACTCTAGCAACCCTCAGTTTGTTTCCTGAGATTAAGAGTCTCTTATGGTTTGTCTCCCTCTCCGGTTTTGTCTTATTTCATTTTTCCCTCCCTTCTCCTATGATCCGCTGTCTTGTTTCTCAAAATCCTCATATCAGTGAGATCATATGATACTTATCTTTCTCTGATTGACTTATTTCACTTAGCAAAATATGCTCTAGTTCCATCCATGTCATTGCAAATGGCAAGATTTCCCCTTTTTGATGGCTGCATAATATTCCATTGTGTATATATACCACCTCTTCTTTATCCATAAATCTGTTGATGGACATCTACGCTGTTTCCATAGTTTGGCTATTGTGGACATTGCTGCTATAAACATTGGGGTGTATGTGCCCCTTTTGATCACTACATTTGTATCTTTGGGGTAAATACCTAGTAGTGCAATTGCTGGTTCATAGGGTAGCTCTATTTTCAACTTTTTGAGGAACCTCCATACTGTTTTCCAGAGGGCTGCACAAGCTTGCATTCCCACCAACAGTGTAGGAGGGTTCCCCTTTCTCTGCATCCTCGCCAACAACTGTCATTTCGTGACTTGTTAATTTTAGCCATTCTGACTGGTGTCAGGTGGTATCTCATTGAGGTTTTGATTTGTATTTCCCTGATGCCAAGTGATGTTAAGCACTTTTTCATGTGTCTGTTGGCTATTTGGTTTTGGTAGTTTGATAGGGATTACTTTAAATATGTTCATGTCTGTTCATGTCTTCTGCCCATTTCTTGACTGGATTATTTGTTCTTTGGGTGTTGAGTTTGATAAGTTCTTTATAGATTTTGGATACTAGCCCTTTATCTCATATGTTATTTGCAAATATCTTCTCCCATTCTGTCAGTTGTCTTTTGGTTTTGTTGACTGTTTCCTTTGCTGTGCAAAAGCTTTTTATCTTGATGAAGTCCCGATAGTTCATTTTTGCCCTTGCTTCCCTTGCCTTTGGTGATGTGTCTAGGAAGAAGTTGCTGCAGCTGAAGTCGAGGAGGTTGCTGCCTGTGTTCTCCTCTAGGATTTTGATGGATTCCTGTCTCACGTTTAGGTCTTTCATCCATTTTGAGTCTATTTTTGTGTATGGTATAAGGTAATGGTCCAGTTTCATTCTTCTGCATGTGGTTGTCCAATTTTCCCAACACCATTTGTTGAAGAGGCTGTCTTTTTTCCATTGGATATTCTTTTCTGCTTTGTCGAAGATTAGTTGACGATAGAGTTGAGGATCCATTTCTGGGCTGTCTATTCTGTTCCATTGATCTATGTGTCTGTTTTTGTGCCAGTACCATACTGTCTTGATGATTACAGCTTTGTAATAGAGCTTGAAGTCTGGCATTGTGATGACACCAGCTTTGCTTTTCTTTTTCAACATTCCTCTGGCTATTCGGGGTCTTTTCTGGTTCCATCCAAATTCTAGGATTATTTGTTCCATTTCTTTGAAAAAAGTTGATGGTATTTTCATAGGGATTGCATTAAATGTGTAGATTGCTCTAGGTAACATAGACATTTTCACAATATTTGTTCTTCCAATCCATGAGCATGGAACGTTTTTCCATTTATTTGTGTCTTCCTCAATTTCTTTTATGAGTATTCTATAGTTTTCTGAGTACAGATTCTTTGCCTCTTTGGTTAGATTTATTCCTAGGTACCTTATGGTTTTGGGTACAATTATAAATGGGATCAATTCCTTAATTTCTCTTTCTTCTGTCTTGTTGTTGGTGTATAGAAATGCAATGATTTCTGTGCATTGATTTTATATCCTGCCACTTCACTGAATTCCTGTATGAGTTCTAGCAGTTTTGGGATGGAGTCTTTTGGGTTTTCCACATAAAGTATCATATCATCTGCAAAGAGTGCAAGTTTGATGACTTCTTTGCTGATCCGGTTGGCTTTTATTTCTTTTTGTTGTCTGATTGCTGAGGCTAGGACTTCTAGTACTATGTTGAATAGCAGTGGTGATAGTGGACATCCCTGCCGTATTCCTGACCTTAGGGGAAAAGCTCTCAGGTTTTCCCCATTGCATATATTATTCACTGTGGGTTTTTCATAGATGGCTTTTATGATATTGAGGTATGTACCCTCTATCCCTACACTGTGAAGAGTTTTAATCAAGAAAGGATGCTATACTTTGTCAAATGCTTTTTCTGCATCTACTGAGAGGATCATGTGGTTCTTGTTCTTTCTTTTATTAATGTATTGTATCACATCGATTGATTTGTGGATGTTGAACCAACCTTGCAGCCCAGGAATAAATCCCACTTGGTCATGGTGAATAATCCTTTTAATGTACTGTTGGATCCTATTGGTGAGTATTTTGGTGAGAATTTTTGCATCCATGTTCATCAGGGATATTGGTCTGTAATTCTCCTTTTTGATGGGGTCTTTATCTGGTTTTAGGATCAAGGTAATGCTGACATCATAAAACGAGTTTGGAAGTTTTCCTTCCATTTCTATTTTTTGGAACAGTTTCAGAAGAATAAGTATTAATTCTTCTTTAAATGTTTGGTAGAATTCCCCTGGGAAGCCATCTGGCCCTGGGCTCTTCTTTGTTGGGAGATTTTTGTTTACTGCTTCAATTTCCTTGCTGGTTATGGATCTGTTCAGGTTTTCTATTTCTTCCTGGTTCAGTTTTGGTAGTTTATATGTCTCTAGGAATGCATCCATTTCTTCCAGATTGTCTAATTTGTTGTCATATAGTTGCTCATAATATGTTCTTATAAGTGTTTGTATTTCTTTGGTGTTGGTTGTGATCTCTCCTCTTTCATTCATGATTTTATTTATTTGGGTCCTTTCTCTTCTTTTTGATAAGTCTGGCCAGGGGGTTATCAATATTATTAATTCTTTCAAAGAGCCAGCTCCTAGTTTTGTTGATCTGTTCTACTGTTCTTTTGGTTTCTCTTTCATTGATTTCTGCTTTGATCTTTATTATTTCTCTTCCCCTGCTGAGTTTAGGCTTTATTTGTTGTTATTTCTCCAGCTCCTTTATGTGTAGGTTTAGGTTGTGTATTTGAGACCTTTCTTGTTTCTTAAGAAAGGCTTGTATTGCTATATACTTTCCTCTTAGGACCACCTTTGTTGTATCCCAAAGATTTTGAACAGTTGTATTTTATTTTCATGAATTTTTAAAATTCTTCTTTAATTTCTTGGTTGACCCATTCATTCTTTAGTAGGATGCTCTTTAGCCTCCTTGTATTTGAGTTCTTTCCAACTTTCATCTTGTGATTGAGTTGTAGTTTCAAAGCACTGTGGTCCGAAAATAGGCAGGGAATTATCCTAATCTTCTGATACTGGTTGAGACCTGATTTGTGACCCAGGACGTGATCTATTCTGGAGAATGTTCCATGTGCACTTGAGAAGACTGTGTATTCTGTTGCTTTGGGTTGGAAAGTTCTGAATATATCTGTGAAGTCCATCTGGTCCAGTGTGTCATTTAAAGCCTTTATTTCCTTTTTGATCTTTTGCTTATATGATCTGTCTATTTCAGCGAGGGGAGTGTTAAAGTCCCCTACTATTATTGTATTATTGTCAGTGTGTTTCTTTGATTTTGTTATTAATTGGCTTATATAACTGGCTGCTCCCATGTTAGGGGCATAAATATTTATAATTGTTAGATCTTCTTGTTGGATAGACCCTTTAAGTATGATGTAGTGTCCTTCCTCATCTCTTATTATAGTCTTTGGTTTAAAATCTAATTTGTCTGATAGAAGGATTGCCACCCCAGCTTTCTTTTGGTGTCCATTAGCATGGTAAATGGTTTTCCACCCCCTCACTTTAAATCAGGAGGTGTCTTTGGGTCTAAAATGAGTCTCTTGCAGACAGCATATCGATGGGTCTTGTTTTTTTATCCAATCTGATAGCCTGTGTCTTTTGATTGGGGCATTTAGCCCATTTTCATTCAGGATAACTATTGAAAGATACGAATTTAGTGCCATTGTATTGCCTGTAAGGTGACTGTTACTGTATATTGTCTCTGTTCCTTTCTGGTCTATATTACTTTTAGGCTCTTTCTTTGCTCAGAGGACCCCTTTCAATGTTTCTTGTAGGGCTGGTTTGGTGTTCGCAAATTCTTTTACTTTTTGTTTGTCCTGGAAATTTTTTATCCTTCTATTTTCAGTGACAGCCTACCTGGATATAGTATTCTTGGCTGCATATTTTTCTCATTTAGTGCTCTGAATATATCATGCCACTCCTTTCTGGCCTGCCAGGTCTCTGTGGATAGGTCTGTTGCCAATCTAATGTTTCTACCATTGTAGGTTACAGACTTCTTGTCCTGAGCTCCTTTCAGGATTTTCTCTTTGTCTCTGAGAATTGTGAGTTTTACTGTTAGATGTTGGGGTGTTGACCTATTTTTATTGATTTTGAGGAGTGTTCTCTGTGCCTCCTGGATTTTGATGCCTGTTTCCTTCCCCAAATTAGGGAAGTTCTCTGCTATAATTTGCTCCAATATACCTTCTGCTCCTCTCTCTCTTTTTTCTTCTTCTGGGATCCCAATTATTCTAATGTTGTTTCGCTTTATGGTATCAGTTATCTCTCGAATTCTCCCCTAGTGATCCAGTAGTTGTTTATCTCTCTTTTTCTCAATTTCTTTATTCTCCATTATTTGGTCTTCTATATCACTAATTCTGTCTTCTGCCTCATTTATCCAAGCAGTTAGAGCCTCCACTTTATATTACACCTCATTAATAGCCTTTTTGATTTCAACTTGGTTAGATTTTAGTTCTTTTATTTCTCCAGAAGGGATTCTCTAGTATCTTCTTTGCTTTTTTCAAGCCCAGCTAGTATCTTTGTAATCGTCATTCTGAACTCTAGTTCTGACATCTTACTAATGTCTGTATTGATTAGGTTCCTGGAAGTCAGTACTACCTCTTGTTCTTTTTTTTTTTTTTTTTTTTTGAGGTGAGTTTTTCTGTCTTGTCATTTTGTCCAGAGGAGAATAGATGAATGAGAGAACAAAATGCTAACAGGATAACAACGACCCCAGTAAAATATACACTAAACAAATCAGAAGACACCTTCCAGAAAGTGGTTGCTTTTCTGTTCACAGAGTTGCTGCTATTCGTTTCTTCGATCTCCTGTTAAGTTTGTTGGTGTTCTGGATGGTTTGATAACTATCTAGCTGAGTTCCTGGGACCAGATGAAATTTAGATTTCCTACTCCTCCACCATCTTGCTCTCACCCTTCCAAGATCTTGGCAGCTGGGAAGTGAAAGGCAGAGGGAGGGAGCATGGGGCAGGAGCGCTGCCTGGGCATGTGTCCACTGGGATGGCCGCCTGAGGGACCCACGAACCTCGTTTTTATGTTTTCTATCTCTTTGTTAAGTGTCTCACTGATGTCTCCACTTTTTTCTAAAGTCCAGTGAATGTCTTAATGATCATTACTTTAAGTTCTCTATCAGGCATATTACTCATATCTGTTTCGCTTAGCTCTCTTGCTGTCCTTTTCTCCTGTTCTTTCATTTAGGACACAGTCCTATGTCTTCTCATTTTGTCTAACACTCTGTCTCTGTGTGTTAGGGACGTCAGCTACATTTCCTGCTCTTAAAAGTAATTACCTTCTAAAGAAGAGTGCCTTGCATTGCAATTTCCTCTGTTCAGTATAACCTAGCACTTTAGCTAAAACTATATATGTTGCTTGCACCCAGCTGTTGTGTCCTGGCTGCTTTTTTTTTCAGCCCAGTGTCTTTAGAGGCTCTCTTTGCCTATTGTGGGTAGTGTCTGGTCCCCAACCCGGGTGGGGTGCACAATTTTAACAAGGTGCACCTTGGGCTTCCACAGGACCCACCACTGCCACCACCGCCACTGGGATGGAGGCTCTGGAAAACACGTGGGTCAGGAGAGGCGATGATGGCAAGGTTTGCAGCAGTCTTCTGCTGGGCAGTACACACAGAGGCTGGACTGAGGCAAGGGTTACTGGGGGGGGGGAGGGCAGGGCTTGGTGTAAGCCAGCTAGGTAGTGAATGTGGGTGCTGTGCTTGTTCCTGCAGGTGGCCATGTGTTTATGCTGGGGGGTGGAAAGGCAGATGGCACCTGCCAGCTTCTTTGTTCCTGGAGAAGTCCCTCCATGAACATTGCCTCTTTGGGACATGTTCTGAGATGCATTAGATAGCTTCTTTTGTGGTGTGCCCCCAGTATTTTGCAAACTGTTGCTTCTATGCTGTAACTCCACAGGGTGTTTGTTGTGCTGTCTAGGAGCAGGGACTCAGCTGCTTATCGCCCTCTAGGCTCTCCCAGAGCTGAGCCCTCTGATTTTTAAAATTTCAGTCTTTAAGTCACACTGGTTGTTAGAACTCACCAAATTCAGCCTCTCTAGTTTTGTAAGCCAAATGTTATGGGGATTCCTCTTCCTCTGTGGGCTCCTTGGTGTGATGTTTTGTTTCTTACCCTTTTCCACACCTGGAACTCCCTTCCCCCACCTTGTGAATAGCCACAGTTTCACTCCCCACCATGTGTCTGCCCTTCCTACTCTCTTCCATGTGGCCTCTTCCCAACCTTTGGTTGTGGAGTTTGTTATGCCAGTCTTCAGTCATTTTCTGTGTTATTTACACCGATGTGAGTATTATCTAGTTTTATCTGTGGGATGAGGTGAGCTTAGGGTCCTCTTACTCTGCCATCTTGGCCCCTTGATTTTGCTTCGCTAGACTCAAACATAGTTGAGAAACAAAAAAACTGCTTGACTTTAAAAAATATTTCAGGGAATATTTAAAATGTGCTGTTATTTTTCAAAAGTGGGAAATTTAAACATTTTTTGAGTAGTAAACACTTCATAAATGCTGTTAATATATTTTTATTATGAGAAATGGAAGCAATAGAAAAATATTCTATCATAAATGTCATGAAATCCCCTTTTTCTTTCTATTTCATTGGTGTGCAACATGTAATATAAGTTTCAAATTAAGATGTTTATTCATTGGAGCTTTAAAATCATTCTCCTCAAAGCAACAACCCCTGAACATAGCACAGAATCATATAATCATAATGCCTCATCCACATCTGGCCAATCCCTCTATTCTGAATTTTCAGTAAAATGATTTAGTTATTTGAACACCAGCTGGTAGCCTATCCTCTATACTGCAAGTAATAGAAAGATTTATAGGTTACTCGTGTTGCCTTTTTTCACTGTACTTAGGAAGACAGGATGTTACTTTACATTTTAATCACTTCGTAATCATTGATTGTGACAAATATGTTTGTCTGAATTGAAAGAGGAATGTCCAAAAGAGAGACGTCAGAGATTAATTTTAGTTAAAAGTACATTTCCAGCTGAAAGCTAAAATATAGACACTAACTTAGTATGAAATTGATAGATGTGTGTGTGTGTGTGTATGTGTTGCATATGTTTGTGTTTCTTCAGTTGTAGAGAAATTCTAGAGAAAGTAGGCAAGGCTACCTTACCTAGATGAAAGAGAGTTTGCAAATTTAACACAAGTTTGGTATATAAAAGGGCTTTTAGACATTTTATGCTATTCCCTCCCTCCCCAGAGTAGAAAGTAATCACAGGGAATGCAGGAACATCTGGTCCTAAAGGTAAGTCAGGTCAGAGAAGAATTTCAAAATGGAGAAGGAAGTAGGTAAACAGGGGTGACTATCATAGGGTCAATGTCTTTTCATATGCCTTTCTTTTTATGTGTGAGCCCCTACTTATGGGTAGTTTCACTCCCTCCACAGTTCATATTATATTCTAAATTTGACATCATACAGGATTGAAAAGGATTTTTACTTGATTGGGTCTCAAAGGAAAAGAATTTCAGTCATAAAATACAGAATACGTGGATTTAGAACATTTAAAAAAGCATGATACAAAGATTTCTGTTACTAGCCAAGATGGAGGGTAAATTTGGAGAGACAAGATTTACTTTCCTGTCTAAATAACAAAAAACTGAATGAAATATGTGAAAGAACAGTTTTCAAGACACTGAACATTAAGCAATGATGGGTAGTGATTCCCTTCACTATATAAACAAAGGAGATGAGATCTATTATTTCTCCAGCTTATTGGCTGCAGATTTCCCAGACCACAAGGGAGAGAGAACCTAGACAAAGCCTGTGGTTTCCCTGAGTTGAGAAGATAAAGCAGGGAAGTGGGAAGGCCAACCAAGCCAGAGTTCATAGGAAGAGTGTCACAGAGGAATGAGTTATGCAGAAAGAGGGAGAAAAATCACTGGAGATCGGCAGAGTCCTCTATGTGTTTTCAGCTCTGACTGATCAGTTTATGAGGGTGAAGAAACTACTTGAGGCTGGAGAAAGAACCACCAGAAAGGATTAGAGGGAATAAAACCCAGGACTTACAGAAGACATCAGCCAATGTGGGAAACCCATAATTCTGGAATCAGGGTAGAGTTCTCAGAAGTGCTTTTTGTCTCAGTAGTAGCAAAATCAACCCTAAACTAAATGCTGCTCTGGTTCCTTCTAACAACACTCATAAGCAAGACCTTACTGTTTCTAAGTAACTTAACAGCACTCCAGAATAAAGCTCAAGAATATTTACAGAAATGCAAAAATATACAGCATCCAACAAGATAAAATTCATAATGTCTAGCATCCAATAAAAAATTATCAGCATGCAAAGAAGCAAGGTATTATCCATATGAAGGTGAAAAATAATCTATTAAACCAACCCAGATTTGGCACAGAGGACAGAATTAGTAAACCAGGACAGTAAACAATTACTATAATTACACCCCCTATTTCAATAAGCTGGAATAAATATTGTGCATGTTAAGTAAAGACAAAAAAATTGTTAAAAAGCCTAAATTGGACTTCCAGGGATGAAATCTACAGCGTGTGAAATGAAAAATATAATAGGTGGGATTCATGATAGATTAGACATTGCAGAAGTGATTACTGAACTTGAAGACACAGCGATTGAAACTATGCAAATGAAACACAGAAAAATTACTGAAAAAGCCCCATAGAGCATTAGTGTTTAATACTTCTTGCAGTGCAGGTCTATGGGAGGTAAGATGAATCCTTTCAGTATTTGCCTACTTCCAAGTGTGTTTATTTTGACTTCATTTTTATTTTTTATTTACTCGACAGAAAGAGACACACAGAGAGAGGGAACACAAGCAGGGGGAGTGGGAGAGGGAGAAGCAGGCTTCCCGCTAAGCAAGGAGCCCGATGTGGGGCTTGATCCCAGGACCCTGGGATCATGACCTGAGCCGAAGGCAGATGCTTAACGACTGAGTCACCAAGGCGCCCCTTGACTTCATTTTTAAAGAACATTTTTCCTGGACATACAATTCTAGATTAACAGTTTTTCTTTTTTCTCTAAGAACTTTAAGATGCCATTCCATTGCTCACCCCCTTCATTTTTATTTCTATTAAGAGGTCAGCCATCACTCTCATCATTGTTCATTGTATGCAATATTTCCTTTCTTCCTCTGATTTTGGGGTTTATCTTCTTTAGATTTCAGCAGTATGATTATGATAAACCTAGGTGTGGTTTTCTTTGTATTTACTTTTCTTGGGTTTCTCTGAACTTCTCAGGTGCATATGCTGACATCCTCCATCAATTTTGGAAAATTGTCACTCATTACCTCTTCTGATATTACTTCTCTGCTTTTGTTGTTGTTTTGTTGTGGGACTCCAGATACACAAATGTTAGCCTATTTGATATTGTTTCACAGTTATTGGATGTTCTTATCACCCTTCTTTTAAAAATGTTTTCTCTTTGTGTTTTAAATTGGGTAATTTCAATTTCAATTTTCAATCCAAATTCACTGATTCATGCGGTATGGTAATGAGCCCATCTGCCTTCCACAGATCCTGGTTGTCTGCATCTCAGAAGGATGTGTCTCAGCATTCTTGCTTCTACCCCAGCCCAAATCAGTCACTGCATGTACTCACTGAAGACCCCAAGTACCTAAGGAGTTCAGTTCATTTCTCCTTTGCTGCCTCCAAACTGCAATAAACCCCTTACACTTCAGAGGAGAGTCCCTTTCAGCTTTCCTGCCCCTCTCCAAATATAGGTTATTACTGCCTCTTACTCAGTGTTGGGCCGGGAGAACTTATAGAACTTGTCCCAGTTCTCCTTTCCTGCCCTCAGTGTTCATGAGGTCCTATACACTGTACCTCGGAGGAGCAGATCTCTCTCAGCATTCCTGCCCCTCTTCCACTGAAGTTAGGTGCCTGCTGCCTTGTATCACTGTAAAGCCCTAGTGTTTGAAAGTTTCTCTTAATTCTTAGCCTAGCCCCAGTATTTCTCATGACCACTCTGTAGGCCCATGAGAAAATGTTGGTAGGTGGGCATGCTCTATGTCCTGAGGATTCTCAACCAACATGACAGCCCACACTTGGTCCACAAAAGTTTTTTTAGAAGTTCAGCAGTTTTCTTCTTAACTATTTCTCTGACAGCTTTCTCCTTCTCCACTGCTTCACCAAGGATGAAAGAAACTGTTGGGTCTCTTCACTGTAGAGAGGTTTGTAACTTTCTAGATTTTATTCATTAGATATTTTCCCCCCGTATTTAACTCTCTGATGAATTTTTAATAAACTATGATTTCATTGGTTATCTGGCTTGTTATTGTTAAGATAGGAATGGCATTCTTTTGTAATTTTCTACATTCCAAGCAGAAGCTGACACCTGGCATTTACATATACGTGATTATTTTCCCTTCATATATATATATATATATATATATATATATATATATATATATATATATATATAGTTTTGGCAAAAGTTATTGTTATTCCTCTTTCAGAATTTCTTAAAATCATTCATCATAGTCCTTTGAATATGCTCAGTGATAGAAAACCTTTATCTCTAAAAATCATAGCTGCTCTAAACTAAAAATGACATTAAAAATTAAGTTTGGGGGCGCCTGGGTGGCTCAGATGGTTAAGCGCCTGCCTTTGGCTCAGGTCATGATCCCAGGGTCCTGGGATCGAGTCCCACATCGGGCTCCCTGCTCCCTGGGAGCTTGCTTCTCCTTCTGCCTCTCTCTCTCTGTCTCTCATGAATAAATAAATAAAATCCTTAAAAAAAATTAAGTTTGTAAATAATGCTAATAATGAAATTTAGCAATGGTTTAGTAAAAACAATGTAATTATAAAATAATTAGACTGACTTTCTTATGTCTCTTTTAAAAACAACTTTGAAGACAGTTTTATACAAGTAGTTCAAAACTGGTTTTGAGTGATAACAGCATCATTGAAATATGAAAACTGTTTCTAATGATGGCTGCTTAATTATAGAATACTAATTTAAACCAAGAATTGAGGAACATGTAATTTTTAAATTCACTTTTATTGCTCATATATCTAGCCTTGAACCTGTTTTTAAAATTACTTTGAAATATTTCAAACTTTAGTTCTTCTTATACTCTGAATAATGCAATTCAATAGATAACATATAGCTTACAATTTTATGGTTTTCTTTTTAAATACAAAAATAGGTTAATTTTAGGTTTACTTGAAAACATATCAACACATTTTTAGTTTGTTTACAACTAATTTCAATGAAGTGTTTCAAGGGGAAGATAGATACACTTCATTCATGAAAACAAAAGTGGAAATGGGAATACCACAGGAAAGTACTCATTTATGGGATCAGATGTGGCCACAGTTCCCAGCAGAGGGCAGCACTCTACGGGAAATAACAGGTTGCTAGGGGAATGCTTCTGAACTTTTGCCTCAAGTGGCAGAGCCTTGTCAAACTGTTGAGAAACATTTATGGGATTTTATTTGTTGAATTGTAAACAGTTATGAAATTATGAAACACTTACTTTGAGGCTGAATATTCTAAGTGCTTATTTGATTTTTTTTCCTGTCACATACCAAAATTTAAGGACATGTAATAATAATGACTTGTAAATTTACTGACTTCTGTGTAAAATACAGTTTCTTTTAATTGTTGAAAATGACTTCTACAATGAATCATGAAACACTACATCAAAAACTAATGGTGTACTGTATGGTGACTAACATAACATAATAAAATTAAATTAAATTAAAAAAAGGAAAATGACTTCTTTTGAAGTTCATTGGCATCTTCATGTTATGAAAATTGCAGGATTTATTGCACAAAACCATGTTCACAGCATTTTTACATTTTATGATTTTATGAATGCCTATTATGTCCCCGGTAAGGTGTTCACTTTTTTCTTCTTCTACACTGTTTTTCTAAGATTTTTATTCTTATGCAAGATTTTTCATCTATTAGTTTCCAGTCCAAAAAATGTATTATTTTTGAGCATTTTAACTAATTAATTAATTAATTTGAGAGAGAGAGAGAACAAGCAGTGGGGAGTGGGAGCAGGAGAGGAAGAAGCAGGCTTCCTACTGAGCAGGGAGCCTGATGCGGGGCTCGATCCCAGGTCCCCAGGACCATGACCTGGGCCAAAGGCAGATGCTTAAAGACTGAGCCACCCAGGTGCCCCTATTTTTGAGCATTTTCTAATGTAAGCTCCTTTGCAAATGCTTTTGCTCCTGACTTATTTTAGTTATCTTTTTTTCTCCTGTAGTTCAATTATATATGTGTTGACATTTGCTCAGATACAGCAAGAAGAGGTCGGTGCCCTTCAACAGCATCCTGCAGTCATGTCTTCTACATTAATGCCTAACCTAACTTCTTCCTTTCATTTCTTTTCCTTTTTTATTATAAAATATACATTTATTTATAGACGGGTCTATAAAATATATTTGTACTGTTTAATGTACAATAACAAAATAAAACAAATGGTAGTGTAACCCAAGTCAAAAAATAGAACTTTGGCAGCTTCCAAGCACACCCACTTAGTTTTCGGCTTCCTCCCCAATTATAATCCTATCCCTCCACCCTGGAGGTATCTACTGTTCTGGCTTTGTGATAATCATACCTTTCTCTTTATGCTTATACAACCTATGTATACATCCTTAAACAATGGTCTGATTTTGCCTGTTTTGAATTTAATATGAATGGAATCATACTGTTGGAATTTTTTTTCTTATTTTAAACTTTTAATTTGCATATTAAAAATTGTGCATTCCAATAATTAAAATCTTTGAACAAAAAAATGGCACTCTGATTAAACTGCATTTTACAGTTTTCAGGACACCTTGGACCAACTTGGTTTTTACTCTAGATTTCACTGTCGAACCCCCCAGCTTCTTCCTTCACCAACATGCAAGTTCTTTTCCTTCCCTGCCAGCCAGCCAGGCAAATGGGAGGCAGGCTCGGCATTTATTGTTGGTAGTTCTGATTCTTTGATGAGAAAAGGGCAGCAGTCATTTAAACTTGATCCAACCTCTTTTCATCTTAAAAGTTAAACAGCTAAAAGAAGTAGAATAAGTAAAATAAGAAGGCAGTACTTGTGGAATGTACAGTGCATGTTGGTGGTGCACACATCGTTATGATTTGCCTGCTTGCTTCTCCTCTTCAGTCATTTCTTTTGAAGACAGTGGATTTTTCTCTTGCTTTTCTATCTTCTTTAATTTCAACTTATCAAATTTCTCAACCTCAGCCTTTTGGGGTTTGTCAGACATGATTGCAGAGGAAGCAGAGTGAGGTACTCCAGAGAGCGGACTCCAATCTGCACGGTGGCCGCCTCCAAGTGCCCTATTGGAATTATTTTTATCCTTCTTCTTTCGATCAATATTGTGTTTGCAATGCCATCCATACTATAGCATTTGGCTATATCATTTTCTCAGTGATATACTGTTTCATTGTATGAATATTTCACAACTCATTTATGCAACCATAAGTGGACATTCAGGTTGTTTGCAGTTTTTGGTTACTGTAAATAACTCCTGCAAATATTCTTACACACCTATGCTGGTGCATATGTTTACATGTTTTTAGGGTAGGTGCTGGCATACTTTATTATTTCTCCGGTGCAACACGTCTTGTGTTTTGATATTCAAACTTTAGAATATAGGTATCTTTGTAATACACTTGTCAGCTGATGTTTTGCATGAAAATGCAGTACTACAAATGCAGTACTACATTTTCAAGAAAACTCTGTGTGTGTGTTGGGGTTGTGTGTTGTGGGGGAAGTCTTGAATTATAGTTTAAGTAGAATTGTTAAGTGTTAATGTTTTGAAAGGTGCAGTCAGAATCAGCAAAGGGCATTGTGATGGTTAATTTTACATGTCAACTTGGCTGGAGGTGGATGCCCAGATATTTGGTTAAACATTATTTGTGCATCTGTGAGGATATTTCTGGATGACATTAACATTTGAATAGAGTGAATTAAACAGATTGTGCTCTACAATGTGGGTGAGCCTCATCTAACTCACTGCTGGTCTCAATAGGACAAAAGGCTGAGTAAAGGAGTATTTGCTTTTTCTGCCTATCTTCTAGGTGGAACATTGGTCTTCTCCTGTCTTCAGACTTGGGCTTGGACTAGAACTATACCATTGGCTTTCCTGGGTTGTCAGCATATTCCTGGGTCTGGACAGCAGATCTCAGGACTTCTCAGTCTCCATAATCATGTGAGCCAACTTCTTACAATGAATCGTAAGTCATACATATATCCAGTTGATTGTGTTTCTTTAGAGAACCCAGACTAATACAGCATGTTGCTGTATACAAAGCAATTGTTTGAAATGAGCATATTAATCATTTAATGAACATTTCAGTCATTTTACATCTTAACATGACAGCTTGTCACATATGTATAGGTGTTTACTGTGAATTAGTTATGTTTTAGGAAATTGGTTGAGGTTCTGAGTTGACATATAAAATGTTATGTTTTCTTATTTAAAATATTGATAAGTAGACTCTAAATTAGCATTTATTTTTTAAATGTCTAATTTATAAAAACAGATTTCTGATTTTAAGTGGAGAATACCTCAAGTGGGAAATGCTATACCTAAAATGGAAATGCTAGGTCAGAGATTATGTGTATCTTCAACTTGGCTAGATAATGCCAAATTGTATTCCAAAAATATGGTACAAATATTCCCACCAGGTGTCTGGGAATTCTCTTCCTTATATCCTCACAGAGAAGGTAACCAAATATCCCAATTTTTAAGGAAATGGACTGTTTTACAGAAAAATTCCAGTTATAAAAAGAAAGAAAATATATAGAAGAAAATACAGAATTAGGAAAGAATAATTTCACAGACCCGAATGATATTATAGATTAAGGGAAGGATTATTAATTGGTGTCAAAAATCATTAAGTAAGTGGTTAATGGGAAACTTGGTTAATTGCTAAAAGAAAATCTCTATTGTTATTTTTTAATAGCAAGGGGAAAACTTATCTGTTCAGTGGAGGGGAAAACAAAGTAACTTAGTATAAGAATCAATCAATTGTAGCATCACTATTGGTTGTTAATCAAATAATATGTGCCTTTTGATATAATGCCACATGAAGTTACACACCATCACCTATGAATTATTCTAGGCAACAATATTTAAATTGGATTTATTAAGGCTCTAATATGATGTGCAATTTACAAGAAATGTAGAATATAGACAAACAAGTTAAATGAGAGCATAGCAATGAAATTAGACAAATTCAGGGATATTCTGTGGGAGGTAAATGGGCTGGATTCTTTAAAAAGTTACTATTGTGAAAAAGACATTGTGGTTGATTATGAGAAATTAAGGGACATAGAAACCAGAGACAAATGATCCTACATTTGATATTTGAATGGACAAACCACCTGTGTGCAATATTTGGGGACTAAATGGGGAATTTTGAAAATACTCTCAATATCAGAGGAGATAAAATGTACTGAAAGAGAAAGTAGAAATCATTTACTTAAAAAAGTAGGCTGAGGAAAAATATGTACAATATGATTTTATACTGAGGTACTGAAGTGAAACTGCAAAGGGATGTGTGTGAGTGTGTGAGTGTGTGTGTGTGTGTGTGTGTAAAGACCTGGAGATATAAAATTAAGATAATTAGTAGTGGTGGTCTCTGGTGATGAAGGATTGATTTAATTCTGTTTTTCTAATTTTCTACAATGCACATATGCTGCTTTTGTAATAATAATTTTTAAAAGACACAATGTAGATAAGAGAGGGATAGTCCAAGATGATAGAGGAGTAGGAGACGTTAGTTAAGTCTGGTCTCAGGAATTCAACTAGATAGCTATCAGATCATTCTGAACACCTGCAAACTCAACCAGAGATCTAAGAAAAGAATAGTAGCAACTCTACAAATAGAAAAGCAACCACTTTCTGCAAGGTAGGTGGTGTGGAGAAGTGAATCTGAGGTAATATATGGGAAGAAACCATGGGAGGAGGGAGCCTCCGTAAGCTGGCTATCTGCAAGTGATATAGCAATGGAGCACAAACCAGAACTTTTAGAAGTCTGCTCCAGTGAGGGACATCCCTGCGCCTGAGCGGTGCCCAGGTGGTGAAGCAGGGTGGAATCCTAGATGGGACAGTGTGGTCTCAGGATCCTTGGGGCACAGGAAGACTGGGGGTGCCTGAGTGCGGCAGAGGTCCCAGGCATCAGAGTGGGGAAGCCAGCTGCAATCAGTGAGCCCAGGAGTGGGCTCTCAGCTTGGGGTTGCCATATACCGTGAACCATGGTAGGGTAGGTTGACCCTTCCCTAAGCAGGGGCCCAGGAAACTGCAGAACCATGGCCAGACCCCTCTTCCTCCCCTGGGGGGAACAGGGCCAGTGCATGCTGCAGGAGTTTGCAAGGTTTGGAGACACAAAACAGGGTCACGTGCCTGAGATAGAAATGCTCGGTCACAGGCTGGGTGAGCATGGAGTGTGGATGGAGACAGGAGTGATTGACTGCTTTTCCCCGAGAGTGCATTGAGGAGGAGTGGGGCCCCAAGCTTTCAGCTCTGGGGCTGGAGAGTGGGAGGCCACCATTTTCATTCTTATCCTCTAAAGTGGTGCAGAAAGCCTTCAGGGAACAAAAGCCACATATAGCAATCAGGAGCATCTTACTTAGCCTGGCCCCTGGCAAGAGCAATGCAGTTATGCCCAGGGCAAATACACTTGAGAATCAGTGCAACAGGCCCCTTCCGCAGATCAGCAAGAACATCCTGCTAAGACCAAGTTTACTGACCACAGAGAACTGCAAAACTCCAGTGCTATGTGAAAATAATATATAGAATTCATGGCTTTCTCCTCATGATTCTTCAGTTGTTCAATTTTAATTTTTTTCTCTTTCCTTTTTCAACCAATTTCTTATTTTATCTTTTTAAAAATCTTTTTTAATTTTCAATTTTACAGTTACATTCTATCCTTTCATTGTATTTAATTTTAGTTTTGTATATATATATATATATATATACACACACACACACACGTTTTTCTTTCTTTACAATTTTGGGATGCAATTTCTTCTAACAAACAAACCAAAATACACCCACAATCTAGTGTATGGCTCTGTTCTCTTCACCTGTCTGATCATATTCTCTCTCTCTCTTTTTTTTTTTAAAGATTTTATTTATTTATTTGAGAGAGAGAGAATGAGAGAGAACACATGAGAGGGGATAGGGTCAGAGGGCAAAGCAGACTCCCTGCCGAGCAGGGAGCCCGATGCGGGACTTGATCCAGGGACTCCAGGATCATGACCTGAGCCGAAGGCAGTCGCTTAACCAACTGAGCCACCCAGGCGCCCTTTCTTCTTCTTTTTTTAATTAAAGTCTTTAAATTTTCATCTTTACAGTTACATTCTATCCTTTCATTGTCTTTAATTTTATTTTTCTACATGTTTTTCTTTCTTTACAATTTTGAGATGTACTTTCTTCTAACAAACCTACCAGAATACTCAGGGTATAGTGTATTGCTCTGTTCTGTTCACCTGTCTAATTCCTTCTTATTTTCTTTTCGTCTTTTAATTTTCATTTTTCCAGTTACCTCCTATCCTTCCATTGTATTCAATTTTATTTTTGTACATATGTAAGTTTTTCTTCACATTTTTGGGATCTAGTTTCCTAATAAACAGACCAGAATACACACAGGATCCTGTGTATTGCTCTGTTCTGTTCACCTGTCTGATTATATTATATTATATATTTATTTATTGGTTTCAGGTCTCTTCTGATTTGATTTGTGTATATTTCTCTGGGGTCCTTGTTGCCATTTTAGTATTTTGTTCTCTTGTTCATCTATTCTTCTCTGGACAGAATGACAAGATGGAAAAACTCACCTCAAAAAAGAGAACAAGAGGCAGTACTGACTGCCAATGACCTAATCAGTATGGATATAAATAAGATGTCAGAACTAGAGTTCAGAATAAGAATTATAAGATACTAGCTGGGCTTGAAAAAAGCATAGAAGACACTAGAGAATCCCTTTCTGGAGAAATAAAAGAACTAACATCTAATCAAGTAGAATAAAAAAGCCTATTAATGAGCTGCAATAAATAGTGGAGGCTCTAA